>NW_004524580.1:30578003-30631063 GCF_000260255.1 Octodon degus | reverse complement strand
AGAGAGAGAGAGAGAGAGAGAGAGAGAGAGAGAGAGAGAGAAAGAGAGAGAGAGAAAGGTGGACAGAGTTATGGACCATGAAAAGCTGTACCTTGGTTACTGGAAAATAGTTTTTTTTATGTAGGAAAATAGAACACTCCTGACAGCTTTCAGGAAATGGACCATCAGAGATATTTCCCTTTTAGAGAAACTTCAGGGTCTACCTCTTGGATGATAGTTTAAAAAGTGGCATGACTGGAGACAGGGCACTTGGAGTTGCTATGATAAGAATCCAGATGCAAACCATGACCTTTGTCGTCATTATTCAGTGGCGTCAGCAAAGAGAATAGGAATTTTGCGCCTCCAACCTTACTTCTTGCCCAGAAACCGTGCCATCTGATCTTGGCTTGCTATGTTCAGTGTGGCTGACAGTACGGATTATGTTGAGCAATTAGCTGATTTATCCCAGCTTCCATGGAGAGGCTGAGACAGCAGAAAAAACAGGAGTCCACCAGTTTCATAAGGGGAAGTTAGTTCCTCTACCCCCAGCACTGCAGAGAGAGCCCCAATTCCTCAAACTGAAAACATGCTAATCAGGCACTTCTGCGACATGCCAGTGCCCAGCCAAAAGCTGAGATATTCTGGACACCTCCATGGATGACTGTCCTCTCCAGGTATTTTCTTCAAGGATGAGAACATTTCTACTACTGGAAATATGTTATAAGCACCTAGTCAGGTTTGAGCCAGATTTTTTTTATTTAGTACAGGGCCTACAGGGTCTCACTACACAGATCAGGCTCTCTGTGATTCTCCTGTTTTCAGCCTCCCAAGCACTGGGATTATAGATGTACACCACCATGCCCAATCTCAGTCGCCATCTCAGTGCACTCCGGGGGCACAGCATGCCGAGGATTGAACCCTGGTCCCTGCGAGAGAGAGAGAGAGAGAGAGAGAGAGAGAGAGAGAGAGAGAGAGAGAGAAAGAAAGGTGGACAGAGTTACGAACCACGAAAAGTTTGAGTACCTTGGTTACTGGAAAACAGAGTATTTTATATAGGAAAATAGAATCCTGCCTAAACAGGAGTTTCAGTCTGCTGAGCTATCTAGTAAGCCAGAATTTCTTGATTATTTATGTTTGTCTTGACATTTATCAGCCACCATAGTTTGGGTCAAAGAAAATCAGAGAACTTTGAAAAATGCAGTAAGGAAGAATTCTAGAAAAGGACATTTCTCCAACTTCCAACTAGCTGGCAATGGAATACTCCCAACACCACGGTATCTAAGAGCTTCAAAACTTGCCACAGTCCTTTGGGATTGAATTCCCAAAAGTCTCCAGGTGGGGAATGGAGGTAGGGAAACAAGTTCTTGTTTTATTTTACTACTATGATCTGTACACACACCTACAATTCCAACTCATTTAATGTAGGTTATATATGAACGTGTTTTAGAAAATCAAATACTACTGTGTATTACAGTAAAAATATTTTTCTCATCATCTGCCTTTTCTTCTGTTCCAGTTTCTCTGCCAGAAGAGGTACTGTTTCTAGTTTCTTGTACATCTTTCCAGTGATACGCTGTGCATATAAAAAATATGAAGACGGCCGTGTGCTAGTCAAACCAGCATGCAGTTTTCTTTTTGAAAACAACTTAATATGTTGGAGATCTTTCTGTATTGAAAGACACAGAGCATTTATCCAGTGGCAAAACATTCGGATTGTGTCCAATATTTCACTACTAAGATAATTCTGTTAGGAATACCCGTGTGCAAATACCCACATTTACCAAATAACTGTATTTCTGGAGTGAGAGCGGCTGCACTAAAAACAGATGCGTGTGCGATTTCACACGATTCTGGAGATCAGCCCTGTAGCTTTGCTCCTGAGCGCCACCAAACCCCTTCTCAGTCACTCGTGGTTTTCCAAGCCACGCACCTGCCCCGCTCTGCCTGAGAGGCGCCCCAAGCTTCATCTCACTTCAGGATTCCCAGAAACACAGGCGCGGGCGCGTTCCCAACCGCAGTCCTCCCGGGGGCCCTGTGTGAGTGTCCCGCTGTCCTTGCCTTTTGCTGGGAGCAGCTCTGCAGCACGTCCCACAAGTCCCCGGTGGGATGGAACCTCCATTGATCGCAACGTCCGCTCTCCCGTGAATCACCCTTTGTGGCTTTTCTTCCCTTTCTTGTCTCCCTTACCCCCTTCCTTGCCAGTCTCATTTGAAATCATCCTCCAAAGAAAGAGCTTCTATGACCTGCTTGGCTCTCAACATCTGTAACAATCCACCTTTTTGGGAGGTGGGGCTGATGTCAGGAATTGGAAGGAATTAATGAATGGATTAATCCACTTCTACAAGGAAGCAGTGGAAGTGGGTTCTCTCTCCCTCCCTCCCTCCCACCACCATCACTTTCTCCATTTAACATATGATAACATACCAAAAAAGTTCTCAGGAGAGCTTGGACTTCTCAGCCTCAAGAACTGTGGGAAATACATTTCAATTTTCTATAAAGAAATCAATCTCGGGTATTCTGTAACAGCAGTACAGAATGGACTGAGACAACTACTCACTCCAAAGTCTTTGTCTGCAGGTAACTTCTGAGGAAACCCTACTAAGAGGCACCCTTCACACCAGGGGTAAGAGTCGGCGCTTCCTCAGCAATGTCTGTTCCCCATTCCTATCCTAATTCCACGCCCACTGCTGTCGCTCATACACTCACTCGTACATTTGCTTGTTCACTCCATAAATGCATACCCTGAGTATTTTCCATGCTGGATGCATTCTGCTGTCTGACTACAATGCAGGCATAGAGATCTGGTGAAATATCTCTCTTACCTGAACTCTTCTGACTTGGAACACCTGTGTGCATCCATTTTGTGTTGCTATGACAAAATCTCTGAGGAATGGTAATTTATAAAGAAAAGAAGCTCATGAAGCTCATAGCTTCAGACACTGAAAGGCCAAGAGTGAATGTCCCCATTTGCCAGCTTCTGGTGTGGGCTGACGGCCTCACATAGTGAGAATGTGAGGGAGGGAGATCACGTGGCAAGAAGGAAGGAAGAAGAGGGCTGAGAACACTTAACTCATTTGTAACAGCTGCTCTCCATGTAGCTGATCCAGTCCCTTGATGAGACCAAACCTGGCCCCCCATGGTGGCATTAATCCCTTCTCCACGTAGCATCTCCAGGACCTGACCACCCGCGTCTCTCTCAGAGCTCACCCCCTCTCAATATAGTCGCCTTAGGGATCAAACTTCCCATGCAGGAGCCTGTGGTGACAGAGCTGCACAACCACACCAAGACCTGAACTTCTTCTCTGGAAGAAAGGCCCAACACCAGAGCACAGTCAGGACAAAAGCTTTCAAGGTCCATAATCTTAACGTAACTAAAACATGAAGGCAGGATCCCAACACCCCAGACTCAGCAGTAATGGTACCAATGAGCAGATCTGGCCATATTTTTTTCTAAGGGCTGGGAATGAAGAGGAAAGGAGGTAACAGACCCTCGAGATGGGTCTTCACTTCAGAGACTTCACGGGTCGATCCAAACTAGCATTTGGCCCAGGACAAAAAGGAACTGCATACCAAGCAACTTTGTCATAAGGCTACAAATGTCCTGCTTTCCTGATTTATGGGTGTGTTTTTGTTTTTCAGACTGCCTGTTTTCATAGTAAAGAGTTTTAATCCCAGAATGCTCACTAATGGAGATATTATTGTCTTTGAAATAAACGAAGAAGACACCCTTCCCCTGGACAAATACTGCACTGCTTCCATACTAGAGCTGCCAAGCTTTTTGAGGGAGGCAGGCAAGATCACAACTGAGCCCTGAGTGTGCTAAACTTGTGCTGGTCGGTTCCAACCCTCCCCTCTCTCTTTAAATCCCCTACTCTTCCACTTTCTCCCTGGCTCTAAATGCTTGAGTATATTTTTCATTTTAAGGAAAACAATGGCCACTCTAAACATTGGCTCCTCCATCTGTCAGCCTGTCCATGTCCACCTTTATCACTGACCCTGGCCACTATCCCCTCCTCCTGGTACCTAGCTTATTGTCCCAGGTCCTTCACCAGCCTGTCCCGTGGGCACTTACCTCTCTGCCCTCCTGTGACAGGGTGCCCACATCCTCCCCTCCTGCCATAAAGATGCTGCCCTTATAACTCCCTTTAGCTGACTTATTGTCCTTCCACCTTTTGTAATCTTCTGTTCCAGACAACCATCTATTTTCACTACTTCCACACAATGTCCCCTGCACCTTCTGCCTTTCAGTGTCCCACAGACACTTTTCACATTTTCAATCCCAATAAACTCTTTTCTGAATCTCACCTGATTCAAAACATCCCCATTCGTGGTTCCCAAATGCAAAGCATGAGTGTCACGTGAGACCATGGGACACACTTGACTTTCTGGCCTCCACCCATATCTGCTGGGGGTGAGACCCAGTAAGTTTAATCTCAGAAAGTGATTTTCATCTTTCCAATCTCTACTGTTCCTTTTTTTTTCCTGTTTTTTATTTTTATGAGTATATATTTTGATATATAATAATTTTACCCATCTTGAGGAAAGAGTATGTATAACTATCACAACTTTATCATATTTTCCCCTTCCCCTCTCCAGCTTCCCACTTCTGCCCACCTCCAAATTCCCTTCCCAATTCTCCCCAGAGTCCATCCTCTTGTGGGAAACTTCTCCTTCACTTGATTTTTTTGAACTGCCTTCCTTCTTCTCTTGGACCTTTGAAAGCTCTTTCTCTTAGCCTCTTCCATGCTGCACCTATTAAAGATGCTGATTCCTGACACTCTTCCATCCCATGAAATTGCCTACTCACCCCATTGCTTTTACAACCAGTATCAGCCAGGACTCTTTTGCTTGTAAATGGAAGACGATACAATTCCACCTCAGTAGAGTGGAGCAAAATTAAATGGAAAAGAAAATGAATCCACTGGTGAAACTGCTGTCTTGATCCAGGTCCTTAGATAAGTTCACTGGGATGTGGCCTTGCTCCTTTTCTCTCTCATCTCTTTTCCCATTTGAATTGTCACTGTTTTAAGCACAGGATCCTCTGTGTGGCTCTTTGAAGCCTCTACCGCTGAGCTAACACTTTCAGGGCCTTTTGAAGGCTTCACACCAACCACCCTGCTAGCGCCCCCTCTTAAATATTGCTAGGATTCATTCCCTGACTCAAGTTCTTGTCCCCACTTCTCTCACCCACGCCCATCATCTGTGACCTGAATTTCCACCAGAACCCCATCCAGTCCTCATGCTTTTAGTCTTATCTTCTCCCCGAGCATTTTCTAAATTGTTCCTGGAAAAGTCTTGGGTTTCCAGGTGGTGCTGAGTACTCTCCAGCTTCAGCTGCTCAGGCGTGGGCAAGGGGTTCTCAGGGATCCAGAGTTGTGTTTTGCCTGAGAAGTCTGAGGAGAAGACGAGGTATGGGCAGGGAGGGGAGGAACCTCAGGGGCAGGTCCTAGAATCTGAGGTAAGTCAGTGAACAGCTGAGGCCATCCAGTGGTAACAGACACAGAAGTGTGGTAGAGTCAATCAAAGAATTGGAGATCCCAGAGAGAAAAAAGAATGTGTTAGGGTGGATTATTGAAAGAAATGAGCTAGCAAAACATAAAAAGGGTATGGAGGCAGGGGGTTCCTTGAAATGGAGATCTGGGCATCTTGGTTGATCTTGCAGTCAACCAAGTCTGAGGTACAGGAATGGGCTTGAGAGTTGAGGAAGGGTGGAAGAACGTGATGCCGGACTCAAGGAGCTGAGAGGCTCAGCTACCAGAAAGACTGTCCCCTGGCTGCTGATGTGCCGAACAACAGTGTCAAAAACAAAGCCATGAAGGAAGGTAGTGATACCAACAACACATCTGAAATGAAAGGCCGAGAATGAGGGCAATGGACATGGCCATCGGTGCTAGAGATTGCGGCCTCGTCTGAAAGCTTCTACTCCACGGGAGACTGAGAGGGAGTGGTGTAGGGGAGAAAGCAAGAGCCACCTGAGAGGACTCTTAGGAAAGGATCGTAGGAAAGGAAGGACACCTACCCGTCATCTCTGGACACTCTTGAGTGTGAAATACAGGAAGAAAAGTGTAAGCAGCTCCCACAGAGAGGGCTGGACATATGTGTTTTCCAGCACAAGGGAACTAAAAGCAGATGAAGAAAGGGGCTTTCTGATGGTGTGCTTTGAGTGACAGAGAGCATAGGAGGGGGGTTGGGGGATGCAGAAGCCAGGTTAAAGGCTGCAAGAGCAGTACAGGGTCTCTGAGATGGGATGTAAAGAGGGACCAAAGGCACACAGGAGTCCTCGTTGGGGTCCGTTAGGAGAAAGTGGGCGACCAATTCTGACTCTCTCCTGCACTGTCTTTATCTGTCTTGTTAGTTTGGTTGTGATTTGAGTTTTACATGGAGTCATCTTATGTTGCCTTTGCTAGCCTGGAACTCTTGGGATCAAGTGATCCTCCCACCTCAACTTCTGGAGTAGCCAGGGCTGGGGCCTGAGCTCACACCAGACCTACCCAAATACAAAAGATGACTCTCCAAGGCAGGTCTCAATGACGAGGTGAAAATTGTTGGAAAGCAACACAGCCTGCTAAAATGTGTGAGGGTCTCTATTAGTCTCCTGTGGAAGCCAGAGCAGTTCAAGGGGAATCCTGGTGACCGTCACCGTCACCTTGGCCGGGACCGTTCGCATCCTCAGAGGAGGCCATTTTCCTGGAGGAGCCAGAAAGAAGGGGCTTGAGCCTGTCTTCCCCCCTCTGATCCACCTCTTGGACAGGCACCCTCTTCACTCAGCTAATTATGCAGTGCTCATCTCACAGAGCAAAGGTTATAGCAGCAGCTCTCCTGTCACCGATCATCAAAGTGAACCAAATGCTCCAGTGTGGCTTTCCTTGAATATTTGATATCCTATCCCAGTAAATTATACCCAGCCAATCTGACCACAGCGTCGACTTAGTTATGTGTGATTTGGTCAGTTTGAAACACCTCACCTTGACCACGACTCACCTTTTCTGCCAAGGACAGAAATCTCCGTGCTGGTGGCACCAGTGTGGAAGATTGCAAATTGGAGAGCATTTTGGTCAGTGGTTTGTATTTAATGCATCCAAATGTCTTCATATTAATGAATCTACTCCACTAGCACCTTCTGTGCTCTCCCTCAGGGAGACGAGTGTTGATATCCTAATCCTATAGGTAAGGAGATTTCCAGGAAATAAATTACTTTCCTAAGCTCACATAGCGGGTGATCTTCCTGGGATTTCAGCCCTGTCTGCCTCCTCCTGGGGTCATAGGTGGGACAGCTCAGAGAGCAGGAGTTACTTCCTCTAGGCCATAGACTTATTCAGTGATGGTTCTGGGACTTCAGCCTCAGTGATCTCAACCTCTGTGGCACTATTTTGGAGGTGCAGTTATTTGCTCTTTCTAATAAGATGCATTTCTCACCACACCTGAGTCATCCTGAAGCTGGTTTATCCACACCCGCCCCCTGCAAAAAAAAAATTCTACTTTTAAATCCCCATTCTCCTAGCGTTGCCTCTCTTTTGAAGTGCAAAAATCTAGATGCAGTTCTGCTCCTAGACAGGTGCCCCTCAGCATGTCCAAGAAGCCATCCTGCTCCTCCGTGTGCTTCTCGTAAAATGTCACATTAGTGAGCACACACAGTGCAACACCCATGGCTTCTGTCGTGGTCCCTTGCCCAATCCCTGTGCCCAATGCCGTGCACCAGCTCTCCCCTTCTCCACTTCCATCACCCAGCAAGTGGCATTGCTGCCACCCGAGGTCCCTTCCACTCCTGAACGCCCAGGTGTCTATTGAGGCTGCGCTTTCAGTTCTCATCTTGAAAAATGGTTCCGTGCTCTTTGCCCTGGTGGTAAACGTGGGCTTTCATTTCTCCCTCCTACCTATCCCCTGAGAGATAGCAACACATTGGTGCTCCTTTAAGTGCTGGGTTTCCACTTTTGTAGTTTCTTCTGCGCTGTTAGGCAGCCAAGATTTATCATAAGAAGAAAGGGTTTGCTGTGTTTGCTATCAAGATTTCTTTTTTTTTTAATTTATTTTTTTTAAATTTTTATTTATTTATTTATTTGAGAGAGAGAGAGAGAGAGAGAGAGAGAGAGAGAGAGAGAGAGAGTGGTGTGTGTGTGTGTGGCCAGCTCAGCCCACCAGGGGGCGGGGCTGGCTGGCATGTGGTGCTGGGGGATTGAACCGCGGTCCCTGATGCTCTGCCAAGCTTGTTCTAAGTAGGTGCTTTAGACCACTGAGCCATCTCTCCAGCCCCTGCTATCAAGATTTCAAGCACCCAGCAGTGAGAGCAGGTGATGACATGGGCTGGACTATCTCGGCGCTTGAGGGAGGCAATGTACTTGCCACGTGCCTATTTTCCACCCCAGAGACCTAAAGGTTGCCCACGTTAGAGATGCTCCTGGCTGCTCACTGCTCAAGCTTTGCCTCTCGCAGTTTCTGATTTGCCCTGATTTCTCTCATAGTGCTACCCACTTGCCTCTAAGACAATTTTGTTGCAATTCAACACAATGAATTAACCCTTGCAATGGGACTAAAATTATCATGGTGACAAAAACAGCAATACCTAATCAGCCATTGACCTGTGCTCTCAATGTTTATTGACTCAAAGGAATCAGAGCTACAGTGAAAAAAGTAGAGGCCTGGGGTTATGGTTCTCCTTGCTAGGCAGGTGTTTGCAGGCCATGCTGGAATGGAGTGAAGATTTCATCGTTATTTTCTTTTGACTGTACCTACTTTTAAGAGGAAAATTGTTTATTTCTATCCTGTTGCATCAAGAAAGTAATTCTACCACTCCAATAGCAGTATCGGTTTTAAATAAGATTTTAAAAAGTGCAACAGAATGATGCATGCAGTAAGAGGAGGGATGAGGCAGCAGTTACATGAGAAAGTAGAATCCAGGAACAACTGTCATCAGGTCTATGCAATGACAGGAATGATATACAAGCAGGTACAAACGATGACTGGGACTCAGCAGCAAGAGGAATCTCTGAGTAGAGGGGACTTAAAGGAGGTCTTTGTGTAGTCAGAAGGGTGCATGAGGAGGGCTGATCCCAGCCAGGAACATGGCCCATGAGTCCTACTGATAGGGGGTAGGGCTGAGTGAGTAGTAGGCAGGAGGGTGGGTGGGTGGGTGGGTAGGTAGGTAGGTAGGTAGGTAGGTGGATAGATAGTAGGCGGGTGGGTAAGTGTGTAGATAGGTAGTAGATGGGGGTAGGTGGGTAGGTAGGTGGGAAGGCAGGTTGGTAGTTCAGTAACTAGGTGGGTAGGTAGGCAGGTAGGTAGACGGGTAGGTAGGTAGGTAGGTAGTCAGGTAAGTAGGTGAGTAGATAGGAAGTTGGGTAGGTAGGTGGGTGGGTGGGTGGGTAGGTTGGTAGGTAGGTGGGTAACTAGGTAGGTAGGTAGGTAGATAGGTAGGTAGGTGGGTGGGTAGCTGTGCTGGGTGGAACTTCCAGAAGACCTCTATTTCTATCTCTTTGTGAAACAGCAAGATCTTCAAGTAAATTTGAGAGTGGTGATTAAGAAGCCAGAGCACAGAGGAAGAAGAAAGGTCTAAAACAACCACGTGTGTGAGGAGGGGAGGCCCCAGAGAGGAGGGGGAGCTTGATTACTCTTCTTTCTTCTGTGTTCAGCATAGCAAGAAGCACACAGCAGCAATCACATAATTTAGTAGTAGATTGTATATTTGACTTAATACCTCAGGGGGCCTGTGGGTTAGCTCACTTGTTTAAGTGTCTGCTTAACCAAACACAGTCAGGCTCAGGATACTGTGGTTCGATCCCCAGATCCTCATGCCTTACCAGACCTGCCCTTAAGGCAACCTGAGCAAGCCAAAAAAAAAAAAAAAAAATCCTTCTTAACACCTCATGATAACAGCCTCTCTAATTTCTTTGCATGTTGTGTCCCTTAAATAAGAAAACAAGCTTCCTAGGGTTACACACCCCATCTGTAGAAGGCCTACCAAAGGGGCTCTCGTGCAGATATTCTGTAACGACGGACTGAGCCCCGAGCACTACTTCTCCGCTGCTCTGGCGTGGTAGAGCTCGCGATCCTGCCGCCAGCACGGCACGGTATTGCTCCGAGCGGTTGGTGTTGAGCGCTCAGCCACTTCCGCTTGGAGGCTGTGTCCTGGTGGCCCTGATTAGGGAGACACAGGCTGAGACCTACGTGTCCCCTAGAGTATGATCTGCCTGCTCTGGAGAAACGTCAGACTACAAATGTCATGTTGGAAGGCTTGTTGCGCGTTCTTTATAGTGTCGCCTGGCAGGAACGATGAGAATGGATCTGGCCCGCGGCAAACGCACTAAGAGTGTTATCTGTGGCGTGCATTTGTAGATGAGTCAACTAGGATTTATTCTTGGTTCATTTGCTTGCTCCTTTCTCAAGAACCCTGCTTTTCCCCCTATTTCTGTGCTTTCAATTTACAGAAACTACAATTTTACCATTTCTAATGAGGAGAACATTAGATTCAGCTTATAGTTCTAAATTCATTCTGCTAGGGCAGAGGTTTGAAGCAGTTTGAGATTTTAGTTTGTACCATTGCATCTTTAGGATATGATTATTATAAAATTCAATTTTTACATGTGCAGTCTTTTTAAAAAGCTACCTTTGGATTCTTACAGTTATTTCAACTTAAATTACAACTATATTTGCTATATCCTGTCTCTCCAATCTAGCCAACTTTCCACCCAAACATTTTTAAAACAAAATGCCTTGAGTTCAAGGCATCTGGTCAAAGCCTACAGTGGGGACTTCTCCTTTGGGTTTCTAGGACCCCTCTTTTCTGCGTAGTTCATCATCATCAACTAACCTAGGCACTGAGCAGAACACAGGAGGCCGAGAACCATATCTTTAGGTATGCACAGGTGACAGTGCGGGGGTTAGGATGCATCACCTCCACATAGGCAGCTTGGCGGGTAAGGAAACCACAGAAGCAGGACAGCCCCTCTGACCTGCCAGCCCATCGCCTCTGAAGTAGGTCATAAGAGCCTTGGGAAAGTGCCCTCCATGTGCCTGGAGAGAAGGCTCCAAATGCCCGAGCCATCCTGTTTCCCTAGTTGTTACCTTGTGTCCTGCCTTTTGTTCTCCATTCGTGTCTCTCCACCACGAGCTGCTCTTCTGCCTGAAGATGCAGGCTCCTAGTGCAAAATTTAAACTAAATCAGCCTCTCCTCTTGTTAATTGGCCTTTGTCATTGCAATCTCAGCCATAAACCTAGGAGATGAAAGGATTGTTTTTGTGTTCCCTGCAGGATATCAACAAATACTGGTGGCCTCCAAAAGAAAACAGGGAAATGAGACAGAAACGGTTTCCCCACACAGAGGCATCTTGGGCCACGGCCACTCATTCTGGCTAACAGTGCACTCGGCTATGCCAAAGGTCCTTGTCTTCTTCCCTTTGTTGTGATTAGCACTTCTTGAAGTTATCTTATTTGCAGTATTTCTTAGTGTTTATGTTCCGCAATCCCCTTATAAACGCGCGCGCGCGCGCACACACACACACACACACACACACGAGTTCCATGGTGGTGGTGACATTGTCTTGCTTCTCACTGTATCGTCCAAACCTGTAACTATATGTTGGGTGTAGGAAGGTGCCAGAGCTATGCGGTGAATGTGCACATAGAGCATAAACGAGTGAATTATTCCTTGCCCCCGCTGTTGTATGAAGAATAAGAAGAGGGGAGGCAAGAAGAAGAGAAAGAAGGAAGAGAAGAAGGAGAGAGAGGGGTGCAGGAGGAGGAAGAAAGAACAGGGGGACAGGAAGAGGAAGAGAAGGATAAGGAAAAGAAGGAGGAAGAGGAGGAGGAGGAGGAGGAGGAGGAGGAGGAGAAGGAGGAGAAGGAGAAGGTGGGGATTACGATGACTGAGCTCCGCCACCTGCGCTGCCTAGAACTCTAGAAAACGAAGGTGGGTATTGCGCCAGGTCTACGAGTACAAGAGAGGAGAGGACATTTCCCTCTTTGTTTCCACTCCCAGAAGAAGACTCCTTCTTGGCCCATACTTTGATCAGGCATCTATGTTAACCTTTCTTAAAACTCTAAAAAAGAAAAAAAGAAAAAAAAATAAAGTCAGACAAACAAACGAAACGAAACGAAACAAACGCAGTCTCCCACAGAGTCTATAGTTGCACTCGAGGTCTGCGTTCATTAGCATGATCACGTAATTAACGCCTGCTCCGCTGTGCTGGACAGTAAGTTCCACACGAGGAGAACGGTGTGCAGCATAACGCCTTACATTTCTCGCGGTCAGTATGCTGCCCACGACTGTCAGTACGCAGTCCTGCGGGAAGAATTGGTGCACGTGCGGATAAATGCACGCATCATGTTTATCTCCTCTGAGGTGCGAGCACAGGGGCACGGCGCTCACCAGGAAGGACACCCGTCCTTCTAGCTGTGCAGGGCTGTGGAGCCGCACAGAGAGACAGGAGAACTGAAGGAGACGGGGGGGATAAGGGCACTGAACTTTTCTGCTAAAGGCGTCAGCATCAAGGGAGGGCCACATGTCCTCTGGGGGCTAATGGTACTGACAGGACTGAGCCCAGTGAGTACGTAGGCCGAATGTGGCCAAAAGACAGCGGAGACTGAGTAATGGCATTTGTTTCCAAAGCCTAGCTCTGGCTGCAGCAGAAAGGCTGCGGATGTCCGATGGAGTCCGTAACATCACCAAGAAAAAAGTGGGTGTGGCGCAACGCATCGCACTCCAGGATAAAGAACATTTCGAAGCAGGCTTCTGGGGCCTGCAAATCTAAATTCCCTTCATAGGAACTAGACGGAAGTTCCGTGGAACAAACTCCTTCTGGAGGCGATTCTGGAATGTAAGCACTAGGACGAATAAAGGTGCCTTTTGCTGATGCCGCAGGCCCAGTTGCACACAGGTCAGAGGCTTAGTGACACAGGTGATGGGGCTACGTCTCCATTTCACTGACCCTGTGCCTGTACCCTTCCAGAAAAGACTTAGTCTGACAGTAGAAAGGAATGTGTTGGTTGAGGTTGAACGGTGAAAGGTCTCAGGTGGGACGGTGCTGTCGCGCTGCCTGCGCTTACCCCTCCCCCCCTCTGCCTTCCATCCTTCTTCTCTTTTCCTCCGCACTGCTTTTCATCAGTTTCTTTGGTCCTCTACAGGTAGACCTATGCAGGGACTATGGGATTTAGCACTCAAGGGCACATTTCAAGTGTGTCTCTGCCTCAGTGAGTGAGATCAAACTTCCTGTGCAGGGAGAAAGCCTCCCTTTTGTCCCCGGTGAAGGGCTGGAATACAGTGAACTCCCAGAATGTACATAACTTCGCCAGTAGACCTGACCCACCATTAACACCTGTTAACAGCTGGGCATGGTGGAACATGCTGGTAACTGCCGCCCTCTGGGAGGCTGGGGCAGGAGGATCACAGACTGGGGCTCGCCTGAGTAATTTACTGACTCCCAGAGACCCTGTCTCAGAAACAAACCAAGAAAGCCTGAAAGTATTGCTCAGTGTGAGGCCCTGGATTCAATCTCCAATACCACCCCCCCCACACACACACACACCCTTACACACTTCAGCTGATTGTTAGAAGGCACAATTCTGCCATACAACATTTATATTACAAAGCAAATGTTTGACCCATGCAAAGCAATGTTGCAGTTCAGGGCATGTACGTGAGCTCAGCCTGGCCTTTCCTGCCATCCTTGGACTTCACTTGCCTGGCTCTGACCTACATAAGCTTACCCCTACCTGCTGGTTAGTTTGGCGTCCAAGCTCCTCGATACCACTGCACCTGCACATGGGGGCACCCCCTCGTGCCCTGCCTATTGCTTGAAAACATTTACATTGTCTGCAAAGGGCACAAAAATGAGAGGCTCGAGAAAGGCCAGGCGCTAGGGGGCTCAACCTCAGAACCCCAGGCTTCTCCAGACTTCGCAGATGCTGCCCTTGTCTCTGGATGCCTCTTGCTGTCCTGTGTGGGGAGTGAGCTACCAACCCAGCACATCATAGAGAAGTTGAGCAACCCAGGACAGGAGCTTGCTGCCTTGCAGGGGACCCAGGTTGGGAGGGAGGCTGCTGGGGGACCCTCCCCAACCATTCAACCTCCCAGAGGATCCAGATCTGAAGTCATCATTTTTTTTTTTTTGAAGAATCGGGGATAGGAAGCAAGAGAATATTTGATTCAAAGGAAGAAGTTCAGTTGGTACCCATTAGAGAAGGAAAGAAACTAGTGAAAAGGGGCGGAACCCATGAAGACGAACCGGCAGCGGAAGAGCCAAGTCAGTAAACATAGAATCTAGTCCAACCATCCTGCTTTGAATTACAGGGAAGCCTGCAGTACTTCAAGAAATGTCCTTAATCTGTCACAAATGTCTTCCAAGCAGGAGACCTAACAGCTTTCTGAGAGTCCCCAACCTGCACGGAGTCGAGGGCAAGCCGAGATTTTGCTCTGCTGCCTCAGATTTTGCTCTCTGAGTTTAGGAAATCTAGATGCCAAAACGTTGGCTTGCCTTTGACCCTAGAACTCTTAAAACTTGAAGCACTCACAGTCACTAAATTGGAATTATGGCCATACGCCTCATCTGAACAACGTTTATCCAAGTGAGAGTGAGATTCAAGAGACCAGTGCTTGGACTTGCGTGTTACCTGACTGCAATCTTCCCTGGGACAGCTCCAGTGAGGAGGGCTGCACTCTGGAAGCCTAAGCTGCTCTCTTCCTGGGAAGACATAAGTACCAGTGGCTTCCTGGCAAAGTGAGCTTCGCCTGAGTTTTCAGTTTCTACTCGTGCTCTTCTTGCTTCTGGAGAGTTATTTTCTATTGCTCTGGCTGCTTGTTTGATTTTACTGGAGGCTGCACAGTATAGCAGTAGTTCTGTCAGAACTCAAGTCAACCCAGTAGTGTTACCCTGAGTTTGAACCTGGGATCTGTAGTTTACTAACCACATGGAGTTAGGCAAGATAGTTAATTCCACCTCATTCAGTTTCCTTTTTTATTCACCCTGCAAGTATTTCTGAGAGTCTGGCATGCTCCAAGAGCTGCCTTAAGCACTCTGAAATGAGAATAGAAATAGAAGACTTATATCATTGAGGTACATGAGGATTGCATGAAATCATTAAAAGAATTTAATGCAATAGGTACTCAGTGATGAGAGTTCAGCAAGTATTTATTGAACACCTATTAAGATCCAAGCACTACAGTGCAAGCTGGGAACCCACTGGTGAAGAACCACAGGTTAGTGATGAAGATGCCACCCTGGACATCAGCCAGAGCTGAGGCTGGTGGGGCAGGGAATGTTGTGAGGAAATACTGAGGGAAACACGGGGATCACTGTGGGGACCTTCTACATACTCCTGAGCAACTAGGAGATCCTGACCCCCACATGATGAAGGTGATTCCAGCAACCACATAGTGGCCAGATGGCTACAGGGAAGGCTGGTTCAAAGCCCGTGTGCCAGTCAGGAGCTCTTTGTTTCTGTGCGGAACAATGCCAGGAAACGAAACAGAGGAGGACGTACCTCCCAGACTTGACGGAGTGGAGGAACATGGTGAGGTTTAACGATTGCACGCACAGAGACAACAAATTAGCAAACCAAGACCATGACAACACCTCAAAAAATGAAACGTCTTTGATGATTTAAGAGAAAATTGAGTAACTCAACATATACGCACACAAGAGAAAGCAGAAAGGCTACCTCTTCAGCCAACCCAAAGGACGAAGAGCGTAGATCACACCTACTATTGTGGTTCCAAATAGCATTTTGTGGAGGGAGTTTTGTGGTTATAAAAGTAATACTTGGGCTGGGGAGATAGCACAGCGGTCTAAGCACCTGCCTCGCAAGCTCAAAGACCTGGATTCAATCCCTGGTACCACATGCCATGCTAGCCCCAGAACCCAGACCATGCTGGCCACTGAAACCTGGCATAGTGGTGCACACCTGTAATCCCAGCACTGGGGAGGCTGAAACAGGAGGATCACTGTGAGTCTGAGCTCTGTAGTGAGACCCTGTACTAAATAAATAAATAAATGATTAAAAATATTTTAAATAATATTTATTTAAAGAAAAAACTTAAAATTCAGAAAAGAATTAAAAACATTAATCTCCCTTGTCATCTTGCTACCCAAGGGTCATGTCCCCACATAAGGCCACCCGTAATGTCAGTCTTTGGAGGCAGGAAAGGGAACCTCTCTCTCCATTTTGCCGAAGAACAAGACATCCCCAATCCATCCCAACACCAGCGTCAGCCTGAAACTCCTCTCTATTGGTCCAAACAGCAAACTTTCCTGTAAAGTAGTGAGCACACTTCACACTCTCTACAGAGGCCAAGTGTGGGCATTTATTATGTGTGTGTGTGTGTGTGTGTGTGTGTGCATGTGCGTGCGCGCATTTGGCTGGTGCAGATGTGTATGGTCAAGAGTGTTCTCAGCATGTTTACCTTGGAGGTAAGACAACACCAACCCAGTCACCAATGAGCATCATCTTTAGAAAATATGAATGTCATCACCAAGGTCAGTGCCTTGTGACTTCTTTCAGCACCCATCAGGTAACAGGAACTGCAGGAAACAAAGGTTTCAGAAAAATGCACGGGGCTGCGGAGATAGTTCAGTGGTATGAGCGCCTGCCTGGCAAGTGCAAGGTCCCGAGATTGATCACCAGTACCATAAATCAATCAATCAATCAATCAATCAATGTGTGAGAATTTAGAAAAATTTAGAATTTAGAAAAACAGAATTGGAAACATAATCCATTAACTTGAGTTTTCTTTTTTGTTGTTGTTTTTTTTGCA
This sequence comes from Octodon degus, assembly GCF_000260255.1. Classification (NCBI taxonomy): domain Eukaryota; kingdom Metazoa; phylum Chordata; class Mammalia; order Rodentia; family Octodontidae; genus Octodon; species Octodon degus. The sequence continues at coordinate 30,614,343 of NW_004524580.1, read as the reverse complement.
AGTGCAGTAAGCATGATCATATTTATTTAGTTCTTGTGGGGGAAACCTTGCGAGTGTAACCACTGAGGAGCACTAGAGAGGCAGTTAATCACGTACCCGCACAGCCAGGCCCCAGCCCCCAGCGTCTGGCCCAGCGGCAGCCCTGATGCCCTGTGATGTGCTGGTGATGTCGTTCCCGTTGCTCAAGGAAATGCCAGCACTTAACTCAGTAGACTCTGAGTAGAGCAGCTTCCCCTCCATACTGTGGTTGTCTGATTCAATGTTTAAGCTCTTTCGAGGTCACTGCTGACCTCCTCAGAGGGAGAGGAGGGACCTGGCCCCAGGCTGCTTGCGCTCCCAGCTCCACTCTCTGCTGTGCCCTGACTGGTTGGTTTCCCCTACAGATCTTGGATTTGCCAGCCCACCATAAACAAGTGGGCCAACTTCTTAAAAGAAACCTCGCTATGTACACGAGCAGGAATCCTGTTGCGAGTTTCTTTAGAGAACCCCAACTAATACAACAGGCTTTACATTTTTGTTTGGAGCTTGAAAGAAACTGAAAGGTTCACCAAGACCTTGTGAAACACAGCAAGGCTTATTGTGGTGAGAGCTAGGAGTCTGAGGGGTGCTGGTTTCCGGCACCAAGGTCTGAGCTGGGCAGACAACCAGGCACCACATCCAAGTGTGCTGCACTACCTAGAACACTGCAGATGCAGTCTCTTCTTCCCTCGGGGACTCACACCCCTGTCTGTGCAGAGGACCCAACAGGAAGGTGTCTGAAAGCATCCCTAGTAGCCACTGTCATTGTAAGATTAAAGCTGGAGGCTATATGTCCCCAAAAACATGATAACTTCTTTCATGACACACCTGAGGAGTGGGATGTACAAATGAACCAGACTTCCTGGGAATTTTGGGGCTTCCCAGAAATCAGACCTTCTTGCCTGCACCTTTATGGTGGAAGATCTTTACCAGGTAGAATGATTTCATGTTTCCATCAGAACCTGCTCGCTGGGGTACCAATGCTGCTGTGAAGCTGGTGGATGCTCTCACCATCTTCCTTTCCCTGCTTCTCCAGGGCTTCTCCAGGGACCTTGGTGGTAACAGAAACCAAGACCATTCATGCTCATGCCACAGATTCTGTGCACAAACCCTGGTGTGCAAGTGAGCACCAGGGCATGAAGACCACACTCCAGTTGTTCACCACCACGAAGGAGGCTGCAGGAGGGAGTGGGTGAGCAGAGGCTCCCTTTGCAGACTCGGCTCCACATCACCAGCACTGGAACCTCCTCCCCCTCCCTTTCCTCATCCCCTTCCTCCTCATCATCCCCCTTCTCCTCATCATGCCCCTCCTCCCTCCTCTTCTCCCTCCCCTGTCCTTCTCCTCCTCCCCCTCCTCCTCTCCCCTCCTCATATTTCCCCTCCTCTCCCTCCCCTCTTCCTACCCCATCTCCCGCATCCTCCCCTCCCCTCTTCATCCTTCCCTTCCCCTCCTCCTCTTCCTCCCCTTCCCCCTCCTCACCCTCCTCCTGGTCCTCTTCCTTGTCCTCGTCCTCATCCTCACCCTCCTCATCCCGGTCCTTCTCCTCCTCCATCACTTTGTTCATGCTGCGCCCTCATGGGAACAGCAGGCTTTCCTGTCCTCTCCGTCTCAGAAGCGAACTCAGAGTCAAGAGCGAATGTCAAGCTCTTCCTTCTACCAAGACTCGAGTAGCATCTCCGAGCTTTCTGAAGGACTGGGATGGAGGTGATACAAGAATGGCCTTAGGGAACCAGAATTATTACAAATACACTTAACCCATTCATACGGGGAAACTTTTCAACGTAGGGGGCCTTTGGTTCCCAGCTCGCCCGCGGTGGCCCTGTACCTGTTTACCCAGCTCGGGAGCCTCATAGGCGGCACAATTCCCAAGCATCAGCCTTTCCAACATCATTTACACATCGGTCCTAACTCTTGGCCACCTGTACATTGTTTACTTATCCTGATGTTTCTTAAGTGGATGTTTTTAAAACTTTGACAGACACTTTTAAAGACTCAACTTTAAAATACTTAAATACATCATCACCTGCTCTAAATAGAAGGTATCATTTAAAAAACACAGGCCATGTCTTATGCTTTAAAGGCAGGATTTATAGTCTAGGTTAAAAAAAAAAAAAAAAAAAAAGCCTTCCGCCAAGACTTTGGGCTGAGGTCCACTTTCTCTTAGTTGAAAAGGAAGATGAGCCGGTGCTAGAGAAGGCGTTGAAAGCAGACCGGTACCAACCCGGAACTTTCCCCTTGATAGTGCACAATAGGAAGAGAATTAAAAATGGAATCGCTTCTATCCTTAAGTGACTCTTTAATGCCATGGTCTCTGACCACGGGTGTCCTAACCCACATTTGGAGAACCGGTGCGACAAAAAAGCACGCGGCTCCGACAGGGAGACCGGGTTTGAGCTCCGTTTTGAAGCACTGAAAGTTGTGTCATTTAGCAAGTCATTTCTAGCCGGCAACCGTCCCCGCCCGGTGTCGCTTTCTTAGTCATGCGACGAGGAGGTTGGCCGTTTACTGACAGGAAGCTAGACTTTTAAAAATAACTTTTTCATCCCAAATGACTTTCACTTATCCATTCAACAAAATGTTTAAAGCCGAGCCTGGTGCTAAAGACGTGCACCGGCCCTCGTGGGGTTTAGCATCCTTCCTGCACCCTTGGCTCTCTGCTCTTTGAAGGGACAAGGAGTCCCAAGTCCGCCTTCCTTATCTCCAAAGGCTTCCATTGTCAAGCCCGCAGTCTCCCCGAGGCCCGCTAGAGGGCGCGCACATTGTGCTCCTCCCCGAGCCTGCGGAGAGGCCCGGCCGTCCACTCCTCCCGGAGCAGGCAGGGGGTGATCCCTGGCTCCCTCGTTCTGCCCACCCATCCTTACCCCCCGCGGTGACTCCTCCTCTGCCATCCCGAGGAATTCTTTTGCTCATAAAACCACAATTTCGTGGCTGTTTCCAGCATTTGTCCTTTTGACATTTGGAAAGAAATAAGATCCAAGCTTGATGTTGAAATGCAAGCACTGATTTCTTTCGTGAGCTGAGGTCTCCGCTCTGCACCCGCTTCCCTCCCTAGCTGGGCCAAAGTGCTTGCCTACAGGGGTCCTTCCCAGCTAGAGAAAGGCTTTCTGGGGAGTCACAGTGTCCTCCTGGGATGACGTTTGGAGGTGATATTCGCCCTCTCGTCCCTTAGCACGTTGAGTTTGGGGATCCAACCTTTGCTTTCGACCTCCTCGAGCTGCTCACCTCCCACACTGGGGACTCCACCGCTGAGCACCCTCGCACGCGCCAAGATCCAGGACAGACACCCAAGGGTGTCCCCAAGCTCTTTGCCTAGTGGCTGCCCCAGAGCCGTAGGCCCCACCCTTTGACTCCAAGGACTCTTTCCCTCCCAGCTCCTTTCCAAATTTTCCAAGGAGGTCAGCAAAGACAGCACGGAAATAAATCGCAGCTACACCCAATGAATGCACAGGGACATGTCCCAGCACATGGAGATATAAAGTAGCATTCAGAGAAGGCTCTCCTCAAGGGATGAAAGAAGGCCTTAGCCAAAGAAGGGGAGAATGGGCCTCGCCACCCCCTTTCTGTGAACCTCAACCAGCCTGCTCTTTCATTGTTTTCTTTTTACAGGAAGGTGTCAGAAGCCTTCTGAAACTGCAGGTAGAAGGCTGGAGGGCAGAGTTATTTATACGGCGCAGGCATTACCGGTGCAGAAGGTGAGGCCACTGGGGCCCGCCCGCCCAGCCTCCAGGTGGGTGTCGCCTGGTGAGCGCATCCTCGCAGGCAGCTATTTTGGTGGCACACGGTTCCTCTCTGTAACTGTCAGATTTTTTTCCAGACAGGAGACTGCATAATCATTCAGTAATTTTAGAAATGACACTGAATATTTCTCTCCGATGGGATTTCCTGACCTGCGCTTTGCCTGGGCAATAGATTTACTACCACCTTGGACTCTGGTAATAGGTGCCTTAGGGTCTTTCCTAAAGGTCATTAAAAAAGGAACAATGTGGCACATTTATTGCCCCTTCGTTTCCCTATAACTCCTGGAATTTGCAAAGAAAATGGATATTTCTCCAGGAATTATTGCCCTGCTCTTCGGCTGGCTCCCCTCCTCAGCAATACAGACCATTCTCCAGATTGAAGTACGCGTTCATCACTTCAGGAAATTGCTCCTACCAGTGGAACGCAGCTGATGACAATTAAGACTCACTGAAATTTCAGTTTTCTTTGATTGTAACACAAAAACTAGGACATAAATTAAAACTCAATTATCCTTTAAGGATAATTGGGGTTATAAAACCAAGAGTGTTGGTGTGCCCATATCACAGGACGCCAGTGTCTGCTGGAATGTATGTTCTGTCCCCAAAGTGGCCTTTCAGATGGAATGGTTCTGGAGAAGGGAATTAGCCCCTAGAGCATTCCAAACCCACCAACAGGGTCCAAAGATGAGTTGCAAGTTTCTAGGACATCTTGGGACAGTCACGAATGCTAAGACTGCAATGGAAGAAGGGGAGAGACAAGGTGCCTGCACCCCTGTGAAGGTGCTTGGTGACATGGTGACAGAGCAGCAGACTCAACCCCAGACCCTAGCCATGCCTGACTCCCCTTCCCCAGTCACCTAGCCTCTTCTTCATCTGGGTGAGATCTGGTTCCACATAATCCATCCATCATCAAAGTCTGGAGGAGGAGGCTGGACTTCATTTTCTTATAAAGGGCTTGACGCTGCAAAAGCTATGGAGGGGAAGATTTTGGGTAAACTGAGTCATAAATCAAGTGTGGGAGGAATGCTTATCAAAGGATGCCTTGGATAATTTTTTTTTTTCAGTACCAGAAATCGAACTCAGGAACTCACATGCCAGGCAGATGCTTGTGCATACTGAGCTGTCTTCCCAGCTCTCCTTAGATAATTTTTAAATCCAGGGACCCCCCCATACATCTGCTGATCACCACAGGGCCACCTCTTGATGACGTAGTTTGTGTCTGGGTCAGATCCTAGCCACTGAAACTTCCCATCCGTGGCCCCCAAATCCTGTCATATTTCAATCCTTCCTCTCCTAGCCCAGATTTTCAAAGAGGCTCTCCTTCCCTGCTTTGTCAGAGGAGTTGTTGCTCCTTCGCTTGGTGCCCTAACATATTTTTAAAAGCCGTGACCCCACCATGTGATAGTGACGTTTGCTGGGCTGTCTCTGCATCCGCTTCCTTCCTCTGTATGTTCTACTGATGTGTGTGGCCTCGTACATAGTAGGAGCTGCTAAAATGATGCTGGGTGTCCTGCCTGACACAACTTCGGATTTCCATTTCTTATTTCTGAAAGATCAACCCTGCTAATGATCCACTCACCATACAGAAGAGTTAGCCAAAACCAGCCCCTTTCAAAACCAAACATCTCTTCCCTTGAGGGCATCCACCTTTATAAACACATCTCTGGCCACAAGACAACACAAAGAGCCAGACTAGGGTTTCCTACGGACCTTGGCTTTCAGTGGACAAATTAGTGTTATCTAATCCTCCGGGAGTCCCAAGTGAGTCCCGAGACGAGGCCTGCACTGTCCCTGGGAAGCCCCACCCAGGAGACAACCAGGAAAGCCCTAGGTCTGACCTGGGCTTTTGCAACCTTATTTCATAGTCCACTTTCCTATCTCCTGCCTCACCAAACCACAGAAAAATAGGTACACAGAGTATCAACAGAAGATCAGGACCCGCTTCTCCACAGCAGAGGCAAATATACATTATAACTAGCAGCACAGCTGGCTTGGACCACGCCGCCGCCGGCCACTCACCCAGCTCAGGGATTTGGATGACATCATAACCCTTGAGAGGGTACTGCTAGCCAGCTGGTGTTATTTAGAATATAAAAACAAAATTGTGGAAAGAAAACACACACACACACACACACACACACACACAAGCACACGCATACTTAAGCACACGGGTTCAAGTTATGCAAAAATATCCAGGCATCAGAAGAGACTGTCCCTTGTCCCTTGGGACTCTTCCTGGCTGGGAAGGTGACAAGCAGCATAGTGGGTGAGTGAAGAAAAAGATCACATTTTTCAGTTTGTTTTACAGCTCAGCATATCCTGTGCCTCACTGCTGGGGCAAGGCGTGAGATGGTGTCCTAAAGTGAGCCAGGGCAGTGTGGCTGCCCCCGTCTGTAGGTTTCAGGAAATGAGATCACTACCCTGGCTTGGCAACTAGGACAAGGGGTCATCCACGTGCTGTCTTCCCACCTAACTGACCCAATTTATGCCAGTCATTTCGGGGTTAAAATTGTAGGACTCCCTGGGAATGTTCTTTTTATCCGTTCTCCTTTTCTAAAAAGAAAAAAAAATACATTGGTTCCAAAATATAAAATTGCTCCCCTACCCCTGGTCCCTGCTCCTTTAATACTGGTAAGGTGTTCGAGCAGACGTGTGTCTTCATGCCTGGTAGAAAGTTATCAGCAAACATCCTTATTTTCTACGGCAGCAGAAGCATTTTAATGTCTGTTCACCCTGTCACTAACACACATTCTTTTAAGGGGGAAAAAAAAATGCTTCTGTGCTCCAGTTTTAAAATGCAAAGGTATGATGTTATTTGTCACCATGCCCAAAAAAGTCCTTACTCGATAACTTTGCCAGAAGAGGGAGAGAGAGAGAAGGCAAATGTTCCCCCAGCTGTTTCCTGTCTACAGTGTCTGTGTTTTGTAGATAAATGTGAGGATTTTCTCTAAATCCCTCTTCTGTTTGCTAAATCTCACTGTCACTGCTAAATTCAGAGCAGATAGAGCCTGCGCAATGGCATAAGTCCTCAAAATTGAAATGTGACATTGCTCTCAACATCTTCCATCTCTCTGGATTTCTTTTTGCCTCAGTGTCGCTGCTAACCAATTCATTTTCAGACTTTTTACTTCAGAAGCAATGGGAAAAATCAGCAGTCTTCCAACTCAATTATTTAAGTGCTGCTTTTGTGACTTCTTGAAGGTAATATTTCTTACTCTTTGAAGTCATTGGGGGATTTTGTGTGCGCTGGATACTGTGTGCTGCCTTAGAACTGCTATTCACTTGAGCATTCGCATTGTTTCGGGACTAGTTTATTTCTAAATTGCTGAACGTGCGGTTCTGTGGGATCTGACAGAATAGCTCCGGGAAACGGATGCATTTGCAGAGATAGCTGTAGGAGTAGAAACTATTGTAAGGCACTTAGGCTAAGCCCTGAGCACTTCTGCAGGGTCCGGTGGCGTCACTGTGGAAGCCTCTCTTAAATCCTGTCTGTGGATGAGGGTTGTCAAGCAGGGATAGGAACTTGGAGATTTTTTCTCTTTTGCAGGTGCACGTTTTCTTTGTAAGATCTTGCTTTGTGTGTGTGTGTGTGTGTGTGTGTGTGTGTGTGTGTGTGTAACTTGCCAGAATTTTATTTACAAGGTATACCACAAACAGTTGCATTGTAAATGATAGTAAAGCTTTTCAATGTGATCTTTCGAGCTAAGAACTCAGAACTCTCTGCACTTCTGCCCAGAAAGTCAAAGTTACAGTGAAGTTTGATTTGCTCTTCTGCAAAGCAAAAGAGCTCCTTGACAATTCCTGCCGACCGTGCATATGCATGAGCTTTAAACAAATGTATACTGTAGGTGGGAGGCAGAAACTTTCTAGCACCTGCCTATCCAAGTTTTTTTTCTTTTGAAGACTTTCCTGGTCAAAATTTGGACGTGGGTTTTCGTAAAGCTCTGATGATTTTATACTCGAGGCTGTCAAGTCTTTAGGTAAATTTGGCGGCTGCGCCCCGTGCACTGATTTCTCGTTCCTGATCCCTGGCCCCAGTTCAAGTTTCCACCCTCAGCAAAATTATATCCTTCAAGGCTTTTGTTTTCCTCTTTTTTTTTTCAATTTGCAAGCACTTTTAAGCCGCTGTCCCTGGCTCCGGAGGCGATTGCGGGAGGGCTCAATTCATAAAAGGTCCCCGCAGCACTCAGGGCAGCGTTCATTTGCTGCCCGCAAATACTTCACCGCCAGGACTTGTCTTGGTCAAGTAAGTGGCTCGCGAGTTGAGGACATCCCGTGTCAGACAGCTGATTCTGCCGTCCTTGCGACGCCGGCTCACCCCAGCCACCTTGCTCCGACAGAAGTAAAGCCAGCGAGCGGCTCTGCTGTGGGTCCGGCAGCTGGGGCAGCTGCCACCCTGCTCACGAGATCAAGGAGGCTGTGGAATGTTATCTCCGCGTTGCTTACGAGTTTGGAAAATTGTCTCCAAATGAACTTTCCCTGCTGTGTGTGCTGAGCTAGCAACGCGGGGCTAACCTTTCCCTGTACTCGCAGTGGGAAGTGCCTGCAAGCCTGTGGACTCGCGAACGTTACGGGGGTAGGAAGGTGTCCTGCTCCGAGGCAAAGTCCACAGTCTGACTGCCGCAGTCTGAGTCCCCAGGTACCTGCCCACGGTGGAGCCGGGAGGGGAACGCCTGGCTTCCACCCTTGTGGGCAGCTACCGCGGGCTCCCAGTGGGAACTGGGGAGCCGGCTGGGGAGGGGTGGGATCAGACCCCAGCTGGGCAATGTGTTCATTGTTTGAATGGACAAAAGGCAGTTTACTCAGGCTCTCGGCATACCTGCCTCGGCGACCACATGTAACTAGATGCTCCCTCAAACCCCACCCACCACGCTGCACATGTTTTTAAGTCTTCAGTTTTCTATTCACATCAGCCTCATAACACCCACCCAGCCCTGCTGTAAAAGACCTGGAACAAACAAATATGAATGCACCTACAGTGAGTATTTTCTTACAACTCCTGCCCTCGAATTTCACTGGGTTGTACTGCTTGGAGCCCAGACATCTGGAATCAATTGATATTCCATTTATTTCAGATAGAAAGAGAAGTCTTTGGAAAATGTGGATTTGTGAATGATGTTTGAGGAGGAGTTCTGCGTTTTCTTTTTCCCTTCTCTCCCCGGTTCTTCCTTCTTTCCTCTCTGTCATTATCTTTCTTTTCTCTCTACTCGTCTCTCATGTGGTTGGCAAAATAAAAGGCCAAGGAAATCATGAACATATGGGGCCACTTGTTTCAAACTTTTGGCTCCTAAGCAAGTTCGTTGTTGTTTCTGTCGGGGGAACATAATGTGATAAATTCTCTCCTGCTCTGTGGGTGTGCTGGACTGTTCTCGGAGCGAAAGCAAAAAGCACTAGAGGTTCTATCTTGTCCTAGAACTATAAGTGCTGATATTTCTCTGACAGTATAATTTGGCGGAAAAAGAAAGAACAAGAAAAATCTATCTTAAGGGTTTTAGATGTTAGAAAAGATTTATATACATGTTGTGGGACTTCAGAGTGTTATTCCGAAGATAACTATTAAAAATATAGTTCCGATATCTATGGAGGTTCTAAGCCCGCTAAAGTTTAAAGTTGGGTGATTGTTCCCCCGAATTTCATAAAAATGGAAAAAGTGAAGGCATCTACCAAGCAGGTGCTTGGCTTTCAGTGTCATTGGAAATGCAATAAAAAAGGAAGAGATGGAGAAAAGGGTTTAGTGGAGTCCAATACATTCTAGAACTGGCCCACTGCCAGAGTGGGCAAATTTGTTCTGAAGGTCAATTCTGGGTTTGCGCTTTTGTGAAAGGCCAAGAAAACCAGTTGGGTTTGCTTTGTTGAGGCTTCCATTGGAAACTGGAAGGTAAAGTCCTTACTAGCTTCTCTGTCTCCCAAAAATGACAACTCAGTGACACCTTGTTGTTCACATTCCCAGTGGCTTTGGCTTCGTGGGGGTAGAGCGTTTCTAGGTAGAGATCCTACTAAGAAAATGGAATGAATGCTCACTTGGCCTTTTACTTCTTCTTCTATTTTATGTCCATTATTTAGGATGATTTGCAAGTAGAGGGTGCTTTTTATCTTCAGTTGTTTTACAAGCATTGACTAAATATTTACTTTGTGTTAACAAGAATCAGGGGTTTAGGGGTTTCCCTTCAATTGCTGGGGTGAAGTTCTGGCCACAAAAATGGAGATTTTAATTAAAATGATGGTGCACACTTTGCCACTGATGGCTGAGCTGTTTAGCTGAGGGTTCATGGTACACAAGGAGGGTGGTCAGCAAATAAATGCCTGGGTCTGGTTTTCTACAAGTAATGGGGTTGACAGGATCTGCCCCTACTGCAAGGTTCAAAAGCAGCCTCTCTGTAAAATTATAGCTTCCAGCATCACCCAGTGACCTTGAAATAGGGCCCCGTAGCTCACCTCCTGTCGGTGGCTCTTTCCTGCGCTGAGCGTGGACACAGCTGAGCCGTGAAGCTACTCACCCCGGGACCCGTCCCTGAAGGAACCACATCTTGGCGCCACAAGCAGCAATATGGAAAAACTTAATGTAATGGTCACCTTAGCACTTTCCTATTTCTTAGGGGAGGGCGGAGATCTGAGCCAGCCACAGGAATCCTGCTTTTGGCAGGGCGGCCACTTGGCCAGGGCTCCCTAAGTCGTGCCAACCAGGGGTCCCTGGACAGCTTTTGCTATAAAATGGATACAGTGATACATAAATCCCTCCAACAGATGAGGTCAGAATGCCTGTGACCAAAAAGAAAAAAAAGGGGAAAAAAAAGACTTGGTAGGTTTTAAGCCCAGTGCCCTGCGCGTGGAAGAGCCTCTCTGCACGTGCTGATTTTCTCTTGGCCTGGAAGGAAGGGGCCTTCGCAGGCAGACAGAGTAGCATTTACTTCATGCTGGATGCCCTACTGGATAGCTCTTTGGCATGCTGAGCACTGTGAGCTAAGGGGAATGGGAAGAGCCCAGAGGCCAAGTCTCTCTGACCTTCTCCTGCCCTCCTTTCTCCTCTGCGTCCTCCCCCAAGGCAGGTCATAGCAACTAGAAATGCTCAATGTTGAAGTTAGCCTTAGAAACCCAAAAATAGGACTGTGATCTTTCCTGCTTTTCCGTGGAAGAGCTGGCCATAAAGAAGTTCTACAACCCACCTCGCTGAAGAGCTGCAGGTCCTAGCAGACCTTGCTGGGATTGGGGGGATGTCCAGGATGCCACACAGAGGGCCAAGGCAGACTGGGACTGGCTGAGCCCACCAGCTCCCACGATAGCCTCCCAGCACTGGTTGATCCTTCTTCTGACCAATATTATTTCTACCTGGCTGTTCGGGCCTCACTGGAGCACAGTATCAGAGGCAGGGAGTGTTCCCTGGGTTCGAGAGCCTCCTTTCTGAAGCCTCTCCTGTCCTACAAGGCTGATGAGACAAATCCACCCTGCCTTGCTCTTGTTGATCTGCTCTGCTCTGCTTGGCCAGAGCCTACACTAGGTTAGGGGTGTCATCACACCCTCCTGCCCCGCCTCCTCCTGCACAGGAGCCAGATGCACCCTAAATCCTCATCCTTTTCCTCTTTGTGTTTCTACTTGAGGTTGTGGTAACTGCTATCACTCAGATAGGAAATCTCTCTCTCTCTCTCTCTCTCTCTCTCTCTCTCTCTCTCTAAAAAAACTCTAATGATATGTACTATTTTACAAGTCCTTTTCTGACCACAATATTTTCTTAATCAGCAGCCAAGGAATGCTGTTCTGCTTAATTTAATATCATGGTCAATAATTAATACATATGCTACCTATAGATGGCCAGTTTTTAGAGCACTTAAATTAACAAAATACACTTGGCTGCAAATCTGCACTGGGCATGACTGAACCTTTGGTCATTCAAAAGCTCTACCAGGATCTCCGAGTAGTGTGAAATCCTACCATCCTAGTGGTACCTTTCATTTGGGTGGCATTGCCTGGCTCTCACCCAGTTGTAATGGGAACCCAAAAGCAAGGGGTGGGGGAGGGCCTGACCGAGAGGCCAGCACCAACGTGGGCAACCATGGTTGACTGTGGCCAAGATGTGCCTTATCAACCCCACACATGTTGCTGCCCCTCTGTGCCAGGTCCTGCTGAAGAAAGACAGGTCCCCGGGGGCTAAGGGGTATCCTCAATGTGCAGGGGCCAGGGAGGCAAGCTGACCCTCATCTGCTTCTTCTGCAGGGAAAGATGCGTGCTATGTCCTCTTCGCATCTCTTCTACCTGGCCCTCTGCTTGCTCGCCTTCACCAGCTCGGCCACAGCGGGACCAGAGACACTGTGCGGCGCTGAGCTGGTTGACGCCCTCCAGTTTGTGTGTGGAGACAGGGGCTTTTACTTCAGTAAGTAGCCCTCCCCCTCTGTATGGTCTGGGGTCCGTAATGCATGCTTCTGTGGCTCTTCTGTCACAGGAGCCATCCTCAGACTCTGAGATCCTCATCTTTGAGTCAGCACCATGTTGCACCTGGGCCTTGGCAGGTTGGACAGATTTAGGGTGGAATTTCCTCCTTTAAATTTGCCTTCACTTCCTGTGGAGGGGACAACATGACCCAGGACACTGAGGATTTTGTTTTCTAGACCTATGAGCGTGCATGTAGACCAGGATGGTTCTCATAGCTCAGACACGAATGACAAGGACTCTCCACTCCTGAGGCTTGGGGAAAGAATTAAGGGCACATTCTAGATGCTTCATGCAACATGAAGTCACCAGGAACAGACAGAGGTAACTTTTGCTCTAAGATAGATTCACAAATAAACAGACAGGTTTTCTCCAAACCTGAATTGTGACATCATTGCCAACATGCCCTCTGTGCAAACTGACCTTGGTTCTTCTTGTCCTTGCTTTGCTCTGAAGGAGCTCTTCTGGGGGACTTTCCAGTGGTGTCTCCATCTGGAGAGATGTCTGACAAGCGCAGAGTCACTTGTCTCATAAATTGCTCCCAGACAGTCAGAAAGTCGGAAGTCAACAACAGTAGACAGCTGTGTATGGCAACCACTGCAAACAGGAAATGCAAACAAGTCAGTAGTACCTGAGGGACACGACCAGTGTGCGCCACAAGACAGGCAGAGATTCAAAGCCAGATGCTCTCTCTATGTAACTGTTTAGAACCCCAGAGGACTCCAGGAATCAGAGCATGAGTCATTCTCCAAGGTTCATGTCACTCAAGTGCAGACAGCTTACCTGTTAGCTGCTAGTCCCAAACAGCTCCCAGGATGCCTCATGCCCTTGAAGTTTCTCTCATCTTCTTCTCCAAAGTCAGCCTCTCTCTAGGCAGATAGTGTGTGTGTGTCTATGTCTGGGTCTGTGTGTGTGTGTGTGTGTGTGTGTGTGTGTGTGTGTGTGTGTGTGTGTGTGCTATTGTAAGACTCAAGCAAGGGCATTCTGCCAGTCTGCAACTGAGTAGGAAAGATGGGAAGGAGGAAGTTTGTAAGGAGACAGTTCTGTTCTTACCATTTATTCAGCCAAAAAGAAAAAAAAAAGACAGTAACAGAGAACCCAGAAGTACTTTCTACTGTTAGTATGGGCAAATCCCCACTCTGTATTTCTGGCCTGAGGTTTGATCGAATTCATGTATTCTTCGGTAGTGAGCAGTTCCATCCAGTTCTCTGTGGCAGTGTTTGAAGGGGTTCGTGAGTGGGGCTTTCCCAGTGCCAGACTTGCTTTTTCTTTGCAGCACCCTAAAAAAAGTGAGCAGGGGATATCAACACACCCCCAACAATAGGCTGTCATTATTCTACAATTTGCTGCTGCTGATTCATAGATTTTTAAAAATGAGGGCCAGCGAGATAGCTCAGTGGACTAAGTGCCTGCTCAGACAAGAAAAGGAGCTGGGGTTTGATTCCTGGCACAATGTGTAGCACCAGCCATGCTCCTGAGCGCACCGAGCCAGCCACAGAGAGTGGGCGTGATGGCGCACACCTGGAATCCCAGCGCTGGGAGGCTGAAAACAGGAGGGTCACTAGGAGTCTGAGCTGCAAAGTGAGGACCTGTACCACATACATTTTTTTAAATGACTGTTATTCTGACTTATTATATCCACAAGGGCTTTTTTTGCTTTTTTGTGTGCAATTCTTCATCTTCCAGTTCACTGGGTATTACCCAACCTACAAGTACTCTGTTCCATGCCAGGATAAATTGTGATGTTCCACAAGATGTAGTCCAGGATTTCTATGTACAGACCATGGAAACGGGAGCCTCTATGCCTACAACATTTGTATTCAATGATGAAAAATAAGAATGGAAAAAAGGATTTGATCCTAAGTAACAGTATGACACTCTCTATGTTCCCATGACATTTATGAGTATAATGGAAACCAATTGCCAGTCCCGAAAATAGTCCAGTTGTACTGTCACTACAGTGATCAAATTTTAGGAAATATTTTTAAATTATGTTTTAATGATTTAAAAGGAGAAAGTCATATCTATCTAGCAACTCTCAAGTGCGACTTGGGATGGAAATGGTTTTGTAGATCACGTGCTATTGTCAATGCTGTTGTTGCGAATGTATGCTGGATGCATTCTGCCCTGCAGAACCCCAGTTGGTCTCTGTCTCATACAGCATCCAACGCATAAGCATGCTATCCTTAGCTAGCATTCTGGCCAACTGGGCAATCATCTTTGCCTTGAAACGTTAGTCCGTTTAACTTGTTTTTCTTTACTTCAAAATACCAGTGGGGTTTCTGCTGTGTGCACGCTACTTTGGTAGGCATGAATGAGATACCTAGAAATGACTTCAAGGGACTCACATGTTGAGGGGAGCAAAACAGAGCAAATAATCATTGTCATGTGTCAACAGAGAACAATAACCTTGGGAGGGCAGATTACGTATCTGAGACTTTTCCTGCTATTTCGTCCCACTTTTGCCATCTCCTTGCCAGCTTCTATCGTCCTTTGAGTAATGCATTTCAGAATGCCCCTGATGCCAAATGACATGCCCACTTACCTCCAAAGCCCAGTGTCTAGTTCAATGCCTGGCTGATATAGTAGTTGATTATTGAATTGACAGGATAGAATCTACTCAAATCTAACAAGATTACTTGTCTGAGCTCTTAGTCTTAAAAACCATTAAGAACTGGGTTGTTGAATAGCTTCAAATTGTCATATCATGTGTATCCACTTATTTGATAAAACTGTTTTCCTACTGAACACAATGTATGGATACCAGCGATGACCTCAAGGCTGTGCAGGAGTCATCCCTATGCTACACTGATGGCCTGTTTTGCTTCGGAGCCAATTTTTCTCACAGACATTAACTGTTGTCAACAAATTTTATGGAGTTTCCTTTTCATCCCCTGAGATTTACTGTGTGTGGAGAAGTCAGTTCTGGGCATTTACAGTCTTTGAAATCCTTTTTGAGGAAGCATTCTTCCCACTCCTATTATCTGTCAGCTGACATTTATTATTTATTATTTCTTGCTTGTATTTCTAAAGTTTTATTGAGACTGTGTCTTTTATTTTTAGCTGCTTCAACTCAGTTGTGGAAGTATGGAGTTTTCTTCATAGCAAAAGGCAGTTTCTGATCTTCGTTTAAACTTCAAACATTTAAAAGAAGATCATCTTCATCTCGTATTCTTTTTGTCAGTGCAGAATATTTAACCAGGAGAGTTTTTATAGTTCTATTAGAATGGTTCTGTATTAAATGTTTTAGTAAGGCTTGTTTTGCATAGACCACCCAAAGTTATGAATAAACTCCGATTTCCTTCAAGGCCAAGTTTCACTGGCATACAGTAGAAACAATCTTCCAAACTATCTGCATTGTGAATGTCTTCCCAGCATATGAGGAAGAGTTCATCTATAATTAAAGTAGCTTCCCCAGACATTTGATGAAATGAAAGATCAAATGAAGAGCTAATTACTGATTCTCCCATCTGCATCATAGAAAAAGAGCCTATCAATCCCCCTTGTGCTCTCATATCCTGGGAGGGCAATGTTGGTGTCATGGAAGGGGAAGAAGCAGCTAGCTCTTACCAACCAGGCTGACAGAGTCCACGTACAGGGCAGCTCATGGTGATCTCGTGAAACACAGCAGTAGTTAAATGAAACAGGCAAGATCATGCTGACCATAGACATCACTTCCAACAGCGGTGGTGATTAACCATCTTCACAGAGTGTTTAAGGGTTTGGGCAATTTTTGTCCTTAGAGATACTCTAAAACTTGATAGGCAACCAAGCATTTCAGATGGTTTCAAGTAAGCACAACCAAGGGGGCGGAGGGAGAGAAAGAGATTTCCTGACATCATTTTTAGCTCCTTTTATAGAGTCTATAAACAGTCCCCTTACATAAACTGTATATGCTTTACCTCTGGCCGTCTGGGAGAAGAAGGAGTAAATCAATTAGAAAAGAAAGTTGGATACCCTTTTGGCCACTTCAGATTTATGGCTTTTGTGGAACATATTCCCAATGCGTGGTTATTAAGAACAGGTCTTAGTAAATGAATGACATTCTTCGTGTGCTAAAACATACTATTTTTTAAAGAGTTTAAGTGAAACTTTGCAATTAACTTTCATTGTTATTGATTGCACAAACCTCCTAGATTTAGGTTATTATTATTAACCCAACCTACTTGCTTTGGATGTATAGTCCTCAGAAAACTGCTTCCAGACCTGTCATTCATTAGTCCCTGACTTTGGCAGGCATTTAAAGTTTCTAGTCTGAAATGTCCTTGTCTGTAAAACAAAGGGATTTTGTGAAGGTAAA
The DNA here is from genome assembly GCF_000260255.1 of Octodon degus. Lineage (NCBI taxonomy): Eukaryota > Metazoa > Chordata > Mammalia > Rodentia > Octodontidae > Octodon > Octodon degus. The sequence continues at coordinate 30,597,866 of NW_004524580.1, read as the reverse complement.
TGACCTAACTTTAGCAGACCTGCAGTCTATGTTGTAATGAGCAAGGATTTGGTGCTAGTCAAGAAAAGGGATCCTCGGATTCAAATAACAATGACTTGGCCCCCTTTCTCTTCTGTATATAGTTTCTATTGATCTCCAAAGACAGGAGACTCTACCCACTGAACAAAAAAGAAGCCAGCTTCTTCATTTTGTTCGAATTGAACACTAACATCTCAAGGATGGAACTGAAACTCACATGGTCAAGTACCCTTAAGTGACTTACAAAAGGAGCAGACAGCTAGGAAAGCACACCACCATCTTTCTTGGCTGAGGAGGATGACCTAATAGTTTCACTGATACATTTTCTTACCTTGTTGGCTATGAGGACAAATGTATAGGTGCTCTTTAGGTGAGACAGGAGACAGTTAAGAATTATAGGAGACCCGCCCTGGGTGTGCCGTGCCAGCCCCACCCCAGGTGCACTAAGCCAGCCATCAAGACCAAGCGTGGTGGCGCATGTCTGTAATCTCAGCACTGGGGAGGCTTGAACAGGAGGATCATTATGAGTCTGAGCTGTATTAAGACCCTGTACCAAATACATAAAATTAAAAAAAAATTACAGGAGACAAAGAAGTATCCACAGGCTTCTAAGATGCACCAAATGCCTTTTCCCAGCCTGTGGGTACTGTCTTTCCAACGAAATCAGAGAACTTACAATTTGGAGACTCCAAAGATTCACTCATCTACCAGCAACACTGTTGTAGACTGAGCTGGACTTGAGCCGCGCCATTTGTGTTCTTTGGCCTGGCACTCCTCAGACTGATAGGCAGACATTTGTATGACTGTTGGTCAAAGTTAGGAGTTCAGTCACCATCTGTGGAAAAGCTATTCTCTTTGAACCTAATTGGTACATGTGGAGTTTGACCTTATAACCTTGGCTTCATTAGTACCACAGAACTAATCGGTGACAGAAATCAGTAAAGAAAAGCACCGGGTTTTCATATTGACCCCAAATGCTTAGTGCAATTCTTTAAATATACTCAGGATGGCCAGTCTGTATGAGTCAGAAAATGAAGATTTCTGTGGCATACTAGAAAATAACTCTCACTTTCATGGCATGTGTATGCTCTTGAAGGCCCTCTTCTCTGGCATGGAAAGTTGGAAACAAGAGAGTAAAGAGTTCAAGACCAAGAGCGTGGTCTTTATTGCCGAGTGTCCAGGCCTTGAACCCAGGCCACATAATCTACTTGGTGGGTGTTCTCGAGCAACTTACTGAGCTTCCTTATGCCTCAGTTTCCTCATCTGTAAAATGGCACCTGCCTTTTAGTAAATTGCTGCTAGGATTAAATGAGTTCATGGTTTAGAAAATGTTAACTCAGAGTACTGTCTGATGCATAGTGAGCCCTGCACACACATGTTAGCTATTACACTTATTATTGTCTTCTGGAATCACTTGCAGAATCTGTTGCAAAGGCTGCAAATATCTGAAGAGTCCAATTAATTATACAATCATTTTGTCTCCCTGGGGCATCTGATAAAAACTATCACTGGTGGTCATAATTATGTAAGAAATATCAGTACTAGTAACAGGAAGAAGGTCTTGTGTTTGTCTCGTACACTGATGCGTTCAAAATCCAATGGCACTGGCTTTCTCACAGACTCTATACCCCAGTCTTGATGGGCAAAGGTGATTTTCACAGGGTAAATGAGAATTCAGAGACATAGAAATTATGTGACTTACTTTGATAGATTGATCCAGACACAAAGCCAAGGTCCCTTGACTCCCAGAAGGAGTTAATTTGGTCCTTTGCATTGTTTAGAAGCCTAACGTCTTGTAGCAGAGGGAGGTACTTCCAAAATCCCAGTCTTCTTCTGAGGGATAAGGAACAGGATTTTAAGGTAACAGAGTTGATTTTGAACATTGCCTTGAAATCAGCCATGGCAGAGCTATCCATGGACTGATGCTACCTGTTACCTGCTAGGAAAGCTAAGGCAGTACTAAGAGTTTCATCAGGGATTCAAGGCTGCAGCTGGCCAGCAACCTTCCCAGGAAGCTAATCTGAGAAGACCCAGCAGCTTACCTGTGAGTTCTAGGGTCTACAGTACAGTCCGTGGAGCCTCGCTCCGCTAAACTTCAGGTTTTCTTTTCCCTCCCCCAGCAGACTTCCAGCGCTTTATCTCTTGCAGATTTTGGTCTTGTTGGTAAGAACCACTTTGGTCTTGCTCTGCAAGGAGCCACAGTGGACGGGCTCTTCAGCTGGATCCAAACTCTCCCCAGGGTTTCTACAGAAGTGAGGGGAAATGGAAGTGGTTAGGGGCACCATGATCTAGGCAGGGGACCAGGCATGAGGAGACTTCTAAAACCTAAATAGAAAAGTCTCCATGTGAATAGCCAGCAGTTTGGGATGCAAGATTTCAATCTATACAATGCCATTTGACACCCTATTTGAAGATCATAGGTATTGAAATGTTCCATGTGTTAGTGGCTGCTAAGGTAGACATTTTGATCCCAAGGGAGATTTGGGTGTTCCGAAAGGGCAATAGGCTTCCGAGTACCTTGTCCTAAAACCTTGAGCCAGGCCAGCACTCCTTGGGGCCTCCTCAGAAGCCCATCTCACCTCCCTGGCAGGCTTCCTTCAGAGCCTCACTGAGAACAGGTACAAGGCCTCCCCCAAAGGAGTCCTCACTGTGCTCAGTAACAGGCTGCAAATGCTTTGTCCTTTGATGTAGCCAGACGTCTCTGACAACCATGGTGGCAAAAAATCATTTTTGCACTGAGCTGCTGCCCTGGCAAAATTCCATCCTACACCTCTCCACGAAACAGCAACAAGCTCTCACACCCCGAGGACTTACTTTTGGTGGCCTGGAAAGTTCAAACCCCTTATTAGCTGTGAGACTAAGGGGATGACAACACGGCATTTTGTTTGTCTTTATCTATATGTGAGATCATGTTTAAAATATAGCAAAGAGCTGTTCGTGACATGCAATTCTAACTGCATTAAATTCTACGCCTATTTAATGCGATGTTTAGTCTCACATTGGCTAAAGCCACATAAAGAAGCGCTTGGCAAGCTCTAGGTTTCCATTCTTGGCATAGCTGCCCCTCTTACTTTTTCACTGAACCTTAAATACCAAGAAAAACCCTTTACTTCTCTCCATCTGGCACACTGCTTTGTGTAATTCACCAGAACCTCTGCACGTGGCCCTCTGCGTTTGTCCCAAGGTAATTAATGGCTTTGCAATATTTGATCAGCAGAAGCACAGATACAAAGAGAAGTTGGGAAACTAGCAGAGACCACACAATTTTTTAAATTAAAACCTTTTGCTTTAAATGCTCAGACGTTCTGCAGCAATAAGAGCTTCGATTTAGAAAAGAAAATCAAGCTAGATCCCCTGGAAGACTATTGACCTGATTATTGATTAAGTATAAGTATACATCTCTCTACCTCCCTCTCAAAACTACCTGATTGTTGAATTTGGAAAGAAATAAAATTGCTATAAGTGTGGTGGCCCTTGAAAAATATCTTGTCAAGCACTAAAGCTGGAACCCAGAGAAATTGAGTATCTGAGGTCACACAGCAATTTGTAGCAGAAGTAGAAGGAGATACCGTTGACTCTGTTTCCTGATTCCAACGCATTTTTCCTTCCTTTAGCAGCAATTAGCCATGCCCATGTGAAGGTATCTAGTAGATTAAAATGACTAGGAAAGACCTCCAACCACATTCATCAAAATAAACATAGATCTTGGTAGATCTTTCATTCCAATAAACTCACCAGAGACATAACACTTTGGTTCTGTGGCTGTAGAAGTTTGCTCAAACTAAAAATGATCCTCAGCTTGCCTCCTGTGTGGCACACAAACCCTTCCGATGTGTTTCGGACATTTCAAGTCCACTTAAGATCATAATTGAGACTATTATTGTATATTATATTATGCGGATTCTCTGGCCACTCTCTCCAAAGTCAACTTTGGTAGAACTGCTTTGGAATGACTTAGCAAAGCTGTGCTCCTGGAAAATCTGAAACAGCCTGACAAGCTGTTGGATCAGCCTTTTTTCTGGAGATTTCTCTGACAGTCTCGGGCCAAAGGAAATTTACACCTGCTTTTTTTTGCAGACTCCCAACCAAATTCTCTATGAATCTCTCCTGGTTTTCTGCTTTCATTTATGGCCTTTACAAGGCACTTAGCAAGGCTGCTTGAGGGGCCTTTCCATTGCTGACAATCTGTCGGCCTATGACAGAATTGTCAGGCAACTCTATTTCTGGGAAGATGGAGCCACCTCTGTACCATTTACCCTGATGAAATGGGTCTTTCATCAGAGCCAAGAGATTTAGAAAGTTTTCCCTGAGGCAGCCTACATGCAGCCAGCTGCTATGATCTACAAAACTGGGGAAAGGTTAGAAGAGTTAGAATTAAAAGAGTCAGAATTCTGGATTAAACTGATTTGAGGACTGCAGAGTTCTGTTCTACCACATCCCTATCCCTGTCCCAAAACTCTTCATGGGCTCGTGTCATGTGATTAAATTTTATTTCATTCTGATCCTCCTCACTCACCCTTCACAGAAATGCCACCAGGGAAATGCCATGAGGGTTTTCAATCTCAGCATTATGGACGCTTGGTGACAAATATATTTTTTTTTATTGAAGAAGTGACCTGCCTTTAGATTATAGCATGTTGACTAATATTCTTGGTCTCTATTTATTTGATACCTGTAGTCCACGCCTCTCAGTTATAATGATCAAAAACATCTTCAGACATTGCTCCATGTCCCCAGGCATGAAAAGTCATCCCCAATTGAAAACAACCATGCTAGACAAATCTCTAGGAAAGAAGACACCTGAAAGGCAGGGAAACTAGGCCCAGAAATGACTTACCACCCTGGGAGCCCTCCTAAAAGGCAGAGTTGTGGATGCAATCTCTGGTCACTGATTAATCAGGAGCCCGTGGCCCATTGCCTGGAGGAAGCAAGAAGAGTCATTGGATTGGAAAACTATCTCTGATGATCAAAAGCGCTTTCTCTTTGTGATTTCAAAGGGATTCGGAGGCTTTACTTTTCACCTTATAGCTATAGAACTCATTTGTTTTAGTAAGAAAAGTAAGGGCAGGTGGAGGAGGTGGTCCAGAGTGAGCCTGCATGCTTAGAAGCTTGATTGTGACCACCTGGAGTCAAGGTAAAGGAAGCTGGTTATCTCGGACCTCAATATCGGCGGCTGCCCCCTTCCTAGTCACTTAATAAATAAGCTCTCAATTCCTCACCAGTGAAAAAGCATAGTTCAAAGGTAGGAGTCACGATGTTTTCCTCCTCTTCTTGTGCCTTTCCCATCTGAGACTCACCAGATTTGTTTTATGGCCCAGAAATGGCAAACACTTCCATGTCTGGGCCTGACCCAGCTCCTCTCTAAATAGCTCTGTGACCTTGGAGAAGTCACGTAGTGTCCTGGGGCCTCACACTCCTTATCATAAAATGGGCCTGAAAATACTCCACTTGAGAGTTGTCCTGAAACTCAACTTCGGAAGTGGAAAAGACTCTCTATACACATCACTAGAAATGCTTCAGACAGTTTGGCCCTGTCTCATTCTCACAAAAGAATTCTATGGTTCAAATTCGATAAGGCCTTATGCAATTACTATAATCTAGGAAAGCCAGCCTGGCTTTGGATTTTCTTAAACTTCATGACTGAAAAAAATAGTTCACTGATAACTGCTAGTCTCATTTCACTTTGTATTCAGACTCCTAAAGAGTTAATGAACAGACCTTGAGAACATGCGCTCAGTGTCACTCTATTTCCTCTCTCTGGAAGAAGTGACGAAGAGATGAGGCCTATCACTTTACCACAAGGAGCTTGCTCAGAGAGTCTGTCCCCTGTGGGGCGGCCAGGGTGTCACTGAGGTGTTCCACGTAAGCCAAAGTTTCCCATTCTCCCATGTCAGCTATTGGTGATTTCTGCTTAGCCTAAAAACCTCCAGTGTTCAGCAGAGGGAATATACTCCTAATCAAAACAGAGTCTTTGCACTCTAAATTGCCATCTAAATTTCACCCTGATTATAGACTGAATCTTTATTTTTTTATTCGAGCACATCTTTGATGGAATAAAGACTGTGAGTTTTGATATAACGTGGACCAATGAATAAGTCATTCTTACATTCTAGGAAACATATCCCGTGACTCCTTGATACACCGATTTAACATAGTGAGGGCAGTTTTGAACAACGCAGTGAAATCTGGCCAGTGTGACTTTGAATTGCATTTGTTGTGTTTTGAGATCATTAGGAAGCACAGCCACTGATTTTTAACAGATTACTTTCTGTCCTGCACAGCATCCAGTGTTAGGCATTTAATAAAACTCCTTGATTTGTCATTGGAAAAGTCATCCCAAAAGCAAATTGCTTCTTTTAGCCCCTAAAATCAACCCTATAACTTTTCACTTTGTCACTGTCATCTTTATTGATCTCAGACTGAAGGAAGAGGAGAAGAAAGTCTACAAGCCCACTGGGGTGTAATTCCTTAGGACCCCTTCATAGATGTCCCCTCTTAGGACCCCTGCAGGATGCCCCTCTTGGGACCCCTGCACAGATGTCCCACTGAGACCTCTGTCACAGGAGTGAGCTGACTCCAGTCAATCAGGAATTTTCAACCTCTGCCAGACCCTCACTGAAGGTTCCACGTAGGCATGCAGTTTTGAAAAGAGAACCCTGGCCCAGTTTCTCTCTCTAGTCCAGCTGGGTTATTTAAAAGGAGCAGTGAGGAGCAAGCTATGCAACTGAGGGGACATCCTGGCAAGGAAGTCCCAAGCTGCAGCACCAGCCCTTAAAGAACAGCACAGGTGGTTTCTATTTGCCAAAGCAGAATGAAAGAATTCAAAATCTAGAACGAATGCTATGAAGCAATCCGACGGAGGGTACCACAGGCCAGAAACGTCTTGACATGCATAAAGTCACAAACCACACTGGGGGAAACACAAGACTACATCCGGACCTCTCACACTTGGTCCATGCCCCCCTTTTTTTTCCTTAAGTGTTCTTTTTTTCCTGGTACCAGGGATTGAACTCAGGACCCTGTGCTTGCCAGGCAGGCAGTTATTCTACTGAACTATCTCCCCGGCCCATGGTCCATGCCCTTTGGACAGCCAAGCACATTAAACTGCACCTTGACAAACTCATGTAAAGGTAGTCCTGGCGATGACCAAATAGATACTCAGAGCGAACTAGCTCATCACTTTCTGCCAGTGTAATTCATCTAAATAATCTCTGAAAATTCAACTCCTTAGCCATTCATAAAATGGCTAGCACCCATTGTATAACACCATTAAGTCTCTTTATCAGAAATCTAATCAACCTGAATATAGGACGACAACTCTGCATGACCTCTAGCAGTTCAGTAAATCAGAGGCTTTTTAAAAAAGAGTAAAGAGCTAATTCCTTTGTAGAGTTAATTTTAATTTGCGGTCATGTTGACTGGTTGAGTAGTTCATGTATTTTGCATTGCTTGCTAAAATGAGAAACTACCCTAAACAAAAGGTATTGCTTAAGCATTCTGTCTCCACACATTCTAGCCTTGTTAGTCTTTCATGAAGGTCTTCCATGAAGAAGCTTAAATTTTCCTACGTATTCTGAGTTTTATGTTTCTTTCCATTGAAGTTTCCAGCCGTTCATAGACATATTTAGTTTGGCAGAAGGTAGTGGTGACTCATAGAATGAAGAAATTCGAAGGCTAAGCTACTGAAAATGGATCTAATTTCTTTTTAGGGTAATTTGGGAGCAAGCAATTGATAATTTGTCTAATTTTTTCTGGTTTCATCAGCTGCCACATTGCCAAATATTTGTTCCATATGGATGCTTTGTTATTCCCGAAACACATAACAAACTTCAGCTGCCACTATATCTAATATGGTTGAGGGGTAAGACTGTTGCTGGCACATTGTCTCACTGGTTTTGGCTGGACACTATCAATCGATGGCGATTGAGTGAAAAAACAGGATCAAATTGAAACCATTTTCAGCATGCTCCTTCCTATGGATCCAGCCATTTCACCAAGGGTTTGCCAAGCACTCTCAAAGGGATGACTATGTTTTCAACATAGATGCGGCTTTCAGTTAATTGTGTCTATCTTATTCTACTCTCTCAGTTTTGGTGTAGAGATAGTTCTGGCTTTCTAAAACTTCCTTCCTTCTCTGTTGATTCTTGCCTCCCAGGATGGACCAGATATTTGGCCATAAATTCTGAGATAATCGATGATACTTGTACAGTAGGTATCACTTCAGGTTTCCTTTAAGATAGATAATCCATGAGGCCTAAGCCCTAAGAATAAGCTTTATAGAAAGTCGTAAGTCTGGCTGGCATTTTAGGAGATTATTACTGATTTGCATGCAATTTAGGAAATCTCCCTTACTGGATAAGTCAGATGAAGAAGGATTCAGTAACCACACACAAGCACCAGGATGCATACCTAGAGTCCTGGAAAGACTCACTGCTGAATATTCTCAAGTAGGCACTAGCCACTCGGTCTCCAAGTCCCCTGAGGAGTGACTAGTTTCATTGAAAATGATTTTGATCCCAGTACTGCCACTACCACCACTACATAAGAAACAACAGCAATCTTCACAAAGGGAGAAGCCTTTCACTCAGAATAAATCAATAATTAGAGAAATTATTTGGGGCAAGAAAAACATCTCTTGTTTACAATGAGTGAACTTGGTCTGGTTAACAAATGTTCTAAGGGACACGTGTCAAGGTTGCATAGCGTGTGGAGACAGAGCCAGAGCCTCACTTCTCAGCAACCTGAGAGCACTCTAGAAATGCAGAGTCAGGGACTCCCAAGACCCCAAGACAATTAAACCAAAGCTTGTCTGTTAACTAGATATCTAGAGGATTTATATACACATTAGAGTCTGGGAAGCCCTGCTCCAGAGAATAATTGGTAGCATTCATACAATAAAAGAGACAATGAAAAATAGAGCTTGTAGCCCTTAATACTGTGTAGGGTAATCCACACCCCCTTTCAAATTCCCTCCAGTTGGTGGAACCTCTCCTCAGAGGACACAGAACTGCTCCAAAGATAACTCCATGGCCTGACTTTTTGTGAACTGGAAATTGGAACTCCTAGTTGCTGGGGCTGCAATTTCCAAACCCATCACTGATGCCAGAAACTCAGCTCTAGTGCATTAGGTCTTGCCAGTTTCCTTTCAATAGTTACATTTTCAAGATTGGACAAAGAAGACTGCTCTAGATAACAGATATGTAGATAGACAGATTATAGATAGATAATTGCTAGATAGGCAGACAGATGATGGATAGACAGATAGATAGATTAGTGATAAATGATAGACTAATAGATGATAGATAGATAGATAGATAGATAGATAGATAGATAGATAGATAGACAGACTTCCAACTGCATGAAGTGGACCAATGTGTTTTACTTATTCCACATTGCTTCTTGTGCCATACTGAGCCAGGTTCTGAAATGATTTCTTACATGTCTGTTTTGATTAGCTCCACTGGCGTTTCTACTGGAGTTAAAAGAAATGGTTTCAAGAAAAGTATATTTTGTCACCAGCTTGAAAGTGAAGGATAATTTAACAATTAAATTATTTTCAAAGACAGATAGCTGGTTTCCAGTCTCAGACCCATGCTAGAATGTGAGTGGTTCTCCCACCTGAACCCATTCTACAAAGGACCAGGTGGCTACAAGATGAGCTTCTTGGGGACATTACGCTGCAGTAGGGCAGGTAAACACGAGGGCTAGGCAGCTTGTGGCTTCTATGCTTTGAGATGGTACCAGGACAGGAGGAAAGCCTTGCATTGGACATGTAGTGAATCTTGGATTTGCCCAGAACACTACTGTGATATCATCTGGTAAATGTAGTGATCATGGTAAAGTAGAGCAGATATTATGCCTCTACATGGGCAGTTAGGATCTCTAGCCCCAGTTCTTCAGGGAGAGAAAATAAATTGTTAATAATACGCTTTTCACATTTCTTCATTTACATGTTCCTTGAATTTTGTGCATTTATCACCCCTTGATTATATTCAAACCTAAGATAAGTTGGTACCATGCTTATACCAATAATATATATTTGATTTTTAAAGATTCAGTCCATATTTTCATACAACAGTATTCCTGACTGCTTGGCACTCTGCCTGTCAAATGAATGCTGACAAAATAACCTCTAAGACCTTTTCCATAAAGAACACTCAATGTTGTTTCATAGAAATCTATAAAATCCCTATTTTAATCCAGTTAGAAATTGAGTTTGTGGTTTGTTTCTTTATTAAACAATCTTCTCTCATTGCTTTTCTCCAGTGTTTTGTCAAATGTGTGGAAGTAAAATTACAGCAATAACGATTTACCTATAGATCCTCTTCCAGGCAGCATCTAGGTGCTAAACATCACCTAAAACATGATGATGCAAGGCCTCCAGAGAGAATTCCCTGTGACCTGGGGACCCCTTAGTGACACTTGTACTACCCCAAGCTTGACTCAGCCAGGAGGACTCCTCCCCATGTACTCTAGTCTGTGCCATCTGTGGCATTCCCACTCACCCCAACATTATAAGCACGAGGAAATGAATAAAATACAATCCATAGGTTCGTGGAATTGCTACAATGTAGTAGCTGTCTCACTCCTTCACCACCCGGATCTAGTCCATGGGCATGATTTGTTGGGTCCATTCTACATATTTTTTAAAATTCTGAAATTAAATTATAAAAATCCTGAGGTTGTAAACAAAAGCAAAGATAGCCTCTCTTGAACAATAGGCAACCTAGGGCAGAGGAGATAGCTCAGCAGTATAAGCACCTGCCTGAAAAATAGGCAACCGAGTATGGCTAGACCCATCTTTCTGGGTGGCAGCAGCCAGCTGAGTGTTAAATGTCTGGTATGTGTTACTGCACTCAACACAGTGCCTAGCAAGCTTCCTTTATTTAATTCTGTCCCACGTGGCTTCAGTATACATTGACCCCAGGGTGCTTCTGCTCCAGATGTGCAGCTTTGGATATTACCTGTCACCTCCTGCTTTTGCTGCACTTCAACATGCATGGAATGCCTTCCTGCAAGCACTAGGGATGCCACTGTGGGCTCATGAGTCAGACACAATTCGCAGTTCTGGAGTTCTCTTCCAGCATACCAAGGGAACAGCCCAACTAGAAGGTAAAAGATAATCAAATCCTCCTTGGCAAGGAAGAATCCAGATCTGAAAAACCAAACATCCAAGAATACTGTAGAGATCGTCAAAGGGCTATTTCTCCAAGAGTAAGTGGAACTTTGTCTAGTGACTGTGTAAAGTAGGAGAGACCAGGTTCCCAGCCAGGGTGATGGCCATTTGCGCAATCTCTCAGAGCATTAGGACAGAGGAGACCATCAAACCCAGCTCTTTAGACAAAGCAAGCTGTAGCCTTATAGTTTGTTTTGCACTAAGATCCAGAACAGCTGTTACCAATTTACTGAAAGATTACACATGTGTCCCTCTTGCCAGTCCCCTTAACATCTGGATCCTCCTCCTTCTCTTCCTCCTCCTCCTCCTCCTCCTCCCTCACCAAAACAGCCTCTTCAGTGATGGCTCTGTCCAATCTTGCCCAACACCAGCCATCCCTCCCATGAGATTAGCTTTTCTCAAATGCAGCCCTCATCACTTGTTCCTTTTAAAGAGCATCCAGTGACCATCCACGGCTGAACAAATGGAGTCTGAACTCCTCCATCTGACAGCAAGGCCCTAATGGAAGGCCTCTATCTGACTTTTCAATTGTATTTCCCAATATTTCCATCCAACAGACCTCACAACCTGGCAGTCTGTAAGTCCTATTCAGTCTTCCTAAGTATTGTTTGGCAAATAGAATGTTTTTATAAAAATGTGAAGCATCTGCCAATATTTATTGAGTGACTCTTCTCTTCATGTTGGCATATGCTTTCTGCTTTACCAAAACCCCTACCGCTGCCCACAACCTGACCCTGGCCCACTTCACTGTCTCAGGTCATTTGCGTTACGCATTGGGTCATTGACTCAGTTTACTGGTAGAGTTGCCAATGCCCCTGCACACTCCAACATCCACGCAAGAAGACTTACTCCCGCGTGCTTTGTTTCCTTGGGCTTTTCTCCTTCTCTCTCAAATGTCACCTCCTCTGCAAAATCTTCTACAAGTCAATTCTCTTTCCTCAGAAAGAAGAAAGCAATAATAGTCCCTTGAAACACCTCTCATCTGTTCTGTTTTGCATTTGTTTGGTAAGTGTATGTGCCTTAGATCGTCTGGCTAACTCTAAGCTGCTCAAAGGTGAGGGTTGTGTGCTATTACTCTCGGGAAGCCCGTTCTGCCTTACTCCTGTACGCAGCGCAGTGAATGCCTGCATGGAATTAATTAAGGCATCCATTTTTCTCTGGGCTCGCGGGCCTAGATTAGCGGTATGCACCCATAAGAAAGCAGTAACTCATTTGAAATGCAGACACGGCTGAGTTGGAAGCCCCCGTGGACTTTCAGGCTTTTTCAAATAGAGTGAGAAACGCTGTATCTCAAGGAAACTACTGAGGGAATTTAGGTAAACAGAACATGATACTTTTTGTTGGAAGCCGGCTGTGATCTCCAGATTGAAACGCTACAGCATACCTCAAGAGGGGCATCAGCAAATCCTCCGGCATGCTCGGCTCGTGTCAGAATTCCAGGACCAGATTCATTGCTGGGCCTGGCTGAAACAGCAGAACGAGCCCAGCAGTACACAGACAGACACCTTCAAACAGAGGAGATGCAAAGAGACCTGCCCGCTGCCTTCAAAAGATCTGTTCCTGGAGGTTCTGAATACCTAGAAAGACACTTTCACTCCTGCGTGCTTCGACAGAAAGGCTGTCGAGAAGCTGGAAGATGATAGAGTCAAATTTCCAACTTAATGGATCCAACTTAATGAATTTCGATAGGAATGATCATTTGTAAAATACTGACCAAAGAAAAAAAAGATACTCTTTGAAAATGTAATTAAACTCAGCAATGTTTTGTGGACTAGCGTATACTGAGCATAGCGCTTCTACAGAAGCCAAGGAAAAGCTAAAATAAGGAAAGCAGAGGAGACAGGAGTATGAACGAGCACCTCCCACACTCCCAGGGGAAATATGAAAGGCCTCAGACCCTGCAAGATGCTTAAGAAAGCATATATAAGAATGAGCACCCGAAGCCTATACCATTAAAGGCATTAATAATATATCAAACAGTATTTTTTTTTTCCTTTCTTCCTGGACAAGGGAGACTTCCAAATGTGTTTACTGACTCTCCAGTGAGCACCAAACGCTTTCATTCTCCTCTCTTACACCCAGTCTTGTAAGGTGCGCTGTGTCACCTCATGCACCTTGCATCTGTCTGAGTCACTGGCACAGCAGAGATATGGGTGAGATGTGTGGCCAGAGAGAAACCACACATATTGTGCTGATCTCACCTCAACTTGACAGGAAATTCATTTTTTTAAATGTTCTTTAAAAAAAAAAAAGGCTCCTCTTGTGAAGTTCCAGGCCATTCTCTCCCACTCAGATTTGGTCACCCAAATTCTACCCGCATCCCGAGTGAGGTGCACTGCCCCTCTGACCTCCACATCCTCAGGCACAGACGGGTCCTGAGGCAGACAGCATGCCCATGTTGCTTCTTTTGCTTCTGGCCCAGGATTCCTCAGAGTAAGTTGTTCTGAAGTAAGCAAAAACCTAATTGTGACCGTGAATGTACTGGAGTCAGGTTTAATTTCCTGGTAGAAATACTACATTGTGGGGAAAACAAGAGTTGAGTCTGTTATGGACCTCCGGCATCCCTGCAGGGCCTGGAAGGAGCCAGTCCTAAGCTGCGAGCCTTTGGGAAATTCCCTCCTTCATAATACAGGTACACTTGTGCCTGCCTGTCTACCGGAAGGGGCCTTCTAAGGCAATACATGTGGAAACATCACAACATCCTCAGAAAATCAAGGCCCACAACCTGTTTCTAGAGAGGATTGGAGTAAAGAATTGTCAGAACTGAGTGTTGGGCTGGTCATACTTGGAAGTTGAGCATGGGCTAGCCACGGGGCACTCACACCCCTTCCTCTGAGTAGAGGGACTGCTGATACTTTTTTGGGTCAAGTAGGACTTCTGCAGCCTGGAAGGACATGGGCAAAAGCAGGCGCCACTGTAGTATCGGTCAGTACTTTTCACATTCCACTATCCCACCGGGAGGGGTAAGGGTTAATTAAATACATCTCTTGGGCAACCGAAATGTTCAGGGCTGCCCCTGGAACACAGCTGGTTGCTTCAGAAAGTAGGCTTTTGTTTCAGGGAAAATCTCCCACAGAGAAACATGGACCGCCAACGAGAACTATAAATAGGACTATCATTTATGTCAATTATAAATAGGTTTGTTCCCTTTTGATTAGAAGATTAATGCCAGCTTAAAGTCTGTCATGGAGCAGAAATGAGGGAAGAACTCTCGGCCAAATATTACATGCTCAAAGTCACAGTTGACACCTTTTCCTCCTGAGGCATCTTCTCTATTTTCCCTACATGAAGAATTTCTTATCTGAGTTTAGAATTCAGTGCTGTCTTTGAAGTCACCTGCTCCTACTTCACCTTCTCTGCATACTCAAGCAGTGAGCAGAATGACCACAGGCAAAGGAAGCTATCAGGGAAGAGAGACCACGTGTAGGGTGCTGCTGTGGCCACGTGTTAGACATGGAGCCACCGCTCCTTCCTTCAGCACGGAGCAACACCAGGAGAAAGCCCAGCTCTTTGAGTCTGGTGAGCCAACTCTTTATCCTCTGCTCGCGTCCATGACTCATCTCCTCTCAGGGCCAGGGAGCGAAGCAGCAGCTTCCCACCCGCATTGCCTGCTAGGTTCATCCTGGGACAGGAGGCCGAGGGCAGAGCTGCAGGGCACTTCTGCCTTGTACGGGGCACCTTGGACTGCGACGGAAGGTGCGCCTCTTCCCCACTGAGATGAGGGAAGGGCGCACCTTGTGTGAGTCAGCTCACCTTGTCCCTAGAGGCTTTTGATGTCAACTACCCCAGCTCTGGCATCAAAGAAGGAGTTGTAGGTGAGGATGACTGGGGAAAAAGCTGATGAAACCGGTGTGGACATTTCTTGGAAACTTCTCCCCCACCTCCAATGTCCGATCCTACTTTCACTGTGGGACACTCTTAAATGAATTATTTGTCAACTGGAAATTCACTGCCTGACCTGAGATTCAGGAAAAATTTCTGGAAAAGCACGGGGGCTTGGAAAGCTTGGGTCACAATACGTAAAGAAATATATTAAATATTTTTAAAGATACAGAATTCTTAGAACCGCTGGACAGGTCTCTGCGGATGACCTCTCTCTTCCAAGTGGCATTGCTCAACAGCCCAGCTCCCATCTGAAGGCTGACATCATGCTGTTGTGCAACTCTCAGCCCCAGCAATGGCACTTTGCTAATTCCACTTGCTGTGCATTCATCTGCAGAGGAGCTGAGTGCCTTTAAGCTTGGAGTCAGAAGTTGTAAGCAGGATCTTTCCCCTGAAACCCAAGCCCTTCACTCCTCTAAAAAGTCAGGATGCATTTGGATCTTGCAAATTGAGAATGTCAGAGCCAATATTTTCCTCTTTAATCAAGGCCTGGGAATGGCACAGTGGGTGGCGAGGGCCATGTCCTCTTTCCTTCCCTGGTCCCTGCCCTGCCCCTCCCCCATAGTCCCAGCCAAGATTCTCCAGGCTGGGGTGCTGAGCTGACAAAGCAGCCCAGTCCTCATGCGGTCAGCCCCGAACCGCTCTGCCAAGCACCATGTTCATGGCGACTCTGGCACAGTGGGATGTGGAGACTGGAGCCTGAGAACACCGATCTGTTCCCAGACCGAAAGGTAAACAGCAGACAGGAAACCCTTCTTCCCCCACCGTGTTCCCAACGGTGTACTTGGGACTCTATGCACCAGCCCGACCCTACTCAGCCCCTGATCCAGTTGACCCTGGATGGGGAATCTTCCATCTCTGTTAGGTCATTCCCCTGGCTCCATCTATGAGCAATTTTCAAAATTGAAGAAATGAGGCCTGTTTCTATTCTTAAACAGACTCTCCTGGAATGTCCCTGGGCACAGCCTAAGGAGCAGCGAGTCCTGGCTCATTCACAAAGGTGGCAATGGCCTTCAGACTTTGTTAAGTCAGACACTGGCACGTGTAGGTGACAGCTGATGGTAGTATTTATCTTGTGCCTTCTGTGCTGCTGTCACATTTCAGGGCAATCTAGGAATAGCAGGAAGATGAATTCCATCCTTTTCCCTGCTGCACCAATCTCCCAGGAGAAGGAAGGGGAAGCCCTGTCCTTTCCCAGACGCCATGAATCACTCTGGAGGTCGATGGCAGCTTTGTGTCATGGCAAGCTCCAGGAGCGGAGCTTCCGGTGACTGTCACAAGGCCTGGGCAGTGCAGCGAGGTGCTGGTGCTTCTTGGGAATATGCATCTGCGTTTAAGTAGGTACAATTTTGACAGGTGAAGAGATTCAGGCAGGAGGCCAACTCAGTGACACTTCACCTAGGACTCAAAATATGGACAATGTTTGTGGGTGCATGAGACATCCAGCCAGCTGTTTGAGTTTTATATTAGTGGCAAGCAGCATAAGATAAGCCAAAAAGACAGGTAAATGCAATATCCATCCCGAAGAATAACAGCAGCTAGCATTTTCTGAGCTCCTATTATCCACATGACCTGCTCTAAGCACTTACATGCATTATTAAGTCGTTTTCCCACTTTACAAGTGAAGCCCCTGAGGTATACAGAAGCACATTATAGGCCTAAGGCACTTAGCTTCTAAGTGTGACACCCGGCCACCAACCCAAAAGGGTGGTGCTGAGTAACCTTGACAACAACCTCCCTACAGTGTCCCCTTTTCCTCTGCACTTCCTTCTGCTTCCTGTCCCCTCCCTTGGGAAATACTGGGTAACCGCCAAGGCCGCCGGCCTCCTGCGCTCCTTCCTTAGCTTTTCCTCCTGCTCCTTTCTCAAGAAGCCATCTTCACTCTCCAGGAGCCTCTCCACAGGCGCACATGGTCTTTCCCCAGCTGTATTTATTTGGGAGCCCAAAGGGCATCCATTGTGAGTTCTCTAGGCCGCAGTCATCTCATCGCCTCAGGCTTTATCACCTCAGAACCTAGGAAAGTGCTTTGCATTGTAGAAAGTGCTCAATTAACACTGCCTGAATTGAACTGCATGTGCAGGGCCTCTGGCTGAGCCTGAAGCCTGAAACATCCCCTACTCTTACCATGTGTTTTTGAGGTTATCTTTCCAAAATTAAGACAAAACCAAAGAAATATTTTTTTTTTAAGCCGAAGAAATGCTGAGCCCTACAAGGATCACTCCCACTCTTAAAAAAAAACCAACAACCCATAAAAAACAGTTTGCAAAAACACAGTGTAGACAAGCCCAGGCCACAGACCAACTCCCGTCTTCCCAGGCTTAGCAGGGGTCAGCTGCAAAAGACAGCTCAAGGCCACTGTGGCCCTAAGGGCAAAGCTACAGCCCCATGCGGAGGATTGCAGCTCAAGGGGCTGTGGGGCCAGGACTGCTGATAAAGTGCTCCATTTCTCAGCCCCCAAAACCCAGCTCCCTGAGGGAGATCCAAAAACACCCAATTTAATTAAAACCTCTTCTCTTCACATTGAAGTCACAAGTTTTCACAGGGTACAACGTGTTGCTAACCCAGCATTTTACAGACCAGACTGAGACTGCTCAGCAGGCAGGTGCTGTTCTCTTTTTAGGGTCTATGTCCTTAGGTTGTTTTGCAGCACAAATTTCTCCCAGGGCCTGATCTCCAGAAAATTCCAGCCTAACCTGTCTGTCTCTGTCTCTGTCTCTGTCTCTGTCTCTCTCTCTCTCTCTCTCTCTCTCTCTCTCTCTCTCTCTCTCTCTCCCCTTTTCTGGCCCAGATATATTTTTCTCCCATAAGTGAGGTTAGCCAAGAGGAAAATCATCATCTTTGTTAAAAGTATGCTTGTCATATTTTTCACTAGTCATCTCCAAAGTCAGCGAGTCTATCCCGACCATAAGAACAGCACTGTGTGTTCTGGAAGGAGCTCACGCAAGCCTGTGGATGGCTGCTGGAGGTCTCATCGACAAGACCAAGCGGACATAGCTTGAATGTGACAGATGGGTAGGGTTGAGTGCTAAAATGGGATTGTAAGTGTGTACATGGGTACTGAGCATCTGTTATATGGTGGGCCTGCTGGCAGGTGCTGAGGGCCTGACGCTCAACTGGACCTGTCTTGGGTGCTTAGTGTTATCCAGAAAAGTACAGATGGAGGTGGCCAGTATCAAGGGAGACCAAGGGAGGGAGAGATTGCTGTTACTGAGCTCACCTGATAAAAGCCAGGCACACTTTCTCTCCCAGCTGGTGGAATATTGACCTCATTGATCTCTCATCTCCTTCTTTCCACTTTGCCTTAGCACGCTCTCTGGCAAGCTTGGGACTCCCTGTTCAGTCACTGGTTTAGGGTTCCCAGCTGAGGAAATGAGGCTCCATTTGTGCTCTTGGCTTTTCCTGTTCTTATTTCCACTCACCATGGGATGCCACTAAGACAGCGCTTCTGCTCTCCTGCACACGCTGGAAACCTCCAGATGCACTATCAATTTCTATCCTGAGAAGGTCCACAGCTTTCAAAGCATCAAGAAAAGGAAACAGTACAATCTCCATGGCACCTTGAGCTCAAGCGTCCGGATATGCTGGCTTGATGGGGTGCAATATCCACAGAGGCTAAACAAACAAAACAAAAAATAATAGAAAAACAGTACTTATCACTTGGTTTGGTTCAGCTGGATGAGTTCATTGACTACAGAAACTAGACGAGCTGTGTGGAACCACCGATAAATTGCATGTGTTAATCTATGACTCACTCAGAATTAAGTTTTTATATTTGCTTCCTCTCTCTCCAGTGGTCTTCCTAATAGCACAAAAATTCTTCTGCTGTCTTTTAATACCATCAGACTAACCTACTACTATAACATGATCCTCAGATGCCTTGCTCAAAACTGAACCTCTATGATTCTGCATCCCTAGATCCAAAATGCTGGCTCCAATTAACAGATGTTTGGCAGAAATGACTCGAGACTTTTCTTCTAAAAATTGCCCTAAGGTATGACTGGGGTGTTTCTAGAACTGGAAAGAATAGGTCCAAATTAGACAGATAGTTGGAAAGATATACTGGTAAACAGCACGTAGATACTGAGAAAATTAAATACAGCAGAAGCACTTAGGTGGACCATGAGTTGGGAAGAAGGGAAGGCAAAAGCATCCTTTTCCTGTTTGCCAATGCAAGGAATTAGATGGCGCAAGGCCTCAGCTTTCAAATAGACGGTGAAACAGAAGTAGGGAAGTTTAGAAAAGCAGCATTTTAGCGGGGCTAATGTATTCCCCAAGCTGTCAGGGCTTACTAGTCTCTGGATGGGGTCCAGTGGGAAGGCCATTTCCCCGTTTGTGTCACCAGCAGAGCGACCAACTTCCCAAAGAAAGTCAGAGAGCAGTACTGAAAGGCACATAAGGTCCCGCCCACATCCAAAATAGTTCACTTAGCTCTTTGTGCTACTTTCTTACGCTGTCATGGAGCAATTTCTAGGAGAGTTGTGTAAAAGTTGGGAGATTTCAAGCTTTGAACAGCAAATGAGAAAATTGGGTAAGGAAAGCATAAAATTAGTAAAGAAAAAAATGAGTGGCAAGGGACTAATACAGAAGCCCTCAGAACGAGTGCTTCCCAGTTAGAGAACTGGCAGTATAAAAATTCACACCTATAAAACTCAGTTGAGAAGAATCCATCACCTTCATTAAATGTTTCTTAAAACTTTATCTTGTGGGGGCCTGGCCCTAGCTGAGGCCTTTAAGTGGCTGCTTCCACAAAGCTGTCAGCCTCAGGTTGCTGGAGTTCGAACCTCACA
>NW_004524580.1:30555497-30577903 GCF_000260255.1 Octodon degus | reverse complement strand
AAAAAAAAAAAAAAAAAGCTTTATCTTGTGACCTCACATTGGACATGGGTGACCACTTCCTTTCAGGAACTCACCTCTATCTGTCTATGCTGCTGCGTGAGAAAAAAAGAGATTCATGAGGTCGGACTCTTTGAAGGCCTCTTCCGCCTCCTCACACTCGTGCCTCCCTTCAGCCAAGAGCTATAACAGGATGAGACCTAGAGGCCCCAGGTACCCCAAGGGGTACGAATTGGTACTAAAAGCAGAGGGAGGAGAACCTCCCAGTTAAGGCTTGGGAAAGACGTTGAACTCATGAACTCCCTCTGCTGAAAAGATAATCCCTTCCCCCACATCCTGCCCAGAAAGTCTTCTAAGATGAGGAACAAAGCACTCTACTGCTACCCATGTCCTCAGTGGGAAACCACACCCGGCAGCGAGAGATGACCCACTAGACCTCCTCCGCTGACCTGTCCCTGTGTGCCTTGCACTGCACTCCACCTTGCATTATGGTTGTCTGTGGGTTATCTTAGCCTTTAGGTCTGTGCCTTCAGTAGACCAGGAAACCTGTAGTCTTGAGTGCTTTTTAAAGTGAGTTTTTTAAAACATTAACTTGCGGCTCAGCTCTGCAAGAACACTGTCTGGTTAGAAACTACTTGCCACCATGAATTTCAATTCGCTTATCCTTTCCTTAATATTTAATCCCTTCAAAAGTATGTTCAACACATGGTAGACAGTAAGTAACTTCATTGAATGAATATATGTGTGAGAAAATCAATGAAGGAGTGCTCAGGGAGGCACTGCCCTTTTCACCTGTGAAGTCGAGGCACTGCTGGGAGAATGTTTTGTCTGAGCCTACTTCTCCTGTTTCAGTCTAGCCTTGTGAACACAAAGTATCATCAATCCTGCTAATCGAATACTGATGTAACCTGAACTTTTGCTCTGTGTAATCACAGATCCATGTTGAATTTCCTAGAAAAGCGCAGCCCATGGGCAAAACTGTGAAGTGGGAAAATCACAAAGTGGACCTCTTCTCTCCAGTGTCTGCTCCTGCCCTTCCATCCTGGCCCCTCACTCCCCCCAGCAGGACAAAGGCCAGGCAGGAGATCACCTGCGTTGCACTTCCTTTTGCCCTCTTTATATATCTTGGGTGATCTGCTACCTTTCTGCCACACATCTCTATATAAATATATCCTGATTTGACAGGAAAAAGCAGTCATGGAGACATCTGAGGCATCAGTAAGTATCTAGTAATCTACCACTTTGTTCACTCAACAGCAGCCTAGTCTGAAAATACTCCATATACCAAAGAATTCCAGGATTTCAATGGCTTATCCAAGACAGAAGCCTGCTTCTCTCACATGGTAGTCTCAAGATAGTTGTGGCTGTTGATTATTTGATCTGCAGAGCAGCTCTGCTCTACAAAATTCTCAAGGAGCTAGCTTCTGCTAGATTTCTATTTAATCATCCTTGCCATTCATCAGTATGGCCCAAGATAGATGCTGGAGATTCAGCATCACACCCACCACGCTCCAGCTCATAAGATTTTTTAAAATGATGCATTCTGGTGGTAGTCTTTTAGGAAAAGATCCTACAAGTTGTCACGTGACACTCTTGCTCAGATTCCACTGTCTACAACTTGAGCATTTAGCTGCAAGGGAGGCCAAGAAATTACCTGAAAAGTAGGGCTTCTGTTATTTGAAAAAAAGGGAGCATAGATATAGGGCAATGATCAGGATTTCCTGCCAGACTAAACATCCTTGAGTGCCTTAAATTTTATCTCCTAAGTACCCACCATTAAGGGCTGCAAAATCAAAGTTGGATCCAGTGTCACAAACATCCAGATGCCAATCCGGTCAGCACCAGTGAATGAGCTGTGTGGTCCCTGAACTACTTCTCACACTATCACATGTGGAAATCATACCTCCCTTGGTTCCTGAAGGAGAGGCCTGATGGTAGCTATTCGAGTGAGAGGCATACAGTAGACACTCGGTCCACATTTATTACTATTATCATTCTGCCTGCATATAAGTCTGGCTCTCCTCCAGACTTCAGATCAACTTGGGCATGAAAACATTAACAAAGCTCCTGGCGGCTGTGTTTCTTGAGCAATTTCACACCCTATCCATTAGCCAGATGCATACAGAAAATGAGCGGCTGCTCAAGAGAATATCTTTATCCTCATCTGCCCTTTCCTTTCTTTGTTGGATGGCATTGAACGAGACAGAAACAATTAATAAACTCCTCTGTGCCATAAGAGATCACAATTAGGATCAGCAGAGCTCAAAAAGGAGTAGAAAAAATGATGAAGGTTGGGGGTAGTTGGCTTTTTAGAATGCAAAATGTTCCTTTTCACTTACCCTGTTGATCAAGCCAGGAAAACTAATGTGGGAATTCACTGTGGAAAATGGAAGAAAAAAAAAAAACCTCTATCCCTTTTGGCATTGTCTGCTATGCTCCCATATCGAGTAAAAGAATTGGGAGATGCCCTGGGGTTTATTGCACATTGTTGCAAGCTAAGTTAGTCTTAGAAAATCCACTAAGACATGTTAAGCTCTTCTCATTGACTTCTGCCCCAACAGGAAGTTTCTACTCAAGTTGAAAAGCAATGTAATAGAATGATTTGGTGCTCAGAAAAACCACTGTATTTTGAGTGGTCATTTCACAGAGGGACAATCCTGAAACAAACAGATAAACTTTTCTAAGGTTCCTAGTTTTCAGGGGGCAGGGGGGGCTAGTAATGGTGTCCATCTCACAGGGCTGCAATCAGACCTCCATGAGACAGTGGCACCTCTCCCTTTTCCCATCTCTGTGGTGCCTCTTGTTGCCAACATCTACGTGAAATGCCCATGGCTTCTTCCCACATTCCACGTTCTTCCTAATGGCTGTGAGCATCAGGACATCGTGCTTCTCCCAAGCTAACCCATTTGGCAGTCCGCCTCCCCACCGTCTCCTCATTATCGCTTTTGACTCCTGCAATGCTTCAATGACTCCTGCATCCTCTGTCACCTGCCTGCTGTGCCGTAGCTCACTTGCAGTTTTCAAAAAAGCTGGAAGGAGGAGCATCAGTGGCCAGAACTTTGCAGAAACAGTAGGAATGAGAAGTAAGAAGGGAGCCTGAGACCTGGTCTACTGGGAGACTTGAGGCACTATAATGCCTGCTTGAATAAACAAGAAAAAGAGTAGACAGCAGTCAAAGAGGATTGCAAGACTTGACAGCCATCAAAAAGACAACACTATACACAAGCACAAGTCCAGAAGAGGACAGACTTTAGTTAGCCTGACTTTAGCCAGTGGCAGATACTGACTTTGATATTATAAATACTTGATCATAATAAAGCATTGAGAAGACAATTTTCATGGCTCATCACACCAAATCTAAAGCTCAGAGAAAGGGTGACACAGAGCACAAGGGCAAGGAGTTCCCATTTACCCATGCCCCCAAAGCAGCTCCCCTGCATCCAGCAAATATTAAATTTATAAATTACTTCTAAAACTACAGATTAAAGAATATTGTCATCTTAGAGTCTCAAAAGGACTGGGCACCACCCAATTATATCACAAATGATCTCCCCAAAGAATCCATTTCTGTAGAGCAGCAGCTACATTTCTATCCACTATTACTTTTGTAACTAAAATTTCAGCTCACAGGACCCTAACATACTGCACTTGGTGTAAATTTTTAAATGTTCCTGGTCCAAGTGCATCCCTAACTGGACAATAGGACCTGCTGGACAGGAGGGTGACAACAGCCTTCTGCCTCATGCTGAAGGCATTCAATGCTGCCAGAACTCCGCTCCTTAGGATTTTTGTTCTTCCTTGCTCAGCACTTCATCTGTGGTCCAGCTATCGAAGATGACACTTCAGATTCTCTCTGCATTAAAAGTGTCCCTCATAACCGAAGCACAGATGTGGATAGCAAGGAGACTGTGGGATAAGAAGTCATAGGACTAGATTTTAGGCCCAGGCAGAAAGAATCAGAGGTGGGCCTGGAGAAGGCCATGCAATATTCCAAGTATTCTCACTGGAGTAGCGAGGAGCTGGGTCTAGACCAGCACCAACAGGTCTGGTGGCTCTGACATTCCACGACTCTTGGAGGAATCCACTGTCTCAAACTCCTTTCCCATTTCCAGTCCCACACAAGATGGAGAAGAGGGCCCACCCCGGCATTCCGGGCGGCCCTGCAGGACAACGCTGGCCTCTCTCTGTGGGGGCTGGAGGAAGAAGGCAGCTGAAGCAACACTATCAGTTTCCTTCCCATTCAGGAGAGAACAATCTAGCTCCTCCCAGGGGAAGGCACTCAGATCTTGACAGTGTGGGGTCTGTCTTGTGCCGGGAACGGAGGATTCCTGTAGAACGGGTGTGCTTGGTGACCACGACTCAAAGCAGATGGGAGGAAAGCCAGGAGGCCCCTGGGTCCCGTTCCCTGCTTCTGTCTGAGCCTTCCAGGGCAGATGGTTGTCATCCCACGTTTAGAGATCTCCAGGGTAGAGCTGCTCAGTGACCCAGAGCGCACTGGGTCAGCATGTTTGCCCTTTTTGATCAAGAACTCCTTCCTGATATTGAAGTCAAAATACTCTGAGTGGAGGTGGGGCCTTGTCTAGTCCTCGGTGGAGATGAGGGAGCCTGCTGTGGAATGAGAACCCTTCCGCTACCTGCTGGTGCTCACCGAGTCACCGCTAAGCCTTCTCTTTCTCAGGCTACATCTTAACTTCATTTTCCACCCAGTTAATCATTTGTTTTTACTCCTTGCTGGAGCCTTTCCAGCGTCTCCAAAATGAGTCTTAAAATAGGAGGATGAAATCTGAGTTCCTACTCTAATTAAAACCTCAGCAGTGCCAAGTTTTGTGGAAAGATGACTCCCCAGGCTTTCGTTTCATAATTCTGCGCACACGCCTGCTCCGGGTTCAATGTCCTGCGCTCTCTTGCTCGCCCGGGGCCCATGGTTGTCTTGCTGTAGTACTCGGCTCTGCCAAATGTAGCCCATTTCTGCCTGTCTCAAACATCTCTCTGTTCTTAATGACTCCCCCTTTCTAAACCATTAGTCTCTTTAAGTTCTAATCCTACCTTTCAACATTTTCAAGATCTTTTCCTGACTCATTCATTATGATCTGAAACAAACATTCTTTTCTGTTACTTGTAACCGAGGAATGAATCTTGATTCGTGACAATCCTAATCGGGCTCGAAAATCCTTTACTTCTCGCAATACCCACAAGCATGGATTAGGCATAAAAAAATAGTGCAGCCCACCCTCTGCGTCTGTGTGTTTGACGGCTGCCACGGAGTACCAGCAGTGAGCACTGGGAACACAGAGAAGAGCGAACCAGTTTCTCTGTCCGTTCACTAACATGTGCGCACACTCAGATGGAATGTGTTCCCGAAGCACTTCCGGGAGGCAGAGCCACTGTGAGTGTGGTGGCTATGCCAGAGCTCATGGAGTAAAAGCTCGGGGTACCGTGGACATCGCATTCCAATGGGCAGAAGAAGGACATGCCAAACAATTCCTGAACAGGATCTCATCAAGTCTTGATGAGTGTCCTGAGAGAAACAACAGGGTCATAAGCTCAAGGGTGAGTTTATATTAGATAAGGCAGACACAAAGCCCTCCCTAAGGAGAAGATCCTGAAGATCTTACCCTTCCTCAGAATCCCAACATCCCTCACAACCTCCGCTCCCACCTCAGACTACCATCTACAGGGATAGTAGTGGCTGATAATGTATTTTTCCTCAGTTAATTATTTACATTCCCCAAAGAGTCTTTCATGCTCTTTAGTCACAAAGAAGTGATAATGGAAGGGATTTCAGAACCCTGGTGCCTTAGTTCTTCTGTAAGTTAATATATATTCCTGGGAAACAGGATCCCAGGAGTTCATTAAGTATGGGGCTCGGTGCTATCCAATATGTTTCTCCACTCTAGACCTTCTCTCAATCTTGAACACCCCATTGGGCTTGGAGATTCTGCAAGATGGGATCATGTATGCAGCTTTTTCTGAGCTTTCTGTGTGAGACCTCTCAAAGAACTCTGGTGAGTGCTGAGGACACAGCAGAAATAAGACGGCAGTGAAGGCAGGGAGTACTGATTGCCTCAGTTTCTCTGTTTGGTTAGGCCTGTACTTCTCTAGTGTCTTCAGATCATGGAAACCTTTGAAAATCTTTCAATTGTCTAAATTTCCATTTTCCAGGAAAATCCACAAATATGCACACCTACACAGAGAAGACACATAACCACCCGAAGAACCCACAGGTTTCCTCTACTAAAATGTCCCTGTGGACCAGAAGGTTCCAAGGACCTGATTCTTCAGTTTACATTAAAGTCGGGCCCTTGGATCATGCTGACGTTTTGGTCTATGTTGCCAATCATCCTGTAGGGTTTTCTTGGGACCAGACGAAATAGTCTCTCGGCACTTCCTTCATTCTTTATCCGAAGACCATGAGTGTATTTCCTTGTCTGTGGCAGGCTCTCTTCAGGGTCCTAAGGAGACTGCTATGTAAGAACCAGGCAAGGAAGCTAGAGAGACTCCTCAGCTCAAGGCCCAGCCAACCTTGGGGATGTTCCGTTGGCTTCTTAGTGAGTAAATCAGGTCTTCTTCCCTTTTATCTTCCCCGGAAATAGATTCCTGAAGAAGACACGTGTTGAAATGACCCAGAGAAGGAAGTGACTAGAAAATGAATCATTGAAAACTCAAGTTCTTCTTAAAGGGGAAATGGAAACAGGGACTTGACGGAAAATTATAATTATGGAGCCAGTAAGCGTGCCAGGGCCCCTGCCTCCCCTCCTCATCTGCCCAGTTGGGTTTCCTGCCTGCAGGGCATTGTTTGATTGAAGCTACGAGAACCTCACACAACCACTTGGCAAGGCTGGAAACTCAGGAGCACACCATTTGCCCTCTTCCTGGTGCTTCTATACAGAAGCAGTTGGATTAGTTAATCCTGCTTCTTCAGTGAGAGTCATCCTAAAACATGTTTAAGAAATGTTGCTAATTATGTACAGTCTGGCTGACAGATAAGAAAATTATAATTTTTTTCCTTTCTACAACCCACTTTAAACACTTTTGTGGTTTGTATAACCTCCCTGGTTCTATCTGCAATCCTCACTGGCCTATTTTTACCTTTCACTTTCCTTTTCTATGAGTTTTAAGTGATCTGTGAAAAGATGTTTTGAATCCTGAAGGTATGCTCAAAAATCCACCCCACCTTCTTGGTTTCTCTCCATTTCTCTAGCAGGTTCTAGAGTTGAAAGCATAGAAACAGTCCTCATAGAGTCTAGGCTCTGAGCTGTTTCATAATTGAGCAGATTGGCTTGGGAATCTACTTGAAAACTTTAAAAACTTAAAAATAAATTGAACTTGATGCATAGGAAAGGCCGCTCTCAGCATCAAAGGTCAGTGCTGTGCTTCTAGTGTCCATTTGGTGGGGGAACTTATGAGGGATCTGGTTTTCTTTCCCGAGACCTGGCTGTGTGTCTTCAGGTGGGAGCTGGAACTCAGAGTGACACAGACCGTGAAAAAGAAAAGCGCAGGAAAGAGAAAAAGGTCAACATGTGTTTTCTGTTTTAACTCATTTTCTTACTTCGTAGAGCTCTGATTTTCGTCTGTTTTGCAATGAAACCAGTTCTGCTATCAGACTAACATGTGGCTACCTTTACTGGGCAATTACCAAAAGAGAGATGAAGACTTTCCGGAATTTTTCAAGGCATGAGCAGCCTTTCCCAGGCCTCGTTGCTTCTTTCTGGCCCTCAAGTCCTTGTCCTGTGCTACCTTAGACCCACTGAGAAATTCTGAGGGAAGGGACCCATAGTTCCACATACCTTTTCAAGCCCTTCATGTGACACATGTGGCTCAGTTTTGAGAACCACTGATACTTGCCTGTGGCATCGTTTTATATCTATCCAGCTTGTGACGTACTAGTCCTCTGGAGCCACAGCTGTCTCAGGAAGCCCTCATGAGCCTGAAGTTCATCTGTTCATGCTGCTCAGACACAATTGTGTGGATGTAAAAGCCTTATACCCTTGAAATCCAAACAGCTTCCCGGTCCCTGGGTCACCAATGTGCTCTACTTCTCCTCTATATGTGGGATGATTTGACCTGCCTCACAGGGCTGTTGACTTGGTTGAAGGACAGAGAGTACGCGACAATGATTCTTGTGCCAGGCACTCTTGCAGTTAGTTGGGGACATGGCTATATGGATCGATAGTGCTGATGTGCATTATGAACTGAAGTTTCCCAGGGTGAGAGGGGTCAGGGACTGTGTCTTGTGTCCCCTTCTGCATTCCAGGTTCCAAGTGCAGGCCCATGGTGGCCAAGGCCTGGCCCTCTGTGGAATAATGTGGACCGCTGTTTGCTCAGTAGTCATCATGCATTCGTCACCGAGGCCTTGGGAGGTGTCTGCCTCTTTGCAGAAGAGGCCTGGGATGTTTAGTGGTAGTTCAGCCACCACGACCACACAGCTAGACCTTGGTGCAGCCCACATGTGAACTCGAGACAGCTGGCTCCAGAGCCTGGGCCCTCATCACTCGGCCACTGGCCTGGTACCTGAGTCCTAGCCGTAATTCAAAAGCGGGTGATGTGAGCTGGCACCCTGGGGGTGCACTCTGTGTGCCACACACTGTGCCAGGCTGTCTGCCTTATCCTCAGTAACCCGCGGTGGCACCCCTCTTTACAAGACAGGAAGGGGTAACACAGACACCATCGCTGGCGCTAAGTATGCTGCTATTTTTGTTTCTATTTTGATTTGTTCTTTGTGGTTCTGAGGATCAAACCCAGGGCCTCAGGCATTCCAGGCAAGAGCTCTACCACTGAGCTACACTGCAGCCCCCGCCTCAGCCCTTCAACGCGTGGACTTCCTTTTCATGCTGCTGTTCCCTGTGGGCCACTGATGCACCCACGCCATCCGCACGCCCATCAGCGAGCACTTAAGAAATGTCCACTGGCACTTCTAGGCCTAGAGGCATGAGGCTGCAGTTTCTGCCTGCCAGTGGTTTAAAATGAAGCTGAGGAAAGGGGCTGGTTTTCACAAAACAAGAAGAAAGGCTGACAGAGCGATCGTTCTATAAGCTCACACAGAAGGACAAATGAAGAAGTTGGAGCAGAAAGATGACTTCTCTTGCTAGACAGATGGCAACACCTGCTGTGAGCCAGGGTCATCAAACTGCAGGGATCAGCATCCTGCAGGACCTTCTCCATTGGAGTTAGGATGGTAACCAGGGTCACAAGGGGACACAGACCTGTCATTCCTGAAGTGTCTCTGTTGTTGACTTCTTACCTCACATGCTGAAAATAGGGCAGGGCAGGGTGAAAGCTTGCCTGGCCTGTGCAAGGGCTTGCGTTACACACACACACTCATGCGCACACACACACACACACACACACACACACACACACACACACACGCCTGCATGTCCACACGTACGTTATTTAGGATGCAAACTGCCCGGCTCACCCACTGGGCTGTAATATTAGTTTGACAGCTGTCATCCTAGGACTCATCCTTGAGAAGAAGTCTCATCAAGTGCTTGGTGATTTTGAAAGTTGAGACAGGGTCTCTTACCATCCATGGGCTTTCCTTCTACTTAGCAAGCCTTTGAGTGCCAACCCTAAGTCTTGGTTACATCCCATGTTTTCTTTAGAGGCAACTGGACCAGTAGTTGGAAACAGAAATTGATACACTTGTTCTAATTCATGAGATGCAGGTGAGATTCCTGCTTGTATTCCACCTTGGCTGCCTTGTTCCTAATCCTGGGAGAAAATCTGGCTCTCACTCTCTGCTTCGATGAATAAACTCTTCCGGCCCTAATGCAAAACTGGGCTTTCATCAAATTAGGTTGTTTGATATCATCTGCGCCCATCCCTGAGACTTTATTCTTACAAATGATCATGAGTAGAATTGTACAAAGACATCTGCTGGTGCAATAGTTAAAATAATACTGGAAACAGCCCAAATATTTAGCAATAGATAAATGTATAAAGAAACAAATGATGGTAAATCAATAATATATTCTGCAGTTTTGAAATTATGAGTATGAAGACTATGTAGCAACAAGGGAAATGTGTGTGATATAATGTCAGGTGGAAGAAACAGAACACTACATGAGATTTGAGCTGTGATCATCGTTATGTCAAAATAATATGTGCATCTGGGTAAGAATGAGGGAAAAAATTAGAAAAGTGAAGATCAGATCAGTTATTGGGGTATCAAGACTGTGAATTAAATCTCTGTGTTTCATTCTCTAAGTTGTTTAATTTCGTACAACTCCCAGGGGTGGGGACAAGCTGGGCTGACTGATGGGGCTGGCTGCTACATCCAAAATGCAAAGGGTCCCAAGCATGGAATGCTGGCACGCTGTCACCTCCAGAGGATACTCTCATGTTTGAGGCAGCCCTGCCCAGGTGGCCTGGCTGGGCGACTTACTAGACACGGGGTTTAGGTCAAGTTATTGCTTTCCCACTAAGCCTCAGCATCCTAATGCATGACGTGGACATGTTAGTGCTGTCTACTCCATGTAGCTGCTATCCGGAAGTAACTCAGTAAGACATGAACAGCAATAGTGGCATGAAGTCTAACAACACATGAACGGTAGTAGTTAAGTAACAGGCACTCAGTGAAGAAAAGTTTGTTAGATTACTGAAAATGCCCTGATTTTTCTAAACGTCAAAGAAAACCTTGTGTTATTGGGAAAATCCCAAGTTCGTCTTGGTCAGGTCTTTGAGTTCTACTCCAGCACCCTCTCTCTCACCAACTAAGCAGATTCCTCCAAATTTGAGCCTTCTGGATTGTTCTTGTTTCCCTGGAGGTATCTGCATTACTGTTTAAATCACATATGCATCTTAATGAGGTTGAGTCAGGTAGTGTCCACGGGCCCTGCATAGCCCCACTAGCTCCACCGGCCCAAGAAATGCAGATTTGCAGGTCAGGTAGAGAGTGATTGGTGATGCCACAGATGACAAACCCAGGTGGAGGACAGGGCAAGGCTGGGGATCTGAGAGCCACTGCCAAAGACAGCGAGGGGAATCTGGTTTGAAAGGAGAGCGTGAAGACATCTTCAGCGTGCAATGAAAAGTGCGGGGTGATTTGTAGCCTGTTGAATACCAGGGGAAAAGATGTGGCAGAGCAAGGCACAAATGTTCAAAGAATGTGAGGAATTTATGACAGTTCCTAGTCTGACTGCAGGAAATGTCTGCCAAGAGCCAGTGTCAGGAGGCCATGGGAGCCCCAGTACAACAAGAAGGTGCAAAAAGACGAGGACTTCATAAGTGTCCTTTGCCCCAGAGTATCTTCTAGAAACAAAGCAGAAATGATGAGGAAGTGCAAGGAGAAACTGCTGGGGAGTAAATACAAGTGAGCAAGTCTTTAGGAGTAGACTAAAATGTTCCCGAATCAACAACAACCCCTCCTCCTCCTGTCATTCTTTTCTTTAGAAGTCACCTTCATTCTGTTATCCCTGATTTCAGGGGGCTGAGGCAGAAGGAATGCAAGCTCAAGTCCCACCTGTGTAACTTAGAGGGTTATTCCAAAAAAGAAAATAGCTCAGCATGAAGGCCCTGGGTTCAGTCCCTGATACTGAAAAAGAAATCAGTGGCTTGACCTCGTAGTTCAGGACTGAGGATGCATGTAGTACTTACTCTTCACAGCCTTTTTACCAGAGCTCCTCCCACTCAGTCAAAAACCTAGCTTCCTTCTTCCCCCTCCCCTGCTTGCTGTCTGAAACCGGCCACAAGGCCTGAAGGTCATTTCTTCTCATCATCATAAGGGTTGACACGTATATTCATGTCTACAGTTCTTGCAGATACTCGAGGTTATGGAGACCGTAGCCACTGGGAGCCCTCTCGGTTCCAGGTCTCCTTCCTACCTGTGTGGACTCACTAGGAAGCAGGCACCACCTGGAAGTCTAGAGGACAGTGTGCAGCCTGCCCTACATGTCCACCACGGGGCCAACAAACTGTGCGACTGAAGCTAGATGTTGTGGTGCTCTGGACAATGACTTCTGGGCTAACAATGTTTATTTCCCAGAAAGGAAATTCACAGAAGCAGACGGCTGCCAGGAGGCAGGGAAACACTGCCTCAGAGCAGATCCCAGGGTAGAGTGATGTGGCCGTTCACGGTGTACTCAGGGGTGTAAGGAAAAAACACAAATTAGAAAGTGAGTGATTTCTCCAGCCAATATCACCAGCCAAAAATATTTTTCTGTGCTGATTTTAGTAAAATAATTAAGAGAATCTGAGCTTTTCCTTGGTGAAAAGTTATATTTGCTAAAAAGCACTTAATGAGATTTGGGATATATGCACAATGCTGGTCCCGGATGAAATGAAGATGAGAACACGGTTTATCTTGGGATCTGGTTGTGCGTGCTCTCTCTCTCTCTCTCTCTCTCTCTCTCTCTCTCTCTCTCTCTCTCTCTCTCACTCTCGCTCTCTCTCGCTCGCTCACTCGCTCCTCATTCATTCAACTCAGGAAAATAACACTGGGGGACAGACCGAAATAAGCACAATGTCTGAAAGCTCACAGATTCATCAATTCCCTGACAATAACTACTAAACCTCTTCAGTTGGCCTTGACTTTGGTATAACGCCCAAAGATGCAGGAAACCCTAAAAGCAATAATTTGAGGAAAGCACTTAAGATCTCTTGGACATATTTAAGCAATCAAATAC
Source organism: Octodon degus (assembly GCF_000260255.1). Classification (NCBI taxonomy): domain Eukaryota; kingdom Metazoa; phylum Chordata; class Mammalia; order Rodentia; family Octodontidae; genus Octodon; species Octodon degus. Next base: position 30,565,280 of record NW_004524580.1, on the reverse strand, counting down.
TAAGGCATAAAGAGAAATTATATCATCAAAATTCCACAGAAAGATGCAATAACAACCTGATTAATCCAGATTTGATCCATTTTTCATAAATAATATATAATCAACTGAAAATGAACCATTTGGTCTTAGTACGTGTGTTCGCTTAGTATTCTGATGAACAATGATCACAACTTATTTGAGAACCTCTTGTACAGATTTTTAAACTTGAGAAACTTCAGCAATAATTTATTTTCCCAAAGAAGAGGAAGGTGTTGGGAAAACTATGCTTATAATCTTCATCCAACTCTGTCCTCTGGGCACATGTTGGGTCTCAATAACAGAGCTGGCCTCCCTGGAAGCCCATTCATTTTATCAGAGATAAGATGACATCTAGGTGTAGCTGGGCACGTCATCTGCTCCCCTACAGGGAAGGGGACATCCTCAAAGACTGCATGCCATTGGCCCACACCAAGGAAAAGAGTCAGGTAAAACACCGGGCGTCAGTAAGGGCTAAGAGGTTACGTATTGAGGTCAACAACACTACCAGCCTTCCTTGGGCAGAGACGGTTGCTGACTTCACCTTCTGACGATGGAGCTTTCAGGAAAAGGCCTTGTGAAAGATTTCTGAGGTGCCCTCTATGCTAATTCTCTTCTGCAAGCACCTGGAGCCACAGAAGCAGTTCCTCTTTCTTTAACATCATGATTTTCAACCGGAAATGCTGCTGGAACAGCTCCCACAAATGACTTTCCAGAGGCTCCTTCCCGTCCTTCCCAGATAGTGACTACACCTACCTGGCGCTTCCTCCGTGGTCCCCTTAGATTCTCTCCTCACCTCCCCTAGCACAAGTTAATCTCCAAAGTGGACATTTTCCTCAACCAAACCCATACTGACCCCAAATTTCCTTAAAGGCAGCCTATATATCTTGCTCAATCTGGACAAAGAGGAAACTCCTGGTTTACCTATCCACCCCATCCTCACCGTTGTACATCCCTATGTCATATGCATACATTATTGATTCAAAATGTGAGTGGCATAACCATCCAAAAAGAGTCATGATTTCAGAAAAAGTGTTGGCTAGGGTCCAGTGGTCTGGTGGTCTGGGTGGGAAAACTGAATCTCAGAAGGGCTGGGTGACTTAGGTTGCTGTTTCTAATACCCCATGTAACCTTCCTTCTGGCCTTTCTTCCTGTCCCCTCTTAGCCTATGGCACCTTGTGAGGTGCTGTAGATATGTTCCCCAAGACCTTTCAACCCAGAAAAGGGTATCTCACACCACACAACCAGCACTCAGGGACACACAGACAGTTACTGACATCGTCTAACACCCAGTCATCTCCTCCTGCCTTTCCTGTCTCCCTGGGTTCAAGCTGTCACCCACTCTGGCAGCCTCCTCCCTACACAGTGCCAGGGGCATCTCTGCCACCCCGGAGGCTGCCTTCCAAGGGTTCTCTCCCTGGTGCCACCCTCCCTGCACTTGCCTTCAGGCAGGCCAGACTTCCCTGGCAGCCCTCGTCCCTTCACTTGCCATCCTGACCCTGTCACACCCGCCACTGGGAAAACATCCAGCAGTGCCTGAGCAAAACAAAGAGGCCCGGGTGAGGAGGCCGATGGGGAACTGAGCAACCGAGAACACAGGGCAGATGCCAGGCGGCAAAGAGAAGTGATAGGCTCTGCAGTGAAACTAAAAATAAAGAGAATGTGCTTTAATACCCCCTGGCTGATTCATCTTTCTGTGGCACCAGAGAGCAGGGTGGTGCCCAGTGGGCATGAATGCTGTATGTTTTGCCTGCCAGGTCTCAATTCTCACATCTGAAAGAGTCCACAAACAGGAACAGCGCGGGCAGAGGAGATAACGTGGGTGGCACGGCTTCAATCTCCAGGCTGGAGCCAGACTCTGCTTCTAATTCTTGTCACAGTCTTTCTCTAGGAAAAAAACAAGAAGGACACAATAGAAGTTCACAAACCTGATTCCTCAGGTACCCTTTCTTATGCTTTCTTGTGTGGTCTGCACCTTGTCTGGGCCTGAGGACTGGATGGAGAGGCGGCTGAGAGGGCCTGGTGACACCATGTCCTTGCCAACTGCTTGTTCCCAAAGCAGATTTGGTAGGAAGGGAGCCCCAGCTTTTGATCATTCGAGGAAGGGGACTCACCTCTAATTCCCAGCCTGCCGTGAGCCTAAGTGGGATGAGGTTCTGCCCCGCACTCACCAGCAGGGAAAAAGAACATCAGTGCTGTCAACAGCAGGCAGGAAAGGAAAAAGAACACATGGAGAAAGGGAAACGGCACGGAGGGAGGAGAGAAACATCTTCTCTGGTGAAAGGGAGCCGTGGATACTGCCATCCACATCAGACCTTGCACTCTGACTAGGAATCAGATGGGTGGACACGCACACAGCAAAACCACCGATGTCAACCAGTGGGTTATCTGGGAGAAAGCAAAGGGAACAAGGAGGCAAAATAAGCTCGAATGGCCTTTTCTTGTTGGGCCTGACTAGAGGATCCATTCTCATAAATTTGAGCCATGTGGAGGGAAATGGATACACTCGAGACCACAGCATGAAGTGAAATAAATCAGACATGGTGTTAAGTGAATTAAATATCATGTTATTGCTCTTACATGAGAAACCTCAAGCATAAATAAATGAAAGAACAGAGCAAAAGGCAGGTCATAGGAAATGGGGAGGTAAATATTTTGTAAATGGAAAGAGACCAAGAGATGGAGAAAAAAGAGGCAGGGAAGGAGATGAAAAATAATAATTAGGATGTTCTCTGTCCATGTACCACCTCCCCAGGACTGGATCCATGATGCACTGCCAATCAGTACCAGTAAGAATAAATCAGTAAGGTCCATTCTCACAGAGCATCTAGATTAAAACTACTCAAAGCAGTCTATGCAGTGTAAAATTGGAGTATCCTTTCAAGGCCTGGCTATTCATTTCTTTTAATGGAGACTAGCCCTCTTTTATATAGAAAAGCCATCTGTTCTAGTCACACTTCAGAGTGAAAGCAATGTATTTTAAGGGTTAGGAAGATACTTGCCCAGCTAGCTCTGTGAAGCAATGCAAGTTCATAATACAAATAGCCACCATGGATGTAGTTTTCTATATGCTAAACATCGTAGAAAACACTCTATACCCACTCTCAGTTCACCTTGCCAACACTTCGAGGAAGTACTCTTCTCATGCTCATTTTACATTGCAAGAATCTGGGTCTTAGAAAAGTTCATGCTGTGGAGCATCAAAGGTGAACGAATAGCCCAGGTGCAGCAGAATCAGTTTAACAACAACCCACAACCGTCAGACCAACTGGTGCAGCAGAATCTGGACCTGCCTACCTCCAGAACCTGTGCTTCTACCCATTCTGTATCCTGTCCCATCACTGTGCGACAGATGTCAGATGTCACAGGAGATCTTACTTGAACTCCATAGGAGTAGGCTCTAAATTAGAGAAGCAACATAAACTAGAAAATGGTAGCAACTTAGACAGCTGGTCCCACGGAAATAATTCCGATATAAAAATGATCTCTTGGCATTTGATTAGCTTTCACCTTAGATGCTGATAAACCAAACCATTCCCGTAGGACACCATTTCTGTGCAGCAAAGCATTTCTCTTGCCAAAGTATAATTTTGTTGGCTACATCTGTCTCCTCCAAGCCCTGGAATCAGACCTAAGCTCGTAAATTGTGCTGTCCTGGCAAGACACTCATCCTCCAGGGCATTGTATCGGCTAAAGTAATACATCACGTTGCTTCCCACTCTGTCGGCCCATTTCTCCAAAGAGCTCTAAAACAGTGCTATTTCTGCTTTGGATCTCCAGTTGCTCTTGCTCCCAGGCCTTGGGCTCTAGCTGCCCGGCCTCACAATCCCAAGCCAGCTGAGCAGTAGCACCCTTTTCACACCTGCCCTTGAGTCAGATGTCCAAAAGAAGAAAGGCTCTCAGAAAGGAGGCAGTCACTGAGGGCACGGCTCTGTTCCCCTTGGACACAGGAACACAGCATTTACAGATTGGGTAACAGGAAGACTTTGGTCATTGGGGTTAGGGATTTGGTAGCTAAGAAAGAGTTGCTGAGTGGCAGGGGTGGTGGCTGGTCATGTAGGGTCATGATTCCTAGAAAAGATGACCTCGTCCAATTGAGAAGTAGTGGGAGCAGCAAACACTGCCAATTAAAAATTAACACAGGCCAAAAGTGAAATCGATGCCTAAATTTGATAGGTTTTCAAGAAAAGTTTATGACACACAGTTCATAGAATGGAACATTTTCTCACTGTTCAATTTTACAGATGCCAAAGGTCAATCTTACTTGGAAAGATTCTTCCACAGAAAAGCAGAAATACATAAGGTCCACTAGCAAAGCATGAGTTTACAGACAGATAGATACCTAGATAGATAGATAGATAGATAGATAGATAGATAGATAGATAGATAGATGCATACATGCATACATACAAACAAACATACATACATACATACATACATAATACAAAGAGATAGAGATGATAGAGAGAGATAGAGATAAAAAGACAGAGATACAGAGATGGTGGACGTGTGTGTGTGTATGTGTGAGTGTGTCACTTCTTGAAAAAACAATCCTAAATTCAAGATTTTTGATATAAGCTCTGATACTGACAGTAATTCACATCAATCCGTGACATATGTTTGTATGTATATGTATATGTATATGAAACCACAATATTCTAAAAATATAAAGAAGTGACCAGTAGTCAAAGCTTCTTTCCTTATCTTTACTACACATAGCCATAAATATTTCTAGGATTGCTTCAAGTAAAATGTGTGACTTGTATTTTTTAAAAATTTTAAGTACAATAGTGACTCCCAAAAGTTTTAAATTAAGCACAAATCCTACGAATTCAGGTAAAATCAGTCACTCAGTGTATTCCAGGTTGAGTCTGGAAAGTTGTTCAGTCATAATATTCCTGATATTAGAAGTCTGGTTTTTCCACGTGAACCTACCCCTCCAGTGTAACAGAGACTGGACAGTGACTTCCTTTTCCACAGATGCAAATTCATACGCTAAAAGTCAGAGTTGGGAATGTAGATCAGTAGAATAACATATGCTTAACCAGCACAAGGACCTAGTTTTAGCATTCAGAACCAAAATAATAATAATAATAATAATAATAATAAATAAATAAATAAATGGAAAATTCCAAACTTACTGCCATTCGGCACAGCTTTCTTACTAGTTGTCCACACAGAATTGTGTCACTTGCATAAATCTTTATTAGATAAGGGTTCCTGCAGCACACTGTCCCTGAGACAGCAGCCATTCCAACTTAGTCTAAGTCACCCTGGCATCTGGGCCCTGAAATCAGTCATTGATAGAAGACAGCAAATTTTCTGGCATCCACTGATATTAACTATGATCTTTAATTGGCCAATCAGTCAATCCTTGGTTCATCAAAGTTAAATGAAACTATCAGTTAATAATCCCACTCATGTTTTCTACCAAATATATAATTGAGAATTTTCTAGAAATAGCCTGCAAAATCTAACTTGAATTATCTTTTATTCTGCTTTCAAAAACATGATTGACTTTGGAAACTCTTCTGTTAGCAAATTTCTAGAGAACTTTATTCCTTGGAATCCAAAGAGTAACAAATATAGGCCTGCAAAACTAGACATAACCCTATTTGGAGAATGTTTGCATTTTTAAGTACTAAATATTGATTCTTCAAGGTTTCCTCTTTCTGATGACAGAAATAAAATAGTTAAAACAAAGCTTCCTCAGTATGCAAGAAGGGAAATTTGCAAGGAAATCATAGTGGAGGACAGTATCCCAAGTGCATTTCCAGGAGTAAATAACAAACACCCACTGATACAAGCACCAGCGAAAGGTAGTTTTACTGGTGATGAATGGCCAACTTTCTCAGCTAGCAATGATGATCCTGGGTAGTCTCAGCAATGGCAGAGAGCAACTTGAGTGCACCCACAACAAAGTGTGAGACCCAGCTAATTGGTGTGGTTCTGATGATGCCTTCATTCTGCCCAAACCCTTGTCCCTACAAGTTTGCCTGGAGGATTATTGAGCTGCTCCCCTGACCACGCATTATTTAAAGGGAAGTGCTGTTATTATGGAAGCCAGCTGTTTAACCATTGGAATCCTGTCTGTTGGCCAACTTTCAAGATGAAGCAGGGCACTGTACTAAACATTATGTCTACTCCTAGAGGAGCCAAAGTCTAGGTTAGGTGGTGGCCAATCTTTGGTCTGCGTGCTATGAAACCTCTGAAGCAAACCGACGGACAAAATCACTAGACAAAAATATACATTTTCAATGTTAAGACTATCACCAAGAAAAAAGTCAGTGGAATGTTCCGCATGCCTGTCCACACTAAGAGGGTATACAGACCCTTCAGGAAACCAGCCCAGCACAACTGTGGGACTGTGGCTCCCTGAAGAGGGGACTGCCCCCTCACCTGTCCTTTGGTGCTGCCTTGTGGAAGAACAATAAAAATGTTGTGAGCATCTTGAGAAACTCAAATAACAAGTAGAAAACAAGTTTTCATCTGCTAAATTTGGAAAAATGTGAACCTCTTTCCTGGAGACAATGTAAGCAGCTTCCAGCCCTACTGAATGGTCAGCCTATATCAATCTTTTCTTCCACCTCTTTATAGAAGTTTTGAAAAAGACGACACAAGAGCAGTCATCCACTGTGCTCAACACAGGAATCTGCTCAGAGGACCTCTGATGGGTGTTATACAGCCTTTATCTGACTGGCCCCTGCAGCAGGTCAGAGTCCAAAGCTTTTGGAAGAACAATGTCCTCCTGTTAACACTTTCAAGTTCAAATTGCTCAGTGTTTCCTCTTTCTGATAATAGAATTAAAATAGTTCCAGTAAGTCATCATTTTCTCCATTCTTCTACCAGTTCTGACTCTACTCATCAGAGCAGGATGACATAATAAATTTTTAAAGCTAAGGAGGGAGCAATTAGCCTGTTTCATTTATTAGTCAAAACGACTAAAATTAGCTGTAATTTACTGGTCATTGTACTAACTATCTTTCTCAAAATTTATACTGGTCAAGTGTTACATTGCTGTTCTAATAAAATAAAATACATGTTGTCAGGGCTTCTTGTTTGAAGTCATAGTAACAATTATTTTTATCTCTAAATAACAGCAAATACCAAGTTTCTCCAGGATAGTGCTGGTTCTGGGAAGAGAAGAAATAGGAGGCATTGGAGGATAATGGCAAAATTCTGACCTACAGTTGTAGTCTCCCAAGTGGTAAAAAATTGATGATTTTTTAAAAAATTGAATATCTTCATGCAGAACCAGAAATCAAGCTTCTGTGATACTTCAAAGGATGAAGTAAATTTGAAAAAGCAATAGGTAAACACTTGTTATACTCATCTATTCTGAGTAGAACACAGTAAGTCCATTGTAGACTTTCTGAACAGACAAAGACAAACATCTCTCTAGGATTGTGGTAGTTAAAGATAACTGGTAATTATCTTTATGGGAAGATCCAACTCTGTACACCCCTGCTTCAAAAAGAACCAGACATGGACATAAGAACAATATTCTCTGAGGAATAGTATGGAAAATTCCTAAACTTCTGGTTCAAAATTCATGAGTCTATGGACACAAGGAAAGCCCAGCTACTTTATAGATTGAACTGCCAACCCCTGAGCTCTTTAAGAGAGAGAAAGTTCCAGAGACAAGGTGGGGAATGCACTGTCCTTTCCTGCTGTGATGATCATCATTTCTGTTTTACAAGAGGAACTAGACCCACAGTGATGTATCTGGCTATTGATGGTTGCAAGAAAGACTTACACAACACACAGAAAGAGAAAAAGGCTCTGTGTTATTGAGTATGAAAGTTGGTGTCTTTCTCCTGGAACAGGCAGGGATCACTCAAACAGAATGAAGCTAGAGATGCTTAAAACGGAAACGTTAACTAGGTCCTATAATCCCAAAACCTATCCCTCTCCATTTTCAACCCAAATGCCTGAGTTTTGAAATCAGTTGTTTCTGAGTTGGCCAAGTTTGAAAGTTTCTGGATCCACTACTCCACCCCATCTCCAAATATCAAACTCGAGTTCCTCTTCCACAATCACAAAATGAATCCCAGTTATATCCCATTAAGAAGCAGAGAGTCTCAGCAAAGAGGAACCCGCAGGGGACTGCAGGGACAGTTACCATAAAAACCAGAGTCACCTTCTCTTTTCTCCCTACCCCAAGAGAAAAAGTCAAGTGGATCACTGCTCTTGACCAGCAGCCACTTAGCAGAGTATGTGAAAGTCCTTTGTGGACTACAAAGAACCATGCAAGCCCATTTGTGTCTCCCCCCAATTTATAGTCCCAGGAAAAGATTATAAAAACAAAGAAAAACAAAAAAAAATGTTTACATTGCTCAGGGGACCCGTGGAATCTCAGCTCACCAGGGCCTGGCCAAGGAGTCCACTTCTTCACCAGTCCTTCCCTCCTAGCAGGAGGAAGTGCTGCGGAGGCTCAGCTGGGGTCAGCTCCCGCCCCCCTAAGCCCCACGACCAGGAGGAGCCCACAGAGCCTGCTGTGAAGAGCAAAGCAGATCCTGCCCAGAGATCACAAATGAACCCTTACCACGTTACAACTGCTAGCTGCCCCCAGGATGACAATAAACCTACATTGCAGAGGAAGCGGCCACCAGGCTCCTGTGCCAAGCATCAGGAAAGCATTTTCTATCTTAGCGGATGCCACGGACAGTTGGCCCTTCCAGCAGTGAGGTAGTAGGCCATTCCCCTCTGGCCTGATTTCCCCCAGTGAGGAAGTACAAGGACTTAGACTTTCAAAACCCCATCCTTAAGCATGGGGTCATTATTATGCAAACAAAAGAAAGTTTTGTGTTTTTTTAATGTGATACTTTCTTAGGTTAAGAATTAAGATAGAGTATATGTTAAATCATTTATTGGATTTTTTATTGTTTTTTGCTTACAGTAATAATGACAGCATACATGGCCTGTGTGGAGCTGGTGCTCACTGCCTCTTCCCAGCCCCTTTCCGTGCCCTCCCTCTGCCTTCCTCCATCCCTTGTTCTCCTTCCCACTTGAGAAAGAGCCACCTCCCTGCTTCCTATTATCCATATTTTATTTTGCTCTTTATTTAGATTTGAGTTTCTCATGAAAGAGAAGCCACGTGATTTTTAAAAGCTGGGCGTCTGGCTTATTTCCCCCAACATTATGGTCTCAAGGCGCATCCATTTTCCTACACAGGACTGCAGCTGTCTTCCTGGCAAAACAGGGCTCCGTGCTGTATAAAGGCCACGCTGGCTGGCATCCACTCCTCTGCTGGCAGATCTGGACACTGCTACCAAGATTTAGCTACTTATGCGTTGCGCTGCTGTAACAGTGGACACACACGGATCCCTGTCATATGACGTTTTTAACTCTTTCAGGAAGATACCTAGAAAGGGACTCACTGGGTCCAGTGGAATTTGCAATTTTAGTTTTCTGAGAACTCTCCATACAGACCTCCACAGTGGGTCAATTCTGGGGATCAGTGGTTCACAAGTTTTCTTCCATGAATCCTGGAAATCAAGGGAGAAAACCTGGGTACCTCAGGTCCTGAAAGAGGTGTGGGAGATGAGGAGAGGCCAAGGTCTCAGCTCCTCAGCTTCACTGGAGACGGAGCAGCTTCACTATTGGTCTGTTTGATAAACTGGCATATTGGCCAAGACTGTGACCACAAGCTGACAAGCAACTCAGGTACAGATTAAATTCCATGCATGCCTATTCTGTGGTTGCTTTTAATACTAAAAGCAGGAAAACTGTGCCCTAACCACTCTCCACCAAAAAAAAAAAAAAAAA
>NW_004524580.1:30498776-30553017 GCF_000260255.1 Octodon degus | reverse complement strand
GGATGAAATGAAGATGAGAACACGGTTTATCTTGGGATCTGGTTGTGCGTGCTCTCTCTCTCTCTCTCTCTCTCTCTCTCTCTCTCTCTCTCTCTTGCTCTCACTCTCGCTCTCTCTCGCTCGCTCACTCGCTCCTCATTCATTCAACTCAGGAAAATAACACTGGGGGACAGACCGAAATAAGCACAATGTCTGAAAGCTCACAGATTCATCAATTCCCTGACAATAACTACTAAACCTCTTCAGTTGGCCTTGACTTTGGTATAACGCCCAAAGATGCAGGAAACCCTAAAAGCAATAATTTGAGGAAAGCACTTAAGATCTCTTGGACATATTTAAGCAATCAAATACTAAGGCATAAAGAGAAATTATATCATCAAAATTCCACAGAAAGATGCAATAACAACCTGATTAATCCAGATTTGATCCATTTTTCATAAATAATATATAATCAACTGAAAATGAACCATTTGGTCTTAGTACGTGTGTTCGCTTAGTATTCTGATGAACAATGATCACAACTTATTTGAGAACCTCTTGTACAGATTTTTAAACTTGAGAAACTTCAGCAATAATTTATTTTCCCAAAGAAGAGGAAGGTGTTGGGAAAACTATGCTTATAATCTTCATCCAACTCTGTCCTCTGGGCACATGTTGGGTCTCAATAACAGAGCTGGCCTCCCTGGAAGCCCATTCATTTTATCAGAGATAAGATGACATCTAGGTGTAGCTGGGCACGTCATCTGCTCCCCTACAGGGAAGGGGACATCCTCAAAGACTGCATGCCATTGGCCCACACCAAGGAAAAGAGTCAGGTAAAACACCGGGCGTCAGTAAGGGCTAAGAGGTTACGTATTGAGGTCAACAACACTACCAGCCTTCCTTGGGCAGAGACGGTTGCTGACTTCACCTTCTGACGATGGAGCTTTCAGGAAAAGGCCTTGTGAAAGATTTCTGAGGTGCCCTCTATGCTAATTCTCTTCTGCAAGCACCTGGAGCCACAGAAGCAGTTCCTCTTTCTTTAACATCATGATTTTCAACCGGAAATGCTGCTGGAACAGCTCCCACAAATGACTTTCCAGAGGCTCCTTCCCGTCCTTCCCAGATAGTGACTACACCTACCTGGCGCTTCCTCCGTGGTCCCCTTAGATTCTCTCCTCACCTCCCCTAGCACAAGTTAATCTCCAAAGTGGACATTTTCCTCAACCAAACCCATACTGACCCCAAATTTCCTTAAAGGCAGCCTATATATCTTGCTCAATCTGGACAAAGAGGAAACTCCTGGTTTACCTATCCACCCCATCCTCACCGTTGTACATCCCTATGTCATATGCATACATTATTGATTCAAAATGTGAGTGGCATAACCATCCAAAAAGAGTCATGATTTCAGAAAAAGTGTTGGCTAGGGTCCAGTGGTCTGGTGGTCTGGGTGGGAAAACTGAATCTCAGAAGGGCTGGGTGACTTAGGTTGCTGTTTCTAATACCCCATGTAACCTTCCTTCTGGCCTTTCTTCCTGTCCCCTCTTAGCCTATGGCACCTTGTGAGGTGCTGTAGATATGTTCCCCAAGACCTTTCAACCCAGAAAAGGGTATCTCACACCACACAACCAGCACTCAGGGACACACAGACAGTTACTGACATCGTCTAACACCCAGTCATCTCCTCCTGCCTTTCCTGTCTCCCTGGGTTCAAGCTGTCACCCACTCTGGCAGCCTCCTCCCTACACAGTGCCAGGGGCATCTCTGCCACCCCGGAGGCTGCCTTCCAAGGGTTCTCTCCCTGGTGCCACCCTCCCTGCACTTGCCTTCAGGCAGGCCAGACTTCCCTGGCAGCCCTCGTCCCTTCACTTGCCATCCTGACCCTGTCACACCCGCCACTGGGAAAACATCCAGCAGTGCCTGAGCAAAACAAAGAGGCCCGGGTGAGGAGGCCGATGGGGAACTGAGCAACCGAGAACACAGGGCAGATGCCAGGCGGCAAAGAGAAGTGATAGGCTCTGCAGTGAAACTAAAAATAAAGAGAATGTGCTTTAATACCCCCTGGCTGATTCATCTTTCTGTGGCACCAGAGAGCAGGGTGGTGCCCAGTGGGCATGAATGCTGTATGTTTTGCCTGCCAGGTCTCAATTCTCACATCTGAAAGAGTCCACAAACAGGAACAGCGCGGGCAGAGGAGATAACGTGGGTGGCACGGCTTCAATCTCCAGGCTGGAGCCAGACTCTGCTTCTAATTCTTGTCACAGTCTTTCTCTAGGAAAAAAACAAGAAGGACACAATAGAAGTTCACAAACCTGATTCCTCAGGTACCCTTTCTTATGCTTTCTTGTGTGGTCTGCACCTTGTCTGGGCCTGAGGACTGGATGGAGAGGCGGCTGAGAGGGCCTGGTGACACCATGTCCTTGCCAACTGCTTGTTCCCAAAGCAGATTTGGTAGGAAGGGAGCCCCAGCTTTTGATCATTCGAGGAAGGGGACTCACCTCTAATTCCCAGCCTGCCGTGAGCCTAAGTGGGATGAGGTTCTGCCCCGCACTCACCAGCAGGGAAAAAGAACATCAGTGCTGTCAACAGCAGGCAGGAAAGGAAAAAGAACACATGGAGAAAGGGAAACGGCACGGAGGGAGGAGAGAAACATCTTCTCTGGTGAAAGGGAGCCGTGGATACTGCCATCCACATCAGACCTTGCACTCTGACTAGGAATCAGATGGGTGGACACGCACACAGCAAAACCACCGATGTCAACCAGTGGGTTATCTGGGAGAAAGCAAAGGGAACAAGGAGGCAAAATAAGCTCGAATGGCCTTTTCTTGTTGGGCCTGACTAGAGGATCCATTCTCATAAATTTGAGCCATGTGGAGGGAAATGGATACACTCGAGACCACAGCATGAAGTGAAATAAATCAGACATGGTGTTAAGTGAATTAAATATCATGTTATTGCTCTTACATGAGAAACCTCAAGCATAAATAAATGAAAGAACAGAGCAAAAGGCAGGTCATAGGAAATGGGGAGGTAAATATTTTGTAAATGGAAAGAGACCAAGAGATGGAGAAAAAAGAGGCAGGGAAGGAGATGAAAAATAATAATTAGGATGTTCTCTGTCCATGTACCACCTCCCCAGGACTGGATCCATGATGCACTGCCAATCAGTACCAGTAAGAATAAATCAGTAAGGTCCATTCTCACAGAGCATCTAGATTAAAACTACTCAAAGCAGTCTATGCAGTGTAAAATTGGAGTATCCTTTCAAGGCCTGGCTATTCATTTCTTTTAATGGAGACTAGCCCTCTTTTATATAGAAAAGCCATCTGTTCTAGTCACACTTCAGAGTGAAAGCAATGTATTTTAAGGGTTAGGAAGATACTTGCCCAGCTAGCTCTGTGAAGCAATGCAAGTTCATAATACAAATAGCCACCATGGATGTAGTTTTCTATATGCTAAACATCGTAGAAAACACTCTATACCCACTCTCAGTTCACCTTGCCAACACTTCGAGGAAGTACTCTTCTCATGCTCATTTTACATTGCAAGAATCTGGGTCTTAGAAAAGTTCATGCTGTGGAGCATCAAAGGTGAACGAATAGCCCAGGTGCAGCAGAATCAGTTTAACAACAACCCACAACCGTCAGACCAACTGGTGCAGCAGAATCTGGACCTGCCTACCTCCAGAACCTGTGCTTCTACCCATTCTGTATCCTGTCCCATCACTGTGCGACAGATGTCAGATGTCACAGGAGATCTTACTTGAACTCCATAGGAGTAGGCTCTAAATTAGAGAAGCAACATAAACTAGAAAATGGTAGCAACTTAGACAGCTGGTCCCACGGAAATAATTCCGATATAAAAATGATCTCTTGGCATTTGATTAGCTTTCACCTTAGATGCTGATAAACCAAACCATTCCCGTAGGACACCATTTCTGTGCAGCAAAGCATTTCTCTTGCCAAAGTATAATTTTGTTGGCTACATCTGTCTCCTCCAAGCCCTGGAATCAGACCTAAGCTCGTAAATTGTGCTGTCCTGGCAAGACACTCATCCTCCAGGGCATTGTATCGGCTAAAGTAATACATCACGTTGCTTCCCACTCTGTCGGCCCATTTCTCCAAAGAGCTCTAAAACAGTGCTATTTCTGCTTTGGATCTCCAGTTGCTCTTGCTCCCAGGCCTTGGGCTCTAGCTGCCCGGCCTCACAATCCCAAGCCAGCTGAGCAGTAGCACCCTTTTCACACCTGCCCTTGAGTCAGATGTCCAAAAGAAGAAAGGCTCTCAGAAAGGAGGCAGTCACTGAGGGCACGGCTCTGTTCCCCTTGGACACAGGAACACAGCATTTACAGATTGGGTAACAGGAAGACTTTGGTCATTGGGGTTAGGGATTTGGTAGCTAAGAAAGAGTTGCTGAGTGGCAGGGGTGGTGGCTGGTCATGTAGGGTCATGATTCCTAGAAAAGATGACCTCGTCCAATTGAGAAGTAGTGGGAGCAGCAAACACTGCCAATTAAAAATTAACACAGGCCAAAAGTGAAATCGATGCCTAAATTTGATAGGTTTTCAAGAAAAGTTTATGACACACAGTTCATAGAATGGAACATTTTCTCACTGTTCAATTTTACAGATGCCAAAGGTCAATCTTACTTGGAAAGATTCTTCCACAGAAAAGCAGAAATACATAAGGTCCACTAGCAAAGCATGAGTTTACAGACAGATAGATACCTAGATAGATAGATAGATAGATAGATAGATAGATAGATAGATAGATAGATGCATACATGCATACATACAAACAAACATACATACATACATACATACATAATACAAAGAGATAGAGATGATAGAGAGAGATAGAGATAAAAAGACAGAGATACAGAGATGGTGGACGTGTGTGTGTGTATGTGTGAGTGTGTCACTTCTTGAAAAAACAATCCTAAATTCAAGATTTTTGATATAAGCTCTGATACTGACAGTAATTCACATCAATCCGTGACATATGTTTGTATGTATATGTATATGTATATGAAACCACAATATTCTAAAAATATAAAGAAGTGACCAGTAGTCAAAGCTTCTTTCCTTATCTTTACTACACATAGCCATAAATATTTCTAGGATTGCTTCAAGTAAAATGTGTGACTTGTATTTTTTAAAAATTTTAAGTACAATAGTGACTCCCAAAAGTTTTAAATTAAGCACAAATCCTACGAATTCAGGTAAAATCAGTCACTCAGTGTATTCCAGGTTGAGTCTGGAAAGTTGTTCAGTCATAATATTCCTGATATTAGAAGTCTGGTTTTTCCACGTGAACCTACCCCTCCAGTGTAACAGAGACTGGACAGTGACTTCCTTTTCCACAGATGCAAATTCATACGCTAAAAGTCAGAGTTGGGAATGTAGATCAGTAGAATAACATATGCTTAACCAGCACAAGGACCTAGTTTTAGCATTCAGAACCAAAATAATAATAATAATAATAATAATAATAAATAAATAAATAAATGGAAAATTCCAAACTTACTGCCATTCGGCACAGCTTTCTTACTAGTTGTCCACACAGAATTGTGTCACTTGCATAAATCTTTATTAGATAAGGGTTCCTGCAGCACACTGTCCCTGAGACAGCAGCCATTCCAACTTAGTCTAAGTCACCCTGGCATCTGGGCCCTGAAATCAGTCATTGATAGAAGACAGCAAATTTTCTGGCATCCACTGATATTAACTATGATCTTTAATTGGCCAATCAGTCAATCCTTGGTTCATCAAAGTTAAATGAAACTATCAGTTAATAATCCCACTCATGTTTTCTACCAAATATATAATTGAGAATTTTCTAGAAATAGCCTGCAAAATCTAACTTGAATTATCTTTTATTCTGCTTTCAAAAACATGATTGACTTTGGAAACTCTTCTGTTAGCAAATTTCTAGAGAACTTTATTCCTTGGAATCCAAAGAGTAACAAATATAGGCCTGCAAAACTAGACATAACCCTATTTGGAGAATGTTTGCATTTTTAAGTACTAAATATTGATTCTTCAAGGTTTCCTCTTTCTGATGACAGAAATAAAATAGTTAAAACAAAGCTTCCTCAGTATGCAAGAAGGGAAATTTGCAAGGAAATCATAGTGGAGGACAGTATCCCAAGTGCATTTCCAGGAGTAAATAACAAACACCCACTGATACAAGCACCAGCGAAAGGTAGTTTTACTGGTGATGAATGGCCAACTTTCTCAGCTAGCAATGATGATCCTGGGTAGTCTCAGCAATGGCAGAGAGCAACTTGAGTGCACCCACAACAAAGTGTGAGACCCAGCTAATTGGTGTGGTTCTGATGATGCCTTCATTCTGCCCAAACCCTTGTCCCTACAAGTTTGCCTGGAGGATTATTGAGCTGCTCCCCTGACCACGCATTATTTAAAGGGAAGTGCTGTTATTATGGAAGCCAGCTGTTTAACCATTGGAATCCTGTCTGTTGGCCAACTTTCAAGATGAAGCAGGGCACTGTACTAAACATTATGTCTACTCCTAGAGGAGCCAAAGTCTAGGTTAGGTGGTGGCCAATCTTTGGTCTGCGTGCTATGAAACCTCTGAAGCAAACCGACGGACAAAATCACTAGACAAAAATATACATTTTCAATGTTAAGACTATCACCAAGAAAAAAGTCAGTGGAATGTTCCGCATGCCTGTCCACACTAAGAGGGTATACAGACCCTTCAGGAAACCAGCCCAGCACAACTGTGGGACTGTGGCTCCCTGAAGAGGGGACTGCCCCCTCACCTGTCCTTTGGTGCTGCCTTGTGGAAGAACAATAAAAATGTTGTGAGCATCTTGAGAAACTCAAATAACAAGTAGAAAACAAGTTTTCATCTGCTAAATTTGGAAAAATGTGAACCTCTTTCCTGGAGACAATGTAAGCAGCTTCCAGCCCTACTGAATGGTCAGCCTATATCAATCTTTTCTTCCACCTCTTTATAGAAGTTTTGAAAAAGACGACACAAGAGCAGTCATCCACTGTGCTCAACACAGGAATCTGCTCAGAGGACCTCTGATGGGTGTTATACAGCCTTTATCTGACTGGCCCCTGCAGCAGGTCAGAGTCCAAAGCTTTTGGAAGAACAATGTCCTCCTGTTAACACTTTCAAGTTCAAATTGCTCAGTGTTTCCTCTTTCTGATAATAGAATTAAAATAGTTCCAGTAAGTCATCATTTTCTCCATTCTTCTACCAGTTCTGACTCTACTCATCAGAGCAGGATGACATAATAAATTTTTAAAGCTAAGGAGGGAGCAATTAGCCTGTTTCATTTATTAGTCAAAACGACTAAAATTAGCTGTAATTTACTGGTCATTGTACTAACTATCTTTCTCAAAATTTATACTGGTCAAGTGTTACATTGCTGTTCTAATAAAATAAAATACATGTTGTCAGGGCTTCTTGTTTGAAGTCATAGTAACAATTATTTTTATCTCTAAATAACAGCAAATACCAAGTTTCTCCAGGATAGTGCTGGTTCTGGGAAGAGAAGAAATAGGAGGCATTGGAGGATAATGGCAAAATTCTGACCTACAGTTGTAGTCTCCCAAGTGGTAAAAAATTGATGATTTTTTAAAAAATTGAATATCTTCATGCAGAACCAGAAATCAAGCTTCTGTGATACTTCAAAGGATGAAGTAAATTTGAAAAAGCAATAGGTAAACACTTGTTATACTCATCTATTCTGAGTAGAACACAGTAAGTCCATTGTAGACTTTCTGAACAGACAAAGACAAACATCTCTCTAGGATTGTGGTAGTTAAAGATAACTGGTAATTATCTTTATGGGAAGATCCAACTCTGTACACCCCTGCTTCAAAAAGAACCAGACATGGACATAAGAACAATATTCTCTGAGGAATAGTATGGAAAATTCCTAAACTTCTGGTTCAAAATTCATGAGTCTATGGACACAAGGAAAGCCCAGCTACTTTATAGATTGAACTGCCAACCCCTGAGCTCTTTAAGAGAGAGAAAGTTCCAGAGACAAGGTGGGGAATGCACTGTCCTTTCCTGCTGTGATGATCATCATTTCTGTTTTACAAGAGGAACTAGACCCACAGTGATGTATCTGGCTATTGATGGTTGCAAGAAAGACTTACACAACACACAGAAAGAGAAAAAGGCTCTGTGTTATTGAGTATGAAAGTTGGTGTCTTTCTCCTGGAACAGGCAGGGATCACTCAAACAGAATGAAGCTAGAGATGCTTAAAACGGAAACGTTAACTAGGTCCTATAATCCCAAAACCTATCCCTCTCCATTTTCAACCCAAATGCCTGAGTTTTGAAATCAGTTGTTTCTGAGTTGGCCAAGTTTGAAAGTTTCTGGATCCACTACTCCACCCCATCTCCAAATATCAAACTCGAGTTCCTCTTCCACAATCACAAAATGAATCCCAGTTATATCCCATTAAGAAGCAGAGAGTCTCAGCAAAGAGGAACCCGCAGGGGACTGCAGGGACAGTTACCATAAAAACCAGAGTCACCTTCTCTTTTCTCCCTACCCCAAGAGAAAAAGTCAAGTGGATCACTGCTCTTGACCAGCAGCCACTTAGCAGAGTATGTGAAAGTCCTTTGTGGACTACAAAGAACCATGCAAGCCCATTTGTGTCTCCCCCCAATTTATAGTCCCAGGAAAAGATTATAAAAACAAAGAAAAACAAAAAAAAATGTTTACATTGCTCAGGGGACCCGTGGAATCTCAGCTCACCAGGGCCTGGCCAAGGAGTCCACTTCTTCACCAGTCCTTCCCTCCTAGCAGGAGGAAGTGCTGCGGAGGCTCAGCTGGGGTCAGCTCCCGCCCCCCTAAGCCCCACGACCAGGAGGAGCCCACAGAGCCTGCTGTGAAGAGCAAAGCAGATCCTGCCCAGAGATCACAAATGAACCCTTACCACGTTACAACTGCTAGCTGCCCCCAGGATGACAATAAACCTACATTGCAGAGGAAGCGGCCACCAGGCTCCTGTGCCAAGCATCAGGAAAGCATTTTCTATCTTAGCGGATGCCACGGACAGTTGGCCCTTCCAGCAGTGAGGTAGTAGGCCATTCCCCTCTGGCCTGATTTCCCCCAGTGAGGAAGTACAAGGACTTAGACTTTCAAAACCCCATCCTTAAGCATGGGGTCATTATTATGCAAACAAAAGAAAGTTTTGTGTTTTTTTAATGTGATACTTTCTTAGGTTAAGAATTAAGATAGAGTATATGTTAAATCATTTATTGGATTTTTTATTGTTTTTTGCTTACAGTAATAATGACAGCATACATGGCCTGTGTGGAGCTGGTGCTCACTGCCTCTTCCCAGCCCCTTTCCGTGCCCTCCCTCTGCCTTCCTCCATCCCTTGTTCTCCTTCCCACTTGAGAAAGAGCCACCTCCCTGCTTCCTATTATCCATATTTTATTTTGCTCTTTATTTAGATTTGAGTTTCTCATGAAAGAGAAGCCACGTGATTTTTAAAAGCTGGGCGTCTGGCTTATTTCCCCCAACATTATGGTCTCAAGGCGCATCCATTTTCCTACACAGGACTGCAGCTGTCTTCCTGGCAAAACAGGGCTCCGTGCTGTATAAAGGCCACGCTGGCTGGCATCCACTCCTCTGCTGGCAGATCTGGACACTGCTACCAAGATTTAGCTACTTATGCGTTGCGCTGCTGTAACAGTGGACACACACGGATCCCTGTCATATGACGTTTTTAACTCTTTCAGGAAGATACCTAGAAAGGGACTCACTGGGTCCAGTGGAATTTGCAATTTTAGTTTTCTGAGAACTCTCCATACAGACCTCCACAGTGGGTCAATTCTGGGGATCAGTGGTTCACAAGTTTTCTTCCATGAATCCTGGAAATCAAGGGAGAAAACCTGGGTACCTCAGGTCCTGAAAGAGGTGTGGGAGATGAGGAGAGGCCAAGGTCTCAGCTCCTCAGCTTCACTGGAGACGGAGCAGCTTCACTATTGGTCTGTTTGATAAACTGGCATATTGGCCAAGACTGTGACCACAAGCTGACAAGCAACTCAGGTACAGATTAAATTCCATGCATGCCTATTCTGTGGTTGCTTTTAATACTAAAAGCAGGAAAACTGTGCCCTAACCACTCTCCACCAAAAAAAAAAAAAAAAAAAACCACTAAGCTAAAGGTACTTGCCAAGAGGTTCAAAGGATGTGAAGTGAAGATATCGTTGTTTTCTCTGGACAATCAGAGTCACAAAAAGGATGGACATTTATTTCTTATTCAACAAGAAAACAGAAAGGCTGCTCTGGTCTATCTAGGGTGGTGAGAGGAGGGGTTCTGTTCTGATGGTGCTGTTGTCTGTCCTAAGTTCTGAATCTTTTGCATGCAGTCAGCACTAACAGTTTCTTCATAGACCCTACAAGATCCAGGAAAACCCCAGAAAGGGCACTCAGAGGAAGCAAACAATATTTATTAGGGACCTACTATGTGCTAAGTGTTGTGCTGGGCACTCTTTAGACATTATTCCACTTTATCTTCAATTCTGATGAGCAAAGTATTATCGATCCTACTATACAAGTCGATAAACTGGTCCCTGGAGCACTTCAGGCTTTGCAGGAAGTAGGTCTGAGTTCGAATTGTGACCTCACCGCTTTCTGTATGAGTCACCTCAAGCAAATCATTCCCAACTCTGAGCCTCAGTTTCCACATTGGTAAAACGAGGAGCCCTTTCTAGACTTAAAACCTCTTTCCCCTTCAGTCTGATTCTACAGTGGAAGCAAGGAAGGAAGAAGGCAAACAACTGAGCTGCCGCAATGTAATGACTATGCATGTTTGCAGAAAAAGATTAAGGACCCCCAGTTTTCCCAGCATCATTTCTAGAGAATAGTGCTTTTCCTAACGTGTAACCTGATGAATGACCTAAATATTCTGAGATGATCACTAGCATATACATCTGCCAAGATATCACAGTGAGCCCTGTAAATAGGTGCAGTTATTAACTTTCCACTTTTAAATGAATAAAGAAGTAAGATAAAGGAAATTGAATGCATCCTTTTCTTTTAATGGGTAATCTTGATGGCCTCCCAACTAAGCTGATATATCTTTTTAAAAGGCAAAGATTGGGCATTGATAATGCTCCACTCAGGTTGCTGAGAACTTGAGAAAAAGAGGCCTGCGGATGTGTACAGAGCTGGTGTGGGGAGAGGACAGGGGCCGTAACTGGGTGACAAACAGTGAGGACCCAGGATGTACTCTAACTCCTGGCCGTTCTTTGCTTGATTTGCAGACAAGCCCACGGGGTACGGCTCCAGCAGTCGGAGGGCGCCGCAGACAGGCATCGTGGACGAGTGCTGCTTCCGGAGCTGCGACCTGCGGAGGCTGGAGATGTACTGTGCGCCCCTCAAGCCTGCCAAGTCGGCCCGCTCCGTCCGCGCCCAGCGCCACACTGACATGCCTAAGACGCAGAAGGTAAGCCCAGTGGGGGTCCAGCCGCAGGCCATCCTCTGCGTGTGGATGGCCGAGCAGAAATTCTGCTTCACATTCTCCTGGCAGATAGGTCTAAAGATTTTCTTTCCCACCAACAGGATGAATTATCCATCCATCCATCCACCTATCCATCTATCTATCCATCCACCACCCACCCATCCACCCACCTATGCATCCATCCATCCATCCACCCACGCACTCACCTATTCACCTATTCATCCACTCACCCACACATCCAGCCATCTATCCATCCATCCACCCATCCATCCATCTACTGATCCAACCATCCACTTACCCACCTATCCATTTACCCACCCATCCACCCACCCCTGCATCCATCCATCCATCTATTCTTTCACCCACCCACTCATCCATGCACCAACCCACTCACCCACTCATCCATTCACCTATCCATTCACTCAACCATCCATCCATCCACTCACCCACACATCCAGCCATCTATCCATCCATCCATCTATTGATCCACCCATCCACCTATCCACCTATCCATTTACCCACCCATGCATCCAGCCATCCATCCACCCACTCACCCACCCATCAATCCATCAATCCATCTACTCACCCACCCATACATCCACCCATCTATTCATCCACCCACACAGTCAGCCAGCCAGCCACTCAACTACTGAGCATGCAAAGTCTCCCTTCCATGGCTCTGGCTGACCTGAGCACTGGAGGACTGGGGCAAACATTGACTAATATGGGCTTTGGGCTTTGGTTTCAGACACAACTGCATTCCCTGCTGAGGTCTCTTGGCCCATAATATAACTTATCCAAGCCTCCACTTCACCAGTAAAATCAGGATAATGGTAATATCTCCCACAACAGAGTAGTCTCCAAACAAAGTAAACCAGTGCACATACTTCAGGATGCTCCCCACAAGCCTGCACGAGGTGGCTGTGGGGCCAGCATTCACGTGTATCATAAGTAGAACGCAGTGGTGCAAAGAGGAAAACTCTCATAGAAACTCTTTGTCATTAATTGTAGAAAAAGCATTAACAATAGACATTTCTGGTTATAAAAATTCCTAGAGATTCCTAAGGACCAAGGTCTGCAGACTTTTCCCTAAGATCAGGTGGTAAGCAAGAGCCACGGGCACCCTCTGCGCTGGCAGGCATGCCTGGAGGCACTTTCATCATTGCTGAGACTTTCACTGAATAGCGAACAAACAGACAAGCATGGCACCTGAGGAAAATTTTAGAATCAGTGAGAACTACAAGAAGGGGAAGAAGGAAAAGACAAAGTAAGGAAAATGAAAAGAGCAAATATCTCTTTTGGGTCACTGTGGATGCTGTTGAAATTCTTTTAAAAAATCAATGTGTGGCTTTTAATCATTGAAATTGAAATTAATGTTGTCCAGAAAGATCACAGCAACATCTTTGCTGCTTCCTTGTCCTACCACAGCTGAGGACCATGATGGCTTAGTAAAGAGGTCATCCCATCCTGGCGACCACGCCAGGGGCACAGGATCCTGGTGTGCAGAAAACACAGAAGCTGTCACTGGGATAGGAAGCAAGGACCCCAGAAGAAACCCACAGGTGACAAGTGCAGGAGGTGCTCGAAGGCGCCCTCCCCAGTGGTCCAGCGCCTGAGATTTCTAATTGGAAAGGAAATGGGTGTCAAAGATGAAGCTTGTAACTCAGGCATAGATCCCTCTCCAGCGCCTGGTTACTTCCCGCTTCCTGTGGAGTCCTGCATTCTGGGGAGACCCAAAGGCTGTCTTCGGGGGCACCAATGCAACAGCCCGTTCTCATTACAATTGTTTTGATAGATACAGCATCAGCGCCCACCTACAACAAGGAAACAGAGTTTTGGAAGAGGAGAGCGAGGACACAGACACTGCCAGGTGGGGAGCAAGTCAAGAAAAGGAGAAAGAGCAGAGAAGGAAGACTGGAGCTAGAAACTGGGGCCTGTGAGGCAAACAGACAAATGGAGGTTAGGACCAAACAGAGGCAAGGATGGGAAAGGACAGAGAGCAAGGCAGACAAGCTGAGAATGTGCTAGGCAAATGAAGTAGCCCTGGGGAGCAACACCATATGCCTGGTGGAAGTAGAAGTAACCTGCCATGGAAGGTGCTAAGAACAATGAAGAAAAGAGGGTAGGCTAGTACCCAAGAGGGCACAAAGAAAGGGCCAAGAAAGAAAGAAACAAATTATAAAAGAGGCAAGCAAGATTTCACCCTGTTCCCTGACAAAAAATAAGATAAGATTAAAAGAATTCATATCAAAACCAAGGCTCTGACATGCATTTTCCAATTCTGTACGGGTCTTTTGTAGAAGAATTGCCCATGTCAATATATGTTCAGAGTTAACTATTAGCCCCAAATTCTCAGCAAGACTGAATTGTGTCATAGAAGTTCCCAGATTTCCTTTCCTGCAATGCCATTGGAGTCCACACTTTTTAGTCAAGTCCAGGGTTTAGGCCAAAGAACATGCGGTATTTACCTAAAAGTCTGTGAGCTGACCTTTGAGTGGTTACTGACCTTTGGTTTTTCACTTTGGAATCAGACCCAAAAGTTGTATTAGTTTCTGAAGGTGACCATAACTGAGGCCACAGGCTGAGTGGCTTAAGACATGGGTCTTTTCTTTCCTCACAGGGAGACTGTAAGTCCACACTTGGGTGCTAGCTCTCCAAGCACCACTAAGAAGGATCTGTCCTCCTTGGCTTAGCAGATGGCTTCTTTCCAGCTGTCTTCCCTCACTGTCCACATAAATATCTTCTTTGTCTAGAACATGAGTCAGACTGGAGCAGGCTCCCCCCTAGGGATCTCATTGTAATGGAGTCATCGTCATAAGAGCACGCCATATTCTGAGGTACTGGGGCTCTACTCCTCAGTACATGAATTTGCGGGGAGAACACAGCTCATCTCAAAGTGACGACGTCAGACATCCAACTACTGCCCTGTGACTACACATGCTGGGAGCAGTTGGATGCCTGCCCCAATTCTCTCACCAAGCCCCAGCACACACCACCCATACATATCTAGACTTTCAGATCTTAAATCCCGGGAGTTTTTCTCAGTGAATCACACCAGGACCGTGTTACAGAAGCACTGAAAGAGATCTCAGAAGTCACTTGACTCCACCCCTTCATTTGCAAGACCAGGGCCCTGAGATCCAGAAGTGGGTGAAGACGTGCTTGGGTTCTAAGTGCTTTCCTTTGGATGGACAGACAAACACATAAGGAAAGCAAGTCGACTAAGAAAGAATTTTGAAAGGAAAAAAGGAGGCAGAAATGGACACATGACCCCTGCCATTCACTTAATGTGTTTCCACCAGAAGAAAGGGAGCAAGTTAGAACAAGAATGCTGGCTCTCCCTGAGGATAGACAATGGAGGCATGGCCTCATGGAGGTAAATTATAGAGCTCTTCCCCTTTACTTCCCTAGACTTCACTTGCAGGAGTAAAGTCCTCACAGAGAAAAAAGCAAATAATCTAGACATCAGACTGGGAATCATATCTGCCTAGAGACAGTACCAGACAGAAGCACACCAGCAAGCAAATGGTGACAGAGAATAACTGAAACTCACAAGGGAAATTTTACATCCAAGTAGAAATAAGGGAATGTCCTTTCTTTCTGATCCTCCTGTCCTTATCATGCTTTCTATGCCAGAATCCCCTGGCCCATGGATCATTCAAAACAAGGATCCCTTCAACGTAACAAAGGTGGCCAAGGTGCAATCCATGAAGCAAAGATCCAATCAGAAGCACATCAAAGCTCCAGATCTGAGTTTAGGCACAGCTGCTATGGTAGCAAAATAGACCCAGGTTTAATGGATCAGACAAAGGCAGAGCCGGAAATGCTGAGGAAACTCAGCAGCTCCTCAGCAAGGCACTCAGAAAAGGCTGAGCTCTCTTGCTAAGACAGCACACTTTGGGCTGGCCTCAGGCATGGGCCAGTGCACTGTATGTTAGAAGAGTTCATAAATACAGATGGCTCTCCAAGGGACCATGGCAGGAGGATTCATAGTTTATGTCAAAGTTTAGGTAAACCACCCTTAGACCCAGTCACAAACTCTATCAGGAAGAACTTTTTAAAAGCAATAGAA
The DNA here is from genome assembly GCF_000260255.1 of Octodon degus. NCBI lineage: Eukaryota > Metazoa > Chordata > Mammalia > Rodentia > Octodontidae > Octodon > Octodon degus. Next base: position 30,537,496 of record NW_004524580.1, on the reverse strand, counting down.
CTGGAGTTGGGGATTTAGCTCAGTGGTACAGTGCTTGATTGGCAAGGACAAGTCTTGAGTTCAATTCCTAGCACCAAATTAAAAAGCTATAGCACTTTCAGTGAAAGAAAGATTCCACAGCCCCGAATATGCATTAAAATGTTTCCTTTTTGGAATGGATTTTATCATCTCTAAAGCAATCCTTTTGATTGTATGTATGTGATTATCATATAGTAGGAACTGAACAAATAGAAAGAATCAATAATTGGCTTTTAATCTCCTTTTTAGTATCAATACCAAATGTTTAGTGACATATGGCATTCAAGACTTCAATGAATAGATGGATGAGTGGGTGGGTGGGTAGATGGATGGATGCATGCATGCATGCATGGATTGATAGACAGATGGCTGAGTGGGTGATTGTGTGGATGGATGGATGGATGGATGGATGGATGGATAGACAAATGAATAATACAGGCAGATGAACAGTAGTAAAAGGTCAGGTCATATAAATAAGCTGCACTAATGAGGAAAGGTACTTTCTCTCATCCTACATAGACCAGTAAGTACGGAGTAAAACAGAAAAGGCAAAGGAGCTTTGGTGACACAAGTCTTTTATATTGGGAATGTCCTTCTCCAGCCTAAAATGAACTTGTTCAAGGATCCCTGCTACAGGTGGTCCCTACTAAACCCTTCAGTGAGTGTTACATATGGACAATTTCCTTCAATGTTTTTGTGAAACACACAAAGTATTAACCATCATTCCAAATTCCCGTGTCAACATCAACTTTTTCTCTTAGGGCGAATGGATGGTTGTGTACAAAACTGATTGGAATCTATGTGAATTTGAAATCATGAAGTAAAATTGTGGGGAATATTTTATTGAGCATCCACAGGGCTCAAACTCCTATGTGGACCATCCAGGCTGGTTATGAGGACTGCACTGGACAAGTAGTATAAGATGATTATGAAAAAGACAGAAGGTAGCATTAAGCTGGCTGAAGCCGAACCTTGGCTCTGTCTTGTCCTAAACGCGTAGTGTTGGGCCAGTCATGTGGCTGCACAAGGCCTCCATTTTCTCATTTCTCCAATAGTGGTAGTAAGTGAATCTACCTTTTCTAAGTTGTTCTAAGGACTTCCTAAGATTTTATTCACTAATTTGTGCGTGCATACAGATATGTAATAGCATTCAAATGATGACATAAACACAATTAAAGTATTAGCTGATGTTATTATATGTACTTCTCAAAATTAGAACCAGAAGAAAAAGAAATGGCTCTGAGATGGAAGAAAGTTTCCTGTCACCAAAACCATTAACCCAAAGCTTGCCAACACTTTTCACTGATGTGCTAGTAGAATCTCAAGGGTGGGACAAAACAGATCCCAATGACCTAGGACCCCATCCCACTCCGAGAAGCCCTAGTTCTGTGATTAATTCCAAATTAAATGGTGACCCAGCTCTTACACCAAGTAGAGAACCATTAACATTTATTTCTGGGTAATAACAAGGAGCTTTTCAGAAAACCACCATTTTTCTCAACCAGTTAACGTCAAATGTACTATGTGTTTTCACTTCACGGTGCTTAGGGAAAATTTAATTGTAGCATGAACTGCAGCTCTCGCTAGTTTTAAGTAAAATTGCCAAAATAAATAGAAATGCAGGACATTTCCGGGCTCACACTGCTTCCGGGACACTTCAGTTTCTAGTACCGCCAACCCAGGGCCTTTCACAAGCATTTGATCTTCTTTCAAACTGCTCTTGAAAACAAACAAACATCATACAGTTTCAAATCTGTATGCTGCTAGAAGGTCGGGGTAGAAAAGGAGGTAAAAAATCATCTCCCAAAGAATAACTCCCCTACTCTCTCCTGACGCCCTCCCCCGTCACCAGGGAAACAAGCCTGTCTTAGGTACCACTTTTTGAAGTTTCTTATGTCTGTAAGGGACCCATGGGGGAAGAGGAGATGTATTTTCTTCTCTTGCCTGTCCAAAGGATGTGAGGCTTCCTGTGATCTTTACTAAATAGCATGGAGTTGCCTTGTAAGCCGGGGTAAACAAAGCTGGTCATCGAAACTTAAAAGCTGCTGGTGGCAGTGAAAGATAAACAGTGTGAAATGAAACAGAATCCCCTTTTATGAGATTTAGAATATTCACTGAGAATTCTTTGGCTTAGATGTTCACCTGACTGTTGAAAGCGCCGTTACTGAGCCCTTTGACGTAAGCAGGATGAGTCCACCGTTAAAGAGGGAAGAGCTGACGTTAGTGAGCAAAAGTGCCTGAAGGGCCACCGAACTTGCCGACATGCAAGGTCCAGCTCAGCTTCTCTCTTCTCAGGTCCTAGCTGAAATCAGGAATTTTTCCCTCTTGCCCACCTATTTGGGCCTTCTTTATTGAGACTTCTTAAGACCTTTAGCCCAAACTCATTCTTCCCCACCAACCAAATGAAGATAGTGTAGAAATACAAGCTTAGGGTTCAATTCCAGAAGACAAAACTGACAGATGAGAATAACATGGAAATGATGAGAGGTATAGGCAAAGAGGTCTGTGTGTCCATGTGTGACACCTCAAGAGAACTCTAAGCTGTCCTCACTGTTCTGGGAGCTCGGTTATAGTTTCCACAGGCTACTGGTGGATGTATAACAAAAACTATTAAATGTTTTTTAGAAAATCCCCTTCTTTATGTCATTATGACAGTTATGGTTTGGCCAGGAAACTAACTCATAAAAAGGTAGAGGTTAGTAGTTAGATATAATATATAATATATATAATGTCTGAGGAATAGTTTACAGCCTATAATTAACTATAGAAAATAGTTTTAGAGAAAGGCAGAACTATCTCTTTGTCTCTCTTCTTCTGTCTCTTTGCCTCTGTCTCTGTCTCTGTCTCTGTCTCCATCTGTGTGTGTGTGTGTGTGTGTGTGTAGCTTTGTGTTCTAGCACTGTTGTACCCAGTAAGACTTTCCAGAATCAGGCAAAAAATACACTTTATTTTCCTAACTGTCAAAGGGCTCAGTAATGGCGTTTTCAACAGTGCTTTCATTCTCATTAAGTCAGACAAACAAATAAGAATTTATTTGAACAGGTAGGTGTTCTTTTTACCCTGGAAACAGGCAGCAGTGGGTTATAGCATCCACCTTGATTCCTCCAACTGGCATGGTCAGAATTCATATAATTAGATAGGATGTGAAGAATACAACCTGTGAGAGGTTAGCCATGATTGCAACTCTTGCTTTTGGCTAAATAACTCTATGTTCCTGGTGAGAAACCAAGACATTGTATACCAAACCCAAACTGGCTGCATGGCCCATGCTTCCAATCTAGGATTCATACACCAAAGGTACTCTGCACAGTTCTGGGTAGGATGTGTAAATGTTCGCCTGGAGCTTTTTGTCTAGTCAACACCAAGAAGCTAAATAATCAAAGACCAACCAGCCTTGCAATCTGTCAAAATATGATGAGTATTTTCACAGCTGTAGACAACAATTATGGCAAGACAAAAATTCCAAATAATTAGGAGCAAAACTATGGCAGGTCAAGGGCTGGGAAGGATTTCTAATCATTTGAAAAAGGGAGACTTGGGAATGTGCAATGTTGATGTCATGATGTGGCATGCTTAAATTCATGTAGGGTACAAGAAAAGTAGGACAGATGAACAAATACAGAGAAACACTGCCACTCTATCACCAGTGTTGCTACCTGGCCACTGTTGAGGCTCTGGGTTGTCTCTGTAAATATTAATATAAAGTGAAGGAACACTTGGCCCAACACAACAATTCTGAATTTTGAAGCCCCTGGCCATGCATGAATGATCCTTACATGCTCTTCTGTCTTGGAAAAGCCCTACTTGGCATCTTCTGTGTTTACTTTTAGATGCTCAAGGCTCCCATCAACCTCAAGCAGGTGCAAACCACTTCAGCTTGTCATAGTGTTATTTTGTTCATCCTAAAAGTTCAGAATGGTCTTCCAAACTTACAAAGTTTCTTTCAATTAAATGAGGAGGAAAATTCACAACAGAGAGTTTGAATGTTCTGCCCAGATATGTCAGAGAGAGAGAGAATATGAGTAGAAAAGGGAAACACTCTTTCTTACAAACCTTGTGACCTCACCATTGAAATGCCACCAAAAGGTACAAACTGTGGCCTTTGTGTCTCTCCGGTCACTGCAATGTCAATCTCCTCAGGCACTAGCTTTAGCCACTCAAGCAAAAGCCTTATGTCAGATGAAACCATGATATTTTGGAGGCATAAAAAAAAAGAAAATTACCAAACCCAGTTCTTAGGGAAGAACGTGTTGAACCTTTAACACATAGCAGTAAAATTGGTAGAATCTGGTGTTTCACTTTTTTAAATACCGCATTTGAACTTTATAGCAATTCCAAAATCAACTTTCTCTGGGAAAGACAGTCTTCTTAAACTGTTTTTTTTTAATTTAGAAATCTAACACAAACACAAATAGCTCACTAAACAACCTGCCCATAAAATCTAACAAGACCTGAACCCTAAGTATTTTACATTCTTCAGGACTACTAAGGCAACATAAATACCTCTTGCCAGTGAGGAAAAGCACCCTCCCAAATCTTTTTCTATTCCTCTTTGCATCCCTCCTCTCCACACATCGAACCCGTTGCACAGTGATTTCTTACATCATAGCAGGAAATACCTGAAGTGGGGTCAGGTGGAGTCTCTGAAAGGGTAGGAGAATTGCCTGAGATACCGAGGGGACAAATACCAGCTCCCCAACTCCTGGGGACTCTTAGGGTTGCACTGGTCACCAGGGGACACAAATCTGCCATCCCAGCCTTCAAGGGCACTCAGAAAACCCAGTAGCTACTCCTTCCTCATAGTAAGCCAGGAAAAGAGTAAATCATGGCAAGTTTGACAATAGTAACATTTTTAAAAGGCAATAATAAAACATGTTTATTAGACACACGCCCTGCGGTGAGGGCTATAGTCCCCACTTAATCACTGGAAGCCTGCAGGGTAATACTGTAATTATCCCTAATATAGATAAGAAAATCCAGGCTGAGAAAAGCCAACTGCCTCACCAAGGCCTTGCTCTAGCCAGGAGCCAGAGCGGAGCATGATCCCAAGAATGCTGCCAGTGTGTTCGCCACATTCTGTGCGCTCTCTCGCATTTCTCAGTTGGAATTTACCATACCACAACCTGCCAGTGTAGATTCCAAGACAAGAAAGAGCGCAAGGATATTTGCTCTTGCACCAAGCATGGCAGGAAGTAGGTGGCCATGCGATGCTTGCTGTTCACCTAACCCTCGGCCCATCACTTCCGTAAGAATTTTAAATCAGTTTCACCAGGTGTCAGCATTTCCGATTCGCCACTGCACTCTGAGTGCCATGCCTAGGTCTGCGGAGAACAAAGACGTAAAGGAAATCTGCTGCCCACTCTCAAGGAGCTTCGCTTTCAGTGGAGAGAAAAACACATGCGGAATTTACTCTGGAGCATAGCAGTATTCTAGCAAAGAGAGAGCCCTGAGCCAGAACAGGCCCACATCGCCAACACAGAATGGGTCGAAACCAAGTGCCCTTGAAGGAATAGATTCTCTCATACCTAACTAAAGCTATTTCTCTCCACCAAGGAAGCATGCAAGAGTTATTGCAGCAATCAGAGCTACTCTAGGAAGCTCATGGCTTCACTCTCCAATCTATAGAGCAAGCATTTTACTGGGGGAATGCTAGGCTGAAAGAAAATAGGAGGGGACCTGGAAGACTGAGCAAACCATACATCAGATAGCAGTGCACATCTGACCCCAGGAGGGGAAGAGGGAGGAAAAACCTGGGTAGAAACATCCTTGGGGGCCACAGGGTCTAAGGGAAGTGCAGCAAAGCCACTCAGGAGCCTTGAGCCAATGTTGGCCAGGACAAGAGTGTTTCCCAGCACTGGGTCTGTGGAGAGAGCTCTCCCACCACATGTAGTCATTGCTTGTAGCAGCAGCCAGTATATCATGATCAAAGGAAAAGGTCATGCTGGGGGGAAATGGCCATTCCCACCAAAACCACTCAGAAAATGGCTGTGACCATCTCCCAAAGCAACCTGAGGCTGGACAGACCAATTGTGTACCTCTCACTCTTCACTTCAAAGACAATCCAGCTAGCACCACCTCTGCCACCCTCCTGCAGAGCACAGGTCCCTGGAATGGTGCACCTTGTCCTTCAGTGTGCAAATCCCATCTCCAAGGACCAAGTGGATCACACAGCGCTTACTCAGCCAGGCTTCCTGAGATGAAAGGCTGACCCAGCTCCTGAAATCTGAACTTGTGAGGCCCTGAAGTAGAAAAACATCAAAAGTGGATACTGAGACATCCAAGCTACCCTCCACAATGTCACACGTCCCCAGGCCAACCCAGAAAAGCACTACAGCACTTCCTTTCAACAGTGAAGAAACACGTGGACCATCTCTCAGTTATCCATGGCCCTCCCCCATTTTGCCCTTTTGGGGATAAGGTCAATGCTCAGTTAAGACTATGTGTTCTGTAATAGGCTACTACTATTCCATGCTTAACAGTATTTCCCAAGGATTTTTATAGGATGCCAGGCTTTTCTTGGACAGTATATCATACAATACTTAACTTGTTTGGAGTGGGTGGGGATGGAAACATAGCCTACTGAAAATATCTGCTTCCTCCCTGAAATTTAAAGAGCCTATTGTCATTTTTCTCTTAGATTCTATCTTTTAAGCTAAATCTCATAAAGATGGGCAGGAAGAAAAGAAGTGGTTATGATGCCATGGGTGGGGAAGTAGCTTTTGCTAGCTGAACAACAGACATCTGTAAATAAGCATGTAAATGGGGCTCAGCTCACATGGGTGGTAAGGGAGGGCACCCATTCTCCTAGAACAGAGCCTTGTGTCCCCCTCAAACACTGGCTTCCTCTGTGAGCCCACATCTCCCACCAGCTGGGATCACAGCTAGCTCACACACAGGGTTACCAACTACTGCTATTAGAAAGAGGCTTGGACTTTGAGACACGAAATATTGTTTGAACTCTTGGAAACCAGCATAGCAGAGTGGCCACTGGATGAGCTGCACAATTCAGAACGAACTAGCACAAATCCCAACCCATGTTCCATCTTTGCTATAAGAAATTAGGTGAGTTCTTTATCCTTTCAAAGTTTCCCAGGCCAAAAGCCAAGATGCTAAAGCTAGCTTACAGATCATCAAAGAGTCATGACGCTATTACACAGCCCTAAGAAGACCGTGAGAATTAAATCAAAAAATATGCTCAATGAACAGGCACGATATAATCCCCAGCACAAGACAAATGCTCAAGCGATGGGAACTATTACTATTTTAGCACTATGGCTATCAAGTTGCTCCTGTGTGACATTTCTAAATCTCAATAAGCCTCAGCTTGTCAATGGGGCTGATGTAAATAACGTCATAGCGCCAAATGACGATGAGGATTCCATGAAATGATTCCAGGAATTATGAGGCTTCTGCGATCTTTGAGCAAGGCTACTATTATTTGCATTGTTATTCGCCTTTGCTGATCTTGCATCCTGAAAAGTCTAGGTAACCTTCCAGAGGAAAGTTCGGAGCTAAGAGGAAAACCAGGAGCTCCCAGGAGGAAATGGAGGTGTGCAGAGAACATTCTGCAAAGCAACCCCTTTGCTGGCTCGTTCCCTAGTGAGAGAGTTAACCCTTCAAGTGGATACACGTTTTCAACCGGATCCAGTGAGAGGGAAGACCAACATTTTAAAAAATACTCTTACCTTCCCTGGTGTCAGTAGGAAATGGTATTTACTCACTACTGTTATTTTTTTTTTCAAAAATCTGTCTAGCTGCAAACTAGAAACAGTTTCAGCTGGCTTGTTTGTCTTGGACAGGCTGCTGGAGTGAAAAGTTACTGCTTGGCTGAATGTGGGACAGTTTCATAACCTTTCATGGAGGGCATGGAAGGTGGGTGCCAGCTCTGGGGAAGGGCGCCTCTGATTTCATTTGCCACCCCTGGCCAATGAGGACCAGGTAATTAAATTAAGAAAATGAGCAGAACAACCAATGCAACTGAGACCAAGTCCCTCGTGCTTTTGTTTTGTCATTGCCATTGTGTGCAACAAAGAAGTCACGTGTGGAAGCCCGGGAAGACAGCCAAGCCCAGAGCAGATGACATCCCAGCTGTTTTTAACACCCCCCCACTGTACACACACACACACACACACACACACACACACACACTGGAGGCATGCTACTTGGAGAAGCCATGGGTGTTTCAGCTGAGACAGATTCAGAATAAAAAGACCAGAGAGAGGACACCTTTGCTCAGACATTCTGCTTTCTGCCTTGAGAGGAAAAAACAAAACAAATCCCTGTTGGGAGCAGAAGACGAGATCTATAAGACTGGGCAGTGGAACCTCAATTCTTTTGCCACTTGGCTTAGGAATTTGAAAAGCAGCATGTTGCAGGACACACCTGAATATTTTCATCTACAAATTTGAAATTAATCATTGTCAAAGGAGAGCTGAGGGCTGAATATCTCCCAAGGCTTTCTCTGTGCTGCTGCTACGTCATTCTTCAGAGTTGTCTGAGTTTCAGGATTTCAGATTCTTAAACCATCTTCTTGAAGCTGGTATGCATTTTAAATTTATTTTTTTTCAAAGAACAAAACTCAGATCACCGGAATTCTGTATCTGTGAGCTCATTCAGTTAGCAGTTTGGTTGAAAGGTGGTATCCTTAAAAATAGCAACTGTGGAGCTTTGGTGCATGCATACCACCCACAGAGTGACACAGAAATGTCTTAAGGAGTCTGGGCACATTTGTGATGCTACTCTGTCATTTTCCTTCATTTTTCTAGAATGCCACCATAAGAAAAAATAAGATGAAAAAGTAGAGATACACTCTCACTATTATCTTAATATAGACACTTTGCACAGCAATAAATGCCTGCTACACAGATTTGGTGAAAATTGTAAGACTGTTTGAGGGGGAAGGGCCGGGAATGGAAACTCATGGCATTTTAGTTTATTCCATTCAGGTGCTCACCCACTGCTCCTGCACTGGCCACTGAGCTGGATCATTTGATAAACGTTCTTACAGGCTTCCAATTTCTTTCTACTCAATCAGTTTGTGGTACTGACTATCAACTCATGAAGTGTTAGACACCCATGATGACTCCGGGGACAGAACCCTCCTGTTCTGGGAGAGCTGCACAAGTTGTGTGGGAAACACTGCCAAGCATTTCCCTGGAGTCTTGGCCAGTAGGTGTCATCTCCAAGGAGCGGCAGGTGGGATTTTCCACAGTTTCAGTGTTCAGACCTCTCGCCTTCTCTAGGTATCAGGTCTGAGCATGCCAAAGTCCCTTAGCTCCCACTGGGATTGGAACCTTGTGGGAATTGATTCCTAAGCCAGAGGAGCCCAGAAGTCCACAGAAATACTGATGTGAGTTGGAAGGAAACTGTTCTAGGGATAGGAAGCCGAGGGCTCCTGAAAGCAGGAACTGTCCACTGCATCCTCCTCTCAAGGGCTTTTGGCCAGAGATTAAAGCAAGTAAAGAAGAATCTTAAAAGGATGAATGTCAATGCCACTTCCTCCCCAATTTTATTGCAACTCTGCTTTTATTCCTAAATATTTTGCTATTTACATAGTTCAAGGCTAAAACACTAACTGTAGGAAAAAGTCTAATGACTTGGCTTTGTGTTCCACAAGGAGCCTCTTCCTGACTGTGTGCTCACGCACTGTAACTCATCCCCCCGGTGCTCACGGGGCCCCACAGGGTTGCGCACACTGGGGCCAGCACGGTGAATGGAGAGATAAGTCCTACCCTCCAGGGCTTCTACTGTAAATGAAACCCCATGTTCCCTAGACAACAGCCTTGCTTGCTGAAGGTCCAAGAGCTCGGGGTTCTTTGGTTTGGAAATGACCACTGTCCAATGAAGATGATAGAACACTAAGAACAAAAAAAATGAGAAGATAACAATATTAACACCTTTATGTACATTAGTTGCTGAATTTATAGTCCAATGAGACACTATTGTAATCCAATCAGGTACTATTACTAATCTAATTTATGAATAAAGAAACTGAGACCCAAGAGACTAATACTTGCACAATGTCCCATGGCCAGAAAATGACAGAGGCTGGATTTGAGCTCAGCTCAGGATGTCTGATTTTACAGCGTTATATCAGTTATGAGACTTTAAGTCTTCTATTCTTAAAATGTGGCCTTTCTCCAATGAGAAAAGGTGGAAAAAGAAATAGCTCCTTTTTATAAAAATTGATAAAGAACAAACTGCAGTAAAACAAAAGAGGATAAACTGAGTAGTGGTGCTTCCGTGGCACTCTGGAAGTTGAGGCAGGAGGATTATGAGTTTCAGGTGAGCCTAGACTATACAGGAAGATCTTGTGAGAAAAGAAAGAAAGAAAGAAAGAAAGAAAGAAAGAAAGAAAGAAAGAAAGAAAGAAGGAAGGAGGAAGGGAGAGAGGAGAGGAGAGGAGAGGAGAGGAAAGAAAAAAGAGATGAGATGAGATAAGATAAGGGGTGATCTCAGCATCTGACTTTTTTATCATTAGGAAAAGGCAGGAATTTTCAGGGATCCCTTTCCTATGAACACATCTGAGACACGTTCAGACAGAGACTGATGGGTAGAAACACTCCTTCATGTGATGGTGAATCCATTGTGTCCAGGCAACCTGGATGAAATTGCCCATATCACATTTGGCTGAAGTAGTAGTGAAAGGCCTAGCCACCTGCACATGCCTCATGCAGAAAACCCAAGGCTCAAAGCCCACCATTACCTTGAGTGGTAAGAGGCTGAGACCCCCCCCCATGGCAGAAATTAGTGGTTGAGGTTAGGCAGGAAGAATAAGTACTGGACTCCTACAGCACAGCAGCATGACTAGATTTTACAACAATTTATTATGCTTTATAAAGAGTGCCAAGGCAGTGTGTAGCTTCCCAACATAAAGAACTGGGAAATGTCTAAGGATATGAAAACGCTAGTTACACTGTTCTCATCATTAGACACTGTATACATTACTGAATTATCTATTCACTATAATCCATCCATTGTCCTATTTTAAAAAGAGTACTATTTTATGAAGAAATAAAACCTCACCTGGTTAATGTTTTTTTCCCTTCTGATCTATAGGAAGTACATTTGAAGAATGCAAGTAGAGGGAGTGCAGGCAACAAGAACTTCAGGATGTAGGAAGACCCACCTGGAGAGTGGAGAATGACGTGTCACCGCAGCATCCCTTGCTCTGCACAAGTCACCTGTTAAAACATTGGAACACCTCCCAAAACATAAGTTTGACAACATTTCAAAGATGGGCATTTCTCCCCAGTGAAATATACAACTAAATATTCCAACATTGTCTTTAGGAGTGATTGTTGTAAGCTTTGCACTTGCAAAAATGGTCTTGGAGTTGGTAGATTGCTGTTGATTCTTTATAAGTAATGTTCTATAGAGAAAAACGTATCTATCTTAGTCCCTGCCTCTCAAGAGCCACAATGCATGGGTGTCATTTAGATCCAGTTGCACTAAATTCCTCTCTAAATCTTGGCTGCTGGAACAGTTCAGCAATCTGTCTTAGTGGTTTATGAATTGTTTTCTTATTTGCACTTCTTTCTACGTAACACAAACTGTTGGTCTTACAGTGTCTAACAGTCTTTGTCTGTGTCCACCACTCCCTTCATTACGTTTGCAATTCGGCAACCATGGCCTCCTCGGAAGCGCTGCTAAGTAGGCATGCCACCCACCGAGTTTTAATCTACCAGACTCCACCTGTGGCATTTATACCAAACATAAATTGATACATTTATTTTACACACAAAACTTTAATTTTTCCACATTACAACACACACACACACACACACACACACACACACACATACAAATCAGACAAAACAGTTGCAACTTTGAGGCCAATCATTTTTAGGTGTACGTTTGAAACACAGAAAGTCTCTTAAACTCTCAGCAGTTCCTTCAAAGGGTGAGTTAGTGTGCAACCCGATTGTCCTTCTCTTGTTTTATTTTTTCCATATAGAGCACTATGTAAATTTATCATATCAATAATACAGGATATATCAAATCATATGTAAAACTCTGGTTTTTTTAGTACAATGGTGCTATTTTGTAGTTTGTTACATGAAAGAGTCTGGTCAAAATGGTAAAAGGTGAAAGCAAAATGGAAGGGAAAGCCTGGAGCCAAAGACGGCGCAGAGAGGGTGGAGAAGGGAGAAGCCCGTCCCTTGGGGGAGGACACAACCCACCCCGTGACCCTGCCCCAGCTTCAGATGCAGGAGTCCATACATGCAGCCTTGACCAGGGAGTCCAGAGGAAGCTGTGGAATGCCAAGAGTAGAAGGCCAGGGCTTGTGAGTACTGGTTTCTTTTTCTCACTGAAGAAATGAACACCTAGGCACTCTGCCATGGACTCACCACTGCGTGATCTTGGGCTAGTCCTTTCACCTCTCTGTGCCTGTCTCCTCATCCGAAAAATGGGGGCAATATGTCATCTACCTACCTCAAAGGGGTGGTATGAGGATTAACAAGATTAAAGTCAGACTTGTACCCAGCTTTGCTATGAGGGTGCAACACCAGAGCCCCCGAAGTGCTAAGGTGCAAGGAATTCTACCAGCAGCCGCTCCCCACACAGCTAGAGAGCCTGGGCGGCGTGCTCCTGGTAGCTCAGTTCCAGCCAATGCTAGACAACCAACCAACTAGGGTTTAAAGCTAGCAGCTCAGTATCTCCAAACTCTCCAAAAAGTTAGAAACATTCACTTTACAGTTTGGTTTTGGATTCCACCTTTGAACATATAAATATAAAGCTAAGTGAAAAGGGAGAAAGGAAAAGGAAAAAAGTAGAGAAAAAAGATTTCTACCAGTGAAAGGGCACTTGATTATTCCACTACTCAGCACTTACTGGTTCTCCAGATAGCCTTACTCACCTAGTAACACCTCTTTTAATATTATAAATATACTCTATTTATGTTGAAAAATACATTTTTCTTCTCTTTGGACAATATAAGAAAAATGTCCCAAATTTTTAAAGATTGAAATAACATCTAATAAAAAGTCACAAAAGAACTTCCCTCAATGCATTCGTATTCTTGGTTGTATATGCACATATATTTTTTAATTTTGTTAAAAGATGCTAAGTAGAGTTGCTAGTTGAGAGGCAGCACTTGTGTTCCCAATCTTGAAATTCCCCTCGTGTCTACCTGGCTTTCATTGAGGCTGGACCTTCAACATTTAACCCAACACTGACACCCGGAAAATCCTGCGGTGAGGACAGGCCATCATGGAGGCTAGAAATTGCTCCTGGTCTCTGGATCAAAACTTTCCTTTTAGACAATAAATTATCCAGCATTCAGATATTCACTTGCCTTAGACTTTCTGGTAAAAAGCTTAGCAAGTTGGATTATCTCACCTATATTATATGCTTTATGCTGTTGACAAGGTATATGGAAAACAAAATTGACATCCTTCATCTAGCTCACTGGGTTAGCTCAAGGCCCAGAGGTCAGGAAGAGAAAAGGTTTCCTGGCTCTGTGGTAGCGTAGGAGGAACTGTGCAGGGGAGTCCACCAACCTGTGCACCCGAAACCTAGCCCCCGGCGCCCTCGGGGCTGCACTCCTGCTGAGGTCAGCAAGGCTCTGGCCACAGCGGGGAGGCCACGCCCACCCTCCGCTCGTCCTGCAGATCGTGGGCTCTGCGGGCTGACCTGTCGTCCTCCTTCCGGGGGGCACCTGGGGGTTTTTTCTTCTTGTTCCCAGTGTGCACCTTTCCAAAATTGCTCACTCCCAAGAACACTTTGCAGGGCGTTCTCTGCAGACATGGCTTCCTGAGGAATTGGATGTGGTCATTTTGAGAGTGTCTGTGGCTTGCTTTGTTCACTGAACTCTACAAACAGTCAAAAACTTCCAATGAGGAGAGCATAAAAACACCATGCCATGCTATTTTTTAAGCTTTTTCCAACACATAATCCTCTCCAACTAGATCATAATCAACTACTAAAAAATTAATTATACTCGCTGGGCATGGTGGCACATGCCTGGGATGCTAGCGTCTAGGAGGCTGACTCAGAAGGATCACAGTTTCAAGTCCAGCCCGAGGCAACACAGTGACTTAGACCCTTTCTCAATCAGTCAATCTGCTAAGTCAGTCTTTTATTTCCAAGTGGATAAACACTAGAAGACAAATCACTATAAACCCGGAGGATCAAGTCTCTACCCTGCAGCAGAAGGACTTGGAGTTCACTGAAGGGAGGGGGCACCAAAAGCGTCACAGCTCTTAGGAGCCTCACACGGAGTCCCGGGAGTTTTAGCATCTAGAAGCAGGGCACTATGAAGATTTTTAAGAACTGCAAATAACTGGGTAGAATGTGCGATCAGCTAATAGGCTGAAAATTAAAATTTTCAATTTAATTGGTAATACTCAATGCCTAGGATGAAGTTTGATCCTCCTCCCCCAAACACTATAAATTATTATTTAAACAGTTTTAGATGAAGCAGTTCCACTGAAAAGGTTAATTCAGCTGTGTGTCAGATTCTACTCTTTTAGACTAAAAGAAAAACTCAATATCCGCTCTATTACCCATCTGTCTCTACACACACACACACACAGTCCAAAAAACTACTAATAAATTCACTTCCTTGAAAGTTTTATTAAAAATGGAAGACCAGAAAAGCCTCTCCCACCCCCAAATATCCTTCTCCTCCTTGGAAAGTCGGCATTCCTGTAGGTGAAACCATCTCTGCTCTGTGGCTCCAGGGTTTCTATTATTGGCTTATGGACCCAAGAGAAGGCTTAGAAAGAAAATGTAGCATATTTTGCTTTCCCATTTATTGTTCGGCCAGCTATGCCAATGTGGTGCTATTGTTTCTTTAAGAAAGTACTTGACTAAAAAAAAGAAAGCATAGACATATTTTTTTAAAGTATGAAAACAACAATTCTATAGATAGATGGCTTAAAAAATATCATTAGGTCTAGTCACCGCCACCTTTCAGCTTTTTATCACTTCTAAGTATTGTTCACCAGGCGATGAGTTTGGGATACAGGGGCGGAAGATGGAAAATTAGTAAAGGTGATAGGCTCCGTTATTTTGTCGGCTCTCGAACTCAGCAAAAGTCACAATGTATTAACCAATCTGAAGACTTTAGTGGAGAGTATGGAATTTATACAAGGGGAAAAGACCATACAGGCAAATGGCAAAAGGAAGATTCTGTTGCTTATTGATTTTTTGTGCTCTGCTCTAAAACATATTCAAGCAAGTACAGAAAATAAAAAAAAAAAAAGAGAGAGAGAGAGAGAAATACATCGATTCACCTAGTACTAAAAATAGCTCCTGCCACATCCTCCCGGGCAGGCTTTGGCTCTGGCAGCCTCCGTTTGCTCTGACATCTCCAAGAGCAGCAGCACTCCGAGAGCAATCACTGGTCCCACTGGGAAGGAGAGAGCATCTCCTCACGAGAGGGGGTTATCTACTGATCAAGAGAGAAGAATTTATGAGAAATTGTTGAAAAAGATGGCTAACAATCTGTGAAGATTTTTGTGTTTTTGGTTTTTTTGCTTTTTGATTTTTACTTTATACAGTCTTTATGAATATCTTAATGTTCAAAAATGACTCAGTCTTTTTCTCTTTTTTCATATTGGAATACGGGATGATAGGTTAAACCCATGTAGGCTTTTTAAACTATAGGCTAGATAGGAATGTATGTTTGACTTATTGAATCAGACTATTTAAAATGTTTTGCTATTTTTAATCTTAAAAGATTGTCCTAATTTATTAGAGCAGAACCTATTTGGCTCTTCTCACACGAAAGTGCAGTCCCATTCTAATTTCACAGGCTTTCCTAGCAATTTTTTTTTAAATCTGACTTATCTTTTAGCATTATTCACTTTAAAATACAGTAGAAAAATATGAGTCACTCTCTCGCTCCTCTGCAATGAGCATAAAGTCCAAGGTCAGAGGGGACAAAAGCAGAAGGAAGGTTTTATAGTTCCTTGTATTTTGTTTAGATTTTGTTTTCAGTGCTAGTGTTTAATCCTATAGTACTTATATGCTTCTTGCTATTTTGATATTCTATAAGATTTTCCCGTTAGGTATTAGAAGCGGATACTTAGATAAGTTTTTATGTGATTTCTATTTAAAAAGAAAAAGGAGACAAAAAAAGATTTAAATGCCTATGGTACAAGATAAAGATGCCAATGTAAGTAGCAAAGTGTGTTTACAGACTAACCCCTACACACACACACACACACACACACACACACACACACTCTTTAAAAACAAAAAAAGGAAAAACGCTCACAGATAAGACAGGCCCAGGGGCTTTTTGAAACCGCATTTAATCCTCTAGTTTTTGTTTTTTTTTTTCCAGACCCAGTGTCAGTGCTATACACATGGTGCCAAGCTGAAACCCTAGAATTAAAGGATCCTCTTTAAAAACACATATTTCAGGTAGATCTTGACTACCCTGATATTAAACATGGTCCTTCTCTCTCCCTTTTTTCAACTGTCATGGATGTGGATGTTCCCGAGGGAAATTTTTAATTAGAAAGAGTGACAGAACGCGAATGTCCAAGACATTACTGCCCACTTGAAATATGAGCTAAGGCAGAAGGCGTCTCTCCTGTATGACTTTCCCGGTGAAGCACCTTCACAGCGCCCCTCCACAATCCGCAGGCTTTGCCTCTGTGAAAACTGCCAGACCTACAAGCGAGGATTATTCATTTTCTTTTGCCCCAAATGCACTGATGTAAAGTAGGAAAAACAAAAAATGGGCTCTGAAACCCCCTTCCACGTCACCCACTGACCCCACTGAGATAGCCACGGCACTTCTGTTGGTCTCTTAGTCTAATTGTATTTGGATATTTATCTTGTACCTGCTGCTAAGTATGCTGCAGGAGGGAGCTCTGAAACCTCAAGCTATCTACTTGCTATCCCTTCTCTCTGCCTACGCATCGTTAAAATGTCTATTCAAAATATCAAAAGTGTTAAACATCATGCAGCTTATAGTCAGTTGATATAAAAGCCCCAAGTTCCACATTGGATCTCTTTTTCTGCTAAGAGAGTTAATGAACTATGAGAATTGGGAGCACATTATGTATTTTGTTTCATGTATTTTTATCACACTTATAGGCCAAGGGTGATAAATAAACCTACAGACACTGAATTAATTTTCCCTGCCACTTGAAACCAGAAAATAATGAGTGGTCATTCATTGCATCTGCTTCAGTTCGAACGCATCTTTTTTACTAAATTACTTCTGATTGTATTTGAAATTATTATTCAATTCATTTATGGCAGAGGAACATCAGCCCTAAAGACTTCTAAAAATGTAACCAAGTCATTATCTTACATTTACTGTTTCATAAGCGTGTTTTGAAAATGTACGGCTAGGGTGTCATAATAAAATGGTATATCTTTCTTTAGTAATTACATTAAAATTAATCATGTTTGATTTCATTGATTCTTTTGGATGATGTTGGTGTAAAGTGTCATTGCTTAAGAAGTTTACTAGTAAATAGCATTTTTATTAATTAAGATCTTGCAACAAATAAACATGAAAACATACCCGGAAAGTGAAATTAATAATACAATAAAATGGAGATAGCTTATAGAATTTACAGGTTATATTTAAAAATAAATGTTTTAAAGGACTTGTACAAAGCATTATGAGTAAGAGATGTATGGATCTTACAACATAGGTACTGATGACAAATTAGAAACTGACCCCGTTCACTGTGACCCAAAATCCGGGAGTGAGTAAATATCTATGACACGAGATGTTTGGGGAAAGATTCTGTGAGCACACTACACGGGTACATAACGCACCTGGCATGGCAGGCACTCCCGTACTCAGGTTTGATAAGAACACAATCTCCCAGAATTGAGTTTTTATTTCAATAAATCTAATTCTTTTACTGAATAGATCCTACAGCTATCAAACTCATAAGAGCCTTTGGAAATGCAAGATGTAAAGATTAATAATTTCTCTCCTTTTGGAAACATGTAATTCCATTTTCCTTTTTATAGACCCCATGTTAACTACTCTGAAAGCTGCTCAAATGTGAAAAAAGGCTCAAGACTTTGTACGTGGCTTCCAGGAAATAAGACTGAAGTTCCCTTAGTATTTTCTACTGTGACACTCACAGCTCAGCTCTTTCCCTCCGTCCCTCTCTCTCTCTCCCCCTCTGGGGGTCTCCTCACCTGTATTCACATTTTTCAGTCCCGCTCCCTCCAAGCATCCTATTCACACCACCAGCATCTCGTGTCCTTTGGCCAAGATTTTCTGCAACCCCTTTCTTGAGGCTCTGCCCTTAAGGATTCTGCCTTGCTTCACCCCTGCTTCACACCAGGCCAATCTAGTTAGGCTCTTGGCTAAGGGTTTTGTAGGTAATGAGACCGGAGGTGGTTAGGCACGTGACAGAAAACAGCTTTTAATTCGACTGCCAAACATCACTATTTCTACAAATCCATTGTTGTACTTTTGGGGTTACAAGGGGAACAATGCTGGACGCATAATTTATAGAATTATTTTATAATTGTCACCCAAAAAATCATATACAGAAACAGAGTGCAGGAATCCTGTCCACACACTAAAGACCAAAGAGTCCTGCTGAGGGCCCGGATCCCACACAGTCCTCCATGAGTCCAGCTGAAGACCTAAGCTCCTAACAATGCTCCCCACTTGTACAGCTGGAGGCCTAAAGCCCACAACAATGTCTCCTGCAGGCCCACTTCACAAATCTGCACTGGGAAGGCCCAAAGGTCAGTGGTGGAAGCGAGAAAGTCTATGCCAGCGGGATGGAGGATCCGAGCCAGCAGGCTGAGGGGTCTCAGCTGGAGCCAGGAAGCGACGCTCAGAGTGAGGGCCAGAGCTCCCCCAAAGGAACCGCAGCCGTCCTCGGCAACAGGAAGGTCCCGAGTTCCTCATGAGGAAAGCCAGGATGGCAAGGTCGCCCAGCAGAACAGCCCAAGAGAACCCCCTAACGGATGCCACATAGCTCTTAACTTCTCCCTCTCCATTCTGCCTCTCGTGCTGCTGGCAACAACCTCAGGTGGCCTCCACACCCAGCACCACGCTGGTTCCGTTCAGCTGGGTGGTACAGGTTGACCACCAGCTGTCAGCCACCACAATCCACCCCTGCTCTACTTTATAACCATACACATTTCCTCAAACTACAGTCTCTAGTGGCAAATTTATGAAAAGTTCACATGTGTTGGTCTATTCAGATTTACATTAATTTAACAATTACATATATACCATTCTTATTTCACTCATTCCTGCACGGGAAGCAAAACATTTAAAAGGTGACCGAAACTTAAGATTAAAACACAATACTTAGGGCTGGGGAGATGGCTCAGTGGAATAAGCGCTTCCCTGGCAAGCGCAAGGGCCTGAGTTCAATCCCAGTTCCAGAAAAACAAAAACACAATACTTAGATTAATTAACCTGATTACAAACATATATCTAAAAACAACATTAAAATATGATGCTTTTAAATGTTGACCTACTTTTTTATTTATCTATGGTAAAGAATAAAGTTACTGAGGGAAATTTTAGTCTGTCAACATTAATGCAAAGTGTACAACAGATTTGTTAGTTGTGTATGACTTGGACATGAACAAAATTATAAACCCCTTTTTAAGTACTTACACAATAAATGTGCAGTTCTGATTCACAAAAAAAAATCATAGAAAATAACTATTATAATCACAGTCTTTCCTTTCCGTTAGTTTTTACAACACATGGCAAGTCTAAAAAAACAGGGATTTCCTGAAAGTTAAATATAGTCTTACTCTCCGGTGAAAAGCTTCAACTCATGTTTTCATTGTCCTGTTCTTAACAACATTCTCTTCTGTTTTATCCTTGCAAACCAAAGCTCCCCTCTGGCCAAATATCACCTTATGGGCTCATCACTCTTAATTTCAAACATAGAGCCGGCCCCAAGTTCTCAACAGTAACCATGCCACCTTCCCAACAGCAGGCTGCATTGAAATCTTCCTTTTTCTACCCAGGCAATATCTCTAAATACAAGCAAAATTTAAACCAAATTTCTGCCAAAACAGCATACACTACCTGGGATCCAGCAGCCTCAGGTGGCCCCCACCCAGCACCATGCTGGTTCCGTTCAGCTGGATGGTACCAGTCGACTGCCAGCTGTCAGCCACCACATCCATCAGGGAATTTCTGGCAGCTCACAGCCCTTTCGCCTTGGTGCGGTCCCTTCCACTCTTTCAGCAGACTAAGCTGAGAACCGCGTGGCTTCCTCCCCAGCCCTTCATCCCCTCCCTGAGAAAGAATTTGCAAGAAAATTCTGTTGTGTCTGCAGACCAATCTTCCACCATAGCTCTGGCCAGTGTAAGGGTAGGGGTAAGACTGGCTCATCCTTAATTACTGAATTTGTTCAAAAGCTGTTTTTTCTAAAACAAAAGAATAACTCTATCCCTTAGGAGGAATGTTATATTCCATCACGGTAATCTAGGTCAAATTACCACTCATATGAAAATAATACTGTTTGCTTCCTGTCTGATCTATGACTGTTACCACTTTTATGACAACAAGGGTGCTAGAAGTTCGCTGACCACTGGCTGGGGTGGGGCCTCCTACTCGGCTCATCCAGCCACATCCAAAATCCTACGCATCCAGAGCTAGTAGGACACAGCACGTCAGCCTGCAGCCAAAGTTCTCCCCAGTCTGGGTCTCCCCTGAGTGTAAACACTGACCACTTTGGGGTGCTTCTACCAGAGCTCTTTTCCTTTCATTTCTCCTTTTTATTACATATCAACCATCATTATATTTTTCACTGAAACTGTGTATGCGGATGTTACCGATGGGTTTTGCATTCATTGTAACATGAAAGAGCCTATCGTAGAATCTTCATGATAAACGAGGAGGCTTGGGAGCGACAGACAAGCCCCTGCGCTCTGGGCAGTGAGGATACCCCTGGGTCCTAAAGGCAAAGCCTCTGCTCCCTCAGCAGGAAGAGACCATAAGTCAAGAGCTGAGCTGAAAACTGGTCTCATCCTCACCTGTTTATGGATAGAGATCAAATCTCTCTGGTATCCAATAAAGGATAATGATTATGGTTAGTACAACATCTGGTTTATAAATGTTCTTCCCTTCACCATGTGATGGGATGAAACAATTTTAAGAAGAATAAAGTGATCGCTAAAAACAGAAACAGATGTAAATTGGATTTGAGACAATTATGCAGTACATCAGAAGCAAAATTTGACCTTGGATTTCAGCTAAGGTAGGAAATGTGTCCTGGAAGGGAGTTTCCTCCTTTTAGTTCAAAAGAGGGAGAGTTAAAGATTGAGTAACTTTCCTGTAATTTCCTAATTCCCCTTTGTTTATTTCACTCCCAGGCACTGGATGAAAAGGGTTCTCACTCCAAATAGGAATTGGGGGGCGTAGAGGATCTCCGCGTGGCCCCTCATGGGCCCAGGCCCTGCGGCAAAGCCATTGTTGTAATCCAGGAACAAGGCTCTGCCCTTCACAAGCCCGGACCTCTGACAGGGAAGGTGGGGCAAGGAGCTCCTTGCAAATCCCAAGGAAACAGCAGTCAGAGACAGAAACAGAAGTAGGGTTATACTTCCCCATCTTAGTTGGCCCAGAACATCTACTGCAGCCCCCTTACATAACCTGAAAGACACAAACAGGAGGCTCCACACAACCAGACATCTCTACTTGTTTCTTCTGCTTCTTTCCATTGTACAGGTCATCGGAAATGAAGGCATCCCTGTCCCTTTCCTGCAGCCAAATAGATTCCCATAGACTGTTGATAGCAAACAGTCCCTCTGGTTGATGTCTCTAGATCTCACCACTCCAGTAAAAGCTACAGGGAAACAATTCAGTGCACATGGATGCTGGAATATACTGCTGGCTTCCCTGCTTGCTCTCCATTTCTCAAACCAACTCTGCTAGTTTACACAGAGCTACCTGTGGAGGCACCTGCCCTCTTTGGTCTCTGGGCCAGCCTGGCCAACAGGAAACATGCAGAAGAGATAGAGGAGAAGAAGGGGGAAGCCAGAGCTCTCGCCTTCTCCCTTGTTTCAGGTAGCATCTCCAGCAACTGCAGCTCTTCTCTCTAGGATCCCTAAGGTCCCCTATCCCCGCCTAAGCAGCACCTGCACCTCCTGACCAACAGATCTAGCCAGGCTGGTTTTCTCTGTCCCTTCAGCCCAGGGAAGGTTATGCCCCGATGCTGTTCTTTCCTCTCCTATATGAGGCTTCTCGTTCAGTCATCATCCCCTGCATTCAATCATCTCTGTTGAGATACCTAGTTGGGTTTTGCTTCCCCCATGAACCCGTAGCAGTGCGGGCAGGAATCACATGGCTGTTCCTGCAAGAAACAGGAATGCTGGAATCAGGCAGACGTGTGCTCCTACTGCAGGTCTGATGCTCCTAGCTGGGTGCTTTCAGCAAACTAAATTCACCTCTGGGCTTCCTCTTTTTAATTTTTTCCCCACTGTTGGAGATTGAACCCAGAGCTTCCACACTAAGCTACATCCCCTGCTCTTCTTTATTAATTTGAGACAGTTGTTAAATTGCCCAGTCTGGGTTCAAACCTGAGAGTCCCCTGCCTCAGTCTCCCAGAGTGCTAGGATGACCCACGTATACCATCACATGCATTTTGGGTTTCCTCTTTTATATAATGGTAATCATAGTACTATCTGCCTGATATTCACATGAGGATTAGACATAATCATGAAATAGTTCCTAAGTGTCCAGATTTCTCCAAACAGTACGAATTTAAGAGTGGAAATTCAGGGGATCCACACAGAGTAACACAGTCTTTATCAAGAATATTAAAAAAAAAAAAATCATCAATCATCACCACTTGCCAGGGAAAGGGAATGAACTTCTAGAAAGCACAGTAAGGACGTAATCTAGGAAGACGGGGCACTTCTTCAAGTAGAGTAAGTGTATGGAAACTTCACGGCATTGTCTCAGTGTCTCTTCGTGTCTCTAACATCTCTGGGGCTTGGAGGGACCCATTAGCATGGTGCAGAACCAGCTGTCCACGAACTCTGGCCTCTGGGGCTGCTGGAAATCCTGTCCACACTGCTATTATCACCGCTTCCTTTGTTAGGATCAGGACTCCAAGCCTGAAGAAGCCTGGGCTTCCCACTGGTTCCATGAGTCCCCCCTCTGGGCACAACCTGTCTCATGGGCTTTGCTTCTCCAACAGTAACCAAGTGGCCACATTTCCCCTGAGCAGAGCCTCACTTGGTTTTCTTTTCCTTTCTTTTTTTTTTTTTTTTTTTTTTTGGTGTGCAGGGTCTCACTACATAGCCCACATTAGTAGTGATCCTCCTGATTTCAGCCTCCCAAGTGCTGGGATTACAGGTGCACGCCACTGCGACCAGACTCCATTACCGGCTCAGCGCACCCGGAGGCAGGGCTGGTGCGGCATGCAGAGCCAGGGATCGAACCCTAGCCCCTGTGCTTACCTAAGCAAGCACTTAGTCTGCTGACCTATCCCGCCAGCCCTCTCACTTGGCAAAAGCATTGGGGAAAGTACTGATGCAAATGCTTGCCCCACAAAACAAATGTAAAAGTTCAAGTTTAGTGTTTTCTTCCTGTGTCACTAAAGTGCGTTCTTTTTCTTAACGCCAGCCCTAACCAGTCTGCAGAACTGCAAACTTTCCATACAATGCTTTTTAATCTCCTCATGTAGTAACTCCAGGATATCTCTCTATAACACCAAAATAATTACTCATGTTTCTGTAATCAAATCAAAAGGACAATGTGAACAGGTCAGTTGCTCTTACGCATAAACCTAGTTCCAGTAGTTTTTTCAACCAGCTTTACTGGATTCACCAATGCACGACTGCAGTGGCTTTGTCTCTTTCATTGGGTCGTACTCATCCCACAGCACGTTCTTCAGAAACATCACTCTTAGTCTTTGCAACGTGCTCACAGCATTTCATGACCTGGTCTCTTACACCTCATTCTTTTCAATTTTTCATGATGTCATATAATATAAATAGCCCTTGTTTGGCAAATGAAAATTCCCTGAAAGAAAACATGAACCTATTTTCAAGTCCTTTCAAATCTTTGCAAGGATTTATTTTGAGTCTTTCAATATGTGTGAAACATTATTGCGAATCTTCTTCAGGGTCACTTCTGTACTACCCAGGAGTATATCAATCACCTGGAAAAGCAATTTAAGATTCGGATTGATTTTTGGAGCATAGGATTCTAGAAACAGCCTTCAGATGCTATCCCAGGGAGTTCTGATAACTACTCACGTGGGTGGTGCCTTCTAGGGTCTTGTCTAGGGGCCATTATGCAGGTGCTGTCATGACTTTAAAAACTCCAGCCCTGTTCTATGCTGTGTCCTTGTATGACCATTTAAAAAGAACTGTGAGTGCGGACTTGTATTTCCCAGTAAGAGTAGGGAGTGAGCTAAGAAGTCTGATAAGATAAAGAAACTGCCAGTGAAAGGTTTGCCTGGAGTCTTTTGGACACATTCACACTCTCCAGGCCTTATTCGTGAGCCAGTTCTAGAAGTCCAACTGATGCAGACGCTTGCAGCAAAACCCCACAATCCCACTGTCCACATCTTGGGGAGCAGACCAACATAGGAAGATAGGCATTCAGAGAAGCACATGACTGCTCCGTGTGCACATGGTCATAGTTGTCTCTGAAATGTTATCTCTGCCCCAAGAGCAGAGGGAGGAAAGCAAACAAAGCTTCTAGAAGGAACAACAGTGATGAACCCCACAGAGCTATTCTCCTGGGAGCTGCGGTAGGTTGCGTATGACCATTGGCCCGCTCACCAGGCTCCTTGGGACAGTGCTACACAGTTTGCAGACAAGCAGAGAGGATTAGAGTGAAGCCTGAGAGCCATGGAGGGCAATTTCTCTCTCCAAGAGACTAACTGGCCCTGCTGGGGATCCAACCCATGACCTTGGACTTGTTACCATGCTAACCAACCATACCCAAAACATGCAGGTCTGCAGCCAGAGGAACTTCAAACCACCCCTAAGAATTTAATCAACGGAGCCACAGAAAAACGCAGAAAGTAAACACTTTCTATATAGGCAAAAAGAACAGAAGATTTGGAAAGAACATTCCCTGAGTTCCTCAGGCTTCTAAAGGCTTACTGGAAATTTCCACTTACTTCAACCATTTTCTTCCCTCAGTTCCTACGTCTAAGAGCACTTTGCTATTTGGAACTTTTGGTTTATGGTGCTAGAACCTATGGGACAAAGTTCATTTAGAGTTGCTCTTCCTACCACATTCAATGGTCCAGAGCACCTTCACACAAAGGAGAAGTCCACTATGGCCACTGGCCAAGAAACTCTCAGCCCTCGCGTCCCTCCTCTTCATACCCCAAAGGCATTGCAAAGGCTCCAAAAGTTCTGCTTAGAACACCCCAGAAACATCAGGAGCTACCGTTCCAACTCAGAATCTGACTTTCTCTCATTTTATACTACAACTGAACTATTCACATGCATCCTGCTTTGTATCTCCTTCATCCCACCTGGAAAATGTTCCCTTTTCCTACAAATACTGCAACATGAGCTATGGTTTAAGATGAACCACACTCCAATTCTGTCCTGTTCGGCTACTTCTAACCCTGTGGGTCATTCTTTCTACGAGCTCCTGGATTCCACATTTACAATCTCATCCATTCCAAGTCTAGTTCTCTACTAATCTAGCACTGGGGGCTTTTCTAGTGTGTAATTCATCTCTGAAAATTATACTGTAAATTGTTGGGTGGTACAGATCTGGCTTTTACGTCATGGGCATTTACAGAATCTTCACATGCAAGAGAGATTTCTCTCAGAATATAGTCCGGGAAAATCTGACTTATATCGCAATAATGGAGAAATGGAAAATTTAAAAAATATAAGCAAGGTGCTTTCAAGTAGTAGCATATGGAAAACAAGAGGGCAGCATGATGATGAAACACCAGTAAGATGAGTCACTACTAACCATTCACGAAGCAGTCCAGGGGGGCCAAGCAGTAGAGTGGGGAAATCACATCATTACACAATAAGGTGCTCCCTAATTCTGTCTTAGGTCCCCTGTCCCTGTGACACCGTCTCCCTTACAAATGCCATCTTTCCTCCTCCAGGCAGGTGAGGCCAGACTGACTTCCTCTTTGAGACGCAACTGTGATCACCCGTGGCCTGACCATCACCTCCCCTTCATCAAACTCTCAATGCAAGGCTGATACTCATTGGAGTGTACTGTAATTATAAAATACATATCAGATTTCAAAGATTTAGAAAGGCACAAGAGTATAACATAATTAATAATTTTATGCCGATTATTTCTTGGAAGTATAACACTATAGCTATAATGAGAAAAATGTATTATTAAAATTAGCTTTATAGTTTTGTCTGTTTCTTCTCATTTTTTTCTAATGTGGCCACTAGAAAAATTTAAATTACAGGTGGCTTACATTCATGGCTCCCATTATATTTCTACTGGACAGTGCTGACCTGGAGTAGCCTCCAGGCACCCAGAGTGGAAGCCCTTACAGCCCACCATGACTGTACTTGTTACCTTGTGACCCATACAGCCGGGACGTCACCATGGGATCGACATCACCATGGGATCACCATCACCATGGGATCGACATCACCATGGGATCACCATCACCATGGGATCGACATCACCATGGGATCACCATCACCATGGGATCAACATCACCATGAGATCACCATCACCTTGCCCTCTCAAGGGTCTCACTCCACATTCTAGCTTCTCCACCTTGGTCAAAGACTGTCTTCCAGTTTCCCACAGTGAGGAAGTCATGGATCTTCATCTTTTCTCCCTGTTCATTGTTCTCCAAATCTTGTGTGGCTGCCTCTGTGACATCTGCTCCCTTCCCTCCCTCCCCTCTAGTTTCCCACCACTGGGCAGCTTAGTAGGCCCCTTGCCTTGTCTCCTCCTCTCTACCTGCTGCCGCCATGCCAGTTCTCCTAACCCACCACCCTGGTACTAGAACCAAAGACTGAAACCTGGGGCTCTTCATGGGCTCCTTTCCACAGATGAGTAGAAGAAATTTATGGAAAGAATTCCGTGCATTTGCCACCAACTCTTCCACATCTTGCACACATAATCACATTGCCTTGTCCCAACAAAATCATGAGGGCAACTTTGGGCATACTTGTAAGGTGCTGATCTCAAGATCCAGAGAAATGGACTCATGTGTCTTGAGGTGTAGTGATCGGTGAGAGCAGTCGCTCTGACCTCAGGAGGCTTAGCCTTAAGTTTTATGTTCTTACAGCAGTGACTGAGGGAAGCCTTCACAATAGCCTTTCCGCAAAGCCTCCTTCTCTCTCTGTGAGTAAACAGTTCCATTGTCGATCCAGTGATTCAGCATAAAATGCAAAGCGACTTTTGATGTCTGTCCTCCTGATTCCCAAATCCAAAACCCCACGGTGGCCTACACATACCTTGCAGAGGTCTGCCCCAGCTCAGCCAAGCTTTTAATTTGTTTCTTTACCACTGTAGTGGATTGACATTGTATCCCTCACAATGACATACTTAAGTCCTGCCACTATGCACACACTTACAAATCAAGCCTTGGAGATTAGCGGATGTGTTAGGACTCTGAGTATAATCATCTGGGACATGGAGTAAGCCTGGTATCTTCATGGGAGCTATGAGGGGCAATTTGTGCCAAGACATAGACAGATAAAACACCAGTAAGATGAATCACTGGTGACACAGATGCAGGAAAAAAGGCTGTGAGAAGAGGCAGCAGAGACAGGAAGGATGCTGCCCCAGAGCTGGAAGAGACAAAGAGTGTTTCCTCCCTCAGGCCTTCAGAGACAGTGGGGCTCCTCAAACTTCTGGCCTCCAAAACTGTGAGAAATGAAGCTCTGTTGGATTCAGGTATCCAGGACTGGGCTGGGGAAATCTGCGCTGTGATTGACAAGTTGCTGGATGCTCAGGGCTAACAAATCTAGGAGCTCACAACTGCAGGAGCTGTTGTCACAGGTTCCAACAAATACTGTGAAGCTTCGCTCCAGATTCAACCAGCATCTCACATAAGCATCAAATAAGAGTGTGGGGGAGCATTCTGAAATGTGCCAGAGCACTGGGCTTTCTGCAACTGGACTGACCTCACGAGAAACGAGTTATATACAGTCTGATCTTTTAAAGTATTATCAGAGATTAACATAGCTGGGGAAAAGGGAATGCCCATCCAATCAGCCACAGCCAACCATGTGGGAAAAGAGGGTACCCAGCTCTAGCACCCCCCAGCCATTCTGCCACATGCGCAGAGGGGAAAATGAGAGCAATCCCTAGGGAAGGAGGGAGGTAGATGGGGCAGAGGGAGTAAAAAATGACCAAGATGTTTAAGTATCAAACACCCAAGCTGAACGTAATCACCATGTGTCATAACCTCATACTAATAGAATGGATACTGAAGATGGGAAAAGAGAAAGAAAGAAACCTGGACTTGCAGGATCAACAGCCCAGAAACCCACTAAAGACTGAGACTCCATCACAAAGCCACCAATCACTTCCTCTCTATAACAACTGGCATGGCTTCAGTCTAGACCTCCTCACAAAAGACGCACGCACTTATAGACAGGGTCTTAGGGAGGTGGTTGGTTGTGGGTGTGTGGTACTGGGTTAAGGGTGCAACAAGTGGATCAGTCTGTTGATTGGACTAGTGTTGTTCTGGATGTGGCTCAACACCCACCTTGGGTGTGAGGGGCACTAGCAAATAGGCCTATAGCTTGGATGGAATAAAAAGGGAAAGGAAGGAAGCTCACTGCTTATTTGCTTCCTGCCTGCCCTGCCATGGACTGTTTCCCTCTGCCATGCCCCCTGCCAGGTCTTGGAGCCAGCTGACTATGAACTGAGACTTCCATAAACTGTGAGCCAAAACAAACTATCCTTCCTTTAACTTGTGAGTGCCAGGTATACTGTCTCAGCAACAAGGAAGTGATTAAGACAACATCTTACCATTACATCAATAGAGGCCTAGCTGCAGCAGTTCTTCTATCCAGTACACCTTGTCTAGCTATCAAAAATGACAAATCATACAAAAATATCATGTAAGTAGGAAATTCAGAGCAAATAGCCATGCCATACTAATATTATCAAACCAGGAATTTAAAATAACTTTCATCATAATGAAAAGTGTGAATCTTAATGAAGTACTGTAAAGAAATGCTATATGAAAAATATTATATCAGGAATGAAAGTTACATTTGCTGGTATGAAGGTTATGGTACACTGAACACAGCAGGGGACCATATCTCTGAACCTGAGTATATCTCCACAGAAACTTCAAAAACTGAAAAGTAAAAATGATAAAGACTAGGGTGAAAATAACAGAACACAGTATCCAAGGCTTGCGGGTGGGATAACTAGCAAAATTACAACATATGCATAATGGGAATACCAGAAAGACAAGAAAGAGAGCAAGTAATAGAAGAAATATTCAAAACAGAATGTCTGAAATTTTCCCCAGCTTAATGCCAGACACCAAACCACAAATTCAGGAAGCTCAGAGAACCCTACTGCATTTTGTCCATAATACTGGCAGCAGTTTAAGTTTAGTGATGTCAAGTACTGACAAGAGTATGTGCTGATGTAGCCCAAGAGGAAGGTTTAAAGCCTCCAGACGAGGAACAAGGAGAGGTGAGAGAAGGACACGAAATATGAAGAAAACACTGAAAAAGTTTTGACCAAGAAGGAGTCAGAGAAACAAAGGGGCATGGAATTGAGAGACTGATTGATTGATTGATTGATTGATTGATTGATTGACTGACTGATTGATGGATGTGCCTGGGATGGAAGCCAGAGCCTTGCATACTCTAGACAAGTGCTGTATCACTGAGCTACATCCCAGCCCAGAGAGAGAGAGAGAGAGAGAGAGAGAGAGAGAGAGAGAGAGAGAGAGAGACACAGACAGACAGACAGACAGATTGATCGATTTTTTTAGTACAGGTTCTAAAGGGTCTCACTATGTAGATCAGACTTGTAGTGATACTTCTTTTTTTAGCCTCCCAAGTTCTGGGATTACAGGCGTGCACCACCATGTCCAGTCTCAGTCAGTCTCAGTGCACCCTGGGAGCAGGGCCAACACAGCTTATGATACCAGGGATCAAATCCTGGTCCCTGCACTCTGCCTAAGCAGGTGCTTTAGTCTGCTGAGCTATCTGGCTGGCCCTGCAATTTATTTTTAATAGAACATGCTAAAAGAAATAATCCTATAAAAAATGTAGAGGGTAAAGGTGAAAAATGGAGTGAAGGGAAAACTTTAAAAAATTAAATCTTTGTCAAGTTGAAGAGGTGTAAGATCCAGATCATTTTAGGAAAAAAAAAAAAGTAGTCTGTGGCAAGAGATGAAAAAGCAGTGCTGCCGCAGGTGTGTCTGCAGAACTGGTAGCTGAAAAATTATGGTGCGCCTGTCTGATGGTAAACCTAGACACGAAGAAAGAATAAACAGCAAGAATTCTCCCGGAAGCAGGAGTCCAGACCATCATTAGGGATAGTCTGGCAAGGTAGCACGTGCCTGTAATCCCAGCACTCAGGGATGGCAAATTCAAACCTAGCCTGGTCAACACAGTGAGACCTTTACCCAAAATAAAATTAAAAGAGATGGGTGGTATGGCTTAGTGGTAGAGTACTTGCCCAGCATGCATGAGGTCCTGAGTTCAATCCCCAGTACCCTAAAGGGAAGTAGAAGGAGATGAGTGAAGACAGCTAGAAGTCTGACCTAAGAGTAAAAGTACATAGTGTTCATTTTGGTCAGTAAGATGTCAGTAATAAATAAATAAATAAAATATATTGACAGAATATTCATTTGAAGTTCAGGATTGCAAATTTATAATGCTGCCAATATGACCTTTCCTCTCTGTGGCCACAGGTTGAATGTCCCAGGAAGAAAGGTCAAGGTCATTTCTCACTGCAGCGTTCAGTCTTATTTCCTTCTGATCTTATATCAACTCTTTATCGTCCTTTGAAAGTAGGCACTCTATTTGGAATGTATTCAGATTAAAGAATTTGGGGGGATTTATTTGGAGGTTATTGCTTCATTAACACTGTCTTGGGATGCTCCTTATCCCTGAAATGAGCAATATTCTTTTGTTTCTACAAAGGCACTAAGAAAACATATGGACAGATGGGCCATCCTCGATTCCCCAGCCCTGCCCAACCCCCCACCATTCTCCCTCAAGTGTTCTTGTTCTTCTCTTATTCCATAGCCCGAGCCCAGCAATGGGACCAAATCTAGTCTTAGGTTCCTCCACTGGAACCCTCCGACCCCAACTACAGTGAGCTCAAAACTTAGAAATCGGGGCCCTGATAGCCTCATGTTTTTAAACAAATTCCCCAAGTGACAGTTTTTTAGTCAACATCTGTCCACATTTGGAACGCGCGCCTTGCTGCCATATGCAGCATGTATTCTGAGCTGCCTTGACTTTAGCAAAACAAACAGAGAAACAAATGTGAGAAATCAAAAGAGGATTTCCACTTCTGAACCAATTAAGGCTGCTCAGCAATAACCACTTGACTCTGAAGTACACAAGGCCACTCTGTGTGTAAGAATTAATGCTTTGGGATGAATGAACACGTGGGTAAGAGCCGAGCCCGAAGGGCCGGGTGTGGAGAAGCTTCATTCAGCGAAGGTCTTCAGGACGCGTCAGGGACCATGACATCCTGTGTTGAAGGACTGCCAGGGAGAAGAAGCTCCAAGGCCAAGGAAAAGTTGTGTAAGAGGAAAGCTTAAAGAGCAGCATGAAAGCTTGGACAGAGTCGCCTATGAAATAAAACGTCATTTATTCTTTTCTAATCACAACTCCATTTAATGAGATTTGGCAGGGAGGGACCCTGGGTGGGATAAAGATGCTCTGTTACCCAAAGAAGCCGGCAAAGAGTGTGATCGCCAAATAAACCGTCCTGGCCTGCCCTAAATCACCAGCTGTTTCCTTTCTGTTCAATGGAAATAGAAAAATTACACTTCTTAAAGCAATATGAGAATAATTTTTTAGACTCTACAGAGCATGATCGGGGCTTTAGAAAAGAAGCAACTTAACAGTGACTTCACGATGTGTCCCCAGAGCAGAAAATCGGAGGGACCAGACACAGCACGTTCATCAGCCTTTCTAATGACATTCACAGAGTTATTTTTATGCTTAATCAAATAAGTCTCAGACAGCTCTTGAATATGGAAAGGATGATACACAAATGTTTGTGCCAATTTCTGGTTATGCACTCTGCTTAGAAATGGACTTGGACTGGCTGAAATGTTGGCTGGAGAGCCGCTTGGTGAGGACACTATAAAATATCCAGGCATCTTACCCAAAATGGGAGAGACATCCTTTTGCTTTGAGCCTCGAGGTTGCAAAAGGTCAGCTAGGTGACAAAGTGACAAATTCTCATTACACCATTTAACAAGATTTTATAGATTACATGTTGAAGTAGGCAATTTCCATCACTATTTCCTGGATGGGGAATACGTTGAAATCCTCTATTAAAAGAATAATAAATGACTCAAAATATAAAAATTAAAGCCTGTTCCCTTCATTTGCTTTTGCCTTAGAAATCTGAATTTGTAGTATAATATAATTTAGAACTAAAATAAGACATAAGAAAATATCTAACTGAAAACATTTATTCCACAATGAAGAGAGGCCATCAAATTTAATTCAAAATAAGCGACCCAACAGGTGACCTAGCTTGTAACCTTAACACAACGAGGGAAGCCAAACCTAACTGTACACTGAATTAGTAATACTACCAGCCTCGTATGTCTGAGAACATGCCTCTAACATTTCAAGAATATTATCTCTTGGAGAAAGAGAGGATCCCCAAATATCCAATGGCTGGGCAGTGTCATTCCTCTCCAATTCCTTGCCTTTATATCTTACTGATTTCTAGGAAATACCTGGTAGAAGAAAGCAAAGAAAGAAAAGGAAGACCCCAGCAAAATCTTACCAAAACTAATTCATTTGAAAAGAAAAAAATCATTTTTTCCTAGGCTAAAGTAATTTGGTTTGGCTTTCCACATGACCCAAATTCACCAGATAATTACCAGTTCTCTGTTTCTCTTCGTGCCGTTTTGGTCTGGCCTTTGGATCCTGGGTGTACCCACAGTCCAAGGGATTAACTGAAAATTTCCCCTGACATTATTAAACCCATATACCATGTATTTTATGGCCTGTTGCAGGACCCCATATTGCCAGCACTAGAAAATATGCTTGGGAGATTGGCCCAGGCCCCCAAAGTCCTTTTCCTCTTCAAGAGGAAAAGGAGTTTGTGGGTTAGGAGAGTTGGTGGTGCAAGCCCCATGAGGGCAGAGATGTGCCTATTGGATGCTGCTCTATTCCTGGTACTTAGCACAGTTCCACCAGCTCACTGAAGGAGCTCAGTTAGTAGCTTTTCTTTGCTTTGCTTTGCTTTTGTTTTCTTTTCTTTGTCCTTTTGAGAAAGGGTCTCACTATGCAATCCAGGCTGGCCTTGAACTCAGAGTGATCTTCCTCTTGCCTCCAAAATTAAGCAATGAAAGGCCAAAAGAACAACCCTAGAAAGTTGAGATAATGAATATGCAACTTCCTCCACCTGGGCTATTGTAAAAAAAAAACTTGTCAGTTTTTCAGCTCTGTATGTGCTACAAAAATGCGCGTGCGCGCGCGTGCACACACACACACACACGTGAACCTGCCCTGGTGTGGCTGAGCACAGGCAGTAAGAACCACAACGAGCAATTACTGCACTCTGTGTGCGCCAGGCATTGTTCTCATGAAGCCCTTCATGTGTATTAATTCATCTCACCACTGCGAACCCACATGGCAGGAATTATGATGATGCCATCTGGAAACCAAGGCTCGGAGAGCTTCGGAAACTTCCTCCAAGTTTCTCAGCTAATAAGGCAAGAGACCCAAGACAGAAGACCTGGCCCCAGAGACCAGGCTTTTAATCACCACACTGTATGAACCCCTAAAATAAAACCTACGGAGTGTGGATGGCGGATGTACCTGCTGCACATGCGGAAGCTTACCCTCCACATCTCCAAGGCCTTTAGGGACTGTGCCTCTGCCTCATGGCACTTGCTAGTGTCCTTGACCATGTAAAAATGGCTTCCTGACTGGATATGAAGCTTAGAAAAAAACGGGCATTGTTGGATACTGCTTCCACTGAAATGAATGGACTGACACACAGGCAGTTGCTTCCAGAAGGTTCTCAACCTGAACACTGAAGCAGCTAACATAGCCCTCCATAAATGTCCACTTGTGCTTGGCAGGGCACACCACCCTCCACGCTGCCAGCAGCCCTCCACATGGTCCCTCCAATCTGGTCTTCTCTTCCCAGCCCCCACTCTCCCTTTCTCCTTCCTCTCTTCAGGTCACAGGACTGTTACCCATCAGCCCAAGAAGAAAGGGCATAATCTGGTCCTTCCCTCTCCCCTTTCTAACCTAATTTTCTGTCACAGACTACACCATATTTTCTTCTTGCCGCAAAATCTGGCTGTTGCAAATCAAATCTTCTTCTGTTTGAGTTCCGAGAAGCCACTTTACAGATTTCCTTTCTTTCTGCTTTCCTAACTGTCCAAACTCTCCTCCAAGTAACAGGGATATCTCTTGCTGAACAGGGAAGAAGTGCTATAAACATAAGCAGAAATTCCTGCTTCAAAGCAAAAGCAAAAACCTCCCTTCCGTGCCAGTCAACTCAGCTACTCTGTTTAAGAAATCACCCAAGCATATTAAGTCACCTTGTTTTGTTTTGTTTTTCTTGGTTTCTTCCTCCCCTAATGAGTATAAGCAATTCTTCAAATTCTTTGGCATGGTCCTTCTTGCTCTGAAGGAGAAAAGGCCCCTGGGCCTTAGCCACTGTCCCAGGACCATCAGTACCTTGCTGCGAAACTCAGGGAGCCACTTTGGTGGACTTGGTCTCTGTGCCAGGTGACGATCCCTGGGACAATTACTTTGCCCACTTCTTCCACGGCAGACACTGCTTATATAGGCCAGGCCCTCTCTGGAAAGGTGTAGGTGGTGGGCTCCTGTCACCTCTCAGAATCCTAAGAGCAAGGGAGGGCTTTTATTCCCATTTTATAGATAAGGCAGCTGAGGCTCATCACCCAAGTGTAGTGATAAATTCTGACACAAATCTAAATCTGCTGGTCTCTGAAGCTCTTTGTACTCTACAACCATATAGAATTTAGATTAGTTCCATTGATACATGTGTGCAGACGTGCATGTATGTGTGTTTGCATTTGTGTGACTACAGAGATGCTAATTCTCTCATAAAGGAGACTTTAATGAGTACAAACAAAGCCTGAACCCTCTTTGTACAGCCCTGGAAAGGAAATACTTCATAGTTAGGCAGCAGTCACAGCAGAGTCATGGGCCGATAGCCTCGTCCAAGAAGATACAGGCAGCAGATGTGAGTGACCACGCACATTCCCTTCGGTTGACCCATCTGGATTGATTATGATGATGGGACAATTTTTCACCCTGCTGAGATGAGCCCAGAGTTGCAAAATCTTGAAAAAGGGCAAGATGGAGACTACAAGCACTCTGGCAGGTTCTGCGCTGCGTGGGCCTCTCACGCAGGCCTTTTGCTGCTGGAATGATAAAGGCTCTCTGCGCAGGACACTCCATCGCTGAGGCGGGGAGTCCAGGGGAGAAGGTGCCCACGAGCCATCTGTAACCTCTCCCCGACACAGCAAGACGCTGCCCTGGCTGCCCATCACGAAGTGGTTCTCCCGCTGCGTGCGTGGGAGAGATGACGTACGCTGTGGCCGTAACTGCGAGCAGGTGGGGCCACTTCCAAGAGATCTGTTAAAACTTTCTCTTTTCAAAGTCTGAGGAAATAATAGTGTGGCTGCCCGAGTGAAAGCCTATCTCCTGCTACGCGTTCGCCGTGCACCTTTGCTTGTGCATTCAGAAGCCTCGATGCGAATCGCAGCTGTCATTTGTGCAGCAGGTTCCGAGGTTCTCTCACAGCCGTGGCAAAGGAACAAAAGCAAACGCTCTTGCTGCCCGCTCCACCTGCGGCTGGGATGAATGGGGCTGATGTCAGCCGCGTTCGCGTTGGATCTGGAATAATCACGATGCCTTTCATGTGCTGACAACTTTGCGATTCATGAAGCTCTTTTCTGTGCATTCCATGCATTCATTAAAATGAAATGTGGGGCCTCCTTATAGTACACAAAGGGATGCTTTTTCAAAGCAAGCTTCTACAACCTGTATATGACCAGATGCTTCCAGAGTTCCCGGCAATAGTTATTGTATGGTCTTAACCCGAACCCATGGTGTCCTACCCAATATGTTCTATGCTGTGATGACAGTAAGTGCTCACATACAGACACACAAACACACAGTAGGCGTCCCAGTTTGGGTTGAACTGTCTATGGCTTTTGCTTAGTGAATTGTAAGAATCATTTG
The DNA here is from genome assembly GCF_000260255.1 of Octodon degus. Taxonomy (NCBI): domain Eukaryota; kingdom Metazoa; phylum Chordata; class Mammalia; order Rodentia; family Octodontidae; genus Octodon; species Octodon degus. The sequence goes on along the minus strand of NW_004524580.1, from coordinate 30,501,178 downwards.
TACATTCAGAGTAGGAGCTTTTCTCCGATATTTTGTGAATTTCTTCCAGTTGCTTGCTTAGTCTATAATTCATATGCCATTTGTTGACTTTTAAAATTCGGAGCTGGCGAGATGGCTCAGTAGAATAAGTGTTTGCCTGGAAAGTGCAAGGGCCTGAGTTCAATCCCCAGTTCTGAAAAAAAAATAAAAATAAAATAAAATAAAATTATTAAAATTGCTACTGCTGGGTATGACAGCACATGCTGTGATCTCAACACTCAGGAGGCTGTGGCAGAAGGATCACCTTGAGTTTGAGGCCAGCCTGAACTGCATCATGAGACCCTATATCAAAAAACAAAACAAAAGATTGCTAATGATGCTTCAGCCTAACCTTTTCATTCACAAAAGAGAAAACAAGGCCCAGAGAGGTCATGTCGCCACTTAGGGGAAACGTTAAGATTAAAACTCAACTCTTCTGACTTTTTCTTCTGCTCTGATGAGTTCTTAACTCTTGCAGTAGTCAAACAGTTCATATAAAACAATGAGCAAGATATCCTACTGACAGACAACACCCCATGGATGGGGTTCAGACATGACGTCAAAATTCAGTCACAAATGCACAGTCATACACTACGTGATTCATTTACATATAGTTCACAACTAGACAAACAAAGCTATAGCGATCGAAATTAGGCCTCTGTCCCTTGGGGAGAGGCCAGAGGTGTCAGAGGGCACGAGGAACTTTCACCTCAGGGCTACACAATCTCTATTGATTTGTGAGGTAGTCGTGAAGGTGAATACACAGGTTAAAGTGCACCAGGTGAGACACAGCATGTGCATCACCCTGTGTGTAAGTTAAACACCAGAGAAAACAAAGAAGAAAACCAAAGCAAAGCAGAGATTTGACTATTCCTCACTGACATGGCTGATATTTAGCAAAAGAGAATAATTCTGGCCCTGAGATGATTTTTAATCGGAATTATTGCTTTTGGCTGACTTTCCTTATTACACAGACCATGAAGTTGCCAGATCTTCACTTCCTTGAATAATCTGGCCCCTTCTTGAATGAGCTGTGGCTTAGGCTCACCGACCTTCAAAGTTTCTCCTAGGTCCAAGTTTCTGGGAATTTTTTAAAAGATGCCAAAGTCTATATAATCTCTTGAGTGGGAAGGAACATCCGAGGTCGTCTGGTTCTCATTTGACATTGTGTAGGAGATTGGAGTGAGCTAGACTGGAAATGACTTGTCCACGGCTGCACTGATAACAGTTTGGTGAAGAGCTGCACAACTTATCTCAAGTAAGCCTTGAGTGCCGGCTAGCTTGGCACCAAGTCAGACACTGCATGGGGTTTCCAGACCCCATGGAGCCACGCCTAGAGATACCAGTGTATTTCTATGTGAGCAAAGCCATGAGCTCAGCTTCCACATACTCGTGTCAGGCGCCAGAGGACAGGGTCAAAGACTTGAAAAGAAAGCAAGACCGAGATCAAGGGATCCAAGTAACAGAACCACCCTGTGTCTTTCCCTATCCTGAACCAGGCAGCCATCAAACAAGGTCCCTCTTTGTCCTAGTGGTGCGGTTCTGAGACTCTACATCACAATGACAAACCGTAATTTTAGAATCTATTCTAAAAATTCTATAGCCTAAAATAAATTCAGATGGCCTAAAATAACCCTGTGAACCTGAATTTCTCTATTTGGTAAATTTTGGTTTCCTTCGAAACTTGTGTCTCTGCGCAAAGTGCTTATCTTCTCCAGTGAACTTAGCAAACATGGTCACCTACTTGCTGCAGTCTTCCTAGAAAATGATTGGAGAAGCCAAATATGACGGGTTTACACCTCAAAGTAGGAAAAGCGTAAGAATTCACCTCGGGGTTCAAAGCATAGAGAAGTAGACACAGGCTCCGAAAGAAAGTCACAAGACACGGTCCCACCTCAGTTCCATCCCCACCCAGCCATGTGCCCACGATACCAGACAATCACTTCCTCTCACTCCATCTCTATTTCTTCATTTCTAATGGATTCGACAGACCACAGAAGCACTAAATTCTCAGGCACTGCCTGTCTGAGGAGCATGGCAAAGAGTGAGGTGGCAGGGGATAAAAGAAGAGGAGAAAGGAGAAAGCTGAGGAGACCCCAGGAGAGACAGATTTCTCGGAGATTTGGGAGACAAGCTGCTGGATGGGGCCTCCAGGTGGCTCCTGCAGTAGCCCCAGGCCCCACTTCCTGTTGCTCCACACCTGCACTCATGGGGCAGCTGGCCCTGTCTTGACCATAATGGCCCTAAAGTTCCAGGCCCTTACTCTGGGAGGTCATAGGTATTTTCCTGTACTTTCTCATTCATCTCTGATCTCTCTCTTTTGTAAGCCACTGTGGCCCATCCCTAATACTCCTCTGTGTGTGTGTGTGTGTGTGTGTGTGTGT
>NW_004524580.1:30472785-30495701 GCF_000260255.1 Octodon degus | reverse complement strand
AGAGAGAGAGAGAGAGAGAGAGAGAGAGAGAGAGAGAGAGAGAGAGAGAGAGACACAGACAGACAGACAGACAGATTGATCGATTTTTTTAGTACAGGTTCTAAAGGGTCTCACTATGTAGATCAGACTTGTAGTGATACTTCTTTTTTTAGCCTCCCAAGTTCTGGGATTACAGGCGTGCACCACCATGTCCAGTCTCAGTCAGTCTCAGTGCACCCTGGGAGCAGGGCCAACACAGCTTATGATACCAGGGATCAAATCCTGGTCCCTGCACTCTGCCTAAGCAGGTGCTTTAGTCTGCTGAGCTATCTGGCTGGCCCTGCAATTTATTTTTAATAGAACATGCTAAAAGAAATAATCCTATAAAAAATGTAGAGGGTAAAGGTGAAAAATGGAGTGAAGGGAAAACTTTAAAAAATTAAATCTTTGTCAAGTTGAAGAGGTGTAAGATCCAGATCATTTTAGGAAAAAAAAAAAAGTAGTCTGTGGCAAGAGATGAAAAAGCAGTGCTGCCGCAGGTGTGTCTGCAGAACTGGTAGCTGAAAAATTATGGTGCGCCTGTCTGATGGTAAACCTAGACACGAAGAAAGAATAAACAGCAAGAATTCTCCCGGAAGCAGGAGTCCAGACCATCATTAGGGATAGTCTGGCAAGGTAGCACGTGCCTGTAATCCCAGCACTCAGGGATGGCAAATTCAAACCTAGCCTGGTCAACACAGTGAGACCTTTACCCAAAATAAAATTAAAAGAGATGGGTGGTATGGCTTAGTGGTAGAGTACTTGCCCAGCATGCATGAGGTCCTGAGTTCAATCCCCAGTACCCTAAAGGGAAGTAGAAGGAGATGAGTGAAGACAGCTAGAAGTCTGACCTAAGAGTAAAAGTACATAGTGTTCATTTTGGTCAGTAAGATGTCAGTAATAAATAAATAAATAAAATATATTGACAGAATATTCATTTGAAGTTCAGGATTGCAAATTTATAATGCTGCCAATATGACCTTTCCTCTCTGTGGCCACAGGTTGAATGTCCCAGGAAGAAAGGTCAAGGTCATTTCTCACTGCAGCGTTCAGTCTTATTTCCTTCTGATCTTATATCAACTCTTTATCGTCCTTTGAAAGTAGGCACTCTATTTGGAATGTATTCAGATTAAAGAATTTGGGGGGATTTATTTGGAGGTTATTGCTTCATTAACACTGTCTTGGGATGCTCCTTATCCCTGAAATGAGCAATATTCTTTTGTTTCTACAAAGGCACTAAGAAAACATATGGACAGATGGGCCATCCTCGATTCCCCAGCCCTGCCCAACCCCCCACCATTCTCCCTCAAGTGTTCTTGTTCTTCTCTTATTCCATAGCCCGAGCCCAGCAATGGGACCAAATCTAGTCTTAGGTTCCTCCACTGGAACCCTCCGACCCCAACTACAGTGAGCTCAAAACTTAGAAATCGGGGCCCTGATAGCCTCATGTTTTTAAACAAATTCCCCAAGTGACAGTTTTTTAGTCAACATCTGTCCACATTTGGAACGCGCGCCTTGCTGCCATATGCAGCATGTATTCTGAGCTGCCTTGACTTTAGCAAAACAAACAGAGAAACAAATGTGAGAAATCAAAAGAGGATTTCCACTTCTGAACCAATTAAGGCTGCTCAGCAATAACCACTTGACTCTGAAGTACACAAGGCCACTCTGTGTGTAAGAATTAATGCTTTGGGATGAATGAACACGTGGGTAAGAGCCGAGCCCGAAGGGCCGGGTGTGGAGAAGCTTCATTCAGCGAAGGTCTTCAGGACGCGTCAGGGACCATGACATCCTGTGTTGAAGGACTGCCAGGGAGAAGAAGCTCCAAGGCCAAGGAAAAGTTGTGTAAGAGGAAAGCTTAAAGAGCAGCATGAAAGCTTGGACAGAGTCGCCTATGAAATAAAACGTCATTTATTCTTTTCTAATCACAACTCCATTTAATGAGATTTGGCAGGGAGGGACCCTGGGTGGGATAAAGATGCTCTGTTACCCAAAGAAGCCGGCAAAGAGTGTGATCGCCAAATAAACCGTCCTGGCCTGCCCTAAATCACCAGCTGTTTCCTTTCTGTTCAATGGAAATAGAAAAATTACACTTCTTAAAGCAATATGAGAATAATTTTTTAGACTCTACAGAGCATGATCGGGGCTTTAGAAAAGAAGCAACTTAACAGTGACTTCACGATGTGTCCCCAGAGCAGAAAATCGGAGGGACCAGACACAGCACGTTCATCAGCCTTTCTAATGACATTCACAGAGTTATTTTTATGCTTAATCAAATAAGTCTCAGACAGCTCTTGAATATGGAAAGGATGATACACAAATGTTTGTGCCAATTTCTGGTTATGCACTCTGCTTAGAAATGGACTTGGACTGGCTGAAATGTTGGCTGGAGAGCCGCTTGGTGAGGACACTATAAAATATCCAGGCATCTTACCCAAAATGGGAGAGACATCCTTTTGCTTTGAGCCTCGAGGTTGCAAAAGGTCAGCTAGGTGACAAAGTGACAAATTCTCATTACACCATTTAACAAGATTTTATAGATTACATGTTGAAGTAGGCAATTTCCATCACTATTTCCTGGATGGGGAATACGTTGAAATCCTCTATTAAAAGAATAATAAATGACTCAAAATATAAAAATTAAAGCCTGTTCCCTTCATTTGCTTTTGCCTTAGAAATCTGAATTTGTAGTATAATATAATTTAGAACTAAAATAAGACATAAGAAAATATCTAACTGAAAACATTTATTCCACAATGAAGAGAGGCCATCAAATTTAATTCAAAATAAGCGACCCAACAGGTGACCTAGCTTGTAACCTTAACACAACGAGGGAAGCCAAACCTAACTGTACACTGAATTAGTAATACTACCAGCCTCGTATGTCTGAGAACATGCCTCTAACATTTCAAGAATATTATCTCTTGGAGAAAGAGAGGATCCCCAAATATCCAATGGCTGGGCAGTGTCATTCCTCTCCAATTCCTTGCCTTTATATCTTACTGATTTCTAGGAAATACCTGGTAGAAGAAAGCAAAGAAAGAAAAGGAAGACCCCAGCAAAATCTTACCAAAACTAATTCATTTGAAAAGAAAAAAATCATTTTTTCCTAGGCTAAAGTAATTTGGTTTGGCTTTCCACATGACCCAAATTCACCAGATAATTACCAGTTCTCTGTTTCTCTTCGTGCCGTTTTGGTCTGGCCTTTGGATCCTGGGTGTACCCACAGTCCAAGGGATTAACTGAAAATTTCCCCTGACATTATTAAACCCATATACCATGTATTTTATGGCCTGTTGCAGGACCCCATATTGCCAGCACTAGAAAATATGCTTGGGAGATTGGCCCAGGCCCCCAAAGTCCTTTTCCTCTTCAAGAGGAAAAGGAGTTTGTGGGTTAGGAGAGTTGGTGGTGCAAGCCCCATGAGGGCAGAGATGTGCCTATTGGATGCTGCTCTATTCCTGGTACTTAGCACAGTTCCACCAGCTCACTGAAGGAGCTCAGTTAGTAGCTTTTCTTTGCTTTGCTTTGCTTTTGTTTTCTTTTCTTTGTCCTTTTGAGAAAGGGTCTCACTATGCAATCCAGGCTGGCCTTGAACTCAGAGTGATCTTCCTCTTGCCTCCAAAATTAAGCAATGAAAGGCCAAAAGAACAACCCTAGAAAGTTGAGATAATGAATATGCAACTTCCTCCACCTGGGCTATTGTAAAAAAAAAACTTGTCAGTTTTTCAGCTCTGTATGTGCTACAAAAATGCGCGTGCGCGCGCGTGCACACACACACACACACGTGAACCTGCCCTGGTGTGGCTGAGCACAGGCAGTAAGAACCACAACGAGCAATTACTGCACTCTGTGTGCGCCAGGCATTGTTCTCATGAAGCCCTTCATGTGTATTAATTCATCTCACCACTGCGAACCCACATGGCAGGAATTATGATGATGCCATCTGGAAACCAAGGCTCGGAGAGCTTCGGAAACTTCCTCCAAGTTTCTCAGCTAATAAGGCAAGAGACCCAAGACAGAAGACCTGGCCCCAGAGACCAGGCTTTTAATCACCACACTGTATGAACCCCTAAAATAAAACCTACGGAGTGTGGATGGCGGATGTACCTGCTGCACATGCGGAAGCTTACCCTCCACATCTCCAAGGCCTTTAGGGACTGTGCCTCTGCCTCATGGCACTTGCTAGTGTCCTTGACCATGTAAAAATGGCTTCCTGACTGGATATGAAGCTTAGAAAAAAACGGGCATTGTTGGATACTGCTTCCACTGAAATGAATGGACTGACACACAGGCAGTTGCTTCCAGAAGGTTCTCAACCTGAACACTGAAGCAGCTAACATAGCCCTCCATAAATGTCCACTTGTGCTTGGCAGGGCACACCACCCTCCACGCTGCCAGCAGCCCTCCACATGGTCCCTCCAATCTGGTCTTCTCTTCCCAGCCCCCACTCTCCCTTTCTCCTTCCTCTCTTCAGGTCACAGGACTGTTACCCATCAGCCCAAGAAGAAAGGGCATAATCTGGTCCTTCCCTCTCCCCTTTCTAACCTAATTTTCTGTCACAGACTACACCATATTTTCTTCTTGCCGCAAAATCTGGCTGTTGCAAATCAAATCTTCTTCTGTTTGAGTTCCGAGAAGCCACTTTACAGATTTCCTTTCTTTCTGCTTTCCTAACTGTCCAAACTCTCCTCCAAGTAACAGGGATATCTCTTGCTGAACAGGGAAGAAGTGCTATAAACATAAGCAGAAATTCCTGCTTCAAAGCAAAAGCAAAAACCTCCCTTCCGTGCCAGTCAACTCAGCTACTCTGTTTAAGAAATCACCCAAGCATATTAAGTCACCTTGTTTTGTTTTGTTTTTCTTGGTTTCTTCCTCCCCTAATGAGTATAAGCAATTCTTCAAATTCTTTGGCATGGTCCTTCTTGCTCTGAAGGAGAAAAGGCCCCTGGGCCTTAGCCACTGTCCCAGGACCATCAGTACCTTGCTGCGAAACTCAGGGAGCCACTTTGGTGGACTTGGTCTCTGTGCCAGGTGACGATCCCTGGGACAATTACTTTGCCCACTTCTTCCACGGCAGACACTGCTTATATAGGCCAGGCCCTCTCTGGAAAGGTGTAGGTGGTGGGCTCCTGTCACCTCTCAGAATCCTAAGAGCAAGGGAGGGCTTTTATTCCCATTTTATAGATAAGGCAGCTGAGGCTCATCACCCAAGTGTAGTGATAAATTCTGACACAAATCTAAATCTGCTGGTCTCTGAAGCTCTTTGTACTCTACAACCATATAGAATTTAGATTAGTTCCATTGATACATGTGTGCAGACGTGCATGTATGTGTGTTTGCATTTGTGTGACTACAGAGATGCTAATTCTCTCATAAAGGAGACTTTAATGAGTACAAACAAAGCCTGAACCCTCTTTGTACAGCCCTGGAAAGGAAATACTTCATAGTTAGGCAGCAGTCACAGCAGAGTCATGGGCCGATAGCCTCGTCCAAGAAGATACAGGCAGCAGATGTGAGTGACCACGCACATTCCCTTCGGTTGACCCATCTGGATTGATTATGATGATGGGACAATTTTTCACCCTGCTGAGATGAGCCCAGAGTTGCAAAATCTTGAAAAAGGGCAAGATGGAGACTACAAGCACTCTGGCAGGTTCTGCGCTGCGTGGGCCTCTCACGCAGGCCTTTTGCTGCTGGAATGATAAAGGCTCTCTGCGCAGGACACTCCATCGCTGAGGCGGGGAGTCCAGGGGAGAAGGTGCCCACGAGCCATCTGTAACCTCTCCCCGACACAGCAAGACGCTGCCCTGGCTGCCCATCACGAAGTGGTTCTCCCGCTGCGTGCGTGGGAGAGATGACGTACGCTGTGGCCGTAACTGCGAGCAGGTGGGGCCACTTCCAAGAGATCTGTTAAAACTTTCTCTTTTCAAAGTCTGAGGAAATAATAGTGTGGCTGCCCGAGTGAAAGCCTATCTCCTGCTACGCGTTCGCCGTGCACCTTTGCTTGTGCATTCAGAAGCCTCGATGCGAATCGCAGCTGTCATTTGTGCAGCAGGTTCCGAGGTTCTCTCACAGCCGTGGCAAAGGAACAAAAGCAAACGCTCTTGCTGCCCGCTCCACCTGCGGCTGGGATGAATGGGGCTGATGTCAGCCGCGTTCGCGTTGGATCTGGAATAATCACGATGCCTTTCATGTGCTGACAACTTTGCGATTCATGAAGCTCTTTTCTGTGCATTCCATGCATTCATTAAAATGAAATGTGGGGCCTCCTTATAGTACACAAAGGGATGCTTTTTCAAAGCAAGCTTCTACAACCTGTATATGACCAGATGCTTCCAGAGTTCCCGGCAATAGTTATTGTATGGTCTTAACCCGAACCCATGGTGTCCTACCCAATATGTTCTATGCTGTGATGACAGTAAGTGCTCACATACAGACACACAAACACACAGTAGGCGTCCCAGTTTGGGTTGAACTGTCTATGGCTTTTGCTTAGTGAATTGTAAGAATCATTTGTACATTCAGAGTAGGAGCTTTTCTCCGATATTTTGTGAATTTCTTCCAGTTGCTTGCTTAGTCTATAATTCATATGCCATTTGTTGACTTTTAAAATTCGGAGCTGGCGAGATGGCTCAGTAGAATAAGTGTTTGCCTGGAAAGTGCAAGGGCCTGAGTTCAATCCCCAGTTCTGAAAAAAAAATAAAAATAAAATAAAATAAAATTATTAAAATTGCTACTGCTGGGTATGACAGCACATGCTGTGATCTCAACACTCAGGAGGCTGTGGCAGAAGGATCACCTTGAGTTTGAGGCCAGCCTGAACTGCATCATGAGACCCTATATCAAAAAACAAAACAAAAGATTGCTAATGATGCTTCAGCCTAACCTTTTCATTCACAAAAGAGAAAACAAGGCCCAGAGAGGTCATGTCGCCACTTAGGGGAAACGTTAAGATTAAAACTCAACTCTTCTGACTTTTTCTTCTGCTCTGATGAGTTCTTAACTCTTGCAGTAGTCAAACAGTTCATATAAAACAATGAGCAAGATATCCTACTGACAGACAACACCCCATGGATGGGGTTCAGACATGACGTCAAAATTCAGTCACAAATGCACAGTCATACACTACGTGATTCATTTACATATAGTTCACAACTAGACAAACAAAGCTATAGCGATCGAAATTAGGCCTCTGTCCCTTGGGGAGAGGCCAGAGGTGTCAGAGGGCACGAGGAACTTTCACCTCAGGGCTACACAATCTCTATTGATTTGTGAGGTAGTCGTGAAGGTGAATACACAGGTTAAAGTGCACCAGGTGAGACACAGCATGTGCATCACCCTGTGTGTAAGTTAAACACCAGAGAAAACAAAGAAGAAAACCAAAGCAAAGCAGAGATTTGACTATTCCTCACTGACATGGCTGATATTTAGCAAAAGAGAATAATTCTGGCCCTGAGATGATTTTTAATCGGAATTATTGCTTTTGGCTGACTTTCCTTATTACACAGACCATGAAGTTGCCAGATCTTCACTTCCTTGAATAATCTGGCCCCTTCTTGAATGAGCTGTGGCTTAGGCTCACCGACCTTCAAAGTTTCTCCTAGGTCCAAGTTTCTGGGAATTTTTTAAAAGATGCCAAAGTCTATATAATCTCTTGAGTGGGAAGGAACATCCGAGGTCGTCTGGTTCTCATTTGACATTGTGTAGGAGATTGGAGTGAGCTAGACTGGAAATGACTTGTCCACGGCTGCACTGATAACAGTTTGGTGAAGAGCTGCACAACTTATCTCAAGTAAGCCTTGAGTGCCGGCTAGCTTGGCACCAAGTCAGACACTGCATGGGGTTTCCAGACCCCATGGAGCCACGCCTAGAGATACCAGTGTATTTCTATGTGAGCAAAGCCATGAGCTCAGCTTCCACATACTCGTGTCAGGCGCCAGAGGACAGGGTCAAAGACTTGAAAAGAAAGCAAGACCGAGATCAAGGGATCCAAGTAACAGAACCACCCTGTGTCTTTCCCTATCCTGAACCAGGCAGCCATCAAACAAGGTCCCTCTTTGTCCTAGTGGTGCGGTTCTGAGACTCTACATCACAATGACAAACCGTAATTTTAGAATCTATTCTAAAAATTCTATAGCCTAAAATAAATTCAGATGGCCTAAAATAACCCTGTGAACCTGAATTTCTCTATTTGGTAAATTTTGGTTTCCTTCGAAACTTGTGTCTCTGCGCAAAGTGCTTATCTTCTCCAGTGAACTTAGCAAACATGGTCACCTACTTGCTGCAGTCTTCCTAGAAAATGATTGGAGAAGCCAAATATGACGGGTTTACACCTCAAAGTAGGAAAAGCGTAAGAATTCACCTCGGGGTTCAAAGCATAGAGAAGTAGACACAGGCTCCGAAAGAAAGTCACAAGACACGGTCCCACCTCAGTTCCATCCCCACCCAGCCATGTGCCCACGATACCAGACAATCACTTCCTCTCACTCCATCTCTATTTCTTCATTTCTAATGGATTCGACAGACCACAGAAGCACTAAATTCTCAGGCACTGCCTGTCTGAGGAGCATGGCAAAGAGTGAGGTGGCAGGGGATAAAAGAAGAGGAGAAAGGAGAAAGCTGAGGAGACCCCAGGAGAGACAGATTTCTCGGAGATTTGGGAGACAAGCTGCTGGATGGGGCCTCCAGGTGGCTCCTGCAGTAGCCCCAGGCCCCACTTCCTGTTGCTCCACACCTGCACTCATGGGGCAGCTGGCCCTGTCTTGACCATAATGGCCCTAAAGTTCCAGGCCCTTACTCTGGGAGGTCATAGGTATTTTCCTGTACTTTCTCATTCATCTCTGATCTCTCTCTTTTGTAAGCCACTGTGGCCCATCCCTAATACTCCTCTGTGTGTGTGTGTGTGTGTGTGTGTGTGTGTGTGTCACACACACATATACTTCTTCTATTCTGGAACATCAAAGACTTGGTGGGGGTCTATGGAGACCATGTGTAACTGTGCGACCCACTACCTGTCTCCCTAAAGTCACTCCGAATGTGGCTCAGAATTTACCTGGCCTGCAGGTGAGGTTTCCAACAGTGGGCACAGATGCAGTATCCCTCAGGAACCCAGTTCCCAGAGAGGATCAGTTATCCTCGGGGCACGGCTGAGCCACTTCATGGAGCAACCCCAGGGCCTCCCCCTAGGATGGCACGAGGGTGCGTGGGGTTCTTCACATCACCTCTACACAAGATGGAAAGAGAAAAGCTGTAAGCTTGCTGGACACACCTCATTTTTTCCATCATCTACAAAATCAAAACCAAACTCCCCCTCACAGCACGGAAACCCCAATCCAGTATGGACTTCTTCCAACCCCATCATCCCTTGTAGCCATCTCTGGGATGGAGTGGCTCTGAATCCAAACCACCAGGAGAACTATAAAAGTGTGATGCTCAGGTCGCGATACAGGTAGTGACAAAGCTTTTAGAGCTCCCAATGAAAACACAAAGAGCTGCAGCACGCATGCCTTCGGCTCGCCACCACTGCCTCATGACCACTACCTGAGCATATCCAGGGGTGAGAGTCTGGTGTGGGTGCTTCATGAACCCTGTGGCCAGAGAAGACACTGCTCTCAGAATTGGAGAGAGGCCTGGCAAGAATAGTGACAGCCAGGTGCCACCTGTGAGCCTCCAAATCAGTATAAGGCGGGGACTCAACATGTGCTTTTCCAGTTGCCTACCCAAGAAATTACAATGCAAATGGTCTGAGGGCCCCACTCGGAAAAACCCAGGCCAGGCCGCCCAAGTCCATCAAGCACTGCCCCACCCCTTGGCTCCACACTCTTCCCCCGACCTCTAAGGGAACTTCTGATCGCCTCCCAAATGTCAACTCTCCTCTGTGACTTTCCCTGACCCTCCTGGCTGAGTTTCCACAGCTCTTCATACACATTCCTGCTAAAGCATTTGTCACAGGGTGTTACAGCGATGGCTTTACATGGCCCTTGTGCCCTCCCAACTGTGTTTTCCTTTTTTCACCTCACCAGTACCCAGCATAGTGCCTGGGACATAACTCAAGTCAGTAGATGTTTATTGAATTAAATGAGGTTGTTGGTGGAGCCGGTGATCCTATCAGATGTCTGTCCATGTGTGGCAAGACTACAGATGCTGGCCTGGGACACAGGAAAGGTCCTAGTGCCAGGCAGCACTCCAGGAAGAGCCCGTCCCAGGACTCGGGCTAGGGCAAGGCCTCGGCCAGCACCAAGGATATACGAAACAGAGCCTGGCTGTTCCCTGGCACTAGCAAGGACAAGAAGGGTAACTGAAAGTCAGGGCACAGGCAGCAGAACAGCACCATGAAAATTCAAATGTGGACTCATGAGTCAAAACTCCAATACACAGTTAAAAATTTCAAGGAAGAATCTGAATTTTAGCAAGAGCCCCAGTGATTCTTGTGATCGAGTTGGTCTGGAAAACTCCAACGTCAACCTCGGAAGTACAAAGAGTGGGTAGAACGAGCTGCTCCACGTTACCTAAGTGCCTGCACTGGAGGGAAGTAAGAGAAGTTTAGTCTGAGAGAAAGTGATTCAGGTCAGCCTCGGGGTCAGGAGTCTGACAACCCTCCTCGCACACTGCAGCTCTTCCCCACTCCTCCTCTCACGAAGCCTGGAGCTGGAACATGGCTGAATCCCAGAAGGGACATCAGAGAGAAAGGGAGCAGGCGTGGAGCGAAGACCTGAGGAGGAAGCCAGTGCGAAGTGTGGGTGGGAAAATAAATCAGAGTGCAAGTGAAGGTCATCCCTGTCCCTCCCACATGACAGCAGCACGAGGTTATCATCTTAGTCAGATTTCAGACGCTGGGAGATGAGGAGAACGTGAATGCGTCATCACCTGAAGTGAGCCAGGCTGCAAGGCCTGCGGCCAGAGTCTCTCTTCTGACATGGACTGCACCAGCACCACCCTCAGCTTGATAATTCACCAGCAAAAGTCACCCAGTTCACTGAAGACTTGGACTCATGGTTGGGGTTTATCCCGGGGAAAAGATCAAACCAGCCAAAGAGAAAGACAGAGGACAGAGGTCAAGACTGCGCATGAGAGGCCTCCACAGTCCTCGGGATCCATTACCATTCCAGTACTGACGTGTGACAAAATAAACAGAGTCCTGCCAGCTCGAGGAGCACAGTGTCCAGAGACTTTATTGAGCCTTCATTAAGTAGACGGACTTGATTGATCGCCCACATGGCTGAGTCATTCTCCAGCTGCCCTCCTTCTCCGAAGCCAGGGCTGGAGGAGGCTGAAGGATGGCAGGTGTGCCTGGTCATCACCACCTACAGGTGGTGTTAATGCTTTCAGAATTAAAACTGGATTTTTCAGGAGCAACAGGGCCCTTTCTCACATGGTATGCTCTTGAGATTGGCTCAAAAACAGATTGGAACTAATACTGCTTGACAGTAAGCGCATGTACCAGTGTCCCATCCCTGAGACACAATGCCTGACTCCACAAGTTAGAGGAGAGGTTTCATTTGGCTCACCGTTTCAGAAGGTTGGTCTGTGGTCCACTGGCTCCAAGGCAGAAGGGCCTGCTAAGCAAAGATACCAGCCTGGAGCCAGGAAACAAAGCAAGGGAACTGGGGGCCTGGGATTAAGCTAATCGTCACAGTTTAGAATGGAGGCAAAGACTAAGATACGTGTATACTCACACGACTCGCCCGTATCTTAATTGTTCTATGTTTGAAAGGAGCACCCCTATGTTCCCAGTTCTATCCCAGTTATTAAACTACCGTTGGGGAAATATTTCAGAAATATGAGATACAATGGATGATCCCAGGATTCACAAGCTAGTTGAGGAGCATAATTCAGATACATGAATTGCATAACAGGTTTTCACCTGGCATGCAGAAGGACATGGGGGATGCTCCCAGACTGGTGATCGCTGGGGGAGAGATGAATGAGTGCTGGGAATGTGTGGATTTATATTGAAATTCTGCCAGAATTGGAGAGTCTCACCAGAGAGAACAAAAAGGTGTAGATGTGAAGCACAAGCTACACTACTGTCGCAGCTGATAGCTCGATGTCCCCCAAGCCTCACGTGGGGACAGGTAAGCTTTTGAAAGGTGACTGGGTCATGGGGGCTCACAGCTGAGCCCTTGCTGCTAGGAGGTGGGCCAGGCCGGAGAAGGCAGTCACTGTGGGCGTGTCCCCCTCCCCAGCTCCTCCCTTGTTGCTGCCTGCTCCCTAGCTGTCACAACATGAGCTGCTCTCCTCTGCCAGGCTCCTAGGCCACGTGGCCCGGCCTCGGTGCCTGCCTGCTGTGGACTGAAACCTCTACACACTGTCAGCCAAAGTAAACCTCTCCTCCTCTAGGCTGCAAGGGTCCAGTGTTGTGTCTCCGGGACGTGAGACTAAGATAGCTACACCTGTGAGAGAGTTCAAAGGGAAAAATCCGTGAAGCACGGAAAGCAGTAAAAGTCTCTGGGCTGGCCTTGGAGCTGCCAAGTGATTTAGACAGGACAAGGGCAAGCAAAGAGAGCCGTCTGACCACCCCACCGGCCCGGGGAGCCAATGCCATACGCAGTCTGGCTCCTTGGAGGCCATCATCTGTGCCACCATGTATACAGTTTCATAACAGGACTTAGATAAAGCTTTACAGTGGCCTTCAGACCGATACGGTAGAAACAAATAGCACATTCTTCGGAGTGCTGAGCGGGAGAAAGACGTAAGGCCCTTTGCCACTGCATTTATGAAGCAGCTGTTGCATAATCAATTGTGCAACATAAATGTGTACAGTTATGATGTGCTGATTAAAGGTCTTGTAAATAATAAATTCTAAGATGTAAAAGCTACACCGCTTGGAGAAGAAAAATAACTTTGAGAAGTCAGCTGTTAACCAGAACAGGCAATGAGGGCAATCGGAAGGGAGGCTGGGGCACGCTCCCTGAAGAGCAGGGGTAAACATCCAGCATCTTGAAGCACAACATGCTGCGGGCATAATTTTGGTGACAAAATTATTTAGGAAGACAACAAACTCCCTTAGTAATTCCAGCTAGTCACTAAGGTATCTTCTACTATAGACCTTATCGAAGTACTTAAAATTCAAGGGATCCAAAGCCTTCATCTGAATTATGAGGTTGGTAAGAGCAGTTAACAAATCTTATCTCTGTCATTATTTAATTCGTTTAGTCATTTAGTCAACAAGTAGTTGAGCACCTCCACTGTTTTCGACTCTTAGGATACAGCAACAAACTAGCACACAACAAAAAGTCTCTGTCCTCGTAGAAACACTATCCCCATTGAGGGGGTCAGGTGTTTAAAAATAGGTCTAGAATGTAATATTTGCTAGCGTGAGCTCAGTGGTGGGCTGAGTCTCGAGGGAATGAATCCAGCTGTCCTGTCGTAAGGTGGACACACGGGGTGGGCATCTACACATAGCATGCTCTCTCTGTCTCGTTCTCTCTGTCCCCTGGATACGTCAGGGAAACATTCCAGATGGGGAGAGGCTTCCAGGGACCCTGAGGCTGCAGTGAATTTTACCTGAAGGCTTGAACATGACCAGCAACAAGGTGATTCGAATGCAATAAAGTTGCAGAGGCAGGCAGGGCCCACTCATAAGTCTTTTGTAAGTCACAACGAAGTTTGGGCTTTATTTGGATTGCAAAGGAAAACCTTAGGAATTGTTTCCTTTATGATCTTAGGAGCTCAGTAACAGAAGCGGCGAAAGGCAGGTATTTCCTACTCTTTCTATGTCTACGCCCAAACTCCAGTTTCCCTGGAAAGAAGACCGACTTGAACATTCACTATTCCTGTCACACGACTTGTCCTATGTTCCTTTTCCTTCCTCCTCACATGGTCAGCCCTCCTACTGCACAGTGACCCAAATTCTATTCTGAGTGATCTGAGCTATCCATCAGCCCTCATAGTGAGAAATGTTATCGTCTTCCCTTCCCTTTCCTCTGGCCAGGACAACCCTAAGAGCTTCCTCCGGGTTCCATCCCTACTCCTCTGCATTCCCCCCAGGAATGAGGGCACTGTCAGGCAGCTGGGATCGCCGGGACTGGCCACCTCAGCCCATCTCAGGGCTTTCATCTTCCCTACCCTCTGGGAAAAGGAATCAGAAGCAGTGCAGCCTCTGTCCCTGTTGCTTCCCCTGGTGGGTGCATTTCTCCTCCAAGTACTGAAATGTCTGTGTGCATGTTGCTGGGGACAGGGTTGTACTACATGTAAATATGCAAAGTGGCACTCCTTCCCTCCCCCCCCCCCGCCCCATCATCCTTCTGGCTTAGGGATGCACACCTTCTGCAGAGGATGACGCATCGTCGGAGCACAAGTGAACTCAGGCCTCGCTGCTAAGATGAGGCCCCAACCTTCCCAAGTGCCAACTGCGAGTCTGCACCACCCCGATCCCACCACTGGTTTCATATGCCGTCATCCGCCAGGATGTATGGTGAGACCATAAGTGTCCCTGAGCACAGGCCCGCTGGCTTCTTTGTTCCAAAAGACTCTTGATGGTAGCTCACAAGACACCTGCAATAGCTACAGATTTTGGCTTCAGCAAGGAAAGAGAGGGAAAGGGAGCCAAATTCATATGCAAATAATGTCTATCTGACTGCACACTAATACACTGCTGCCCTTTCCGTGAAGAGAGTGCTCCCTGGGATGAACCTCTCACCAAGGGACTCCCTGGTCTCCAGGGGTGGTCTCAGATGGGAGGGAAGGTCAGTGAACGCACCAGGTAGTAACGCAGGGAAGCTTTAGTGAATGGATGTCTATATGAGAGCCTCCACGCCAATCCCTGCCACCATGGCCACCTACCTGCAGAGCCACTGAACACCACCAGGTCGAGGTCAAAGCTCCACCAGCTATGAGGAAAGGGTAGGTCACACTGACCACTGCATCACTGTGGGAAGCTTTTGGCCAACATTACTTGAAACTCAAAAACTGTTGGCCCATTCTCAGCTTAGAGTACACCTGGCCACAATGGAATGTGTGGTTTGTGACCAGAAAACACTGTTCACTGCTCTCGTGGTGTTATGTAGTGACAAGCATCAGAGAAGGGACGCCCTTTTTACCCTTCGAGCCCCCAGAGTAGCTGGGTTCTTTCCTGTTGCTTATCTTCTCCCTCCAGCCTATAACCCAGGCTGTTCTAAAGGATGTCCTTTTTCCTGTCTGCGGACTAGACAAACTGGGCTTTGCTCTGACTTTTGGTCCTCAGGGTTTTGCCACCAGCCATGCCTGGCTTCTGCATCCTCTCTGCACTTGTCCCTCTTCCTGCCTGAGGTTTTCGCCCCTTCTTCCCCTCCTGAGGCTCCCTTTCCTGCCCTCCACTCCTTCCTGTCCCATGAGCTCTCATACAACTGTCCAGGAGCTCTACCACCAGCATCTCCTCCATGAAGGATGGTGCCACTGCCCACTCCATCTGACACAGAGCTGTTGTCCTGACCCTCCCTGCAGTCCATGGCCCTGTCCACAGCCTGTGATGTACTTCTGTCCTGACCCTCCCTGCAGTCCATGGCCCTGTCCACAGCCTGTGACGTACAGATGCACTCTAAAGCAAGAGTCTCTGATCCTACCACAGCACTAAAGTACTTAAGATGACACTTTTATATTTTAATGGTACATTTTGAGCCAATCGCAGGGACTTCTTCTAGACAAAACCCACTCTTCCTGGAGAATACTGTCAGACACGCATAGCAAAGGAGAAATGCTCCCACAAATAGGGCCATGTGAAACATTTGGAAATAACGTTAAAAAGTCAGTGTGTGGCCAAGAAGAAATTTTTATCCTCTCTCCTTTTCAGTGTCTCCAGATCTTAAAAATATCAAAACCTCCATAATCTCTTAGAGAAATTTCTTGACATATTGCTGGTCTCATTTACTATATACGTGGGCAAGACCATTAAAAGGAAAATTTATGGTCTTTTGTGTCACAAGCCAACAAGGAAAATGTTTTTCAGA
Source organism: Octodon degus (assembly GCF_000260255.1). NCBI lineage: Eukaryota > Metazoa > Chordata > Mammalia > Rodentia > Octodontidae > Octodon > Octodon degus. The sequence continues at coordinate 30,479,754 of NW_004524580.1, read as the reverse complement.
AGACGAAAGAAGCCAATCACTATGAAGTCAAGTAAAATTCTGGAAAAATCTTGCAGGAATAAAGTCGAGGGACAAGGCAGGAGGAAGCTAAGGCAGAAGAAACTGAGTTTTTTAGAGACAGATTTCTGGCTAGAGCAGAGAGACTCCTCACACAAGCAATACCACATAGCTCAAACCACAATTTAAAGCTGTTCTGCAGAAATGCAAGGATCAGAGAGTCAGATCTTTCATAGGAGCTTAGAGATTTAGCACTAGAAGGGATGTAATGATCAGTTATTCAAGTAATTAGAATGTTTTTTTTGAAAAATAGGTTCCCTAGTCAGGCATGGTGGCACACAATTGAAATCCCAGCACTCTGACAGGCTGAGGCAAGGAGGATCACAAATTTGAGTCCAGCTTTGGAAAAGCCACTTAGATCCAATCTCAAAGTTTTAAAAATAATCTAAAAAGAGGAGTTGGGGATGGAAATAGGTATGAAGGCTCTTGGTTAAATCCCCCAGGGGAGAAAAATAAGATAGTACTGTGCTAAGTAATAGAATAACAAGTAACATTTGCAATGGAGAGTTTTCAGAGTGACATCCTCTCTCCTAAGTTGCTTCCATCCATTATTTTATTTTATGTCACAATAGCTGTATGAGGTAGGTACTACTCTTGCTTCTGATTCTCAGATGAGGAAAATGACGCTTAACAGGCCACACTAACTCTTTCAGGTCTGCACAGGTAAAAATCAACAACAGAGAAAGTTCAACCACATGGAGGTCAGTTTAGTCAAATCTCTCCTGAAGCCACTTATATGAGGAAGCAGAGATAGGAAGGATTTCTGAGTTTCCATTATATGGATGGATGGTTCTCCTATCAGAATGATCTAAGTTGTGCTATATAAATAAGCTATCCTCAAGTCTCATGATTTATAATAGCAAAGGTTTAGTTCTCACTCATGCTATACTGCATTGTTATAATCTGACTTCCCATGATCCACAGCCAGGATTCCAGATGGCAGAGCTTCCACTCTCTGGGATGCTGTCAGTCATTGTGGTTTAGCTCTAAGTGGCCCCTGACAGTCTCAAGCATTCAGAGGTGGGGGTTTTGGAAGGCCACTGGACCATGGGGCAGCTTTCCTGATCTGGGGATCGATCTATTGATGAGTTCATAGCTGAGTGTGCTGTTACAAGACTATGCCTGGTTCAAAGAGGAGGCCACTGGGGTGTGACCGAAAGGGTGCCCTCCAGTCCTCAGCCCTTCTTCTCTCCCCTGCTGCCTTGGCCTCCCAGCTGGCTGCCTCTACCCAGAGTCAGGCAGGCTTCCATGGACTGCATCCCCTGCAACCATGAGCCAAAAGAACTCTCTCCCTCTTTACACTGCAGGTGTTGGGCATTTTTCTCCAGTGACAGGAAAGTGATGAACACAGTCACCATGGCTAAAAGAATAAAATACTTGTGCTGGTCCTACAAGTTTCTGAGGTGTCAGGTAGAATTTTACTCATATTTCATTGGTCAAAGTCAGTTATATAGTCACACTGAATTTGAAAGACGTAGGGAAAGGCAGTGGAAGGATTAACTAGCTGCTAATTAATACTAATTGTCAATTCATAATTGTTACTAATTGTTAGTTGCTAAACGATGCTAATTTTACCTCCTAATAAGGAACACCATTGAAGGAGAAAATCTGGAAATACAGACTAATCGCTCTAATCACTACCTCAGTAGCAAATTCATGAAATTGCCTCATGGGTGTGTTGACTACCCTGTCATTTTAATTTGTTTGTGTACTTTGAACTTGCTAGTATGCTTTGTGAACAAGTCTAATTCCAAATTATTTTCTACCACTGTGGCTATTTTAGACCACTAAATACACTTTCCTTCAAATATAAAACGACATAGGCAGCATTTCAGACCACACTAATAGAAACAAGATCTAAATAAAATTCATAGTCCAATAAGTAGGTGGGCAAGTGGAGACTTTGTGACATCACTAATAGACACAGAAATGCCTAGCGCATTGCCTGGCACAAAGCAAGCACTCAATAATTATAGCTTCCTTAAATATTCCAGACCCCAGTTAATCTTTCTACAAAAGATACGTCTATCTCGGTAACTGTCAAAGCCTGGAGAAGTCAAGCAACACTTCTGGCTCAGGTTCTGATTGCCAGATGCTTGGCATACTAGAAAACTACAAAAACAAAATGAATGGAACTGGGAGATGATGTCCCCAAACTCTTCCCCAAAGAATGCTGAGAAGTTAACTCTCTAGGCCAGTTGTTTTCACACAAACTGAGCTTCCTGAAACTTGTGCCTTTCTTATTAGAACAGAATGATGTGATGGGTCCTGTCATCATCACTGTCCTCTTTGTCACCAATTACACCTGAACACAGAATCCTGGAGGAAGGTTAAGACAAGTGGGATACAATAGAAGTTATTTGCTCAGGAAGAAAAGGAAGAACAGCTGGGACAATTCCTGTTAACTGAAGAAAGACAGATATGTTGTCCCAAGGGAAGCAAGGGAACCCCACACAACAGCAAACCATGGCAAGCAGACTGGGGGAGCCCCTGCAAGCGGGTGATTCCCTTGAAGATTGGGAAAACCAACACCAGCCAGCACCAATGGCATAATACTGCTCATCCCTTTAAAGATAACAAGCAGGATAAGAACCCAAATACACCGGGGGGGGGGGAGATTGGCTATTTGTTACTACTTTACATATGATGAAGATAACATTGATGATGGAGGGTCCTGTAGGCTCTCCTCTGCCTTAGTTGACTCAGATAGGAGTACCTCCACTGGAACCCTTGAGATTTCTTTTTTGCAATATGGAGAAATGCTTGCTGGGGGAACTTCTAGGCAGATCCCCTTGAATGCACTTCCTGACGAAGTGGGAGATATGCCAGCTGACACTATAATGCTGAAAGGACTGGGAACAAGTGGGGCTGATTGTAATGATATGTTGCACAGGGCTGAAGGAGCGATGGTGGAGGGCCCAGCACAGTGCGGAGGCGCCACCCAGCTACACAAAGGCCAGGGCAGAGGCTGGCCCATTGCTGGGGCACAACTCTGAGGCTGGCTTGCTGAAGCATCCCATGTCCTGAGAGCGCCACAGAATATCTCTCAAGAAAGAAAAGAATGGTAGCATGGGGAAAACTGAAAGTTTTCAATCCTGGAAATTATGACTAGCAATTTAAGTAAGTTGTATAGGCTGTGATTTCAGACATAGAGCAGGCTCTCAGCCAAGAAAGAGATCATTAGCTACTTGCAAATGCTTTCATTCCCATTAAAGATGCATTTCTTTGATCTCAGTCTAGTTCTGTTGTTAAAGATCAGCATCAAGTCACTGGCACCTTACTATGAATTAATTAATGCTAGAATCCTACCCCAGAGATTCGTGCACACCTCCTAGCAACAGAAGGAAGAAAGAGAAGAGTGTTGTACATGTAAAGGGGGGTTTATAGCATATAGAAACAGATTACTGCATATCAAAAATCAGAGGTTGCGAATTATGATTCTGAAAATTTCTGATAGAAAGGGCAAATTTCATCTTTCTTCCTTCTTTTGCATTTTTATTCAATATGTTAATTGGGTCTTTTGCACAAACATGGATCTTTCAAGGATAAGAGATAGGTATCTGCCAGCCATAGTGCCACTCCTGCAGTCCCAGCACTCAGGAGGCCAAGGCAGGAGGATCATTGCGAGTCTGAGACCAGCCTGGGCTACAAAGCGAGCTGAAGTCCAGCCTAAACTACATAGCGAGACCCGGTCTCAAAAAACAAACAAATAAATAAATAAATAAATAAATAAAGAGATAAACATCTTTCCAAGCCAGAGTTGAAGTCCTGACATCCTGAACTGTCATGCTCTTTCCACTGTCAATAACTATCTTTTCACTGCCTAGAAAACCATCAGGCACATAGCAGATCAAATATTTTTATGAATGAATAAAAGAATGAACAAACAAAGCTAATTTTGTCACCACTTCAGCAACAGATGAGTTCTTAAGCTAGTTCTCTTTTTCAATCAAAAGTCAGATATAGTTTTATGAAAAGGATTGGCTGAATTTCTTGCGTGGTGTAAGAAACTCTAAAGGGAAGTCCCAATCACTGTAATTAAAGAACAAGTTCTAAGAAATTGTTGGGCCAGTTGGGTAGCCCTCCCAAATAGCTACTTTGAAAGATAAGACCCATTTGAATATACAAATTTGGATTTGATTTTAGACAAATAAATGAACAAAAAAAATTGTATTCAAATCACTTCATGCCACCTAATTATTTTTTTCAGCATAGCATAGTTTTTCTTTAATAGCAAAAGAAAATTGAATGTACAAATAAATGGGGCAATAATGGAAAAATATTTGTAAATTAAAAACATTACAAATAATTTAGAAGCCTAGGAAAAGTACAATGGGAAAAAGAATGATAGAATCATCATTAGTACAAAAAAATTACATTTATGGCAGATTTGATGAGATTATCCAAAAACTTCTTTAACAATAAAATTAACAACATGATTAGTATACGATTGAACATGTTAGTAATTGCATCATTATTTGGAAAAAATGATCTATTTATTAAATGAAGTGAATATTGTATTTTAATTCTTTATCAGTCAGAAAAATAGTGCAGATTTCTCTGATATTATTTCTATATATTTTGGGAAAATATGTGTGTAAGTTTAAGGTTACTTTTTCCAAGAATGTGTTTTCCCTTTGATCCCTTGCAAAGAATATCTATCTTTTTGAAATAAAATAATGTAACACTTCGGGACAAAGATACAGCCCAGCAATCCTGCACTGGAGGCCAACACGGAGAAGACCTCCATGACCACTATGCCCTTCCCTTGGTGCTGTGGTACACGGGCAGGAGGGTGACCCACGCGCTGCAGAACACCAACAGGCCGAAGGTCAGGAACTTGGCTTCATTGAATGTTCCAGGCAGGTTCCTGGCCAGGAGAGCCACAGTGAAGCCTGCCAGGGCCAGCGAGCCCAGATATCCCAGAACACTGTAGAAGGCAGACAGGGAGCCCTTGTTGCATACAATAATGGTGAAGCAACATGCCACCTAATTATTAAGCAACACACACGCGCGCGTGCACGCACCTGTGCGCATACTTTAAACCTCTGTGCTCTAGTATGGCAGGACAGGGCTCATCACCTCACTCACCCAAGCCACAGGTTAGCAATAAACACTACGGGTATATAGCATGGATTTCCATATATATGCCTCTGACTCTGGTCCATAACCTGAGTCTTCAATTTATAATTTTAACTCTCTACCAGACTCCCATTTGGATGTGTGTTACCTATCTCAAAGTCAAAATAGCTTTTAAAAAATATTTTTTTAAAAAAAATTTTTACCCTCTTGTCTTTCTCACCCCAGTTACTGATTCTACCATTTTCTATTTTCCTAACCCAGAAGCCTAACAGTCAGTGTTGATGTCATTCATTTATTTTCATCCCCTAGCCTCATTTATCAGCAAGTCATGAAGAACTAGCTCCAAAATACAGATTCCCCTCACAAAAGAAATAGAATCATGTCCTTTCTATAAAGCAACAATGTCATGAAGTAAAAGTACATTTACTGAACCTGCTTTATTAGATACATAGCTTAGCCTGGCCTGTCTTGACCATGCTCAGAACATACGCATCAGCCTACAGTTACGCAATGTCAACTCACACCCTCATAACATGGTGCGTGTATCTCATGTGTGCACACAGGTGAGCATTCTGTAGACAGGACAGAATTCAAAAGCGCAAACACAATAGTTAAACAACCAGCAGAGGATCCGCTGTAATCCTGAAGATCACAAGTGTCTCAGTTACTTTTTACTTGTTGCTGGGATGAAACACCCAATGCCCAAAATTAAGGAAGGGCAGGTTTATTTGGCTCACAGTTAGGGGAGGTTTCAGTCCACACTCGGCTGGCTCCAGGGCAGCAGGCAGAAGTTCATGGCGGCTGAGAGCAGAGGAGGAGCAGCAGCTGCAGTGTCTATCAGACCTGTCTCTCTTTCTCCCATGCTGACTGTGAAGATCAGAACTCCTCTTAAGTGGCATGGCTGCAAAGATCAAGCTCCTCTGAAGGGGCAGGGCTGCGAACTGGTGCAGCGAACATCAGAACTCCAAGTAAATGGGGCACACGGAAGGCTTCCTCAACCCCCTCATACACCCTTCTTGTGCTGAGCCACTCTGGGGGTGGAGTGGCCAGGCTGATCCAGCCACGCCTGCAACATCTCAAGCTGACCCAATGCATCAACCACCACAACAAGGTTCACGGGAAGCTGAGGTTCAGCTCTCCCCTGCCTAGCATTTTGAGAAAGTATTCTACCACATGTTATGAACCAGAGGGAGAAATCCAAATTCCAAATTCAAAGTATAACTTTTCCTAAAAATGCATCATTTTTATATCATTGTAAAGCTGAAAAATCATCAATTGGAGACCATTTGTATTTCTCCCCTATATTGCCCCCACCTCTCTACCACTCCCAGCCTGATCCTAGTCAAGACCCCCTGCGCCACATCAGTAGCCTCCTAACTGGCTTCCTGCTTGTCTTTAAGCTTCCTGCTCCTCCTCAATTGGTGTGCATACCCATCAAGCAGTGTAAGCCCCTGAAAACCTCCCATTGCTTCAAACTCCAGCCTGATCACCAGTCTTGCGACCTGACCTTGGTAGCCCCTCTCCTCCCTCAACTCTACCTCTTCCTCACTCTGCTGCAGCTCCTCGGCCCTGCCCACTGTCCTCAGAACAAGGCAGACGCAGCCCTTTCCGCAGTCCACACTCCCAGAATTCCCTCCCAATCTCTCTCTCTCGATCTCTCTCTCTCTCTCTCTCTCTCTCTCTCTCTCTCTCTCTCTCTCTCCCCCCTCATCTCTCTCTGTCTCCCTGTGTCTGTCTGTCTCTGTCTCTCTGTCTGTCTCTCTGTCTCCCTCTGTGTCTGTCCATCTCTCTCTCTCTCTCTCTCTCTCTCTCTCTCTCTCTCTCTCTCTC
>NW_004524580.1:30419041-30471541 GCF_000260255.1 Octodon degus | reverse complement strand
AAAGCCTCATGTGCTCTTAGGAGGGGAATTTCGAAGGTGGCTGCATTAAGAATGGGAGGCTGTGGAGTAAGAGTGTTGTGCTGGGATTAAGGGTGTAGATTATGGAAGCCCCACCCTAGGCATGGGTGGTACTAATCAATAGCCTTGCATCCTGGCTGGACTAGAAAGGGAGATGGAAGAAAGGCTGCTGCTGCGGCTGTTGCTGCTCCGCTGCTTTCTGCCATGGACTTCATGCCACGGACTTCGCGCCATGGGCTGTTTCTCCTTTGTGATGCCCCTCTGCTATGCCACTCTGCCTTAGAACCAGCCAACTATGGATTGAAACCTTTGTGAGCTGAAATAAACTTTTCCTCCTTCAACTTGTGGGTATCAGGTAGTTTGACTCAGCGATGAGAAAAGCAGCTAAGACACCAGCTACTGGACATCCTTTAGACTCAAGGAGTTCCTCCATCACAGTAGTTCTAACAAAGACTGATGGTCAGATTACACACTTCTAAAAAATGTAAAGAACTTCTAATGAAGAAAACACCCACCACTTAATGTAAAGAAAACACTGTTGTTGTTTTCTTTTTCGTTTTTGGTTTGTTTTTTTTTTTTTAATTTTATTTTAGGGAAGGATCTACAGGGGCTCACTGCATAGATCGGACTCATAGTGATCCGCCTGTTTACAGCCTCCCAAGTGCTGGGATTACAGGCGTGCGCCCCCACGTCCAGCCTCAATTGCCATCTCAGCGCACCCCGGGGGCAGGGCCGGCACCCAGGCCTGGGGATCGAACTCTCTCGGCCCCTGCATCTGCCTAAGCAGGTGCTTTAATCTGCTGAGCTATTTGGCTGACTCTCCACTGGAGTTTGAACTGAAGTGTCCATAGAGCTCTATTTATTTAGTAGTAGCTGGTAGAGAAATCTAAATAGAGTGTGTATCTTATCACATCATCTTCAGAACCTCAACAAATAAGCAAAATTCTTTCTCAGGCAGGTGAAAGATGATCTAAAATAAAAAGATATACGTAGGCTAGGGGGCTAGGGTGTAGATCAGTGGTAGAGCAGGCGCCTAGCATGAGCAACTCCCTGGGCACAATCTCCAGCATGGTGAAGACACAACACGTGCGGCACGCCTGCGTGCGTGTGTGCATGCGTGTGTTATCCGTCTTTGCTCCTGCCACTTAAAAAATGTGAAGCTCCTTAGGAAAGAAGCATTATATAAATTCAAAGCATTATCTTATCAAATCCCCATAATTATTTTAACTACGTGGTGTAATCCATGCACAGGCAGTGATTAAGCCATGCTGCAATTAAAACAACACCATGAAACTAATCACAAATGAGCGAGACCGACCCTGCTCTCTTTCTGTTTGGTGTCTGAATGTAATTCTACCCTACAGACACCATTAAATTCTTCCAACGTATTTTTAAATCCCTGGCTGTCTGAGGGTGAGTGGGGTCAGGGAAGTTTTGGATATTGACAAAGAGTGGGGAAGGGTCCTGAATGAAGCATCAGCTTTCCAGATAAACCTTTCATCGTGAGAGAGAGAAGAAACTGAAAATGATTCTTAAAAAAATATTTTTTCTCTTAGTAAAAACCATCTAATCAGGAAGGCACATAGCTTGGCTGAACTACAGGAGTTATCGAGAAGACAGAATGACCTGGCTGATATTTCTCTACTTAGACAAAAGCTACAATTATTTTTCTAGTCAGAACAGATGAAAGAAGGAAAAAGTCCAAGTTCATCATTTTCCACACATCCCCACCCCTGGCCAGCAGCAGCATGAATGGCTCACATACCTGGACCCCCACGTTAAGCATATGTGTATGTGTTGTTTGCATTCCACTCTCCTTATCTTTACTCCCTACAAGTACCAGGAAAGGCAGCACAAAAATGCATTGGCTATACAGCAAAAAGAAGAGAACTACCATAAAACAATTTGCTCTGGATGACTGAGAAATAGCTACAAAATAACTCAGACTAGTAATTTTATCCCAGTATGAGGTTATCTTAACATACCCACTCAGTGGAGTTATTCATAGCAAGAGGACATGCTGATGTGGTGCCAGGTAAGTGTCTGGGCCCATCTTGGTCAGCTGGCTCTGGACCATCTGCACCACTTGGGAACTTAAAAATGCAACATCTGGAGGCTCAAGATCTACCTCTCGGTAGAACACATGCTCAACATCCCCAGAACCACACACACACACACACACACACACACACACACAAATACAACTTCTGGGATCCTATCCTGGATTTACAGACTCAGAAACTCCAGAGCTGCGCCCCAGATATCCATGTCTCTAAAAGCCCTTCAGATGATTCTGATGCCCACACAAGCTGGAGAGCTGCTTCCTTCCAGTCTGTCCATCTCTCCTGTGCATGAATTCTGAGGATCATGGCACACACCGCATGGGTGTGCAGCACTCCCTGCAGCTGCAGTCCCAGGTCTGCAGAGTGCCGGACACATGACACTGCGCTCCATCCCTGATGGGAAAAAGGCAGGCAGACCTACCTACACAAGGAAATAAGAGAAAGAGAGCTAGAAATTCACATCTTTTCTCTGGGCAGAGCTAGGCTCTGAGGGAAAAATGAATTTAAGCTGACAGTATACATTAGATCATAGAACTAAAGAGAAATTGACTACAAGTTCTTTAATCCTTACCACCCTGAGTGCTCATTGGTAGCATTATGCACTGTCTTGTTGGCCTCTTAAAAAGGGGAAAACTTCACACAGACCCAAGCATCCTCAAGTGTGCCTTCCCCCTACAGTCTCACCTGGCTGTGTGAAGCATCATGAAGACAGGGGGCTCCCTGATGTAAAGGTCACACCTACTAGAGAGACATGCACTCTACTTGCAGCAGTTGGGGTTCACAAGAGGAACTGATCTAAGTATCTGTGATTTACAAGGTAAGCAGGCACACAGTGGTCACCTGCAGCATCCGGTGTTGAAGAATGCGGAAGGCACGTCCCACCCGGGCACTAGGGAGCAGAGGATCTAGCCACAGTCAAAGGCCTGGAACCCACTGCAGAGTCCCATGTGAACCAGTATCTGGAATCTGAAGGGTCTGCGCTGGAAGCCTGGAGACAGAGGCCCAAAGGCAACAGTAAAGACCAGAGCACCTCCAAGGAAGCAGAAGCAAGACTTCTCCATTCTTTCCCTTTTTATTCCATCCTAGCTGCTAGCCTATTGCTTCGTGCCACCCACACCTAGGGTGGGCCTTCCCTTTCCAGAAATTTCACCACCTAGACAACCCTAGAATTGTGTTTACAAATCCACTTTGTGTTTCTTATTCAGTGGACACCATAATTAGCACTTCACTCATTCATAGTTTTATTCATTAATATTTTCTGTCCATTCAACAAACATGAACTGCTGGGGGGGGGTGTTGTCACACGTCAGGCATTAGGCTAGAAGCTAAAGAAACAAATTTGGGTATGACATCACCCTACACCTCTGGGCATCCAATGTAGCAGAAGGCCATGTAGGTGGTGATTAATTAAGCACCACAGGACCTGCTAGTTACTGCAAGAGAAGTGAGCACAGAACACAGTATGTGTCCAACATGGTACATGTCAATCCAGTTGCAAGAGTTCTGCAAGGACTCTGCAAGAACCAACAACCTGCTCTGTGATCTGCCAGTTGTAATGATCAGTCTTCGCCAGTGTGGAATTAGCCAAGGATATGAAGATTTCAAAATCTAAAAACTTCCCTTAGACTATAGCTCTCTGCATAGTCTCCCCACCGACTGCTTCTGCTGAGCTGCCCTCTGAATGTGAGTATCAGCTCCCTTACGCCTCCTCGACGACTGAAGTCAGGGCTCACCCACGGCAAGAGGCCCACAGAGCAGCGTGCCACCCACTCTCCTCTCCGCTGCCGCAGTGATGCTGGGCTTTGTGCAAATCTACCCTATGCAACAAGCGGCCATGATTGGAGGAATTGATTTCCTTAAAAAGCAAATGGAGTGGAGTTGCCAAAAGAGTTTCTAGGAGGATATGTCTGGAATTTGGGATTTTTGATTTGTGTTCCGACAAACCCCGGGCAAGCTGCCCTACTAAAATTACCATTAAGTTGAATTTATGACCAAGTAATGGTGCATTTCTCTCATTAAAGACAGATCCTCTCTATCTGTCTGGGCTCCAGTTTGACCTGTGTGGGAAAACAATAAACCGCCAGCCCTGTCTTTCTCTCTTGTGTGCCTGGGGACTGGGCAGGGAGGGCACAGCGGTTAAGGTCAGCTTTGTGCGCTGTGTCCCAAGAGGGTAGAAGACTCAGTTGGAGGATTTGCTAAAAGATGAACAAAATAATTGATAACCAGCACATTGGCATGATTCTGTGGCTGGAATGCCTTTGAAACCATTCCCAAGTGGCACCAGGGATTAGAGAAGCGTCTTGAACAGAGAATGAGTTATGTGACCCAGGATGTCGCTGGAAAGACCTGTGGCCTCGGTGACCTCATCCTCTGTCAAGGAGGTAGAACAACAGCCCCAGCGGAGATGGCACAGACTCACCAAAGGCCATCGGTTATCTCTGTGGGCTTCCTCAACTATGTGATTAAAATCAAATAAACAGAAACAGGAAAATAAAGTCCCACTGCAGTGTTCGGTCCTGGGCTGTAGAATCTGACAGCTGGTGTTCTCCCTCACAACTGCCGGGGTCCTCCTTGAGCTGTCTGCCTAGGAGTCATGGTAATCAGCACAGTCAGTACGCACTGCATGTCTGAAGCCTCAAGCCTGATCCAGGCGAAGCTCTTCACAAGGCCTTCCGTAACCTCCCCACCACCCCACAAGTGGAGACCTTAGACGGCTCCATTATTCAGACAAGAAGCCTGGGGCTCGTGAAACCTGACCCAGTGATTGTGCTGTAGCTTGGTGTAGACAAGGAAGGAAGAGCCACATGTTTTAAGATGTCTCGCAAAGATTTTTCAAGTGTTAAATAGAAAAGCTTAATATGAAAAGACTTTATCACTGGTTGCTTGGGAATTTCCTTTTCAACTACTGTCATACTGAAAAAAAAAAAGAAAAAGAATCATTCAATACCATTCCCTTTTTCTTTCACCAGCATCTAGTCAGTACACCCATAGAGTATCAAAAGCAGAAGCATTTTCAAAATGCTTCTCTACCTCAACTTCCATTCACCATTCTGACTTCCTTCTTTTGCAAATCTTATTTTTTATAGCCTCCAATCCTATCATAAATTCTTTTATAGAGGGGTTAATTATATGTTCCTCAGGACCTTACTCCCTTTTAGAATTTATAATGTATTTTCCAACTATTTCTTAGCTGAATTATTACAAACTTCTTGATGATTCAACGTCCTCTAGGAAATTCATGGTATATAATAAGGCTTTCTACGGCAGTAAAAAAAAAAAAAATCTAGACTTGTGTGCCTTGTAGTTTGGGGGTCTGTGTTTTCTCTCTCTCCTCCCACCATTTCAAACTGCTCCTCTGCACACTTTTGGTGTGGCCCCACTGCTTACAATACGTCTTGCTTTATAAATAATTGTCTGGGTAACTGCCCAAGGGCAGACCTATTTTTCTACCACAGAGGAAAGTGTGTGGGCCTGATGACAGGTATTTCCACATTATCGTTTGGTTTACTTCTGAGTTCACAGACGTCTTCCCCACGGTGAAGCTTGACCAAAGACAGAAGTTGGTGTGAAGGCAGGTTGGGTTCTTTCTGCCCAGCTCTACAGGCATATCTAGAAGTAAATCACTGTAGATGATGACATGTAAATACAAGCATGACTTTCTAGCTTAGACTATTTGTAAATCAGGCATAACACTGTGAAGAACCAGGAGGCTCCAAATTGGAGGCCACACAATAAAGTTCGGTTGAAGTCCAGATTCCAAGTTTAAACATGACTTACCACACTGCTTATTTATACTATAATTCTTGGTACACAAAGTCACTCAATAAATGCTAAATAAGAAAAATTTTATTCAAAAGAAATTCAGTGCCAAACCATTAAATGGTTTGCTAATATTTTTTTTCTTCCCAGACCCATTTACACTCCTCTTTGAGCTTAAAGTTTGTAAAATATTTCACATGTGTTAAAACATTCTTTCTCTGTAAGAAGACAGGAGATATTAATAGAACGAAAATATAAGTCACCACGTGGGAAAAATATTTTCAACTTACATATCTAATAAAGAACTTTAAATCAGAACGTATTTTTTTTAATTCTCAAAATTAAATAATGAAATCAAACCAAAGATTTGGACAGCTACTTCACCAAAGAAGGTACTCAGATTGCGAATAAGCCCATGAAAAGATCGTCAACATCATTAATCATTGTGAGAGAAACGCAAATATGAGCCACACTGTGCTACCACCACGGGCCTTTCGAATGGCTAATGTTAAAATACTGGTCATACTGACCATTGTCTTTGGCATATGGGAAGAGAACCAAAAGATGGAAGGAGGAGGGAGAAGAGGTAAAAGAGATGATGAAAAGCGAGAGAGAGCCGAGAAGCCCACGCACCTGCACCAAGTTGCTACAAAGACTGTCATTGTCATGCACACAAACATGTACCAAATGTATATGAAGGGACCCAAAGGTGTTGGGAGGGGAGCGAGGAACCTTAAATAAAAGAACTGAGAAATTTCATATACATTTATCAACCCCCAATTGCGGGTGCAGTCATAATGCACTATAAACATGTACCCCAAAAATGCCCAAATTGTTTTTTGTTGTTGTTTTGTTTAGGTTTTGGGACCAGGAATCAAACTCAGGGCCTTAAGCTTACCAGGCGGGTGCTGCACCACGGAGCCACATCCTAGGCTCTTAGATGCCCAAACTGTGCAAAATAAGTAAATACAGCATGTACCAAAAATATTTTAATTTAAATATAAAGAGAAAATGTTGAGAATATGTAGGATTTGAACTGTCACATGCTACCAGTGAGAAAGTAAAAATGAAACAACCTATTTGGAAAATAGCTTGGCAGTCTCTAAAAACATGAAACATAACATTAGCATATGAGCTGGCCAGTGCACCCCGAGGTATTTATCCCAGACAAAATGAATCACATGTCTACACCAGTGTTTATACAGCATGCTCACAGCCACCTTATCCGTAGTAGCCCCAAACTAGAAGCGACTCAAGTGCCCCTCTGCAGGGGAATGGATAAGCAGCCTGCGGTACAGCTATACAGTGGACTCCTGCGCAGCAGCTGAGAACTATGAATGGTCAGCAAGGGCACTAAGCCAGGTGCAACTCAAGATGATAGTAATGCAGGAAAGAAGGAAAAACGTACATACTTCACGGTTATAGGCAAGCAAAATTATGAAGAATGCAACCCCATCTGTTGGAACAGAAGAAAGCTCTGAAGTTGTCTGGTGGCTGGAAAGACGGAAGGAGGGAAGATCAGAGGACACAGACAGCGTCAGGACACAGGATGTGCTCCTTACTTTGATTACGGCCAGAGTCACAGAGACGTGAATGTGTCCCAAACTCTCAAATTGTACATTTTGAGCTTTCTGATTTATTGCTTTGTGGCCTGTACGTCAATAAAGTTATCAAAAATAGTGAAAAAGCATAGCACAAAGGAAAGGGATGAAAACCGTTACAAAGTCAAGATTTTCTACCAGATAGAAATCTGATAGATCAATACAATCACTTATTTTCTACATGAAGTAGTGGAGGGATAGGCAATGATTATTAGATATGTAGACTAATTAGGGAAAACAGAAGAACCAACCATTCACAGATTGATATTTGTGATTCTTTTATTTTTTGTTTTATTTATTTTTTTATTTATTTTAATGAGAAAAAAAGATAAAATAGCAATGAAACCGTTTCAAAACAGGTTGGTGGAACAGTTACAATAATTAATACATCACATATTGTTGTCTTTGTAGTAGTTATTCAGAGAGAAGATGCAGACATGATATCTTCTCTAAACAATACTAGTACAAACTTGTATTCTCAGTGAACTAAGAGAGAGTAGCTGTATATCTATCCTAACTCTCTTGTGTATACTTATGTATTTTTTTTTCTCTTTTTTGTTTATTTACACTGTCTTAGTGAAAGTCAGAATTTTGTTGTATTTGCTCACAAGTATCTCTGGGGTCAGGGCAGCTTACGCAGCACTTAGTGCTTCCTTTGCATGTGTGTCATAGTCCTGTCATATTCCTGGGAATGTCGCATGGTTTGTTTGAGCTCACCCACAGATAGAGAGGGCTGTGAGTCCCTGGGAAGGGCGCTTTGGCAGTTGGGGTGGAACGCTTGAGCCAGCTTGTATATCTGCTTTAGTGACTCGCATTGGTAACTTAAAACCCGCCCTGGCTTGGGTATTCACACAACAGAAATCAGCAAATGCTACACCCAGGATTCCTTTCCTCCTCGGGGCAGGTTGTTCAACATTTTTTAGCACATTACTGTAACTAACTGTCCTTACAATATGAGTTAAAGTGAATTGCCTTTGCAATATTTATATTGGCATATTCAGGAGCACCTCACTGGTAGCACAATTCAGATAAATACTGGGGCATGTGAGTATACGTGCTCTTGGGTGTGCTCGGTGAGGAGTTGTTTGTCCAACCTCACCAGTTCACTGTACCCCATGATGTTGCCAGTGACTCTGTACTTAATAGAACGTAAGCCAAACTAGAAGAGCACTGGACCAGAAGGGCTGAAGTAGACAACATAAAAGCTTTTACATGATTATCCCGTCATGTAGAAGGTTGATAAATGATTAATAAATGTTGAAGTGTTGCTATGTTCTTTTCATCTAAAACTTTTATCCTCTCCTACCCTGGAGTTTGGGTCCATATGTCCATATGTAACACCATGGGAAAGCCCAGAACTCAAGTCCCAACTTTGGTACATTCTAGCTGTGTGACCTTGGAAAAGTTATGTCTGAGCTTCAATCTCCTCGTTAGGAAATGGAGGTGATAAAAATGGGATTTCCCAGTAGGTGCACTTAAATTTACTCTTCATTTTCACTTCGCACTCCTCGTACCTCACCAGCTAGGGCTGGACCTGAGTTTGTGCTCTTCCATTTAGGTCCCTCCAAATAGACTCGAGAGCTCTTAAGTGGGAGAACCAACGATCCTCCTCACTTCCCTTCCTCAAAATATTTCTAGGAGTCTCATCAGTGAATTTGTAGCTGCTCAGAAATTGGCCTTGTTATTTTAAAGAGCTTCTAGGCCCCATGATAAGAGAATGCCTGAACCGTCTAGTTCCTGTTAGAAAGCAGACACTTAGGTTAACACTGTGTGTCTGGCCCCTGAATTGGACTCTTGTTAAAAGCATGCTTTTTATCTTTGAACGCCTAGAGAGGACCCTAATGTTTCACAAAGGTGGCACTTAGTACACACATATCTGTCCTTTAATGAGGGAATGGCCAATTCTAAGTGGGCACGTATCTCCGCCCAGCTACGGCCACTGCTGGCAGGAGCCGTCGTCTCCACAGTCTCCCTAGGTCAAATTCTGTAACTCAAATGAAAAGAAAGGAAGTAGGGGAAGAAAGGCGAAATAAAATACGGCGAACTAGAGGCTCCCCGGGAATAGATTTAACTACTTGAAGCAGACTATTTCCAAATGAGGTACAGCGGCCAGGAAGCCAAGCAAAGACAGACATCCTGCCTCCTTTCCTCCACCTCAAACAAACCACATTTCACTGTAACAAAGGCATATTTTTTCAATAAGGACTAAAAGAGATTCAGAAGAACACGCTGTTGCAGTAAATGGAGAACTTTCATTCAATAATCTGTTCCCAGAAATAACTCCAATTTCACTATGAAAACCATAAGTCAATTTTAAAAGCGATGAAACAGTAATGCATATATATCACAAAAATTCAGCAAGTTGAAATAAATAAAGATTATTTTGAGTCTAGAATTCTTTTTGGAATAATAGTTTAGCCTTTTAAAATTTCAGAGTCTACAGTGGCTCCAATTCCTCAATCATGTGGAAGTTGAGAGTGTAGCTCTAGCCACTGGGGGTTCCTGTAACATATTATATAAATACAATCTTTATAAAGTATTGTAAATTCAGTTAATGAGGTAAAAAATTTATAGTATCTTTTTATAAATCATTTTGCAAACCAGGGACCTCATGGTGTATGTCTTATAAGTTCAGATTTTATTTTATGGTCTTTTTGTAAGCCATGGTGAAAAGCATTTTTCTCTCTTTCTGAGCAAAATTAGCAAGCCAAAAACTTTAGACTTAAATTCCAGGGCTCGCAGTGATTTTTTAAAAATTGCTTGATCTTGAGCAATTTTCCAAATGCTGCTTTGCATTGTGACATCCTGGTTGTGGGATTATTTCTTCTGTTAATTTCTGGACTCTTCAAGCACATTTCGATGGCACATTATACTAGTGAGACGACAGAAGCCCAGAGAGGACTGCTTAATGGCTTCCTGGGAGCCCTGCAGGGGACTACAGCAGCTGCATCTCCTCCTCTCAGGCTGAACTGTCTTTTGCCTCACAATGTCACATGCTTACGTGATTCTGTTGTCACACACAAGCCACAGGGGAGGCTTCTTTGCCTTGAGATATGTGAAGATCTAGGAGACTGGTGGCAGAACACCACAGCCTGACTTGAACCCCAAGACCAGAGGCAGCAGGAGCAGGGCTCAGAGTGAGTGCGGCACAAAGCTCCACTGGGACGACTGTTGATGTCACATGACAAACAGCCACTGTCCCAGCCTCCCATTTTCACACAGCAGTTTCTTTTTCTGAGACCTCTCTTCCCGTGCCTTTTTGTGGCTTTCTCCTTCCGAGCCTTAGAGACTCATCTAAGACATGGCTTTCTTGAATGTAAGGACAAGATCCACACGGGCATCCCCAAGAGCTCTGGTCACAACTGCAGCTAAACTGTGAATGTAGTGACCAAGTGTTAAGAGCACTGTGTGGCAGAAGGTGAAGAACCGCCCTTGCAGGTTCTCCACTGCCCTCTCATCGCCGAGCTAAGGCCTGCCCGCTCTGCAGGATTGCTAAGTACTTCCACACGTTCCACAGACGGTGCAACACCAACGCATTCTAGCCATTGTGCTGGGCCCCCCGGGGGGGAGTGGTAATAAATCAATGCACCTCACACTGAGTATGGGGGAGACACATAAAAATCAAATAAACATCTATTTACTTACAGAGTTCCCTGAAAGAAACAAACAGGATACCACGAAATAAAGTAAGTGGACTCAACAAGACGAAAATGAAGCTTAAGACCTCATCTAGGGGTTTAGGCACACCAGAAGGGGTAACGCTCCAGCTGAGGCATAAAGAATGAGAAGTGACACACATAATTCTAGGGAGAAACTCCAGAGAAAGCACGAGCTTGTGGAAAGAAAACACAGTGTGTTCAAGAAAGAGAAGGAACCAGATAGTGGAGAGAAGAGAGTGGTCCCAGCTGAAGTTGCTGAAGAAAGTGGCCAGAAAGCGGCCAGATCCCTGAGGAGGGGCAATGGGAAGACAATAAATAACTCTGGGTGGGGATCTGACCTGCTTGTGCTTGACTGATGTTTTCAGAATGTGATTAGGTTTATGTTCTGGGCCTTAGTCGATGGGCGGATCATGCAGCCTTAGGGCAAGAGCAAGAGCCATAGCACCATTTTTTCTGATTGGCATAGAAGTCCAGGGGTCAGATGTTGGCAGCCTGGACCATACTATTGACAGCAGTAAGGGAAATGTGTGTGGGGGTTTCATGCTTATTTGGGGAACATGATCAGGAGACCTAGTGGAGATGGATGTGTGGAATGAAAGGGACAATCGGGATAACCTTGAGTTTCTGGCTTGGCCAAGCTTCTAACTTGACCAGGTGGGCAAAGGTCCATTTTGCAGAGCTCAGCCCAGCACGGAAAAGGCAGTAGCTGGGGGACCAAAAGTTCCATTATGGATATGTTAAGTGTGAGAAGTCAATCCACGAGGTACAGATGTGAATCTGAATATTTGTCAAATAAATCAGACACATGGGCTCAAATAGTACATGGGTTCTCTTATATGAGAAACTTGGAGTAGAAATAATGTGAGAAAAAAATAAACGGTGGAGAATAAGAAGCAGGGAGATGGGGCTTTTACAAAAGAGAAGGGACTGAGAGATGGAGGGTGCAGGGAAAGGGGAGAAAAAAGTGTCACATTCAGGGACCAACTTCCCACCATAAATGTAATCAAATAAAAAATTTTAAAACTCAATGTGTGAAGTTCTGTTTCCAGTTAAAATGGATACTATCAGACTGCGGAGATAGCTCAGTGGTCTAACCACCTGCCTGGCAAGCACAAGGACATGGTTTCAATCCCAGGTACTGCATGCCCTGCCAGCCCTCTAAACCACAGGTGCACTGTGCCAGCCACCAAAACCAGGCGTGGTGGTGCACATCAGTAATCCCAGGACTGGGGAGGCTGAGACAGGAGGATCACTATGAGTTCAAACTTCATTGTGAGACCCTGTAGATCCTATACTAAATATATTTTTTGAAAAGAATAAAAATTAAAAGAAAAAGAATGGGTGCTATCACCCAAGCAAAGCTGATGATCTAAACTCATACAAAACCTATGCTGCCTGAGGAAAAGACAGATCATCTACAAGTCAGTGACTCCTGGAGCCCATCAGGCAGCCGAGGTCATGCTAATTCAGGGGGGTGCAAGGCTATCCACAGGAAACATAGCACCAAAACATTTCACCCTTAAAAGAGCATCAGAAGAAAGAGGGCATCTGTAGGAATGGTTAAGACCAGCTGAAATTTAACACATGTTTAAAGTACCCCTGTGGCTCATGTAAGAATGTCGTCTTCTGAAACCAGAGGCATGAAGAGGTCTGTACTCACCTGTGGGATTGTGGGGAGGGGGTCCTGGAGGGGGAGAACCTGGAGAAAGCCCTTCTTGGTGGTACAGGTGCATAGAGCCTGCTAAGGTGTGACAGTAGAGCAGGAGTGTTTAGGGAATTTCATTGAGCCCTGGGTTCTCCATGAGCACAGAATGCTAAGGAGCTGCCACTGTCCCCAGCCCCAGATTTTCTCGGCTAGCAATCAGTCTGTTCTGAGGGAAAATAAATAAATAAATCAATAAATAAATCAATAAATCCCTGCTCACTCCTCAGGCATGGCTGTGCTTTCAGGGGAAGTGAGGTAAACCTGTCACAGACTCGAGCACAGGAAATCTCATGGGTCTCTAATCCCATCCCTGCTTCCAGATACGGGATGGATAACTTGCTCCTGCCCAGGAACCCACAACCCCACATGGCAACAGTCAAAGAAGAGGCCGGAAACTCATTCAAGGCAGAGTTCTTGCAAGCAGAGGACCTGCACCTACATTCTGGACCCTGGACCAAGAAGGACACAAAGACTTGTCACAAGAGAGAGGTTAGAATGCTCAAGAAGTCTGATACAGGCTGTTCAGGAGCACAGGGTCTGGTGCCAGCTTAGCTAAGGCTAAGACTAAGGCTGGAGCAGAAGAACTGAAAATCCCTAGCTCCTGCATGTCCCTTGCATAGAGAGATAAACAACAGAATGTGGAGAGAAGTCACCCATGGAAAAAGGTGGACAGGGGCTGCTGAAGCCAAAACCAGAGAAGAAACGTTCAGAAGATCGTTCAAGCACTTCAGATCTCACCTAAGAATGAGGCAGCATGGTCCACTGCAGGAGGAACCTGAGGCATAGGGTTGCCTGGGGTTAACAACACACCACCACCAACTACGAACTCAAGCCCAGGTCATCATAGCCATTCAGGAGCCCCAACTACTCCAGGACTCACGGCCTACCAGAAGTCTGCCTAACTCTGGTATAAATAGCATTTAGTTTCGTCTCTCATGCTCTTTTCTACACATGATCTGGTATATAAACAAAATTGGGATGTACACAAAAAGCAAAAACAAAACAACCCATTGTCGAGAAATTACACAAACTCAGAATGCGGCCCAGATGTTGAAAGCAACAGATGAGAATTTTATAATTATAATTAATATATCAAAGGGCCTGGTGCAGGAAAAGAGAAGCATAATATGTGGGCAAAAAAAAATGGGGAAATTCGGGAGAAGTATACGCATTTCCCAGCAGTGACAAACCTAATATACATTAACTGGGTGGCTTCAGATGAAAAACAAAGCAAAAAAACTTCCTTCTATCACAGTGCTAAAGGCCTGGTGTTCAAAACCATGATGTTAGCAGGGCCGCACACCCCGAGAACGCTGGTGGCGAACCTTTCAGAGGTAACCAAGAGCCGGCTGCAGCACACATGCCACAGGCTCGCCACCACTGCCCTAGAGACCCAAGAAGATGGTCTTTCCTTACCTCTTCCAGATCCTGGGAACTTCGTGGGGATTCTGGAGCAGGCAGCACTCCTCAGCTTCCTTGATTTGCAGCTATGGCCCTCTAGTCCTTGCCCCTATGCTCTCGCTCTCGCTCTCGCTCTTGCTGTGTCTCTGTCTGTCTCTCTGTCTGTCTCTCTGTCTCTGTGTGTGTGTGTGTGTGTGTGTGTGTGTGTGTGTGTGTGTGTGTCTTCTTGTATCCATTATCAAGACACGTAGTACTGGGTATATGAATCACCCAGAAAGTCCAGGATAATCTCATTCCAAGAAGCTGAACTTAATTGCATCTAAAAGTACCCTTCTTCCAGATAAGGTAACATTGCCAGATTCTAGGGGTTTGGATGTGCTTACCTTTTCCAGGGTGCCACCATTCAAATCCCTAAAGATGGAAATCATAAAAGTGAATCAAATGGTAGTCAGAAAAATCACACGACATGTCCCTAAAAATGAACTTATCCTATTCTCCTAACCCTGTGAACATGTAACTTACGTGGTAAAAGGACCTTTACACGTGTGACCAAGTTAAAGATCGTGATACGGGAATACTAGTCAGGATTATCCTGGTAGGTTCCAGAAACATCCTCTGTAATTTGCTGACCTGCTCTCATCACCGCAGAAGCTCTCTATCACGTGGTAATTCAGTCACACTTGTGGTGTTTAATCACATACTTTTCCACTTTTTGCAATACAGATAGACTCAGAATACTGCAAAGTTGGGCATTCTGGTTTTCTTGTTTGCTACTCAAATCCTCCTATAACTTATTGTTGTTGATTCTATTTTTTTTAGCTGGAGCAGACCAGAGTGACCAAGCAGCTTCATTACCATTTTGTTTAGAAACCTTCAGGTAAGCATCCAGTCTTCTCAGTGTCAGTTACACCCTCCACAAAACATGAGACACTGCCAGGACCAGGTGGAGGGTGAGGATGACTGGCATCGCATAAGAAGTCACCCTTACCACTTGGTTATTAGAATCCTCTTCCCTTGAGATCACTCTGTTGCACACTTACAAGGGCACAAACACTTTCACCTTTCGCCCATCCACATCACATGTGCATCTCTTTCCCCTTTTTTCCTTCTTTCTGTATTTCTTCCTTCCCTCCTTCCTTCCTTCCTTTCTTTTTTTCTCTTGTAATACTGGGGATCAAACCCACAGCCACTCTACTACTGAGCTGCACCCTCAGTCCATTTTTATTTACTTTTTTGAGACAGGGTCTTATGAAATTATCCAGGTAAGCTTAAATTTGCAATAGTCCTGCCTCCTCTGCCTTCTGCTGTGCTGGGAATACAGGCATGGCCACTTTTCCTTCCAAGCAAAACTCAAAGTTCTGCCCATCGGGAGGATCTCCCTTCATTGCTGCTCTGCAGGTACAGCCCAGGAAGGGGCCTCAGAACTGCAGCTGCCCACCCTCATTGGCGCCTGCGATGATGCAGACCCACATCTTCTCTTCCTCTGTGAAGACTAGCAGAGAGAAAGCAGTCTGGTGGGGGTAAAAGTTACTGTCATTTGGACCATTTTTCATATCACTCAGGCCTTTAGGGCTTGGGTCTAATTGCTCATATGCCATTTCCCCTCAAGGATGGATAGCTGTTGTATGTGTGAAGTTTCATAAATTGGTAAATAAGTTTGATTCAAGATATGCAGCTCAGTTTTGTGCTAATGTGATAGCCCATGGTCAAGCATCCCGTCTCAAAGGCCCTGTGACAGGCTGCAAGCTGTCCTCAAAGAGGAGAGTAATGCTGTTGCCACAGATGGCAAGGCTGTGCTCCAACACCTGGAGAGCCAGCACGGTGGCTCACCTATCTGGCATCCCTCCCCGCCTTTGAGCTCCCCCCCCTTATCTGTTGGACACCATGACTCAAGAGTCAGGGCAGCTTGAACAGCATCCTGTACCCGCTGCAGAACCTTCTCTTGTTCTGGGACCCACTCACAACTAGCAGCTCTTCAGGCCACTTGGGGAATGGAATGGAATGGAATAACGCACCGAAGAAGGGATATGCTGACTCCAAACCAGAGACCCAGTAAACACGACACCTCTTTTTTGCTTACAGGAGTCACCACGTGGAATAGCTAATCTTTCACCCTAGAAAAGATACCTTGTCCAGACCCATACCAATAAATTGCTAGAAGCTTCCCTTAGGAAGTTCCTCCACTGCTGGCCGGGTTTACTTTCCACCTTCTGACATGTACCTCTCTGACCTGGCTTAGCAATAAGTGGCGACTTCTGTGTGATGAGTCCAATCAGCATCTTGTCATCAGTGTGAGGCATTACTGTGATGTCTCATAGAAGTGGAAGGTGGCCAAGATCTCTGTGAACTAAGTTATAGCATAGGACACGACAGTTTATATACAGTGAGATGGGAAAGTAAACATGTATTGTTGGCCTTGTTAGCTGAAGACAAACTGTTTCTGGCAGTTTTTATTAACGAGTATGAAGAAAAGTCATTTGCTAGACCAATCACTGCTTACTAGGTACCAGAGGATCTGTGAATTTACTCAAGCAGATGCCACTGAAGTCACTACCTGGGTAAGCTCACCATCATTTTTCCAGGAGCCGTATGTTTCCTACATATGCCAAATAGATAAGGCGAATTGGGATAGCAGAAATTATCACTGCTGGATTTTTTAAGTCCTGGTTGCATTAATCTATTCAGTCCCTACCAAAAATGTAAAACTACTTTTGGTTTGCTGTTCTCCTGCTAGAGGCAGTGTCGCAGCTGTCTCTGCTACAGGGAAGTAACTCCCAACTTCTGTAATAGGCCGAGCTTATGTCTCAGGACACCAGAGAACAGCATCAGAACAAAGCGGGTGAAGTGGAGGAAAGTTTTATTATTAAGAGAAAACTCTTCGAGGCAGGAAGCTTCTCCTGAAAGTGGATTGCCCCTGAGGCTCTTTATTACTTCCAGACAGTAAAATCTCAACACAGGGCACGTTGGGTCAAACTGTAATCACCCTACAGGATTACAAGTACAGTTGCTCAGCTAATACCGATATAATAGAAAAACAGTGTGCACAACTAGAGTGGAAGGGGTGGAATGAGGGCCAGCATGGGCGGGCATCCACCCATCCATGTGCTTACGACATTGTTCCTTCATGCCGGTTACATTGCTCAGGCTTATTGGACCAGTACTGGATGCAGTGCACCTTCGTGCTGTTGCTTGTCTCTGGGGGGCCTGCAGGCACAGCCATGCGTCTCCATCTCAGGGACTAGTTTCTGTCAGCTCAGCCCTGTGCTGACTACACTTCGAGCCTGACCTCTTTCTAAAAAACAGCCCATCTATCTCTAACTTTGCTTCTTCCCTAACTGGCCACAACAGTTCTCACTGCACAGGTCAGGAAGTCCCTTCCAATTATGTATTCTACAATTGGGAAAATAAGCATAGGATGAGTTCAGGAATCCAGTGGGCCCACCACAAGACAGGCCTAGGCCAACACTCCACAGAGCACACAACCTCCATGAGCCCCAACTGCCTGTGGACCACAGTGGCATTTTAGGCGTTCTGGAATTAGCTCAGAGTCAGTACCTAGTAGTTCCATGACAATTAATTATTTGCTTTATCCCAATGTGCCATACTCTGTTAAAAGACCACAGATCACTTCAGGAAAGTCTAGGTAGGAAATGAACAGTATAAATATTTATCAGAATACCAAGGTCTGCCAGGTGTGCTGACACATGCCTGTGACCCCAGTACACCGGAGGCTGAGGCAGGAGGATCACTGGGAGTTCAAGGCCAACCTGAGCAACACAGTCAAAGACCAGCCTGAACCATACAATGAGACCTTGACTCAAAAAGAAAGAAAAAGAAAAATAGTATCAATGTCTGTCTTCCATGAGATCCAGCCTCCCTTCACTAAAGACTCTCAGTCTGTAAATGGCTAAGTCTGCAATGATGAATGGGCCGCGTATTTTAATGACTCAGGTTAGACCTTGCCCGCTGACCTGGAGCCCATCCTCAGAGTACTCAATTGCTCTAATACCAAGACCAACTGGACAGCGCCACGGGCTGCATGACACAGCTTAGTCGCTCTGAGGCCCACAAGGTGGCCACGCCCAGCTCGCCGCTTCCCCACTGCATCCTACTTGCCAGCTGCTTCCTGTAGCAGTCCGCACTTGCTAGAGAAACAGAGCCAGTGCGAGTACAGAAGGATTTAAGATTGGCTTACAGGGGCTGTGCAAACAGGTGTGGAAAAGTACAATCGAGTTCTCTTTTATTTTTCAAAGAATACAATATAGTAAAAAAAAAAAAAAATACAAAATTTCATTAAACAAAGTAATAGGAATTCAACAATGGCTGCTATATTACATGATGTTATCATTCAAGTTAGTTGTTTAGGTTACCAGATATAAACCTGAAAAATTGATTTAAAACAAAAAACAAAAACAAGACAACAATAGCAAAAATGTTGTAAGCAACTAAAAAGAAGAAAAAAGAAAAAATAATAATAAAAAGAAAAAAAGTAAGCATTAACTACTGTTTTGAAAAGACCAGCGGAAATCAGCAGTACAGTTACCCAAACTATCCTGCATATATACATAAATATACCTTTTCCCTTCTTTCGTCCTTTTCCTCTTCCCAGTTTTTCTCTCCCATCTCTAAGACCCAATCCAAAAATGGGCATCTGAGATGAACATACACTTCACAAATGAAGAAATTCAAATGTTAAATACATATATGAAAAAATGTTCAACATCATTGGTCATTCAAGAGATGTAAATTAAAACAACACGGAGATTCCATCTCACCCCAGAGAGAATGGTTTTCCTCAAGAAGTCAGCCAACAGCAAATGCTGAAGGGGCTGTGGGGAAAAAAGAACCCTTCTCCACTGCTGGTGGGAGTGCAGACTGGTGCAACCACAATGGAAATCAGTGTGGAGATTCTGCAAAAAGCTAGGGTTCGAGGTCCCATTCAGCCAGCTATTCCCCTCCTAGGTATTTTTCCAAAAGAACTGAAATCATACAACAGCAATATATGTGCACCCATGTTTATAGCAGCACAATTTGTCACAGCTAAATCTTGGAAACAACCCAAACGTCCATCAACTGAGGAATGGATAAAAAAGATGTGGTATTTTTACACAGTGGAGTATGTCTTAGTTATTTTTCTCCTGTCACTGGGACAAAATACCAAGACCCAAAATTAAGAAAGGAAAGATTTATTTAGCTCACAGGTCATGGAGGTTTCAGTCTGTACTTGGCTGGCTCCCAGGCAAAGTGGCACCTGGCAGAGAGCAGCAGTTCATGGCAGCAGAAAACAGCTAGAAGCAAAGGGAAGGGCAGCAGCTGCGGCAGAAGCCCGCCTCTCTCCTCTCCTTATATCACAAAATAGCTACCCTGAGGCTGGGGGTGTAGAACTCACAGTGTCCAGCCCTCCTCTTGCACAGGATGAGGATGTTTACAAACTAAGAACGCTGGCTCTCTGCTGAGTCACTTAATTCAACTTCCAAACTTCTCAAGTTGACACAGTGTATCAACCAGCTCAGAGTATTACTCAGCTATTTAAAAAAGCTAAATTTGAGCTTTTTATAGATAAATAGATGCAACTACAAACTGTATTGCCGAGTGAAATAAGTCAGACCCTCCTGTGCAAACACGGTCTTGCACACTAGTTCTGAGAACCTGAAAGAGTAAATACAATCTGAAAGGTACAACAGATGCTGTGAAAGGGGGGGAAAGGTGCTCAATGGGAACCAAAGGGCGTTCTGTGAGCTGGAGATGCTCAGCATCCTGCTGAAGACCTTGCATTCACTGCAGGCTCCAGGGCGAGTCGGTGTCCAGAGGCTGAAGTGTCTGCGATGGAAGCGAGGAGATGATGTCCCACATGACTGGGAAGGGGAAGGTGAGGCCCAGAGCTGCCCCATGAAAGCGGAAGTGCGGCTTCCTTCATTTCCCTTTTGTTCCATTCAGGCTCCGAGCCTACGGGCTGCTGTCACTCACACCCAGAACGGGGCTTCTGTCTTCAGAAAACCCCTCAGCCACACCTAGAACCGTGCTGGTCCAAGTTAGTTGGGTGAGTCTTACTCCAGCTGATGCAATCCACCCTGTCACCTTGCCGATCAGACACAGTTCCTTGAACCGCAGTCTCCAGATACAAAGATAAGTTCATAATTACAGTAGTCCCTCCCTATTTCACGGTTCAACTTTTGCAGATTTTCGCAGGTTTTCAAAAAACAGTAATCTAAATTATTAATCGTGGATTTTTTGCTACATCGCAGGATTTTGCAGTACCATACAGTATATGTGTGTGGTTAAAATTACATAGGTTTACAAGTTTAGAAACTGGTTAAGAAGGGCTGTGGAGATAGCTCAGCAGGCTAAGCACCTTCCTAGAAAATGGTAAGAACAGTAGAAGTGTTTTTAAAAGTGTGGGAAAGGTTTATAAGAGTGTGGGAAGGGTGTATAAAGCCTTAAAATACATATAAATACTAAAATAAATGAGGGGTCAGGGGGGCTGGGGAGATGGCTCAGTGGAATAAGCGCTTCCCTGGCAAGTGCAAGGGCCTGAGTTCAATCCCTGGTTCCGCCAAAAAATAAAAATAAAAAATTAATAAAAAAATAAAATAAATAAATAAAATAAATGCAATGCTGGTGCTTCACTGATTTTCACTTATCACAGGGGTGTCTGGAGCGTGACCACTGTCCACTTAACATGTTATAACTATCCTGCACACAAACGCAAACACACTAATGCCATCCCAGAGTAGAAGGCAAGTTTTCTTTAGGGCAATCTCACTCTTAACACTTCATAACTTGAACATTGTATCATAGGCTTCACATTACTTTAGAGCCACTATTAAGTCTATAAACATGGGGCTGGCGAGATGGCTCAGTGGTCTAAAGCACCTACTTGGAACAAGCTTGGGAAAGCACAGGGACTGCAGTTAGATCACCCAGCACCACATGTCAGCCAGCCCCGCCCCCTGGTGGGCTGAGCTGGCCACACACACACACACACACACACACACACACACACACACACACACTAAATAAATAAATAAATAAATGTTTAAAAAAAAAAAAGTCTATAAACACATAACACAGGAAGTACCCTAGGAGAGAACCATTACAATTATAATGCTGTTTCTACGGCTGATCACAGGGTCACAGCAGGTATTTGGAACTACTTCTACTGCCCATTTTGCATTCCTTTGGCCTTCGGCGAGCCCAAGGAAGATCTCGATCCTCTCCCTGGTAGGGTGACCCTGTGTTCCCTCCTGAAGGTTCTGGACCACTCAGCATCCTGCCTGGATCAGGCTGCTGTAGTTTCCTAGTGACCTTAATAACAGGGCTTGGTAAGAGTGTGAGGCACCCTAAAGGATCCCACGCGCTCCGAGAACATTCGTTTCTCGTCCGTTGTGGAGTAGCAGCCCAACTTCCCCCTAGTCTGGGTCCGTCACCCCTGCCCACTCTGTGATTCCCATTTTGGCTTGTTTACTCAGTTGCATGAGGAGACCAGTGTGACTGGGGACTCTTAGCTGACAGCTCAGTGGCATCGTCGTCATGCCTGGTCTACCGAGAAGAGCAATCAGAGCTTTGCAAGGGCCTGAAGTTGCCCTCACAAATTTTCAGTGTTGGTGAAAGCTCTTCTGGACCCTCCCAGTGTGAGTGAGTATGTGTGAAATGATAAACCCATCCTTACGTTCCAAATTCCCTAAGCCTCCGAGTCCTTTTCTCTGCACTACACCAGGCACGTCCAGCAGTCCCAGTTCACACACTGCAGTATCCACTTTGCTCCATCTCTTAGCCAACAAGCTAAACCAACCCTCGGAGTCCATTCTAACTCCCTGAACAATGTGCATGAAATGTAGACTGTCTGCTCAATGAACTTATTTTAATATTCTTAGCCTGGTCCAACTTTACACTCCTACTGTTATGCTACACTCATCTTTTCCGATGTGTTTCGCAGACTTCCAACCATGTAAAAGGCAAAGGGGGCCTAGTTTTTTTGGAGTACATTGTGTATTTTGTACCTCAATCTGTAGGGTCCTGCTAGGACCTGAGTTTAGTTACAGGCAGAGAAACAGTGAGTCGAGGGGCTGGATCTAGAGAACCCGCATCCCTCTCTTGGTGACAGCCTTGGCAGTTTCCTGGGGCTGGGGTAGGGCGGAGTTCATCCTCTGCGAATAGAAAGGCCACTTATTGCGGGGGGGCTACCACAGTGGAGGGGAGGCCACTTCCATGGAGGTGGGCGGGCCTTTTCTGAGGCTGCTTCCACGGTACAGAAGACACATGAGAATTGAGGGATCCGCTAGCCCCAGGTTCATGGTGAATTCACGCACAACCTATTCAGGCTGAGCAAGTTCCCTTCAGCCCTAGTCCACGCCCTCAGGCGAAGAGCCAGCAGCCCCTGAGGCTGAGGTGCAACGGCGCAGTGACACAGCCCATGGCAGGGTGAACTCCACGTGGACTTCCAGCCGCCTCAGCCTTGCAGCTACAGGACAGAAGTGGCTCTCAGTCAGAGTTGCACAGAGGAGGCTGCGGGTCACTCGTGCTGGCATGCGTGGTTCCTTTCAATTGCTGAGGAGCATTCTATTGGGAATGTCTGTTGATCCATTCACCAGCTGAAGGACAACTGGGTTAGTTCACAGTGATTATGAGTAAGCCATTATAAATATTCATGAGCAAGTCTTGGTATAAACAACTGTCTTCATTTCTCTTGGGTAAACACCCAGGACTGGCATTCCTGTCATCTGATAACTCCTTAATAAAGTGCAAATTGTTTTCCACTGTTGCTTACCGTCTGCACCCGTGCCAGTCCTGGGACTGTCAGACGCACTGATTGACAGACCTAATTTTAGCATGCCTATAGGTAGGTGTGCAGTGGTATGTCGTGATGGGTTTCATTTGCATTTCCAAATGACTAAAGTTATTGAAAATCTTTTCAGGTGCTTATTTGTCATGGTATTTTCTACTGCTGCCAGTTTCCTTTCTTCTTTGTTGTCCTCTTTGCTCATAGCCACCCTTCCATGTGGAAAGTGGTATCTTACTGTGTTTTTAATCTGAAATTGTTAATGGTTCATGATAGTGAAAACCTTTCTGAAGACTTTATTCATCGTTTTTCATAAAATGTTGACCCAAATTTTTTGCTTTTGACTCTTTTTAAAAAACTGTATATACTTTTCTTACTTATGAGGTTTTTGGAAGTTCATGTAACTGCCACAGAGGCTCTGTCTTAGAAACTTTGATACAGTTTTCTTTTTCTTCATTTAAAAAAAAAATTATTTATTTATTTGGTACAGGGACTCACTACACATCTCGGACTCATAGTGACCCTTCTGTATCAGCCTCCCCAGCACTGCACCCGGTTTCAGTGGCTGGCATGTCGCACCCAAGGTTCTGGGGGGCTGGTGCAGCATGCAGTACAAGGGATTGAACCTGGGTCCTTGAGCTTGCCAGGCAAGCACTTAGACCTCTGAGCTATCTTGCTAGCCCATATAAATTTTTATTTTCATTCAATTCAAAATCCTTTAGTCCTTTATTTTACAATACATTTTTTTTTTTTTTTTGCTACTAGGTTATTTACAAGTATATTGCTTAATCTCCACATTTGGTGTTCTTCAGTTTCTTTCTTTCATTGACTTCTAATTTAATTTTCTGTGATTGGCGAAGATACTTCCTCTGATGAAATCCTTTTAGATTTGTTCTTCTGAGTCCGAGTATGGTCCATCTTGGCTCTACTCAGAGTGGTGGAGACCGACTAGCACTGTCACTAGGGATAACTTGATTGCTATAAATCATTATATAAATTATCACACAAATTGGGAGCTGGGGTTGGATCACGACCCAAAGGCTGGTTGATGTCTACAGAATTTATCCCCTGGGCTCCCTTGTCCTCTGGGTTCCCCTGATTTGGCCACTACCACACAGAGGAAGAATCTGAGCCCAGAGTTCTCATTCCCTTCCCACCCTGCCTCACACAGGGTTGACTCCAACTGTGTCCCTGTATGCCACGGCCACTGGGCTCCAGCCCTCACTGAGCTGCAACAATGCCACTTGCTCCACCAGGCCTGAGCAGTCAGGGATTCCTGCTGTCCCTGGGGGTGGGGGGTGGACCTCAGGCTCCTCTGTGGGCTCCTCCATGTGGATCCTGAGGGATCCCTGCATTTGCCAGTTCTGCTCTTCTGAGTGTGCCAGGCTTCCGGCCACGCCCCCAACTGCTCCACCCCGCCTGACATGCAGTTTTGATTTCTCGTTCTCTTTCTCTGTCCTCTCTACCTCTCAGAAAACTGAGTGAGACCTTTAAAGGATAGTCATCTGGTGATACTTTTGCCCCATTCTGGCTCGGCTTTTTTATGCTGTAGAAATCACAAGAGGCATAAAGTCACTTCTTCTAAGAGGTACTCTCCGTCCTGCTTCTCCGCCCACTGTCAGCTTGAAACCATTTCTGATGTGGCTCCAGACATTGTTCTCCTGTTTGCAGCAAATGCTGCTCTGGGACTGATTGCACACACCTCTCGCCAGCAGATTGCACCACCAAGGACTCTGCTCTCGGCGTCTCACATATGCCTGCTCCACTACAGCCATTACTCGACTCTGTTATGGAGAATGAGTGAGAGAGGGAAGCTAGACTGCCCTGGATCTATGCGCCTTAAAATCTAACTCCAACCTGGGATTAAGGTCATCGTAATCAACAAATCTATGAGTTGTTTTGGGCACCAGGAGCAGCCTTCCACATTGCTTCTCCATTCCTTCTCCATGCATGTGGAAACATACACGCATGTTGGGATTTCCAGGGTTCTGTGCTCATCCGTGCTCTTCAACATTACCTTAGTTGACTATCCTGCCCAGCACAGAGCCCAGAAAGCCCAGTTTATGAGTTCAAATGCAACAGTCTCCCCACATACATGAATACCCATCATCAAAAGGCCAGCAGTCTTCTCTTGGCTTCTCCCACCTGAAAACATCAGCAGAGAAGCAAATCAGCTTGCTCTGCACCATTTTTTCCCTCTTCCTTATTTTCTACAAACTCACTTTGGCATCCTAAGGTTGCAAGATAGCCTTGTAGAGACTGAACAACTCTGTGGAAGTGTCACTTCAAGAGCTTTCCAAGGTTATCTCTGGGCACTTAAGCATATGTTCTTTCAGCTTCTACCAAACTGACGTCAATCTGCTGTTTCCTCCTCCATATGGCCTGGCAAGTAACTCCTCCCTGTTCCACAGCAGGGAGCGAACGCTGCAGCACAAACAGTGAGTCACAAGGACAAGAACCAAGTGACATAAATGATCCCATCACAGCAACTCAAGTTGGCATCAATGCTGGAACATGGCATGGAAATTCGACAGAGTAGAGCGGGTTCTTCTCAGAGCCGAGAAACCTTCCTCTTGGGACTGCATGCAGCACAGGTTAGCTTTCCATTAAATTCCTCAGAGCAATGTCTTTTTTTCTTCCTGATGCTTACAGTGGTGTTTATGTCAAGGAAGACATTGGTGTCACTCCAAAATGAAAAGTAGGCTTTCTTGCCTCCAACCATTCCCATTCAGCTTCTTATGCCCTTGTACCCCTGAAATAGAGAAAATTACAGTGGGATCTCAGTTCACAAAACTGATTCTTTCCAATTCTGTTGGAAACCAAATTGGACAAGAACCAAATCTAATTCAATAGTTAGGTTCAATGCTGACCTTATGGGGAAATTAGATGTGGTTCTTGTCCAGTTCCGCTGATGAGAAATAGATTCATTCCCAACAGAACCACCACCTTCTGAATCACCACACTTGCTCCTAAGCTGTCTTGAAAAGTAGAGTTTCTCATCAGTGAAAGAGTTCTAGACAGACTGGATGTTTTCCTTGTGAGTTATTATTAGGACTTGGCCCTAGCAGTCTCTGTGGACCCAGAAATTCTGAGAACTTTCCAGAAGTCTTTGGGCAACCTGGATTTCTATTCAGTATCTCCCACCTGAGAAGCAGCATAGTGAGGAAGAGCCCAGAGAATGGGTGGAACGCCAGGGTGGCCAGCTCCCACCTGCATGAGTCCTGTAAGCACTTGGAGCCTTCTCTGTGCCACCTGTGATGTAGGTTTGGTGTCCACCTCACAGTGCTGTTATAAGACTTTAAAGAATACCATGGCATGAGCACCACTCATCTCATTTGAAATAATTTCTTCTACAGATCAGTTGCTCAGGTTATTTTGAACTAACTGCATGTGTGCTTTGTTTTCAATGAGAAACTTTCTCCAACTTTCAAAAGAATTGGTATTTCTTACTTTCCTTTTCCAGGCATGTAGGTGCTAAATTCCAGTAATTCTAAAGAGTGTAGCAATTTTAATGATGAAAGCTTTTAGCTTGACTTAAGCAATTTGCAGATGGCTTTGTTATAAGAACACAGAGCTGCGTGACCCAAAAAAAACCTTAGAAGGCCAGTCACCGTCTTTCCCTCAGGATCAGGTGTCTGTCAAGTCCCTGGTCCCTGAGGGAGTGAGGCAAAGCCCAGCCCACTGGTGAACTCTTGCATGACTTAATCAGTTCTCACTAACTGGGTGGATTGGCTGCTAAATGTTGACGATGATGAGCCAAGGACCGTGCCACTTTCAGTTTGCATGTGAGAGTGGAAGGGGAAATGTATTTGTCTCAATCAAATGGTTAGGTGCACACATGTAGTCCCAGGTACTCAGGAGGCTGAGGAAAAAGAGCCCCTGGTGGATAGGAATGCTCATAATGAACGAGATGAGAATAGCCAGGGGGTAGAGAGAAAGTTTGGGGGTAAAGTGAAGAGTGCATTCATTTTTACTACCTTAAGAAAGTAGGAGTTCAAAGCCAACTTGGATAACACAGTGAGATCCACTCAGTCCATGAATAAACAAATAAATGTAACTGTTTACACTGGAAACTTAAATTCCATACACACTATGTCCAGCTTTTCAAAAGACAATTTAATTTGTAGGCTAACAAGGGAAAGTTTTGAGGGATAAAGTTTTGTTAATTTTTGCTAACTTAAGAAAGCATAGTTTGGGGTGATTTTTTCTTCCTTTTTATTTATTTATTTTGGTGGAACCAGGGATTGAACTCAGATCCTTCCATTTCCCAGAGAAGCACTTTTTCCACTGAGCCAGCTTCCTGGCTCTCTTTTCTTCCTTTTTTATGTTGCTCTTTGGCTTGAAAATTTTCTGAAACAGATGCTTTGATAGTAAAAATAATGCAATGACCAAAGAAAATATGGAAGTTGCACTCTGAGGTCTGTACGTAGGATCCGCCGGCTCTGGACCAGGTTCCTGCCTGACACGGACTCGGCCCATCTGAGAACGCAGAGCAGCGCCGTCAGGTTCTAGACGGGCTTCCCACAGCCTTTTAGCTGTCTCTTACTGCAAGGACAGAACAGGACGCAAGTCTCAGGCTGACACAATGGCACCAAAGGCCTTTCTTTCATTTGGTGGATGCTCTTGAATTTAAATTTTTTTCTCAGATTGAAAACATTTGTATTTTCTATTGCTTTATGGGAATGTATTGACCATGAGTAAATGCAATGTTTTTCCTCATTAACCAGGGGACTTAACCATGTATCATGACAAAGGAAAGAAATGAAAAGAGTCACAGTTCCCAAGAACAGTCATTTCTTGAAGGGCTGGTGTGCTCAGTGATGCTGTCCTTTTGGCCTCGGTTTCCCCGGCCTTTTTCCTCCCTTTGGCCAGCTGCAGCTCCGAGTGTTTCTGCCATCCTTCCCCCGCCCAGTCACCCTTGGCTAGGTCTTGTGTTCTCCACAGAGGGCCGCCCCCAGGCCTAGCTGGCTTGTAACCCTGTTTCCAGGCGTATGGTGGCGCACACTGCTCCTCATGCACCATCCCATCATGCGTGGGCCAAGGAGAGCTACAGCAACAGTGGCTCTGCCGCATAGGCCTCTCAGCCAACGAGGAAAAGCAGTACTGCAGCACAGCGAGAAGGGAGCTTCATCGCAGAAGCAGCATCTGAAGTCCATATACCAGAACCGATTTTTAAAAACAAAGGAATAAAAAGAAGTGACCTGTCCATACCTCATAACTCATTAGCGAGAGCTGGCCACAATTCAACCCAACCTCAGACTCAAGGAAACTTTAGGGAGCATCACTGTTTCTGGAATAAAGGAGACTCCAGTCCAGCCTTTGCTGTCCTGATGGTAGATGGTAGAAAGCGAGCCATCTCTCATTTTATTCACCTCTGTTCCTTACCTCAGAAACACTCACGAAAGCCCAAGAAGAGATGCAGACACTACGGCGCTCACCCATGACCTGTCACAATCCAATAAGAAGCCTGCCAGACAAAAGGCAGGCAAAAGCTGCATGCTCTGTCCGCAGAGGCAGTGGAAACATGGCGTGTGAGGAGTCCACCCACCCACCTTGGGATCGTCACCTTAAAGTGCCTTGGCTGGCCCTGCTTGGCTTGGGGCTGCTTTCTCAAGCCACCTAGACTTCTCGCTACCTGTCCCGTTAGGTACACCACCACTCTGCAGTGCTGTTCAGCTGGGAGGACAGCAGGAAGAACTCTAGCACTGACACTTCCTCTCTGTGAAACAAGCCACAGGGCAAGGGCATCCATTGTACGGCGATCAGAACCCATATGAAATCAAAGACCAGAAAACACTGCAGAGTAGAGAAGGAGCTACATCAGCAAGACTTCCACCTCACGATAGGAAGCTTCTAGAAGCAAGCAGGTAGGAAGACACAAAATTAAAAGAGCCCTGTAACCTTCTATCGTCAACATTTTCCTACTCAGTAATTTAGGACATGAACAATGACCTCCATGTAATTATTTTTAAGCACGTACTTGTTGAAGGATAACAGTGGAAGTGTCATGTTGAAGCAAGAAGTCCTATTACAATGCTAAGAACCAGATTGGCGATGCTAAATAAAGTGACAGGGCCATTATTTCCATTATTTTGGACTAAACTTCTACTAGGCTGAGTCCAAATGGAATCACCAATGCTAAAGCTCAGCATCACCTAGCCAAAAAGAAGTTGTTAGCTGACCTTCTGAGAAATTAGAAAGCAAGAGCAACCAGCTGCCCCAGACAGGCCCATCTCATTCAGCGTGGTGGTGAAGGTCCCTCTAGAGACTTTAATCCGCACCAAAGAAGCATAACCCAAGGTGGTGTAGTGTTACCCCATCAGCTATTTTCCTGCCCTGTCCCACCTTCCACAGAAGCCCCGTGGCCACACCTAATCCATGCTGAGTTCCCGGTTTCTGCCTTCCTCAGCCCTCACCTTTCCTGCTCATCTCCTCAGAAGACTTACTCTCTTTTGTGGAATGAAGTGTGCCTCCTTTTCTGGTTGCATGTAAAGTCCATGGAGACCTGTAAACCAGAATTCGGTGTAATGTTCTCCTTTGACAGCACGAAGGGTAGCACCTGTCCCTTGGGAAGCCCGCTTCCTGAGTCTAATGAGTCCCCGAGTCCTTATGGCACTAATTCATTTTGTATCAGTCATGCTTACTTCTGCCTCCACTCTGATGCTACAAATTAGATGTCTCCTTAAGCCTGGAAAATGTGCTAAGTTTTTGGAAATCTGGCTGAGAGGCAAAACCTCCTCCCACTGTCCAGCTGCACACACAGAATGGAGGTTCTACCTTTGTGCCACTCGGAATACCACTGCCCTGACACAGGGGGCCAAGCTGAAGGGACCTGAGGCTGCTGCCCCTCCATCACAAGTACTGAGCTCCTACAATGGGGGTACCACTGTCCACATCCCAGGACAGAGCTGTGCTTCAGATATTCTATCCAGTGGTACAAGCAAGCTGTGAAATAGAGGACTCCAAATCTCTCCCCCAAAGTCACTAACTCCATTTCCAGTGGACTATGGATAATCTTGAAGTCAAAGTCACTGTCAAAAGCAATGGAGGTGTGGCATAAGGCAATGAGGGGAATCTCGTGGACTTGTTGGAAATACAGCCTACACTAAAATTTGGATGGTGTGCTATGGAAAACAAGGAAGGGGTTAGTTGGGGTGAGCCCTCTTAGGGTCAAGACAAAATTCCCCACTGATCTCAGGAACTATCCTTTCAAAGAAGTCCAAGTTTTGGGAGTCAGTTTGAGGAACAATCTAGGTCATAAGAGTTGCTAAAAATCACAGGGCAGTGAATACAGCTAAAAAGCTGAAGGGAGACAAAGAACAAGACAGACAGAGCCCTCTAAACCTGCTGTGTGCCCAAAGCAGCGGCCATCCTGAAGCTGTACCCCAGGGGAGCAACCTCCGAGACTTCACACTGTATTCCAATAAGCTAACAGCCAGCACCCAAGGAACCAACAAACAGCCAAAACCAGTCACGGAAGACCAGCAGCCAGAACGTTATCTAGCATGTTCATTTTCATCAAAAACTTCTGAAGCACGGAAAGATGTAGCGGACCACCCAACTTTTAGCGTAGACTGTGTTTCCAACAAATCTATGAGATTGCCCCTTATTGCCCTGCACCACACCTCTATTGTGTATTTTTTATCATTTTTAGAGAGGATACAAAAATAATAAAAACAAAAACATTGGAAATGATACAGAATTTCACTAAACAAGATTATAGGAATTCAACAATGACTGTTATATGGCATATTGTTGTTTTCAAATTAGTTTTTCAGATTACCAGATATAAGCATGCAAAATTGGTCAAAAAAAAGAAGAAAAATTTAAGCATTACCTGTTCCTTTCAATAGACCAGTAGAAATCGGCAGCACGACTACCTAAGCTATCATGTGGATATACATATTTTTTTTTTCTTCCATTGCTTTTGGCAGTGACTTTGGCCTTGATCCTTACACTGAAAACCAGTAGGCAACTGAAACTGCCTGTGAAAGTGACCATCTATCAGGCTGAACAGATGTCAGACTAAAGAGAAAGCGTACTTGAAGTACCCACTGCAAATAATTTCAAGCAGCACTTTCAAATAAGGAACACCAGGATTTAAAAGTAAAAGAAGTTATAAAATAACAAAAGAATAAGGAAATTCATGACTATAATGTCACATTGGCAAAGAAAATATTGATAAAGAAATAAATAAAAATTATTTTAAAAGAACCCAGTGGAAATTCTGAGCGTGAGCTGGGGACATGGCTCAATACTAGAGCACTTGCCTAGGTTACCAGAAAAGGAGGACAGGAGGGAGGGAGGGAGGGAGGGGGGAGAGAGAGAGAGAGAGAGAGAGAGAGAGAGAGAGAGAGGAAAGAAGAGTGAGTTTTGACACTAATTATCCAACCCTCAAAGACAAAATAGCGAACCCTCAGAGTGAAAGGAGGAAAGGTCTATTTTTGCTCACAGTTCGTGGCGGTTTCAGTCCATTGTCCTTGTCCGCAAGGCAGGGTGGCATCGCAAAGGAGAAGCAGTTCAAGGCAGGGTTGGCAGAAAGCAACCTGGAGCCTACAGTCTGGCTCCACCTTTCTCCTGTATTCCATTCAGGTTAGAGCTTAACACTTGGCACCGCCTACCTCCAGGTGGAGTTTCCCATTACCCGCACCCAGGACTAAACTAAACCGGTTTAGCTGTCACACACCCTTAATCCCGTATCACAGACCCTAACCCAGCATCACACATCTGTAGTCCAGCCTCCTCCCAAAAGCCCCACCTATGAATACATGAGGCTCCAGGGGCACAGCTAGATAGGAGCCATAAAAGAAAAAGCAGGAAGGGAGGAAGAAAGGCAGGGGGAAAGGGAGGAAGGAAGGAAAAAAGGGAGGGAGGGAGGAAAGAAGAGAAGGAGGAAGGGAAGGAAGGAAGGAAAAAAAAAGGATAAAGGAGGGAAAAGAGAAAATAAATTTCTGGGCTTCAAAATTATAACTGAGATGAAAAATCTACCAAAGGGGCTTAGCAACAAATGTTAACTGGCAGAAGAAAGAATTAGTAATATTAATGATGTATTGATAGTTACTATGAAGTCCAAAAAGAAACAGAATAGAAAAGAACCAGACAAATAGGGACACCATTAAGCATGTATGTACACACATAATGATAATATCAAGAAAGGAAATAAGAAAGTAGAAAAACTATTCAAAGAACCATTACTGGGTTTGAGAGCGCTGGAGTCTCCACCTGGAGTGAATTTCTAGGTTCTTTCTTTTCTGCTCAAAGAATTGTTCAAGACAAGCTCAAAAGGTAGCAAAGTTTCCGTGTAGTAAGGGTAAAAACAGAAGCATGCTCCACAGAGTGAATTTCGGCTAAGTAAAGTAGAAAACAAGTACACACTACAGAGTGACAGTGGAGCACACTGCCCAAGAGCTCAGTGTCAGCTGTCCTCTTCGTGCCTCCCACTCCTCAGACTGAAGCCAGCTCCAGCCCAGCCCGCCCAGAACTGCTGGAGTTCTCATGAGGAGACCGTTGCAGGCTTTGGAAACTGCTGTGCCATGTGCCTTGAGATTTTGTAATGCACAGATCACTCCTACTCCCCAGCCAGCTTGCTGTGCCCCAATCTCCTGCCTCAGAACCAGTAGCTGAAAAGTTTCCAGATTTATTACAAACATTAATGACCACATCTAAGAATCTCAGCGAACTCCAGGTGGTATAAATGCAAAGACACCCATGTACCTGATAACAAAAGAGCTACATGGATGCCCAAGACATTCGTGGCATTCATGAATGCAATAGGAGAAGAATGATTTCTAGCTTCCATGGCAACCCCAGGGAGCTCTACAGCTACTTTCTCAAGAGAATGATTTGAGCCGAGAAGAATAACAGAATGAACACAAGAACAGAAGTACTAATCTAGATACCTATATCCAACAAAAATAAGATTAAATAAAAACACTTGCAAATAAACAAAAATAGGGCAAATGTGTCGTTAGAATATACAAGAGATTCTAAAAGGAGCACTTCAAGCTGGAAGCAAGTAATATTCTGGTAATAATGTATAACATATAAGGTAATTACACAGTTATAAAAGATAGCATATTGCTCTCCTTTCTTATCTAAGTTATGGTAAAAATAATATGTGTAATGTGTTGATGGGCCTATAATGTATTCAAATGTAAAGTATTTGTCAGTAACAGGTGTTAATCAGCTTTATTTTTTAATTTAAAGAGAATGAAAGACAATAAAAATGATGCAGACTTTCAAAACAAAATAATAGTAAAGTAACAATTTATTATATTGTAAGTTGTTATCTTCAAAGTTATTGCTTAGGTTACCAGATATAGGCATGTAAGATGACCAAACAATATAAACACTGATGGTTCCTTTCAATGAACTAATAGAAATTAGCAGTACCATTATCTTAGCTACCGTGTGTGTGTGTGTGTGTGTCTGTGTGTGTGTGTGTGTGTGTGTGTTCCTTTCTTCCTTCCTTTCCTCATCCGAAGTTTTAGCCCACACTTGAGTGGATCTGTTGCTTTTGGCCTCTGGGGTCATACCAGATGGTAATAGTTGGGAGTATGGAGCAAAGTGAAATTCTCACCTTGTGGTCAGGACGCAAAAGGAACAGCATACTGGACTGGTGAGATAGCTCAGCAGACCAAGCGCCTGCTTAGGCAAGTGCACCCAGCACAGCACCCCGGTGATCAAACCCCAGCCCCTGCATCTGCCTAAACAGGCACTTTAATCCACTGAGCTATCTGGCCAGCCGGCCCCCTAGATCACTTCTTTGTAGAAAGTGACAAGATAATTCTAAAATTCACATAGAATTGCAAGTGACCTGGAATACCCAAAGTGATCTTGAAAAGAATACAGGAAGATTTTTCTGATTTTTAAGCTGACTCATAACTACAGTAATCAAGACATTGTTGTACTTACCTAAAAATATGCAAAAGCATCAGTGGGATGCAACTGAATCTAGAGCCAAGCGTAGTGACTCAGGCCTGTATTCCCAACACTAGGAAGACTGAGGCAAGAGGATTGCCATGAGTTCAAGGACAACCTAGGCTACACAGAAGTTCAAGGGGGCTCTGGAGGCTTAGGCAGCCTTAAGCTCATAGCAAGATCCTATCTCAAGAAAAATGCCAGGAGCCTAGAAAGCCTATAAATATA
The DNA here is from genome assembly GCF_000260255.1 of Octodon degus. Classification (NCBI taxonomy): domain Eukaryota; kingdom Metazoa; phylum Chordata; class Mammalia; order Rodentia; family Octodontidae; genus Octodon; species Octodon degus. The sequence continues at coordinate 30,437,408 of NW_004524580.1, read as the reverse complement.
ATAGCCTATCTGTGATCAAAAGGCTTTTTATGAGGATATTGAAAGAATAGTCTTCAACAAACAATCCTGAAAAACAAAACAAAACAAAACAATCCTGAGTCAGCCACATAGCCACATGGGAAAGAATGAAACTGTACCCTTACCCCATACATACACAATAACTAACTCAAGATGGATCAAGGACATTAGTATAAGACTAAAACTACAATGCTCTTAGGAGAAAATGCCATATTTACATTCTAATATTTAGAAATAAATATCACACAAAAGTACAAGCAGCAAAACAAAAAAAAACTAGAAAAATTAATCTGTCCCCAAAGTAAAAATGTTTATAAATGAAAGCAGAAGTCAAAAAAGTAAAAGGATAACACATAATTGGAGAAAATATTTGTGAATCATTTTTCTGAGAAGGGTATAGTATCTGGTGTATAAAAGAACACAACTCTGCAATCAAAGAACTCAATTTTAAAATGAGCAAAGAATCTGAGTAAATATTTCTCCAAAGAAAATGTACAGAGTCAACAAATACATGAAAAGGTGCTTGACACCACTGGGATTAGTGCGCTAGGGCCACTGTAACAAAATACCATAGACCTGCACTTTAGACAGCAGAAATGTATGTTCCTGTAGCTCTACAGGACTGAAATATGAGTCAATGTGCCATACATTTTGTTTCCTTCTAGGCTATGTCCTTTGCCTTATATATGGCCATCATGGACAGCAGTTGGGTGGATTAGGGGCCATCTTAATGTCCTTAGTTTAGCTTAAATACCTCTTTAAAGGCCCTATTTGGAAACCTAGTCCCACTATGAGATACTAGAGAATAGGAGATAGGATTACCATATGAATTTGTTGTGGGAGGGAAATTTAGCACCACAGTCATAATAGAATGCAAATCAAAACGTTGAATCAGATACAATTTCACATCCATTAGGATGGCTGGAACCAGTCATACAGTGACAATGTTCGAGAGGATTTACAGAAATCAGAACCTGTGTGTGGGGCCACACTGCAGGAATCAGCACTCTGAGAGGCTGAGTCAGGATCCTCAAAAGTTTGAGCCCATTTACCCTTAAAAGTCTTGAGTTTATCTTTTCTATAGCTGGGTAATACTCCACTGTAGTTTATATCTGATAATCTGAATAATTCAAAGACAACAATATGTGCTGTAACAACCATTGTTGAATTTCTACTATTTTGTTTAGTGAAATTCTGTATTGGTTCTAATAGTCTTGGGGATTTTTTTGTGTCTTTTCTTTTCCTATTTTTTGTATTCTATTTTAAAAAATAATTTAAAAAAAATGAGTTTGAGCCCAGCCTGGGTAACTTAGAACCTTAGCAAGTCCCTGTCTCAAAATGTAACTTTTTTGTTATGGGAAAAAGAGTTGAGGATGTAGCTCAGCATGAATCGGACAGGAGATTAGGGCAGAGCAAACTGGCTGGGAATCATAGAGACCCAGAACACGTGCACAGAACGCAGTTCCCGAACCCTGCACTTGGGGCCAATCAGAAAGTTTTGTCTTCAGTCTTTCATTTACATCTGGCACAGAACTGAGCTTTGGTGGGACAGCTTAGATCTAAAGTCAGGCCAAGTGAGCTTCTGACAGGACAACTGTCTCAGATACCTACTTCACTTGGCAGAAAAGTAGTCTAGGAAGAGAGATATAAGTGATCCCCACCACTGACATCAGAGCCACTATAAAACTCCTCTGTGACCTGTTCTCACTCTGAAAAGCATACTTTCCAACCTGTTTCAAGGTAAATCCTGAGGGGATTTGACTGACCTTGGCAGATACAAAAGTTACATTTCTTGTTATATAGGTCTTGCTTTATCTTGGTCTCAACCATCCAACAGAAAAGTATAAAAACAAGATATAAAAAGTAAAGCCACATTAATACGCTGAGCTGTAAAAGGCTCAAGACAACAACTTCTGACATTGCCAGTCCTACGGATGACCCACTACTATTATGGACTACTGGACTATATTGGATTATTTTGCTGAATTCACGTACCTACAACATTTAAATGACAATGGAATACCCTTCTCTGACAAAACTAAACAAAAAAAGGGGGATACAAATAAATTACCATTTTGTATCTATATATTCAAATAGTTAGGATAGATATACAGCTACTTTCTCTTAATTCAATGAATAGAAATATTTGTGTTAATAGTGTTTGTGGACACGATATCATGTCTGCATCTTGTACTATGAATAACCACTATGAAGACAACAATATGCAATGTATTAATTATTGTAACTATCCTACTAACCTGTTTTGAGACTGTCTCACTGCTATTTGTTTCTCAATAAAATTAATTTTTTAAAAACTGAGTGTAATATCTTCCCGCAATGATGAAAACGTTCCCAGATTCATGCAGAAATAGTTTTGCATGCCTGTGAATACAGTAAACATCACTGAACTTTATTCTTTAAATGAGCTAGTTTTAGGATGCATGAATTATATTTCAACAAAGCTGTTAAAATGGATATATATTATCATGGTTTCTTAGTTCCCTATGACTGCTTTAGAAAATTACCAAAACAATGATAACTTAAAACAACATAAATTTCTTCTCATCCAATTGGGAGGTCAGAGTTTGAAGTAAGTTTTGTGGGACTAAACTAAAGTTTGCGTGAGGATGCACTCTGTCTGGAGGCTTCCAGGGAAATCTCTCCTTTACCTTCTCCTGTGTCTGGCTATATATTCTTCATTTTTGGATCCTCTCTCCATCTTCAAGCTGTGTCACTCTGATCTCTTCTTTTACCTTCCTGAGAACCTCTGAGATGATACTGAGTACACCCAGATAACCCAGGATAATCACCCACCTCCCAAATCTGTAACTTCATTCCAAAAGTATCTTGTGGCAAATAATGTGAAATTTACATCTAGGAATGAAGGTGTAGACATCTTTTAGAGAGTATTATTGAGTATTACCACCCCTAGTAAGAAAACTAGAAATAAAATGGACATTCATTCATATAACCATGGGGGGGAGGCAGCCTACAGGGTGTTCAGGGTCTCACTACTAGATCAGACTCATAGTGATCCGCCTCTTTATGGCCTCCCAAGGGCTGGGAGTACAGATGTGCGCCACCACACCCAGTCTCAATTGCCATCTTAGCGTGCCCCGGGGGCAGGGTCGGCTCGCAAGCCGGGGACTGAAACCCTGAACCCTGCACCTGCTTGCAGGCACTTTAATCCACTGAGCTATTTGGCCAGCCCTCCTGGACTATTGTATCTAGGAGTAGAAACTCCGAATAGTCTAATGACCACTGAAAATGAAGGATGACCTCCTTCAAATCTATTAGATCCTGACGGTTCTCCTGGAGAGTCAACTCACATGAGCAGTTTCTGAAGTCTTTTTATTGTATTGGCCAGTGACCTTCTAAACATCTTTACCAAAGGTTGCATAAGGCATTACTTTCTTTCTGTTACAGTTGGAGTAGAGTTTGAGAGTGTTCTTCCCAACTTGAGGAGTATAATAAGCTTAGCGTGCAGCATGACAACGTTGAGAACTCATAGAGCCTTTAACAACTAAGACTCACTGAGAGAAATTTAAGTTATTGAGAGAACACCCTTGAAAGGGACTAATGCAGCTCTTAGAGGGCTCCAGTTAGTTCCTGGCAAGTGATAAAAGAATGATCCTGACATTAGGAGTATCATCTTCCATGCAGCCATCACCAGAGGTTGAACAGGCAAGGCTGAGTAATCTTGAGTATTTAGCCTCTGAAACTGTGAGCTAAACCTCTTTTCTTCATAAAATATCCAACCTCCAGCATTTCGTCACAGAAACATAAGTCACTGACATATTCTATTTGTGAATTGTCTTCTCTCCATCTCCATTCTACTAAAATGCCACACATAGCCAAGGGTAAATGCACCCTCTACCCCTACAACTGGCTTTTATACATAATTTCTCATCAAGGTCAGTTTTTTAAAGGAGCATATACCAAGCTGAAAGATCATTTGTTAGCACACATAAAGGGAAAAAACATAGGGCACAAAGAACACAACTCTGTCATGGCAAGTCACAAGCTGAAACACTTCCGATGCCTCCCTTGTCAAGTAGAGCTCAGCTCTTCTTTTAGGTTAATTGCTATATGTTTTGTAGGATTTTGTGTATATCTAAATATATAGCATCCAAAAAAATTAAAAAAAAAACAGTGCATGTTAAAAAAGACAGGTACCTACAAAATGGAAGCTTTTAATTATAACATGTACAACCCATATACATTACGAGTTTTAAAATTAAAATGAATGTATCAGCCACTTTTACATCATTGGGACAAAATACCTGACACCAGCAAGCTAAAGGAAGAAAAAGGTTTATTCTGGCTCATGGTGTCAGAGGATTTAATCCATGAGTGGCTGACTCCAGGGCAGAGACAGCATGGCAGAAAGGCATGGCAGAGGAAAGCTGTGCAACCCCTGGCAACCAGGAAGACAGAAGGCGAGAAGAGAGAAAATGCATTCTTCTGGACCATGCCCCAGTGGCCCATTTCCATGACCAGGCCTCACAGACATTTCAGCTGTGAGCTCATCAGTGCAGTAACCTGTGAATGAATACTCACGCTTCAGCGAGTGTCCCATGACTCACTCACGTTCCAAAAGCACTGCTTTTGAGTACATGAGGCATTTTTAGATCTAAATCATAAATATGTGCATTGCATATATGCTACATACTTTATAACAAAATTTAATAATTGAAATTTTCATTTTTGTTTGCTTTCTTTCTTCTCACATAAGCACATTGCTTTATGCATTTTTTAATGTTGTGCCCTACAACTATATTTTGTTCAGAAGATCTGTGTTTTTCATTTTGTAACTGTCGTAGCATGTTGACTTTTAGAGATGTATATATTATAACAGAACTAAGTTGATGAGACCATTTGTTAAAACCTTGTGGTGGTAGCTCCAAATGAGAAATAAAATATCTGATTGAAGGGAAAAAAAAAAAAAAAGAACAGGACTCTGTACCTCCAGGATGTCCCTGGGATATTGTTTCTCTTTCACCTCGCCTGCCATGTGCTGGTCTATTCTCACAGCAGTCCTTTACAGACTACCCTCATTTAATGACCAAGTTCTGTTCCTGGTCAGACCAGTTGTTCAATGAATTGGTTGCTAACTGGCGAGTTGCCTGTAGGTGATACATACATTACAATATTCAGAACAAAGAAATGACCAAAGAAAACTCTAATGTGGTGACTTTGCTCACATTTGCAGAACTCGTACACACAGCACCATAATATATTACAGAATGTAAAACTATAGTACTGCATGGTACAATCACTAAAAATTACAGTACTATGTCAACAAGGAGTATTATCCCAGAAAAAGACATTGAGGCTCTGCAAACAACATCTACAGAACTGTTAAAAAAAGAAAAAGAGGAGTCAAGAACCCAAGCAGCTTGGCATAAGCCTGAACAGCAGGACTCTGTGCTGATAGTGAACGTCAGTCCACAAGGAACATTTGCAGTGAGTTTAAGAACTGCCATTTTGCCCAGTCTTTTCCAGCAGGTCCTATCAAAGTTGTGAAATTCTCTGATTGGATCAGCTTAGTGGCTGTGAGCAGTGCTGAGATGTGGCCAGGAGAAGGGTACCCTGGGTGGGCCTGGCTCCTCTGCACCGCCTGAGGAACTGGGCGTGGAGCCCACTCCTTCCAGACACACATGTGGGATCACTGATTATGATTTGTCAACCTGCCCTGAGTAACACCACCTCTCGGATCAGTGTGGCTCTGGGTGTGCTCTGAGCAATTGACATGAAGGCTACAAAGCAAGCAGAGAAAGCCTACCCCACACATGGGTGGCACCAAGCAGCAAGATTGTGGCCTGAAGTCTTCCCTTACTATGGAGGGGCTCTGCTCTTCACTGCGGCCTTTGGACAGTGTTCTCCGGTGGCGACTCTTCAACCTTGTGACACTGACCCATCCCTGTGACTACAGAGAGCTTCCAGATCTCCAGCCCTCCCAATGGACCCTCCAGTGCCCCAGGGTACAGAGGGTCATTTTGGGTTCTTCCATCGCTGATTGTATAGTCAGCCAGTGGGGTCTTCCCTTTCTGATCCTTTAAGCCTACCAGATAAATCCTTTCATGTTAGTTCTGTTCCTTTAGTGAATCCTAACTAATATAACTTGCATTAATACTGAGGAGGGAGCTGTCCTTAGCTGAAAATTGGGATGTAATTACCAAGAATACACTGAGTGGCACACACAGCCACTGTCTGTCCGTTCTAACTGGAGTTTCCTGCCAGTCAACGGCACCTCTCACCTGAGCAAGCTAGAAACCTGGGCAGCCATCTGTAAATCTCCTTCCTGTCTTTCACTCTACATCCCACTCTCTACTAGTATCAAGCCATTCAGAGTCTCCCCGTGTCTACGTCTCTCAGGCCTTTCAAATTCTCTTTCCTCTTACTTGGACTGCTCTAGTTCCAAGCCTTCAACCTCTTTCCCCCAGTGCTGCATTGACATTTTAACTGGCCACCATGAATCAACTGGTAGCTCATCCCAGGGGGAGTTAGAGGGACTTTTTTAAAAGTAAAATCTTAACATGACGCTCTTCTCTTCCATACCTTCCATGACTGCCTTTTCTTCTCTGAATAAAGCACCCTGTGCACCACACCCCGAGCAGTATAGATGGTTTAACTGGGACTTATCAGTTCCTCAAATGCTCGTGCTTTTGCCCCTCTGTGGAATTTCCTCCTCCCAGGGCTTTGGCCAGCTATCTACTTAAAATTCTACCTCTCTGCCCCATCCACGATCTCATGGCAAGCCACTACCTAGCTTCCAGGCCCAACCTCAGTCCTCAGCCAGGAAAAATTTTCCTGGTCCCCTTACTAGGGAAGGAGTCCACCGTGAAGCCCCTGTGACACCTTATACTGCCCTAGCTTGCGCCGATCATAATGTATTAGAACAACTTGTCTATTTTTCTGAATCTTTCACCAAACTTAAAATTCTTACTAAAGGGATAAATACGCTTAATTTATGTGGCACTTCCAGATGTAGCAGTGTTGGTGTTTTAGTCACTTTTTTATCACTGAGACCTAGTACCTTTCACTCACAACTTAAAGGGGAGGTTGGTTTTGGCTCACAGATCATAGAGCTTTCAATCCATAGTTGTCAGTTGCTTTCAAGGCAGAATGGTCCAGCAGAACAGAGCTGCTCATAGATGGTGACCGGAAACAGAGAGCACAGCGGTGGTGGAGGAGGAAGAGGAAGTTCTCCAGGCCGCACCCCTTCCAGGCCACGCCCCCAGTGACCGCCTCTTCCCAGGAGACCCCAGTTCCTACCAGCAGTCTGCTCTGAGCCCATGATCCAGTCCAAAAGCCCACCTATATTCATTCAAGCATGATGTTCAGCTTTGTAAATCAGTTACTTCTCCATTGCAAGGCTTTTAGGGGACATTGAGATAGAAACTGTAGCAGTCAGAATAAAACAGTAGATAGCTAATAAATACTTATTCAAAACAATAAATGCTAAGAGCTTCCCCCATGTCAACTTATTTGTTCTACCTGTTAACAGTTAACCACCTCCCAGATTTCAGAAGAGAAAATTAAAGTATGAAAGGCTTGCAGGAATTTCAAAAGTACAGAGTGACAAATTACAGAGCCAAGCTTTGAAACCAGGCAGCCTGGCTGCAGCATTCCAACTTGTAACCACTATGCTATATTCATAGGTATGCAAAACCATACACAAAGGCTGCCCTAGATTGTTTGAAGAACACAAAAATGAGAGAGGGAGAGAAGCAAAAATGTACACAGGACACATAAAATGCCAGCAGAGAACTCTGTGTGTAACATAAGGCCTTCCCACTCTACTTCAAACAAACAGTAACAAAATCTTTCTGTTTGGTGAGATAGGATTCTTTCACAGAGAAATATTTCAGTATAAAAATTCCTGAGCTCAAATGTTTGTGATTCAGTTACACAGTGGCAGTTCATATTTATGTTGAAAATGAAAAACAAAACCAACAAGTTATTCTGGGCACTAAACCATGTTTGAAAGTGCTGCACTGATGTTTTTAAAATATTTTTGTGTAACTACTAACCTCTCCATCAGAACCAGTTCAGTGATATTTCTTAAGAATTAGCATACAGGGCCTATGTTCTTCTGCCTTCAAAAGAAAAAGAGAAAGAGGGAAAGACTATGACTGTCTGGTACGTGGGCATATAAATAATTTAAAAAGGAGACTAAACTTATCATCCCCCCAAATTAAGTTCAGCTTTAAGGGAAATATTGTATAAACATACTGCACAACAAAAATAGTTATCAACTAAGCATGATGTTCAGCTTGGTAAATCAGTTACTTCTCCATTGCAAGAATACTTACTATGCTTTAACCAGCCTGTGCAAGTTAGACAGTCAGACACGTAGAAAACAAAAACCTACTTCTCATATTCAGCTGGAGGAAATGCTGCTGTCGGTATAATTTGCCAGTCTTTGGTCCCACAAAATGAGTTGTGATTAAAGCAATACATGTTTCAGAGACTAGAGAAAGAATTTTCCATCTTGAGCAGTGACAACTTCTGATGATAATCCAAAGTGCCCTGGGTTTTTCCAATTCTATAGAATTTTTATAACAAGTAATAAAATAATCCTGCTATGCACTTACTTTAATGGCAACTGTTAAAACAGTAGCCTGAGTGGTAAATTCATAGTAAATGAAATGCAAAGAAGCTTGACTTCATCAAGTTAGGTTGGTAAATTTTAGGATAGTAAATATTAGACTAGCCTGTGGAGGAGATATGGAGAGCCCATTCTCTCAGAAGTATTTACAATTGGAGTTGAGTTGGATAATCATCTTTGAAACCTATGAATATAGCAAAGCATTAAAAACATTTTCACTAAAAGCCAGCATGAATTTGGACGTCCTTAGGGAAAGGATAGTTTGAAACATATTAAAAGTTGGACTAATAATAATTTTAAATAAATGTTTAATAACTTGCAAAGCATTTATTTTTATATTTTTATTTATAAAACTTTATTTATTTCATGTTTGTATTTTTGAAACAGGACTTCCTTATGCAGTTCAGGCTAGCCTCAAGTTCTCAGAAATCCTCCTGCATCAGCCTTCCAGGTTTTGGGATTACAGGTGTGCACCACCATTGCCTGTAACGCATTTAATTCCAGGCTGGGAATGTATTACAACGTGGTGATTAGAGAGAGACTTAGCAGTAAGCTTTAATAAAGAATGAGAGTGAAAATTAACGATTTATTTTTCTATTTTAGAAAAGATATTATTCTTAGGCTTCAAATGCTCCACGTATTTTTGTTTCAACGTATTTTTTTCTCAGGGAATTCTTTATTCATATGCAGCCCCAAGTTAAACTTTCATCCTATCTTATATAAATGACTATGAATTCTTTTTTGTTTGTTTGTTTAGTTTTTTGAGACATGGTCTCCCAATATAGTCCAGGCTGTCTTTGAACTTACAAATTTTTACATAGAACGTGTGTGTGTTTGCAATGTGACCATGTGACCATTTGCGCAATTCTCAGTGTCATAGCTGCAGAATAACACGTGGCTGTGATTGGCTCCAGAGAGCTCACCAGGGTGACTGCAAACCAATATTGCAAAATTTCAGCAAAGATTAAAATTTCTTCATAGGAAAAGAATGGCTGGAAAAGAAAATGAAATGATCGGGAATAAAAACCAAAAATGTAAAATGTTACTGAGAGTGTTAAGCTTGAGTAGTTTATTCATTAACTCTGATAGCTGAAGAGAAAGTAATTTTTGAGTAGTTACTGTAAAAGCTCAGATGGAAAACAAATTTCCTCCATGTCAATAGGTTAGCAAAATGTTATGCTCGCTGACTCTGTATAAAGAGGGCAACCCAGGGAACACTTGACCTGATTAGCTCATCAACAAGCCATTAGGAGGTTTTTCTTGGACAAGAAATGAGGAACCCATTTACACTAGTTTTATTACCTTCCAGTCGTTCATGTGCTGTTCTGAAAGCTGATGCTGAGCTACTAGTGAGAACTTGATGCGTGATTTATGGAATATCCCTGCTCTGGTTTAAAATTTCAGGAATTCTGGTAGTTTTCTGGGTCCCAGAGGAAACTAAGAGTGCAAAATATTTCACACAAATGTTACCTTCATTATCAGCTTCTTTGAGTACGCATAGATGTTTCCTTTTCCAATGAACATCCAAATATCTATGGTACATGCAAAGAAACAATAGACACAAGTATATGTTCTTATAGGTTATTTGTATGAAATCATTTTTATGCCTGGTGTCCTGAGGAAGAGAGAGATAAACAGACAGACAGAAAGAGAAAGACAGACAGATAGATTGTTCCAAGTAGATCTTTAGCTTCTTGAATATAGAAATTACCTAAGTTCCCAGCAGGACCTAACGCATTGTAAGTGTGGAATATATTTCTGACCATACTTTTAGATCAGTTATATAGTCACAGATACTTTGAGAATAAATTGATCTTCTCAAAGTGATGTGCTTCACCACACACACAATTTGGTAGAAGGCAGGCTGAACCCAGACCACTCTAGGGCCCTGGTGAGAACTGCCCTGCTCTCTGTCCCACCCCATCACAAGAACCCACCCGAGCTTCAGCTTGCCCCCAGTCATTATTGGAGCCTTCTCAAGCTGTGACTTGCGTACACACACACACACACACACACACACACACACACACTGTGGCGGAAAGCACACCAACTCTCCACAGTGAGAGCTTTGGTGAGCTTAACCGCCCCCCTGCCCCTGAGAATAATCAAGGTCCCAGAAATTCAGCAAAACAACAGAATATTAAAAGATGTTAAACAGTAGACACAAATCAACTACAATAGAAATCCCATCAGAGTCACAGAAGATTTATCAATGTAAACCATCAAATCAAGAAGAGCTTGGAATGAAGTACTTCAGGTCCTGAAAGAAGACAAATTTCAACCCAGATTGATGTACCCTGCAAAACTATCTATCAAATTTAATGGAGAGACAAGATTCTTCCATGACAAAGAACAACTAAAGAAACTCAGAACCACCAAACCAGCTTCATAAGGAGTATGAAAAATATTCTAGAAAGAGAGCTAAACAACCACAACCTTAAGAACAACACCAGAAAGGAACCACCAAGCAGAGCAAGCAGTTAAACAGAGGGGAAAGGTAGAAAAACTACACCATGAAAATAACATGACAATAATAAGCCAATACATATCAGCTATAACCATCAATGGAAAGAGCCTCAATTCACCAATATAAAGAAGGAGACCAGCAGAGTGGATCAACAAAGAAAATCTAAAGGGAAAAAGATACATTTATGTACATTTGTAAAATGTTTTGGATAATTGTACTGTTGATTTCTGCTGGTCTTTTGAAAGTATCAGCTAATGTTGAAATTTTTTTTTATTCTTCCTTTTCTTTTTTTCTTTTGCATTTCTTACTGTGTTTTTCTTATTGTTCATTTTGTTTTGTCTCTCAACTAATCTTCCACATTTATATGACATAATCTCAACAACTAATTTGAAGATAACATCATTAAATATAGCAACCATTATTGAATTCTTATGACATGGCTTAGTGAAATTCTGTATCCTTTCTAATGCTTTTTTTTCTATTACTGTTTTGTATTCTTTAAAAAAAAATTAAATCTGTACAACAATTTTGGGAGTATGGCCATCTTCACAATGTTGATTCTTCCTACCCAGGAGCAGGGAATATCTTTCCATTTTCTGAAATCCTCTACTATGTCTTTTTGCAGTAATAAATATATATATATATATATATATATATGTTAGGATATATATACAGCTACTTTTTCTTAATTCAATGAGAAGAAAGATTTGTACTAATAGTGTTTAGACAGGATATCATGTGTGCATCTTGTACTATGAATAACTACTATGAAGACAACAATATGCAATTATTGTATTGTACAATAATATTGCATAATAATATTAATTATTGTAACTGTCCTACTATCTTGTTTTGAAACTATCTTATTGCTATTTGTTTCTCAATAACATTAAAGGAAAATAAATAAATACTAAAAAATAAATTTAAAACAAAACAATCCAACAATATACTGTATACCAGAAACACATTTAACTCAAAAAGGATTTTCATAGAATAGGAGCCAAAGGAAGGAAAACTATATTCTATAAAATAGGAATCCAGAGAAAACAAGGGGTAGCTATTCTGGTTGCTGATGATGTCAACTTCAAACCAAGAATGACATGCCTGTTAGGAGAAAACTGCAAGAGAAAGAGATAGCAACCATGACTATACATGCACCCAATGTAGGAGCACCCAACTGCGTAAGACAAATCCTCACAGACATGAAACAACAAATGAGTAATAACACAAATGTAATGAGGGACTTTAACACCCCACTGGCACAATGAGATAAATAAACTAAATAAAATATGAGCAAAAACAAATAACAGGACTAAACCAAACATCTGAAGAAATGGACTTAGTAGACCTTTACATTGTTCCACTCAACAACCTCAGAATACACATTCTTCTCAGCTGGACATGGGACATTCTCCAAAATAGGCCATGTATTAGCACACAGAGCATGCTTAAGTAAATGCAAAAGAATTGAAATTATCCTGTATTATCTGACCATACTGAAAAGAAATGGGAAATCATTGACAAAAGAAAATGGAAATACTTTGTAAACACATGGAAATTAAACAACACTTTCCTGAACACTCAATGGTTCATAGATGAAATTAAAGAAGAAATTAAACAATATTCACACTCAAATGAAAATGCACATATAACTTCTGAGAATGTATGGGATACAATGAAAGTTGTTTTAAAAGGGAAATTGATAGCGGTAAATTCTCATATAAGGAAAACAGAATGAACCCAAATGAATAATCTTATGCTGCACCTCAAGCTCATAGAGAAGAGCAGCTGAAGCCCAAACTCCAAAGAAGACACATAATTATGAAGACGAAAGCATAAATTAATGCAACTGAGACAAAAAAGAAAAAAAATACAAAGAATTAATGAATCAAAGACTTGAGTCTTTGAAAAAATAAATAAAATTGATAACCCTCTAGCCAACCTTACCCAAAAAAGGAAAGAAAAAAATCAAATTTGTGCAGCAAGGAATGAAAAGGGCAAAATCACTACAGGCTCTATACAAATTCAGAAGACCATCAATACCTACTTCAAAAATCTTTAGTCTCACAAGATGGAAAACAGAGAGGAAATGCACAGATTCCTACATAGATACAAATTACCAAGCTGAATCCAAAAGATATAAAAATTCTGAGTAACCAAATATCAGTGAATGAAATTGAAAATGTAATCAAAGAACTACCAACAAAGAAAATCTCAGGTCCTCATGGATTCACAGCTGAACTTTACAGGAAATTTAGAGACGATCTAATGCCAACTGTTCTCAGACTTCTCAATGAAATTCAAAGGGAAGCAAGTCTCCCAAACTCAACCTGGGAGGCAAGCATTACTCTGATACCAAACCAGAGAAAGACCCAACCAAAAAAGAGAACTACAGGCCAATCTCCTTAATGAGCATAGATGCAAAAACCACCAGTTCATAGCTATACATGAATTTGATTTTTTTTCTTTCCTTTTTTGATGAGATTGGCTAGGGGTTTATGAATTTGGTTTATTCTTTCAAAGACCCAAGTCTTTGATTCATTAATTTGTTGTATTGTATTCTGTGTCTGAATTGCATTATTTTCTGCTCTGATCTTTAAAATTACCCACATTCAAAAAAAATTACCCACATTCTTTGGGCTTTGAACTTGACTTGGCCTTCTCTTTCTACAAGCTGGAGGTGCAGCATAAGATTATTCAGTTGAGCTCATCTTGTTTTCCTGGTGTAAGAATTTACTGCGTAAATTTCCCTCTTAAGACAGCTTTCATTGCATCCCACAGATTCCAGGCAGTTGTGTCTGCATTTTCATTTGATTATAAATAGTTTAATTTCTTCTTTAATTTCATCTTTGAACCACTGATTGTCCAGGAGACTGTTATTTAATTTCCACGTGTTTATGGAGTTTTTCCAATTTCTTTTGTCAATGATTTCCTGTTCCTTTGCAGTATGGTCAGATAATATTCATGGGATAGTTTCAATTCCATTGCATTTACTTAAGCATGCTCTATTTACTAGTATGTGATCTATTTGGGGGAACATCCCAAGTGCAGCTGGAAAGAATGTGTATTTTGCCACTGGTGGGTGGAACACTCTGTAAAGGTATACTAAATCCATTTCTTCATGAGTTTCACTTAGTTCTGTTATTTGTTTGCTGATATTTTGCCTAATCTATCTATCTCTTTGTGACAGTGGGCTGCTAAAGTCCGCCATTGCAATTCTACCATTGCTTATTTGATATTTCATGTCTGTTATAATTTGCCTTATGTAGTAGTTGAGTGCTCCTACATTAGGTGCATATATATTTATGATTATTTTCTATTTATCTTGTGGTTTTCTCCTAACAAGCATGTAGCAACCTTTTTTTATGTCTTTTAATCATTCTTGATTTGAAGTTAACATTGTCAGCCACCAGAATAGCTATCCCTGCTTTTTTGTGGGTTCCTATAACATGGGGTATTGTTTCCCATCCTTACTATCATATTCTGCTTTATCTAATTTCCTGAAAACTGAAAATGGAGAGTGATAATTTGTGATGATAAATTGTAACATGTAAAACAAGAGAGTACATTTAATCTATTTCATTAAATACAACTTGGCAAATATAATTTAGTTTTTATGAAAGGTAAGAATCTCACTGATCTTTGCTTCAGAATTAAAAATATTTGCATAGTTATGAATTTTAGTCTATGAATTTCCTTTTGAGTTAAATGTTTTTCTTGTATACAGCATATTGGTAGATTTTGTTTCTTTTTTTCCATTTATATATTTGGTACAGGGTCTCACTACACAGCTCAGACTCATAGTGATCCTCCTGTTGTCAGCCTCCCCTGCACTGGGATTACAGTGTGCACCACCACACCCAGACTCAGTCACCAGCTTGGTGCACCCTGGGAGTGGGGCTGGTGGGGCATGTGGGACTCGGGATCGAACCCCTGTCTCTGTGCTTGCCAAACCAGGCATTTAGTCCACTGAGCTATCTCACCAGCCCTAGATTTTGTTTCTTGATCCACTCTCCCATTCTGTCTTTTGTTTTTTCTTTTGATTAGTGAATTGAGGCCAATTCCTTTAGTGGTTATATTATAATTGATATATATTGGCTTAGCTTTGTCATGTTATTTTTCTGCTCTAAGTTTCATACTTTCCCCCTCTGTTTAATTCCTTGCTCTGCTTGATGGTACCTTTCTGTTGTTGTTCTTGAAATTGTGGTCATTTCTGTCTTTTTCTAGAATTTCTGTCACTATTCTTTGTAGGGTTGGTTTGGTGGTCCTCAGTTTCTTCAATTGTTCTTTGTCATGGAAATATCTTATCTTTCCATTAAATTTGATAGCTATTTTTTAATTAATTGTATTTATTTATTTATTTTTAATGTTTCCTTTATTTTTTTTCTTTTTTTTTTATAGTCCACTCAGCCCACCCTAGCCATGGGATTGGTGTGGCATGAGGTGCTGGGGATCGAACCACGGTCCCTGAGTGCTTGCCTAAGCTTGCCTAAGCAGGTGCTTTAGACCACTGAACTATCTCGCCAGCCCCTTGATAGCTATTTTTGCAAGGTACATCAAATCTGGTTTGGAATTTGTCTTTTTTCAAGACCTGAAATACTTCACTCCAAGCTCTTCTTGATTTGATGGTTTGTGTTAAGAAATCTGCTGTGATTCTTAGGGCTTTCCATTGTAGGTGATCTGTTTCTACTCTCTTAACAGCTTTTAATGTTCTGCTGTTTTGCTGAATTTCTGGGATCTTATTATTTGTGTAGATGTAGATTTTTTGATTATGAGTAACTACAGTTTTATATGCCTTACTTAAATGTATGTCAGATTCTTTTCCTATGCTTGTAAATTTTCTGCTACTACTGAAAATAATGTTTTTATGTCATTTGTGACTCTTGCTGTTTTGTTGACACACCTATCAATCTTATGTTGTTTTTCTTTGCACCATCTTGTAGCTACAGAATTGCTATGTCCTGATTATTTGTTACTTTTACAGAATTTTTACACACACACAAAAAAAAAGAATTTTCCTTTCATGTTCAGTAGGTGCCATGCTTTTTTTAGGCCTGAAAGCCAATCTTCAGTTTCATTCAAGCCATTTCTCCAACTTTCAATGGAATCCTTAATTTCTTGGACATGTGTTTGAATCTGTTTCGTTCATTCTAATTATTTCCTATATTGTTCATTCAATGTTTCCATCATTTCTCTATCCTCTGTTTTTTATCTATGTCTTCTTTATAAGTGTTAAACAATTCTTTGATGATTGTTGCCATTTCTTTTTTGACCTCAGGATTATGTTTTATCAGATTTCTTCTACAGTCTGATGCAATATTTTTTCTTTTTAAAATAATTTTATTGAGAAACAAATTTCTTTTTTTCCATAATTGTTTATTTCAGTTGTTATCATTTGAGAAATTTCAAGTGTGTGACTTCCAAATTCTATGTCCTTGTCTCCTGGACTTGTTCTGGGTGGGCAGGATGTCTCAGCTTTCCTTTTGCTCCTTCATTGTGACATTTTTGAAGCTGCTAATGTTCATTTGAAGTCAGCTACAATGGGAGAGGGGTGGGGCATGAGTCAGCAAGGCTCCCATTACAGCAGGAGGAGCAGGGTAGGACTCACCATGGCTCCCACAACAGGGCGGTGGGTGGCGGAAGCTCAGCAAAGCTTCTGAGCAGGTGGGGTGTGTGGCCCAAACTCACCATGTCCCTGTAGCTGTCTGATGTTCACCTGCATTCTACAAAGGTGGGATAGACTGCGTCAGGTCTGCCAAACTTCTGCACTGGTTGTACATTCAGGCCAGACTCAGGCTTAGACTTTTAGAACACGTGCTTATTTCTACCATTTTAGAACATTTTCCTGTGGGAAGGATCCCAGGATCAACTACTTCCATGTAAGCAGGTATTCTATAGAAAAAGAACACAGTCTAGTGCTCCGTGTTGAATTTTAACCTACTCTAAATATGCTGTTGTGGTCACAAAATTCTGTAGTCACTGGTCATCCATTGTCATAGCATATTATAGAAAATATACTACAATGTTTTCATCCAAAATGACTGAGAAGAATGGGGGCCTGGCCCTAGCTCAGGCCTTTAAGTGGCTGCTTCCACAAAGCTGTCAGCCTCAGGTTGCTGGAGTTCGAACCTCACACCTCTCCAGCTGGCCAAAAGTGCCCTGAAGGCATTCGAGGAACAAAAAAAAAAAAAAAATGACTGAGAAGGAACTACTTGAGAGGGAATGATGAAAGAGATGTGGCTAATACCCTGTGAGATTTTAGAAAGCAGGTGTAGAAGGTTGCAGAAGAAAATATTCTCACTGCGGTACAGCCCCACCCAGATGTGAAACCATCCTGTCACAAGGGGGACAACATAGTAGGAATCGATAGAAAAAAATTTAATATGTTCCAACCCAACTCTCCTCTAAAATTTGATTTTTATAAAAAATTCTCCCAGATATAGTCCAGATCTATGATCAATGTGTCTATGTTCCGGTGCAATATAACATCATATTTCTTTTCCTTTAGAGTTTTCATAAACAAATGGAGATAAGGATTTCAAGAATAATAGTTGAAAGATGTGTAGTTTCTTCACGTCGCCCCTCCCCCTCTGCCCCTGAGAAGGGTGCATGGGGATCAGGAGTTAGAGGATGAAAACAGTCACTGATGAGGATGGCATCTGTAAAAATCAGCTACCACTAAACATCTTTCTCATATAATACACTTATCTCTACCCCGATGGAAATAGAGTCTGCACATTGCTTAGCTACACAAAGCAAATGAACTGAGGAGAGAAATTTAAGACAAGACAGGCACAACAAAAGAGGATAATTTCAATATAAGAGTACAAAACAAAGCCCTTGGGAAAACTACCGAATCCCTTGGAAATTTTGTAAAAACTGCCTGTATGATCACACTAAAGAAAAAAGCAAAAATGGAAGAATGTCATAGCATTCTATCATACACTTATCAAAAATGTATGCAAAAATAAACATTCAATCAATTCTTTATTTCAAATCAATGTATAGAGTCCCAGCCCAGGCGCAGCGTGGGCTGGACCCTCTCCCACCCCCTCGGGCCGCCCCCACCACTTCACAGTACCTCCCCCACCCCACCCACCGAGTAGGAATTTCTGCCGAGTTCCGGGAACCCCCAGACCCAGTCCTAGTCCAGGTCCATTGAGTGTGTGGAGAGCTTCCTGCTGCCCTGCGCCAGCGGAACCAGTCCCAGCCCAGGCGCAGAGTGGGCTGGACCCTCTCCCACCCCCTCGGGCCGCCCCCCACCACTC
>NW_004524580.1:30398307-30413690 GCF_000260255.1 Octodon degus | reverse complement strand
CCAGCTATTCCTCTACTGGGAATTTTCCCAGAGGATCTGAAAACATCATATCATAGGGATATATGCATGCCTATGTTTATAGCAGCACAATTTGTGATTGCCAAATCTTGGAAACAACCAAGATGTCCATCACCTGAGGAATGGTTGAGAAAGATGTGGTATTTTTACACAATGGAGTATTACTCAGCTATAAAGAATGATAAACTCAAAGCCATTATATTGAAGTGGTCTTTTTTTTAAAGGTAGCTTTTTTTAGTATTAATATCATCATCATCATCATTATAACAATCTAATAAGAGAAAAATATAGGATTAATTTTTGCCAATTCTTAACAATGAAAAACTTGGAAGGAGAAAAATATTGATCTTTCCACTAACTGAAATGAAATGGAATCTGAGCATTTGCTTGGAACTAAATTTTCAAGCATTTGGTAGGAATTGGCTGACCTCTTTGAGGAATTAACTTTTTTATTAATTTTATTGAGAAATAAATAGCAGTGAGACAGTTTCAAAGCAAGTTAGTAAGACAGTTACAATAATTAATACATTGCTTATTGTTGTCTTTGTAGTAGTTGTTCATAATACAAGATGTGGACATGATCTCCTGTCCAAACACTACTAGTACAAATCTTTCTTAATGAATTAAGAGAAAGTAACTGTGTATCTATCCTAATTATTTTGTATATACAGATACAAAATGGTCCTTCATTTATATCCACTTTTTTTGTTTAGCTTTGTCAGAGATGGGTATTCCATTGCCATTCAAATATTGTAGGTGCATGAATTCAGCAAAATATTCCAATATAGTCCAGTATTTCATAATAGTAGTGGGTTATCTGTGGGACTGGTAATGTCAGAAGTTGTTGATTTGAGCCTTTTACAGCTCAGCATATTAATATGTCTTTACTTTTTATACCTTGTTTTTATACTTTTCTGCTGGATGGTTAAGACCAAGGTAAAGCAAGACCTACATAACAAGAAATGTTGACTTTTGTATCTGCCAAGGTCAGTCAAATCTCCTCAGGATTTACCCTGAAACCCTGTACCGCAATTTGTAGATCCTTTGTCAGTGTCAGCCATGTGGTTAAGTCACAGCCATTGATTAACCAATATGCTCTCTGTAAAAGCCTAAGAGAGTGTTTTCTCTCCAGGTGACTCTCCTTAGGCACACTCTACATTGTCGGTCACTTTCCTCTGTGGCCCCATAATCTCCTTTATCAGAAAATTTGGGACACCACTGAGTTACAGGATGTTACAGTACAGGTTCTACTTGTCTGCTGAAAGGATCAGTTAATGCTTTTTTTTTCTTTTCATTCTTCTTATGTTTTCTTTCTTTTGAATTTCTTACAACTTTTGTTCCTGTTTTGTTTTGTCTTTAAGCCAATCTTGCACATTTATATCTGGTAACTTGAACAACTAATTTGAAGATAACATCATACAATACAGTAACCATTGTTGAATTCCTATTACTTTATTTAGTGAAAATTTGTATCATTTCTGTTGCTGTTTTTCTCTATTGCTAATTTGTATTCTTTAAAAAAAAGAAAGCAGATTTATCTTCAAAGTAAGATTTTTCTGGTATCTATTTTATACTGATCATGTGACTCAGTGCATAACAAAAAAAATTGAGGAATTGCAAATATGAACCTTGTTCTCCATTAAACAATGAAAGTCTTCATCATTTCTCCAAAACTGAGAATATAGTGAATATAAGAGAGCTGAGCACAACATGCTTAACTTTTGAATACCATGTTCCATTCCTTACTACCCTAAATTCTAATAATGGTCTTGAAGCCATGAAGCTTAGAAGAAACTAGATTTAACATCTGAAAGCTACTTTTCATTAATATGGTTGCTACTCCATATAATTTAACCACGCATCTCCTAATTTTTTTAAATTTGGTACAGGGCCTCACTGAGCAGCTCAGACTCATAGTAATCCTCCTGTCTCAGCCTCCCAAATTCTGGGATTACAGGCGTGTGCCACACTCGCCATGGGTTGGTGCAACATGCAGCACTAGGGATCAAACCTGGGTCCTTGCATTTACCAGGCAGGTCTTAGACCGCTGAGCTATCTCTCAGGCCTAAGCACACATGTCTTAAATTTAGATATTTGGAAAACACACAGATTACATTAGATTATAGGACCTGACTGAGTCAAGCCCACTACAAGAAAGGATATTTCCCTCACAATATCTCCACTAACACCAAAAAGGCAACTAAATAAATACAGACTAATTGCTTTTTTAAAAATCTTTTTATTTATTTACTTCTCTATTTGGTACAGAGTCTCACTTCACAGCTTGGGCTCATAGTGATCCTCCTGTCTCAGCCTCCTCAGCGCTGGGTTTACAGGCATGTGCCACCACTCCCGGTCTCGGTGGCCACCTCAGCATGGGGCCAGCATGACATGCAGTACCAGGGATTGAACACAGGTCCTTGCGCTTGCCAGGCAGGCGCTTAGACCACAGAGCTATCTCCCTGGCCCAAGAGACCAATTGCTTTCATTGAAACCATAAATTCAAATTTCATTGAAACCATAAATTCTTGTATGCCCTACAAGACCCGCTCTGCTGGACTCACTCCACCTCTGCAGCCGGACTAACAACATGTGTCTCTAATTCTGACCTTTCCTTTCCAAAGGACAAGGTTCAACATGGAAACAAAGCTGCACTCAACTCTTTTCAAGGACTAAGGGAAAGCCAGGCAAGTTGTTCTTACAGCAAATTACTTTTTTGATCTGAAAACAAACAGATTTCACAGCTTCAGGCCTTTTTCACTCTTCTTAATTTCACCATCTAGAATGGAATATCCTTGCCAAAATATTTTCTTCAATATTCAATACCAATTAAATGAGAGGATCATGGCAGGGAAAGTCTAGAGACTGTCTCCAATTTTGGGGCTGGACAGTCAGTCCATCACGAACACGGGAGTCACTCATCGATCTGAACCTAATGTGCTCGACCCTGGGTCTCAAGGTAGCACTGGAGAGGTGGATGACCACAGTTGGGGTAATAAAATTATACCTTTTTTTCCTCACTAAGCCTTACCTTGCCACTTTTCCCAATTATAAATATAAGCAATAAAATAGCAATAGTAGCAGCAACTCTGACTTTGTCACCAATAGAAACCACTAACACTTTCCTGTCATGCTATAGTAAGTAGCTGAAGAGCTCTAACAATACCACTCACTCTTACTTATCCTTACTTCAAAATTATGGTAGCAGCTAACCTGTTCCTAATATTGTATGTTTTCCGTCTTCCTGTCTATAGACACTCAGCAAGCAACACACCTACCCAACTATGAAGCAACCAAGAACACCATAATCACTTAGAATGTATTCCCACATATTCTCACAGCATTCTCACATGGAGGACCCAAATCCATGTTGCTTCCAACAGTCCTTACCTACAACTGTTGCTGAATCATTACAAGATGAAGAGATTAACTCAAATTTAACATTGTCATTAAAGCTAAGTAGCCACAGCCTTCACATTAACACTGTCTTTAATAAATAAAAGTGACTTTCACTTAGCTATATTGTCAATGAATTATCTTATAATTTAATGTATTAATAAAGAAGTAGATACAATTGTGCAATAAATTTAATATTTTGATAACTATAAATTTAACCAATTTCCTTTTGTAAGTCAATGTATTTAATTTTATTTATTTTAAAAACATTATTGTGAGCCAGACATAGTTGGCACATGACTCTAATCTCAGCACTTGGGAGGCTGAGGCAGAAAAGTTATAAATTTGAGGTCGACCTGGGCTACATGGTAAATTCAAGCTAATCAAACCCTGGCATCTCTCTGCTTCCTGTCTGCCGAGCCATCAGCTGCTTGTCCCCTGCCATGCCCCTGTGCCACACCCCTGTGCCAGGCCACCCTGCCTTGGAGCCAGGTGACTATGGACCGCACCCTCTTATGCACTGTGAGCCAAACCAATTTCTCCTTTACAGCGTGTTAGGTATTGTGTCTCAGTGACAAGAAAATGATCCAAAACCATCAAATTTATGAGATATAAAAATAAAAAAGATACACAATTTTATTTTTAAGGAACTTACAATTTTATTAAAAATCTTAGAACTCTTTTTAATTTGATGGAATGTAGCATGAACAATTTCACATCATGATTTTTCAATTAGCTACTAAATTGCTCTAATGACCACTATAGTTAGTATCTGAAGCAGCCAAGTTTTCTTTTCAGCTGAAATTAATGGAGAAAAAAAGATATATTTTAGTTAACTCTGATGGTACAAACTACTATTGTGATAATGTTGGGCAAAGTATTACTAAGTTCACCTTTCTCTATTAGGAAAGTAATTACACTGCCTTTAAGTTGTGGACTTAAACATTTTAGTCAATGATGAGGATGAAGTTTCATTGCAATAGTTCCTCAAGTTAAAAGCATTGCTTTAAGATGTTTTCTAAACATTTTAAAGTACACTTAAGGTTTCTGTCTTCGCTTATTTTTTTTTAATTTTAATATCTTTGTCCATATGTTGCTATTCCACACAATTGCTTACAAAAATGTGTCCTCAGCCCTAGACCTACAGTGTGGGCAGGAAATCACATAATTAAATATCAAGATAATAAAGCCACCTCTGAATGTTTCTAGCATACTGTCTTTCATTACATGCATATAACATGGATATGTGGACAAAGGGATGTAGTTTGCCTTTCTAAGAACATGGTAACAGTGGGCCATCAAATCTATACTTCTATCCAAGAATGTTTTCTATTGTATTATGTTTACTATACTGTGTTTTCATACAAATGAAGAAGCAAACAAAATTTTATGAAATTCCCAGATCAGTCACATTTTTCATGCTTACTCTATTGCAAGCAACATTCTAAGGTAATTTAAGTGAAATGGATAATCTCTCAGGAAATTATAAATGTTAAAACCAATCCGAGGAGGTCATACTCCTCCCTGCCTCCACTGACCTGGGAAGGCGCAGCTGGTGAGAGGAGGATGAGCTCAGCTTGCCCCTCCCCCACTGACCAAAGACAGCATGGCTGGCAAGAGAAATCTGAGCTGCACCCCTCCCTTACTCCTTGGTGGACTCATGGCCCAGAGACCTGTGAGAATACCAACACCATAGTAGAACCCTGGCTAAGGCACACAATGGACAGGCAGAACTAGAGGCATGGAGATACCCCATGCAACATTAGCAATATGAGCCAACCAGTGATCCCTACCCTTGCTTTTGGTTTTTATACTCATCTTTTTTTTTTTTTTTTTTTGCAAAACAGGGGATTGAACTCAGGTCCTTGCGCTTGCCAGGCAGGTACTTATTCTACTGAGCCATCTCTCTGGCCCCCTCTTCTTCTCTTTCATCAACTATCTCACTTGACTTTATGATACTTTCATGCAAGTAAACATTGTCTCTTCTCTTTTTGGCTTACTTCAAACTAGGTCTCTCTTCCAATCCTTCCACCCTGTGTCCTACAATTATGCAAAACCTGGACGATCATCCTGTGCCCTCCAACCTTGCTCCTACTGTAAACTCATTCATCTCTCCATCCTACCTCTTGTCCTTCTGAACCTCCCCAACGGAGTAAAATCACTCTACTAAGTGGAAAATCATTGCATACAAGTTCCTGTTATAATTTGGAGTGTATTTTTGTAGACCTTCCTCCTACAGTTATAGATAGCAGGCTAATAATTATTATAGCTAATCAATAGCCAGGAAGTATTTGCATCTGTTGCTATTGACAACTAAACTATTTTGGCCAACATGTTGTACATGCTATAACCAGCCTCCCACACACACACATATGACAACACTGAGATTGTAGGGTGTCGTAACCATCACCATAGTTCAGCACCAAAAGAACAGGCCCTGAAACAAATTGACAGCAACTCCTTAATGTTCATATATCGGGAAGGTAGGTTCTTGGGATGGACACAGCAAGCAAGAATCACCTATATCTACAAGACATCCCGAGGAACATACACTTCCTAGGAAAGCCTTGACATCAGTGATACAGCTATCTAACATAAGAAAACTGAAGCAATTTTCAACACAGAAAACAAAATAAAATAGAAAAAGACAAGATCAACAAATAAAATGCACTCTTGGGACAAATCCAGAGTACAAAGAGGTAGAGAAAACTGGAAGCCAACCAGTGGAACTCTCTGAAATGCTAAGAGAATAAGTGAAAAAAAAAATGGAAGAAGCCATAGAAAAAATAATCTGTAAGGTACAAAAAAGGTAATACCTGTCAAAATAAAAGAGAAAGCAGACAGAGATAAATAAATAGTGGACATGAATGAAAATCATAGACAAGAAATCAAATTAGTGAAGCACATCCCAAGAGAAATGCAGATTAGAAACTCCATTGAAAGTATATGCATCAGACTGAATTAAGACTAGGAGAGAATATCAGGTCTAGATGGCAGAAACGTGACTAGCAACCCCAAAATGAAAGATATCTTAAAATTAACAAGAGACCATGAAAACTCAATCCAAAATCTACCAGATGAAGTAAATAAATAAATGACCTAAGATTTATCAGAATAAATGAGAAATAGTGCAAGAAGGCACCAGTGAGAGACAGCACAAAAGCCATTAAAATCACCTTCACGGAAATGACAGAAGACCTCTTGAGCATGGAAAAATAATTTGACATACGATAGGTGAAGAATGAACAACAGAACTCCAAATAGCCACAACCAAAATAAATCTATACCAAGGCATATAATAATCAAGAGTCCAGAAATTTAGCCCAAAGAACAAAATATTAAAAGCAGCTACCAAAAAGAAACATATCACCTATAAGCTAACACCCATCCAAATCACAGCAGACTTCTCAATATGAGCCTTCAACTCAAAGTGAGCTTGGAGTGAGGTTTTCTAAGCACTAGAGGAGAACAGTCTACAGCCAGGTTGTTGTACCACACAAAACTATCTCTCAAAAATTGATGGAGAAGTAAGATGGCTACGGGGGTGGGGAGATAGCTCAGTAGAATAAGTGCTTGCCTGGCAAGCGCAAAAAGGTCTTGAGTTCAATCCCCGATACAGCAAAAGTAAATAAATAAATAAATAATTAGAAGCTAAGGGTCCTAATTTCAATCCCTAGTACTGCAAAAAGAAAGAAAGAAAGAAAGAAAGAAAGAAAGAAAGAAAGAAAGAAAGGATTCCATGATAAAGAGCAACTAAAAAAAAATTGTGACCAGAAAATTAGACCTATAGAGTGTACTGAAGGACATAGTAGAAAGATATAATGAGGACCCTTAGCACATGAACACCAACAGAGAGAAGCAGGGCAAGGAATTAAACAGAAAGGAAGATGGGGAATAAACAGCAGGAAAACAACACGAAAAAGAAATGAGAACATATCGACTACAGCCATCAACACAAATGGTCTCAACTTATGAATCAAAGGAAACAGACTGACAGAATGGATTGAGAAGCGAGATTCAACAATATGTTGTATTTAAGAAACACATTTCACACAAAAAGAAATTCACAGACTAAAAGTCAAAGAATGGAAAACAATTCTCCATGCCACAGGAATCCAGGAAAAAAAAAAAAAAAAACAGGGGTGGCTGTTCTATATGCACAAAATGTAAACTTTAAGCCAAACTGATAGAAGGAGACAAAGAAGATCACTATACACGTGTTAAGGGAAAACTCTGAGAACAGATAACAACCATAAATATCTATGTACCAAGAACAGGTTCACCCAACTAAATAAAACAAACATTAAAAGACTTTAAAAAACCAAATAAGCATTAACACAATTGTAGTGGGAACCTCAACATCTCAATCTCACAAATAGATCAACTAGTCAAAAAATCAACAAAGAAATATTAGAATAAATGGATTTGGTAGACGTCTACAGACTGTTCCACCCCAAAACATCAGAACGTACATTCTTCTCAGCTGCACATGGGATATTCTCCAAAACAGACCACATATTAGATGACAAAACACACTTAGTAAATGTAAAGAAGTTGATATCATCCCATGCACACTGTCTGACTATAGCTCAATGAAACTGGAAATGAAAAACAAAGTAAACCACAAGAAACTACATTAACATATGGAAACTAAACAACACCCTTCTAAACAACCAATGGGTTTCAAAGGAAAATAAAGGTGAAATCATGTAGTTTACACAATTTAACGATAATACCAGTACAGCATGCTGAAACTTATGGGACTCAATGAAAGAAGCCCTACAAAGGAAATTTATAGCAATGAACTCACACATCAGGAAAACTGAATGAGCTCAAATAAGAAAACTAATATTGCACCTCTAACTTCTAGGAAAAGAACAACAAATCCAACCCAAAAGTCAAACAAGGGAGGAAATTATAAAGAGAAGAAATTAATGTAGTAGAGACTAGTAAAACAATACAAGGATCAGTGAATTGAAAAGTTTGTTCTTTGGAGGAATAAATAAGATTGATAAACCTTTATCCAACCATATCAAAAAAAGGAAAGAAAAAACACAAATTCAATCTATTAAGAATAAAAAGGAGGAAATCACAATGGATCCCACAGAATTCCAGGAGATCATTAATACCTATTATAAGAATATATATTCTAATAAGATGTAAAACACAGAAGAAATGGACCAATTCTTAGACACAATTGAATTATCAAAACTAAACCAAGAATATATAAAAAAATCTAAATAACCTCATATCAATTAATGAAATTGAAAACTTAATTAAAATTTTACCAATAAAGCCTAGGCCCTAATGGGTACACTGTTCAATTCTACAAGAAATTTAGAAATAAATTAATGTCACTAATGCTGAAACACTTTAAATAAATTGAAAGGGAAGCAGTACTTCCAAAATCATTCCTGGAACCAAGTACTAACCTGATTCTAAAACTAGAGGAAGAAACCAACCAACATAACAAGAATCAACATATGAAATGGCCATACTCCCAAAACTGCTATCCAGATTTAATTCAATCCCAATCAAAATACCTTCAGCATACTTCACAGATCTAGAGAAACAGTCCTAAAATTCATTTGGAATCCAAAGAGATCTAGAATAGCAAAGACAACTCTGGTCAACAAAGGCAAGTCAGAATGCATCGCAATCCCCAACCTAAAATTATACTACAAAGCTACTGTGATCAAATCAGCATGGTACTGGCAAAAAAAAAAAAGGTCTGAGGATATTCGAGGATGCAGACACAACTACAAACATATTCAGCCACCTTATCTTTGACAAAGGGGCTAAAGATACTCACTGGAAGAAAGATGATATTTTTAATAAATGATGCTGGAAATTCTGGTTTGCCATATGCCAAAGATGAAAACTAGTGTCTATCACCAGGCACTAAACTAAAATCAAAATAGATTTCAGATCTAAATATTAAAAACAGAAGCACTAAATTACTGGAAGATAAAATAGGTGGAAATCTTGAAGATATAAAGGTAGGCAGAGAGTTCATGAACAAAACCCAGACTGCAAGGAAAATTTTACAAAGAATCAACAAATGGGATCTTGCCTTACTATAAAAGATTTTGCACATCAAAAGAAGCCACCTACAGCGCTTGCTTCGGCAGCACATATACTAAAAAAGAAGTTACCTAAAGAGTGAAAAGACAACCCACAGAGTGGGAAAAATTTATAGCCATTTTCCCCCAAAGCACTTATATCTAGAACATAAAAAGAATTAAAGAATTATCTTTCTTTGTGGCTGAAAACGAAACAAGCCATCAAGCAAGGAATGGATTTTACAAGATGTGGGGCCTTTATATAATGGAATGCTAAAAAGAATTAAAAACAATCCGGCCCTGCAAAATTCAAAGATGCAATACAAAAGTGGACATCTGAGATGAATATATACTTCTCAGATGAAGAGATGTAAATGGAAAACAATTACATGAAAAGATTTTCAGCATCGTTGGTCACTTGAGAAATGTGAATTAAAACACACTAAGATTCCATTTCACCCCAGAAAGAATGCCTATCATCAAGAAGTCAACTAATACCAAATGCTGGACATGCTGTGGGGAAAAATGAATCCTTCTCCATTGTTGGTGGGAGTGTAGACTGGCACAACCACTATGGAAATCAGTGTGGAGAGTCCTCAAAAAATGAGGATTGGAGGCCCCTCCATCCCAAACTATTCCCCTTCTGGGTATCTTTTCAGAAGAATTAAAGAAATTATGCCACAATAATATATGTAAATTCATGTTTATATCAGCACAGTTTGTAATAGTCAGATCTTGGAAATGACCCATCAAGCAAGGAATGGATTTAAAAAGATGTGGGGTTTTTATGTAATGGAGTGCTACTCCGCCACAGGAA
The DNA here is from genome assembly GCF_000260255.1 of Octodon degus. Taxonomy (NCBI): domain Eukaryota; kingdom Metazoa; phylum Chordata; class Mammalia; order Rodentia; family Octodontidae; genus Octodon; species Octodon degus. The sequence continues at coordinate 30,403,397 of NW_004524580.1, read as the reverse complement.
GGATAATCTGGAGACTTTTATAGGTAAATGGATGTAACTCAGATGCAACTTGATACCATAGTCATAAGTGAAACAAGTCAGCTCCGTGTGTGTCACATCACATTGTCTCACTAGTGTGAGACACTGTATGACTAAACAAGATTCAAAATGTACAATAGATATTGTGAATTTGGAAGAAATTGTTCCCAAAAAGGCAATTTTTTAATTTTTTTAAAATTTATTTTAGGACAGAGTCTATGGAGTCTACAGGGTCTCACTCCACAGACCAGATTCATAGTGACCCACCTGTTTTCAGCCTCCCAAGTGCTGGGATTACAGGCGTGCACCACCATGCCCAGTCTCAGTCGATGTCTCAGTGCACCCTGGGGGCGGGGCTGGCATGGCATAGGGGACTGAACCCCAGCTGCTGCGTCTGCCTAAGCAGGCACTTTAATCCACTGAGCTATCTGGCCGGCCCTGAAAAGGCAAACTGTGATGGGGGAAATTAGCTCATTAGCTGCACTGCTGTCTTTGAGGTCTGAAAGTGTGTCTTTAAGCAATTTTGTAAGCTTTCAATGGAATTCTTAATTTCCTGGATATCTGTTTGAATCTGTTTCATGTATTCTTTCTTGTATTGTTCATTCACTCTTTCCATCATTTTTCTATTCTCATTTATTTTTTATCTATGCCTTCTTTAGCTGTGCTGAGCAATTCTTTCACAACTGTCATTTCTTTTTTGACCTGAGAGGTTTTTTATCTGATTTTCTCTATGCCCTGATGAAGTTATTTCTTTACTTCAGTTGCTATCATTTCAGAAATGTCAAGTGTGTGACTTCCAAAATCTTCTGCGTCCTTCTCTCTTGGACTTGTTCTGGGTGGACTGGAGGATTGAGGTTACCTTTTGCTCTGCATTTTAGCATTTTTGGAGCTCCCAATGATCACCCAGACTCAGCAGTGGTGGGAGAACAGTGGGGCATGGGATCAGGAAGGTTCCTGCTACAGCCGGGGGTTGGGGGAAAAGTAGGACTCACCAAGGTTCTCACTACTGGTGAAGGCAACTGGCAGGCGCTTAACAAAGCTTATGTGCGGATGATGGGCATAAGCCAGATTCACCAGGATCCTGCAGCTATCATGTGTCCACCTAAGTTCTCAAACTGTGCAACCAGGCACCAGCACAAGCTCCACAACTGTGTACTGGGGCCCACAGGTCACAGCTCACCACAACGTGAAAATTTCATATTGTTCTCTCCTTAGTGAGAGAACCTGAATGAGAAAATAAAATCTGAAGGGTACAACAGATACTGGCAAAAAGGAATGAACCTGTTCAAAAGGCAGGAATTACTGAGTTGAGGTGGACTGGAGAGAGAGTATGGGAAAGGGATGTATCTATGTATGTGAGCAGGATGGTTTGGACAACTGTACTGTGGATTTCAGCTGGTCTATGGAAAGGAGCAATTAATCCTCTATTTGCTTTGTCTTCTTTTTTCAATTCTTTTTCCTTTTTCTCTCATTTTACTTTCCTTTTATTTTTTATTTTTATTTTTAGGCTCGTTCAGCCCACCCTGAGGGCAGGGCTGGTCCAGTATGTGGTGCTGGGGATCACACTGTGGTCCACCACACCTGCCTAAGCTTGCCTAAGCAGATGCTTTAGACTGCTAAGCTATCTTGCTGGCCCCTTACTTTCTTACATTTTTTTCTTTCTTCTTCAATGTTTCATGCATATATTTGGTAATATGAACAACTAATTTGAAGACAAGATTATGCAATACAACAAACACTGTTAAATTTATATTATTTTGTTTAGTGAAATTTTGTATCTTTTGTTTAAAAAAAAGGAGAAAGTAAGAAAATTTTAAAAATATATATTATATACAAGATAGTTAAGATACTTATGCAGATAGTTTCTCTTAGTTCATTGAAAAGAAAGTTTTGTGCTAACATTGTTTGGACAAGATACCATGCTTCTATCTTGTACTTTAAGTTCTACAGAGACAAACTACACAATGTGTTAATTATTGTAACTCTTGTGCTAACCTATTTTGAAACTCTGATTTATTTTTTTTTATTTTTCTGCTTCAAATAAAATTTTAAAAATAAAATAAAATTAACTTAAGAAGTAAAGTAAAAATCTAAACAGCCCAACAACCATACGTTAAATTGGAAGGTACGACCAGAAATTTCCAAGAACGCACTACACTTCTGAGAACAGTGCCATCACCTTCATAGCCCAAACTCTGCCATGATGGCAACATTTACAACACAGACATGGGCAATGACTACCTCTGTGGCTCACATCTAGATGGTCCCCCAAATCCTTGTGAGCTCATAGGTGGGGCTTTGGGGCAGTGACTTGGATCAGGAGGGTGTGACAGTCAAGAGTAGACAAGCCCATTGGGTTTTATATTTGACTTGCCATTAGAAGGTAGGATCTGACTGGAACAGGTGGGTCACCAGGGTGTGGTCAGAAAGGGTTTACCTCACTCCTGCTCCTCCCTTCATTCACTCTTCTGTGTTTCCATGCTGCCATGTCATGAGCAAGCCCCTTCACTAAGCCCCATAACATGCAGTCCTGCCTCAGAGCCAGTCGAGCACAAAACAGAAATGTGAACCCCAATAAAACTTACCTTTGGTGTGACTATTGAGTAATTTGTCCCCATAATGAGGAAAATGACTAAGACAACTACAAAACAAGAAATTTTCAGAGATCCAGTTGTTGACCAATTATCAACTCTCTTGGAATTATCTTCTCCAAACTAGTTCAGTTCCAATGGTTTCCTGGTAAAGTTTTAACAACCATTCAAGGACTAGGACTCACTGTATAATTCCCTTACTAGCTGTGTTCACTACATTCCTTTTCACATAATCATTGTATCCTTACTGTTAAGGCCAAACTCTTTTGATGAGTTCTCACTCTCTGTTTCCAACACTCATCTCTACTCTGCTTGAATCCACCCCAATAAGATGTCACCCCACCACTCTCCTGGAACTGTTGGTGCCAGTTTCAACACTAGTATTTGATCAATCCCATGGTCAGTTCATGTTCTTATCTTACCTGACGGATTAGCACAGTTTGACCCAACTGACCATTGCTACTTTGTTGGAAAATATTACCCACTTGGCTTCCAGGTCATGGTGCTCCACTAGGTCTGCTCCTTCCCAACTATTATTTGAGTTTTCCTATCTTTCCTCTTTTCCATGATATATAAAGTAGCTATTATGCGTAGGCTTTGGTCTGCAAAGTTTTGAATATTGGAGTGCTCATCCCCAATATGCTAGTATTGACAGGTGGCAGAACCTTGAAGAAGTGGGGACTAGAAAAAGGGACTAAGATGCAAGCACATTGTTCTTGGAAGGAATTAATGCTGCTCTCACAGAGTAGTTCTCACACAAGTGAGTTGTTACTAAGGAATAACACTGTCCCCTCCCCCTTCCTGACTTCTTGCCTTGCAGTGTGATCTCGTCTACATTCACTTCCGCTATGGTGATGCCCTCTGTCCTGAGACTCACCAGAGGCCATGTGAAAGGAGCTGCCTGACCTTGGACCTCTATCCTTAGTACACTCAATAAACCTCTCTGTATGTTACTTGGACTTTTTATCTTGTACCAACAGAAAAGGGACTGTATCAGTCAGTGTTCACTGGAACCAATTTAATATAATGTATTACAAGGTAGGCTTATATTTACAAGGTACAGGGCTAGGGAGATGGCTTAGTAGAATAAGCACTTTCCTGGCAAGAGCAAGGGCCTGAGTTCAATTTCCGGTTCTGCAAATAAATTTTAAAAAAAGAAAAAGAAAAAAATATATAACAAGTTATGCTTATAATGGCTGCCTAAAGAATTGGGGTGGAAGAGTGCAAAAGGCTGTCTGTGCACTGAGGAGCCAGAGGATCTAGTACTAAGTGGAAAGCCTGGAGCTCACTCATAGCTGTGTGAGACCATGTCAGGAAGCTCAAGGATCTGCACTGAGAGACTGAAGTGTCCGCTCAAGAAGCCTGGAGACAGACATCCAAAGGTGATGGTGAATATCAGGTCTCTTCCAAAGAAACAGAAGCAAGACTTATTTCCCTTTTTATTCCATCCAGGGTACAAGCCCATTGGCTGAGGCCACCCGTACCTAGGGTGGGACGTCTCTCTTCAGTAAATCTATCATCCACAGCCAGAACTGTGGTAAACCAAACTGGTAGGTGTTTCTTATTCAAGTTGACACCACAAATAACCATCACATGGACTAAGACAGTTATCCATTGTTTTCGTCCTTATGTGCCTCCTCAATCTATACCAACTTTCTAGAAGATCACAGCTATTTCATATCTCTATAGACATTATATATACTGACGTAGCCCACATTTCTATCTCTAGCAATGACTGGACCAAATTCATTTATTCAATCACCTACTACACTTTGAAATCTGTTTAACTAACAGACACCTCAAATTTAACATGTCTAGACATAGGTACTGCCTGAATAAAATACCTAGTGTTCAGATAGTAGCACAGAAAAGTGGATTGCAAATAGCGATCTGAATGCATGCTGAATAGACAAAGCCACATGAAAGCGGTAAGAAAATGTATGAGAGACAACAGAACTCTATAAAATAGTAGGTTTGTATATGTGTACAGAGATCTCCTCAGTGTCTGGGTGGACACATAACTTCACACACACAGAACAAGACTTCAAGAGGTCCACTGGAGACCTCTCTAATCAAATAGACCTCTCTGATGAAATACTGCTCAAAGGCCCTGAGATGAATAGAATAGCTCCCCAGATGTCAGGATATGATAAAGTTCTGTCAGGCCAGAGTGCAGAGATTTGGAAATATTCCACACAGTTTAGTGGGGATCTCAAAAAAGGATATATTTAGGCAAAATTTTACTGTCACTAAATTAAGGGCTCTTCTAGATCCATCCAAAGAAAACCCATTAGGACCAATTTGATCCAGTAAGTCTTCCTTCATCTAGAATGAAACTCTACATTGTTCAATAGAATAACACTCTAGGCACACTTTTATCAAATTCTCATCAACGAGACGACAGAGGCCGCGGGATCCTGAACAGACCCGGAGCGCAGGCCCGGCGAGCGAGTGAGACTTCCCGGGCCCAGGGATCCTCTT
>NW_004524580.1:30369017-30396532 GCF_000260255.1 Octodon degus | reverse complement strand
GTTATTTGCTTATTATTTCTTGCCTATGTCTTATAAAATGAGAAACTACTTTGGCAATAACAATACACAATGTACTAACCATTGTTACTCTCCTAAAATCTTATTTTGAGATTTTGTACCACTGTTTTTATTTTTTTTTCTTTCTTTAAAATAAAAATAACTGATGTCAAAAAAAAATTCTCATCAACATAACAACATATAGAACCCTCACACAATAAAACCTTACCAGATATATGAAGAAGCAGAAAATGACAGAACTATCAATGACTTTAAACTACTATAAATATTTTCGAGTGTTAAAGACACTTGATGTCTCTAGTAAGTGAACTGATGCAGAATCTAAACAGAGGAATGTAAATTAAGAGGAAAAAGGAATGGAGAATTTAGAACAGGAAAAGTATGTGAAATGAAAAACTAACCAGGAGAAACTAACCAGTAGATTATGTGGGGCAATGGGGATAAAAAAGATTAATATGAAAGAGAGAGAGAGAAAGAGAGAGAGAGAGAGAGAGAGAGAGAGAGAGAGAGAGAGAGAGAGAGAGAAATCCCTAAGCTCAGTGTAAGCACTAGGTGTTGCAAATACAGGCTTTTTTAAAAGGATGCAATTAGATGTCCAGGTAGGTAGCAATACCTTTCAGGGTTGGGGCAAATTACTCCAAAAGTCTCTACAGTCCTTGAGTCAGCATCCACTATACAGTACTGTATGTCCCTTACCTAGGCTTCATAGGTCCAGGAACCAAGGTGTGGAAGTGAGAATGCCACCACTCACCATTACCCCTAGTGACCCAGCAAAATTATGGCTTCCTGTCCCATGATCTTATGCTCTCCTGGACTAGAAGTCTTAGTTCCAGAGCAGGGAAAGCTTATACCAAGACGTACAGCATTGACACATTGAGCTGGAAGCTGAGTCTTCTCCCTGGTTATTTTGGGTTCCGTGGCTCTAAGCTAAAAAGAGTTACAGTGCTAGCAAGAGTGACTGATCTAGGCTACTAAGGTGAAAATTAGGGCTACAACCCCACAAGGAAGGTAAAGAAGAAAATATTCAGAGTACAGGCGATCTGGTAGGGTCCCTCCTGGTGTTGGCATGCCCTGTTATTAAGATCAATAGAAAGCTACTACAACCCAATCCAGGCAAGGTAGCAAATGGCCCCAAGGGTTCAAAAGTGAAGGAATGGGTCACCATACTGCAATTAATTCAACAAGTTAGAAGACATAGGCAAATTTCTTAAAAGACATAAATCAGGAAAATAGACACCGAAAGATATATAAGGAATAAAAACAGGAAACTCCTTTATCTGTACAAGTACCAAATTTGTAAGTTAAATCCTTTACATAAAATAAATTCCAGTCCCAAATGAGTTCACTGGTGAATTTTTTCAACTTTTTAGGAAGGATTAGCATTAGTCTAACATAAGATCTTTCAGAGGATATAAGAAGGAATTCATAAGGAGTGATCAAAAAATATGATAAATGTTATATTTTTTTAGATTGAGTAGTAACAGACACATTGCCATGAATCCTCCATAAAACAGTCCCCCTTGCTCTCAGCACACTTATCCTGTCATCCTTGCACTTTCTGAAGTAGTTCTGGAAGAGTCTTCTTTCATGAGTGTCTTTATGAGATGTGATTGATTGATTCATTGATTGATTGATTTTTTTTGGCGGAACCTGGGATTGAACTCAGATCCTTGTGTTTGCCAGTCAAGCCCTTATCCTACTGAGCCATCTCCCCGGGCCCGTATGAGATGTGATTTAGCAAACAAGTGGTGACTGCTGCTGCGAGGTTCATAGAAGCGTGGCGCTGGGTCTTCGCAGCCATACTCACCTGGTCGAGCACTGCGTGGATTCCCGAAGTGCTGCAAGCTCAGAATGGCAACCAAAAGCGTCTCCACGGGGTCAGGACACTGCAGCAGCCACGACGGCACAGCTAGACACACTCGTGAAAGAGGACTCCAGAGCTGCTTCAGGAAGCGGCAGGCGCGATGGCATGAGTGTGTGTAAAGCAAGAGGTGGTGTTCCGAAAGGGAATTAAGGCCAATGGACTCCTCACTGTAATAATTTTTAAACATGCACTGTCCTGTTTAATCATAGCTCATATCTATGAGACCAGCGTTATAGCAACGTCACAAAAACAGAAAATTGTTATAGATTCTTATCCCTTATGGAAATAGTCTCAAAATTTTCAGAAAAATATAAACAGATCAAATCCAGCAATGTTTTAAACATATAAAACCTCATCACATCCAATATCTCAAACCAAATGGGTTCATCCCAGGATGAAGGGTTGGCTTAACATTCAAAATTAAATAAATATGGTTACACCTCAGTTCACAAACTTGACACTTTCCATGATTCTGGTCACAGAAATCATGGAACAAAACAACTGAGTTCCTGAGCCAAGGTACAGCTATATATTTTACCACATTAACAGGATAAAATGATCACCTCAATAATTATCTCAGTAGAAATAGAATTAGAAAAATCATTCCATAAAATTAATGCTTTTTATAGGAACACTCAGGGAAAGAAGAAAAGACAGAAGAAAACTACTGTATATTTGCAATATTATCCCAACTTAGCTTTTATACAGCTAAAATCCACTCTCAGAAGAAAAAGTTATTTTATCATAATATAATCAGAATACTTTAACTCTTTCCAAAATACCACATGGCTCCAAATTTTGCTTCTGTACTTTTTCTTGAATTAGAAACATATTAGTATTTTATATTATAATTTCTAAAGCAAGTACTAACAAATACAAAGAGATATAGTAAACAAGACAAAAGATATATTGGAGATGGACTACCAAAAAAAAAAAAGAAAGAATAGATAACAAAATCAAAGACAAGCCTAGCATGGTGGTGCGTGCCTGTAATCCCAACACCCAGGAGGCTGAGGCAGGAGGATTGTTGCAAGTTTGAGACTAGCTTGAGCTACAAAGTGAGCCCAAGGCTGGCCTGAACTGCATAGCAAAACCCTGTCTCAAAAAGACAAAACAGGGACTGGGGAGTTAACTCAGTAGAATAAGTGCTTGCCTGGCAAGCGCAAGGGCCTGAGTTCAATCCCCAGTTCCACAAAAAAAAAAGAGACAAAACAAGGGGGCCGGGCCAGATAGCTCAACAGATTAAAGCGAATCTGTCTAAGCAGGGTTCAATCCCCAGCAGCCTTGACAGCCCAGCTAAACACACTCGTGAAAGAGGACTCCAGAGCTGGAGGCTCTGGGTTCAACCCCAGGCCAGGGTTCAATCCCCAGCCTGCTGTGCCGCCCCCACCCCCAGGGCATGCTGATCCTGCCATTGAGACTGGGCGTGGTGGCACAGACCTGTAATTCCAGCTCTTGGGAGGCTGAAAACAGGAGGATCACTACAAGTCCAATCTGTCTAGTGAGACCCTGTAGACCCTATACTAAATAACCCAGAAACAAAACAATAGTGATAATAGCAATCATTGTAATAGTAAGATAGATGTAATCTATCAACAGCTGTAATATAAGTAAATGGGCACATAACTGAAAGCACGACTGTCAAACAAGAAAGTAAAAACAAAACATCTTTTAGACCCAAGCACATGAAGTCTACAGAATGAATCCATATTAACAAGAAAACAGTAATACACTCCTGCTATGATGAAGAATAAATAAAGAATACTCACTAGCTCTAATTATCATTGCTCTGGGAAAGTTGGCCAACGCAAATGAATAAGAGCAACTTAAGAAATATGGGTATAGGGAAACAGGAGGAAAAACTAATCTTATTTGCACATAGCATCATAATCTAGGTATACAACTTCAAAGGTTAATCAGATAGCAACTAGGATAATAAAGCTTGATACATTAGTAATTACAAAATAAATAAATCTATCTTTTTCTACATTTAAGCAATAATGAATTAGAAAGAAAATTACATATTAAAGCGCCAGCAAGCAGGCTCAGGGGCCAGGGGTTTGATCCCCGGGCCTGCCATGCCGGCCCCACCCCCCAGCGTGCGTTGAGATGGCAATTGAGACTGGGTGTGGTGGCACACACCTGTAATCCCAGCTCTTGGGAGACTGTAAAGAAGCAGATCACTATGAGTCCAATCTAGTAGTGAGACCCTGAACACCCTGTAGCCCCTTCCCTAAAATACAAAGAAAAAGCAAATTACAGTACATTTCTAATATCAAAACTATACAAGCATATCACCTAAGAGTTAAACTCCAAGAAATGTGCAGAACTTCTGTGAAGAAAGCCACAGAATTGTTATTGAAGAACATAAAAGAAAACTTGTCTAAATGGGGAACTATATCATATTACCGACTAAGAAGACTTAATATTGTCAAGATGTCAGTTCTTCTCAAATAAATAAATAAATTCTCTGCAGTCCCAGTGGGCTTGGGGATTTATTTTTGGAAACTCAACAAATGATTTCAAAGTTCATCTGGAAGAATAATACAGTCTATGAAACCAAGTAAGAGATTTTTTAAATTTTAGTAATGTTTAGGCGTTGTACTTCTAGAAAATAAAAATGGATTAGTATATAAAACCAAAGTTAAAATACTATAGCATGCCACAAAAACAGGCAAATGAGCAAATAAAATTTAACCTTTAATCTGGTTTTGTTAAGCATAAGATTTTTGTGTTAATAGTGGTATATTACATGAAGAAAAATACTCTATAAATGACAAATAAACATATGCCTAACATTTAGAGGGAAATCGGCTAGACTTATGCTCTTTATTATATTTAAAACAAATTCCAGACTTATTAGATGTTTAAACGTAAAAATATGTCCACAATCCTAAAGGACTATATATGCACAGACATGCAGTATCAGTGTGGTCACTAAAATGTGTCACAAGGTAGCAATCACATGGGAAAATATGAAATGTGTATAAAAATAAGATTTCATTTAGAAATGATTGCACGAAAACTAAAGAATAAATCTTACAAATGCCTGTAACAGGCTGGGAGCGGCAGTGCACGCCTGTGATCCCAGCACTTGGGAGACTGAGACAAGAGGACCCTCAAGAGTTTCGAAGGCAACCTGGGCTACACGGCAAGCCCCTGGTTCAAAAAACACCTGTAACGTAGCTTTCTCAGAAACTCTCGTATGTTGCTGGGGCAGTGTATAAGTTTGTCTAACTTTTTTGAAAAGCTGATTGGAATTCTTACAATTTTATAACTATACCACTGAAGAGAATGAACTCTAACCAAATAATAACAGGTGCATATTCATGACACCAGATTAGAAATGCCACACTAAAAACCAGAAAAAGAAAACTGCTAGAGTAAAGAGACTCCGATCTTGAGCCACGGAACTGGAGGAAGAGCCACCTTCAGGGAAGGTGAAGCCAGGACGCAGGGAAATAGCTCAGGGGACATCTGTCGCCGCGGATCGCACGTGAATCCGGCAGAGATTATGTAGCAGAGCACAGCAGTGAAAGCACAACCTTGTCTCGAACCACGGGAACAGGACATCTGGGGCTTGTGGAGTGCTGTGTGGGACTCTCTTTGAACCCACAGGATAGGCAGGGGCTGGGGTTGAGAAAGGGAAAGCACCTTTGAAAAAGTAGCCCATCACTGAGGAAGGATGGAGGAAAGGATTGCACCCATGAGCCACACACAAGCCCCGGTGCCTTCAAACCGGGGAGAAATGAAGGCTGACACGGCTTCCCCGCACTCAGCAGCCTGAGTCATCCGGGCTTAGCTGTAAACTAAGGAAAGTTACTGCCTGCCTGGCACACCACGCGACTTCCTCCCTCCCTGAAGGAACCGCTTGCAACTAACTGGAAGAATCTACCTCATTCACAAAAGTCAGAACCCAAAGAGAACTGGCCAAGTATGTAGGCAAAGTGACTTTCAGGAAAAGGAAGACAAATGTGGGGGAAACCAGGGGCAGATGATGAACACACACCAGAAAAACACGGCCACTGCTCAGATAAAAATCATGGCCAAAGAGAGGGCCAGGAGGGCAAGGCACCTAATGAATCAAAAAGCTGAGCACAGAGAACTACAAGAGATGAAACATGAGCTGGAACACTTAAGAAATAAGTAAAAGAAACACACACAAAGCCATCCAAGCCGGCAAAACAACCGTTGCCGAAATCTCCCGAAGGGACAAAGAGCAGGCTGAGAAAAGCCAGCGAGATGGTAAGAGGCAGAAAGGGGTACAGGGGCAGCACGAAATGGAACAGGAAAGATGTTTGGCCAGAATTTTGAAGAATTAAAAGAGAAATTTAGAGGCTGAGCTGAACATTCATATCAAAAAAAAAGTAACTCCCTGCACTATCAGCACACACATAGCTCAGTGATTGACTGGAGTGAACATCGGAGGACTTTTTGCTTTATTTTTTTGTTAGAAAAAAGAACATCAACACACCTACTTAGGCATGAAAGAAAAACGGCACAGGCTTCGGGTCGACCCCTCCTGTCCCACCTTGGTTTTCTCCAATTTCTGCTTCAGTGGCTACCCAGCTTAGTCCTGTGCAGCCGTGGTGGATGACAGCTCGGGTGGCGGAGGGAGAACGTCCTAGACCTTGGACACATTCTAACGTCTGCAACACCATCTGGAATTTTTTGAGCAGCTGCTCTTTCTGCTTCTTTTCATCTTTTGCTTTTGTTTGTGTTTTGCAGTACGGGGGTCGAACCCGGCACTCTCATGCTGAGCTACATCCCCAGCCCTTCTCATTTTTTAAATTTAGAGACAATATCTTGCTAAGTCACTAAGCTACTCGGGCTGATCTCAAGCTTATAACCCTCCTGCCTCGGCCTCCCAAAGTCCTGGGGTTACAGGAGTGACCAGCACCCCCTAGCTGTATTTCTCTCTTTTGCAAGCTGGAATAGAGGTATATTCCAGCTCTGGACAAGCGTAGGCAGAAACTGCTCTGAGAACTCAGACCCCTCAGAATACAAGTAGCTGAAGCACCCTCCATAAGTACCCGCTGTGCTTCATCTCAGCAGAGGACTGAAATGAGGGCTATAGGCTGCTGCAGGCATTTTTCAGAGACAGCAGAGTGAAGGGGAGTAGAGAGGGACAAACTCAAGAACTGGATTTATGGGCCCAGGATAAATTCAGGAAAGAAAGGCAGCAACAATGAATGAATGGATTGATGCAAAATGCATAAGGAAGGGACCAAAAGAATTTATGGAGTCAAAGAAAGCAGTGAGACTTGGAGCCTTAGGGGTGGGGGCTCCCCAGCAACTGCCCAGAGTGGCGAGCGTACAAATGAACTTCTTCACAAGCTGGCAAGTAACAAGAGTGGTCTAATAATACAAATGTTTTTCAGCCTCCATGGGTAGCTATGAGGAATACGGGGCTAATTTGTAAGTTGAAATGTGAAAGGATATGTACTGTTGGCTTAGGAGCCTATGTATGAGTGGTGATAAAATTTATAGGATGCTAAGGCCATTTGGCAATATTCAGTACAGCTTTTGCTTGTGATAACTTGGAAGGCAGATACTATGTGAAATTAGCTTGGAAACCTCCTGAATAAAGCTTAGAAAATAGAATGAGAATAACACGGCTCAGTTGTTGGCTATATTTGGCGATTGCTATGGGTTGAAATGTGTCCATGCACTTGCTTTAAAAATGTACATTGATATCATAACACCCCCCATACAGCAGAACTGGAAGTGTACTTTTTCAGATCCTGCTATGATTGGTATTATTATAGAAAGGGGACACTGAGCCGGCCAGATAGCTCAGCGGATTAAAGTGCCTGCAAGCAGGCGCAGGAGCTGGGGTTCAATCCTCAGGCGTGCCATGCCGGCCCCGCCCCCGGGGTGCACTGAGAAGGGCAGTTGAGACCGGGCATGGTGGCGCCCACCTGCCATCCCAGCTCTTGGGAGGCTGTAAACAGGCGGATCACTGCGAGTCTGATCTAGTAGTGAGAGTCTAGACAACCTGTAGACCCTTCCCTAAAATTAAAAAAAGGGGGGAGGGAGGGGACATTGGAACGTGGCCATGTGCCCAGAGAGACACCACAGGAAGACAGAAGCACAGAGAGTCTAGGGGCGACAGGCTGAGGGCCATCAGAGCTAGCCAGCAAGCAGCAGGAGCAAGGGTCAGGAGACAAGCCCTCCCACACAGCCCTCAGAGGGAGCCAGTCCTGGCCACGTCTTTACCTCACACCTGTAGCCTCCAAACTGTGTGACAATGCATTTCTGTGTAAGCCACCCAGCGTGCGGGTGTGGATTTTGCTACACTCACCCTAGAAAGCTGACACCACAATCTGTCATAAGGAAAAGACACACTCAGCAAAGAATTCACCAATGTGCAGACAGGAGTAAAAGTCCAGGAATGGGGGACCAGCAGTGATAAAGACTGCAAGTGCTTTGCAACCCCACTGGTAAAGTAAGCCCTGGGGCAACAAACACTGATTGGAACCCAGCCTTGAGGCGAGGAGATAACTCAAGGGCACGGCTGACATCTTCACAGTTAGCTCTGCAGACAAGGTTAGGGTGTCCTGGAGGAGACCGTGATAAGCAAGAAATGGCTTCACAGAGCAAAGCTGCAGGGCAGGGGCCCCCGTGCTCCAAACAGTGGCGGTTTGCTAGTCACACTCAGCCCAAACTCCAAGGACAGGCATAAAAACCTTCAACAAACAGGTAATAAGGTGTATTAGAGCAATGAGAAAGAGGAGTGGTGCGTTATATACCACAAAATAAGCCTCAAAACACAAGCCCATGCTTTGAAGGAAGTATTCTTATCCAAGAAGTTAAAATTACGTCAAGCTCCTTAAGAGAGGCCTTCTCTTGTTCTGTGGATGGCTTTATCTCAGAGCTCCTAGATAGGAACCTAACGCAGAGCTCCTAGATAGGAACCGCTCATAGGTATTTGTTCACTGCAAGAACAAGGGCAAGGAGAAGCCAGGCAAACGACAGCCTTTTCTCTGCTGGCCTACCCCAGCCCCGCAGCCTGAAGGAGAGGGAAAAGAAGCCCATGAAAGCGACACTCTCTGAGGGAATTGAATTCCACTGTATGTGTGAAGGTGCAAGGAACTGTTGACTCAGAAGTTTATATACAGGACTGTGGAGGCCTCTCTAGCCCCAGCCACTCACAGGACATCCTGCCATTAATGTACCATGGCCTCCCCAATTTCCTCTTCCAGACTAGTCCAGACTACTCTTGAAGCCCACAAATCTCAATAATCCCAAACTGTATTTTTCAGCAAATGATGCCAATTCCATATATGTACTGATAAGATTGAAATCATCCAACATTAAGATGCTAATTGAATTCTGCTGTCATCTCAGCACCTAATTGGCAAAGAAGACTGGAGTCCCTGATAGTCATACATCAGAGAAGGGCAGGGACTCATCCTGGAGCAGCAGGCTGCTCAGCAAACAGGCTCCCTCTGCTCCTCCCCTAGGGTACAACGCCTGGCCTTTGTTGAACTGGAAATGAACACTTCAGCACTGTTGTCTCTGCCATGTACCTCCTCTATTCTCTTCCTTTGGTCTAAGAACTCCTTCTCAAGGTCCCAAGGTAAATATTTCCAGATGTATAGAATTCTCAATTTTCTGGCTCTGGCTGCTGGAGTAAAAGAATCAATAGTCCATGGGAACTGCTATTATGTATTGTAAAGAAAAAGGAACACAGACATTAAAATTTACTTAAAATCACTTTAGGATCTAGGCCAAAGATGGAGCTGCAGCTCAAGGCTGCTGCTTTTTGTTTGCTCCATGTACAAACACCCTGCCCACATTGTAGCCTGATGAGCACCTTTATTATGAGGTCTCAGTTCACATCCTAATTTGTCTAAAACCAGGAGAGATTTGAAAAATAATATTTTCTCTGTCTTCGTGTTCACTATTGCCCATGGATAGCTTTGCCATATTGATCCCATGGATGGCAAAGGCAAGTGGATCTGGGCTTCAGTCTGTGTCTGTAGGCATCCAAAGCTCCCCTCGAGATGTCTACAAAGCCCTAACAGCTAAGTTGGTGTCATCTCTTCTGCTCACCTCTGCATTATGTCGGTCCAGAAGTCAAACTCACTCTCTTCACTTCTCCCTGTAAGAGGCCCAGCCACACAAAATGCCAACTTTAAGGAAACATGTGGGGACCACAGAGCAAGTATCCTAAAGCTCTATACCAGCTATTTTTCTCCAGAGGGCCCACTGCCAGCCGGTCTTCTGTTGGCCCTTAACCACACAGCACCCACTCTCTCCTCTTTCCCAGAATTCCCCTGTCTTCTTCCTCCCTCCCAGAAACTTAGGACCTCGAGGTTCCACCTCTACCTCCAAGAGGTTTTCCCAGGAAAATACTATTTATTCCACAACAGTAATTCTAACAGAAGCTAAGTCTACAGTACACTACAATCCATGCTAATTTCTGGAGATAATTTGGCACCAGATTGTAACCTTCATTTTGTTTTTCACAGGAGGAAACTGAGGCTTAGACATTTTACGTGCCTTGCTTACTCAAGCCCCTGGAACCAGTGTTTACAGACCTCTGGATTCAAAATCACAAGGGTGGTTTGGGTTTTACTTTTTAATGTGAATTTGAGGTTGTATCTTTGATCTGCTGAGCCAGGATCTACTAAACAAACTCCTCTAATAATTTTTAGACCTATAAATCCACTGCCTTCGATGTGTAACTTGGGGCCTAAGCGGGAGAAAAACCATAAAATACTAAGAAGATACTTCAAATTTAATTTAAACCCAAGCTATAAGAATGAGTGCTTGGATTGATGTAGCTCTTGAAAAGACTCTGGGCAGCTTTGACACAGGACACAGTAAATACTGGTGTCGTTTTGGTGGCAAGAACAGCAGCCCGGGAGTCAAGGCTAATTGGGCGACCTTGGGCAGCCTGCTGAACATCTCGGGACCTCAGGTTCCATGGAAAAGACTCTCCCTACCGAACTCCAAGGACAACTTGAAGGGTACGGTGAGATCACGTGTGTGCAAACACGTGGGGGAGGAGGGAAAATAAATAACTCTACAACTGCTAGGTATTATTTCAAAAGCCCTGCTTGGACCTGGAAAATATCAATCGTGTGCATGTTACCAGCGTGCTAGGACGACAGCCTTGGAGTTTTTCAAGGAGCTTTAGCATCCAAGTCAGGCAGCTCATTGCTCAGACTGAGTAGCCAGAGAGGGGAATTCTTGACTCCGAGCACAGCATCTGCTTGTGATTAAGGCCTCAGAGGCCCGTGCCTGCACCAAAGGCAGCTACAGAGCCCTCACAGCAGCAGCCCCAATTGTAAAACAGATCCCTTCCCTTTAAAGTGGCTATGAAAGGTAAACATGAAAGCATTATTCTATAATTATGCAAAACAAAGCAATGCCCATTTCCCAAGTGCCACAACACACACACACACACACACACACACACACACACACACACGAAACAACAGGCAGAGGCATTTGTGAAAGCAAGGGTCCCCACACACCCACAACCCCCCAGCTCAGGGGAGCTCCCTTGGTTTGGTTAGCTGCAAAACAGCCTTACTGAGTGCAGCTACGCGGCCCCCGCCCTGACACGTCCTTCCCTTAAAGTTCAAGTTTGGTCAGTTTGGCTCCTTGGCACAAAAACAAAACAAAGCAAAACAAAACTCCTTCTCCAAAACTCACTATGAATTCTATCTGTGTCAGAGATCGGGCCATCGTTCGAGTGAGTGTGTTTATTATAACTCGGGAGACGTCATAGGCCTTGAACAAAGACCAAGAACCTACGCCAAAGGAGAGAAAAGTGACGTGAGGACTTCCGGGTGGGCCCAGGTGAGAGAGGGTCTGAGGGCAGTTAGCAAGTCTGAGGAAAATGCAATCCAAAAGCTCCTTTTAGGGCTGTTTAGTGAAGACTTGCATTTCCCTGTCTCCCAAATGCAACGTAGGGCAGCTCACACTGAACTTTACAGTGAAAGCTTGGGGAAAGATCTGTTTAAAAATCTGAAGTAAACAGCCAGACAAGGTTTAAGGTAGGTCAAAATTTAATGAGTGTGTTGTAAATCAGAGTTGAAGGTACATGAGTGAAAAACATGATGTTCTGCACCAGGAGACACCCCTGGTTTTATGGGGAACATTCAGAGGATACCCAGAGAATTAGCAACTTGAACCTGACTGGTTGGATTTCTGTCCTTCTAGAACCCCCTGGAGCAAACACAGAGTGAGTTGTGATTTGCTCAAAGAAAATGAACAGGAGGAAGAGAGAGAGGTGGTGTTGGTATGACAGCGGCCCTAAGGCTAATCCCAGCACAGGAAGGCTGCTCTGGGGAAGCAGAGCCTGGGCCTGTGGGACCAGCCACCCAGCCAGAGGCAGAGCTGAGCGGGCAGGCAAGGCAGCAGGGTCTCTATGTGGTTAGAAGTTTGTTTTCCATCAAAAAATGGATGGCCACTTTGTAAATTAAATCACCGTCAGCCACTCAAATCCATCTTACAGAAACTACTTCTTTGGGCCATCCAACGGATGAAACTAAAATTGTGGGATATGGTTGGAAAGCCTGCTTAACTAGGAGTGAAAAGACCCAGGGTCCAGGCCGTTTTGTCAATTCCAGGCCAGGGTGGGATTTCAGGGAGGCCCTTAGCTTGTCCATATATCGTCTGGAAGGCTGCAGGAGAGAACAGCGAGCAGGGGCAGAGAGAGCTGGAAAGATTATCTCCAAGGTTCCTTCCAGCTATAACAGCCTCTGATTCCAGTTAGCATATAAAGTAATTGAGGAAGTCTGGAAGACAATTTATCAAAACATTACTGGAGGCTACCTCTGGGGAACAGGATTAAGGCAGAGGTAGAGAGACAATTGGAAAGAAAACAATCATCGAATTTTTTCAGTGAGGAAAAATACAAAGGCAGAAGGGATTTTAAATGAAACATTAAACCAAGAAAGTTCCAGTTAGATATAAAATAATAGAGAAAGTATAGAAAGCCAGATATCAAAACATTGCTGGGCGTTGGAATGCAAGTGTGGAGCAAACGGAGCGAAGAGTTAGCCAGACAGTGGGATTTCATCTGCCCTCTTTCTGTCTCCTTGCCCTGGTGACAAAGCCCTCTGTAGAGCCATGCACACATCCTTTCTAGTCGGGCTGGAGAGATGGCTCAGTGGAATAAGTGCTTCCCTGGCAAGCGCAAGGGCCTGAGTTCAATCCCCAGTTCCACAAAAAAAAAAAAAAAAAAGGACTTTTGTCTAGTTTCACCTCTTCTTGGGGGCCAGGGAGATGGCTCAGTGGAATAAGCGCTTCCCTGGCAAGCGCAAGGGCCTGAGTTCAATCCCCGGTTCCACCAAAAATAAATAAATAAATAAATAAATAAATAAATAAATAAATAAAATAAAACATCCTTTCTGCTCTCTGAGGACCGGCTCTTCTGGGCCAGTGACAGGGAAAGGAGGACCGAGGGAGCCACCTGAGACCTGTCCTGCTGATTCCTGGGCAAGACACCCGGTTTCTCTGACACCACGTGAAGCAAAGTGGGGCTTCTCTTCTGCCCCACGTGGGCCAGGCCCTTCCTTGGAGATCTCAGCCGCAGCCTGTGGCTTCTTGTGTCCTCTTTTTCACCACCAGTGTCACAGTCTATAAGTCTGTCCTGCGAGCTGTGCAATCCCATTCCGTTTTCAGACGTGCTCCGCAATTATGAGGGCAGCCCCAACAACAGGACCCTGGGGCTCTTGTAGTTTTGTTGGTTGCCCCTGATGGGAGGTGGCCCCCTTGGTGAGTTCCACTGGAGTTGCCCACCTGTTCACTGTTGGAACCTCGGGAGGAAGTGCAAAGCCCAGACTGTGCCCTCCCTGGGCGTCAGACTACACCGATGGCTGGAGGACCCAAGCATTACAAGTCACATAGTCAACAATTACTAAATTGCTATTGAAGTTAGAATGGTACACTAACAGCAGCAAGGAGTATGTTCAGGGTCTACTTCCTGATCTGTATAGTTGGTGTCTACTTTCTTCTATTTCACCAGTATCAAGTTTCAGGACGTATAGCGTGAAAGGGCCTCAACAGGAGCAGTTAATGCTTAAAACGTTTTTCTTAATCAAATTTACATGCTTTATCTGGTCATCTGAGTGACTACTTTGAAGACAACAATGTGCAATACAGCAACCATTGCTGAATTTCTATCATCATGTTTTTTGAAATTCTGTATCATTTCTAATGCTTTATCTATTATTTTTTAGGGCTGGCCAGATAGCTCAGTGGGCTAAAGCACCTGTTAAGGCAGAGCGCAGGGACTTGGGTTTGATCCCCAGCGTGCAGTGCCAGCCCCACCCACAGGGCATGCTGAGACAGCAACTGAGACCAGGCTGATGGTGTGCATCTGTAATCCCAGCGCTTGGGAGGCTGAAAACAGGAGGATCACTACGAGTCTGATCTATGTAGTGAGATCCTGTAGATCCTGTACTAAATACATAAAAAATAGAAGTATCTATTTTTTTTATTCTCTTTAAAATAAAGAAAAGGTATCAATACCTTCCTGGAAGCCAAAAGAAAGAAGAAAGATTCAAGTTAATAAAATAAGCCAAAATCCTTTAAAGCTAGAAGACATTTTGCATGTAATTTGAGAAGGCAAATGATAACGATAAACAGAAATAGAATATTAAAACAATTTTTTGAGTTCTTTACCTACTATTCTCTTAGATCTCATTTTCACCACAGTTTTGTCTTTTACAAAAGAAAAAAACCTTATAATTAGCCTATAAAAAGTTATTTGGGGGCAGGAGTAAGATAATGGCTATCTGATTAACCTTACAAGGGTTCCTTCTATTCTCCTCTGCCCTCATCTTCTTATCCTATAACGCATGACACTGGCCAGCGTCTCTCTTCTGCCATACTTCTGCTCAAAATATCTTTTAATTCTGCTGGTAACACACAGTGACACTGGTAATCCCTGAATCCCCCAAGTCTCACCTGATAAATGAGGCTAGAAAAAAGAAAGCCAGGCCCCCACGGGGATCGCTCCTCCCTTTCTGGATTCTCTTTCAGGAAATCAAGATCCCCATCACTAAGGGAAAGGTTTTAGGCTTCACTTCCTCTAGACAGGAGTTCTAGTGCTTCCACCTTCTCTGTGTCTTCCCACCTCCCCTGACAAGGTAGGGCTTTGCTTATGAAATTAAATGTCTGTAATGTCTATAGATGTGGTACTACCGGGTGCCTTTGGGGAATGTAGACCATCAGTGTCACGGTCTACAGGTCTGTCCTTCCAGTTGTGCCGAGCCCAGGAAGGCCGTGCAATCCCATTCCATTTTCAGAAGTGCTCCACAAGTTATGAGGGCTCCGCAATTATGAAAGTCATTGCAATGAGTATGGAGTAACAAATAGCTACAGCAAGGTAACCACTTGGAAAAGGGCCTTAAGGATTAATAGAGAGAGATGCTAGGACCCTGACAAAGGAAAAACTGCCTAAAAGGAGAGACTGCTGCCGTATTCTGAAACCTCTTAAAATTAGTTTAAATGCTATAGAGAGGAGGTTTGCATGCAGCTCAACTGTTCAGCTTGTCACCAAAAATCACTTGATAGAATCAGTACCTTGCTTAGTCTCTGCTATTATGGACTAATCTCTCCAACCACACTGGTGTCCAAGATTTTATGGGATGGAAAAAAAAAAAATAGAAGCATCTAATAAGATGGTGGAGTAAGTTTCACAAAATAGGTGAATGTCAGGTTCACAGAGTCTTGGATCCAATGCCATTGCTAGCCCAATCAGGAACTCCACTGCCTGGGGACCAAAGAGGAAGGTCAGGTAACAAGGAGGAGGATGAGGTCCCCTCCTGAGACACAGGAAGGACTTGGTGTCCAAAGCAGACATCATCGTTTAACAGGAGGTGCAACTTCAGGACACGAAAGCCTCTTTGTCAAATTCTAAATGACAAAAATGAACATTCTGAGCACAACAGAGTGAAAATCCCAGCGAAGCCTGCAGAGCTGCAGTGTGCTTCTCTTTGTTTTCCTTTTCCTAAGATGCAGAACCCCAGGCACACAAACGCATGAGTTTTGCATAACCCTGGCCTTTTCCTAGAGCCTAATTATTTGTTCTCAGAAACTCAAACCACTTCTCTCTACCCAAGCAGGCCAAAAGCTCGCAGGTAGCGTGAGCCAAACAGCCTGGCTTGCTTTAGGGGCCAAATCACGAGTCGACCCATTTGAGCTGACTAGACACATGGGCAAAAGAAAATACTGAGTGCAGATGTGCGCGTGTGCATGTGCGTGTGTGTGCATGCGTGTGCACACAGGCAGTGCGTAGAGTGCCAGGCTGACAAGAGAGGACAGAGGGTCCTCACTGGCCTCTCTCCCTGGCACCCCTTTCCGATGGGAAGCCAAGCAGCAGAGGGCTAGGTCCTGACTGCCTTCCCCATGCCTACCTCCTTTTGGACAAGCAGAATAGAAAGTGTAGCACTCTGTTATTTCTGTTGTTAAGACCTTTTGAATGCATGCACACACACACACACACACACACACACACACACACACAATCGTCCTTCTTCCAAATGCCACACAGACTCCCAAGAGCCTGTGTGGCATTTGAGGTAAAGTGAGAGGGTTATTGTTCACGGGCTCCATACACGCTCAGGCTGGCTGGCGTTCACACTGAACTGTGCTAGACACTGCGGAGGGGAGCAAATAAAAAAGCAAATGCGTAGCTTCACATTCTGATTGTAGGCTAAGAACGTGGTCGTTAATGGAGTATTCCCTTCCAAAAATACAATAAAAACATCTTGCTCCTGCTCTCACCTTCTCTCTATATATATAGATACAGGAGTGCGTAGAGCTGCAGGGACATAACTCCTGCTTGGACACCCGTATTTTCTGTCCATATACCACAGAGAAGGTTTTGCCTGTGCACATCTGGACACGAACAGTCACCTGGTGGCCTCCAGCTGCAGGGCCCCTTCCATGCTCCTGTTGTTTCTCTTTTCATTTCAGGTGCCTTTTGCTGGTTGTCACCCCCAGCATGAGGGTCATTCGCTCAAAGGCTCACTGTGGACCCTGCGCCTTCCCCCCCAAACACACACACACACACACACACACACACACACACACACACAGTGCACTTTTCTGAGTGTTCCACTCTCCCGAGATGGATATTCAGCCTTTGGAAGCGCTGGTAGATGGATTCCCAGCAGGCAGTGTGGTGCTGGCGTAAGCGCCGGTCCTGAAGAGCGTTGCACAACTGTGGAATCCTGGCTGCCGCACTTGCCAGCTCCATGATCTTCAGCAGCTTTCCTAACTTCTTTGCGCCTTCCTCTGCTCTTAGGTCAGATTAGGTAAAGGGGGATGGTGGCAGAGCGCGCTTGTCGTCCAGCTCGTGACGGTTTCTTACTGTTGGGCTCGCCTGATGTTACACGCCGTGTTAGAGAAAGGAGAGCTCGAAACCACACCTGGGAGATGCTGCTTGCTGCACAGCACATCCAGCCCCTATGTTAAAAGATGGGAAATGTTATTCATTTTTTTTCTAATAAAAAGTGGTTTATTTTTTAAAATATATCTATTTCGCTTATAATATTAGGTTTAAATAATTTTTCTAAACCAAAAGAATTTGACGTTAATGATAAAATTAAGCTCTTCTTTTTTCGTATGAGCTAATTATCTGACCCAGTAACTCCAAGGCATTGTAACAAAGAAAACCTCAGAAATGAAAAAATGTTACGATAGTTCCGTGTAACAAAGAAACACCAAACAGCTATGAGTAACAGTGACTCTGAGGCTTTAATTTTAATATCTCACTTACTGTGTCCTCACAGAACTCTTTCTGATATAGCTAGCATATCCATCAAGCCCAGGCATACCAGTGGATTTCATTAAATGCAAGGAAACCACCTACGCGGTTGGGCACAATGTAACAGGTAGCCAAATTAGAAATAATTACAGTGATAAAAAAGGCTCTGTAAAATATGGGAAATTTTTTAAATGCCCAACAATAATCATACCGCTCTCCTAAGTGCTCTGCTACTGTAAGGCTATTTATACATCATGTGCCATGTGCATAGATACATGTGTGTGAAGTAGCAACCCAGACTGCCAGTGCAGAGTGCCGAGCACAAAACTGGGCACAGATTAGGCTTCCGCTTGTTAGTATTACTAGTACACTGTTCCTGCCCCCTCAGAACTTCATCTTAACAAACGATTCTTTAAACACAAGGCATTAACACTGGGGTGGCAGGGAATGGGAGGTTGCAGATCATGAAAACAAACCTTACAGTGGCTTGGACTTTTCCTAACATCATTCGGGTTACACGTCTTCAGTTACTTGTGGAAGTGCTCTAACTTAAAGACCTCATGACTCAAATTCGGATGAAAACTTTTGTTGCAATTTAGACACAGTTTTCCCTCCATCCCTACATTAAACAAACCTGCCAATGGGTTCCATAATTACTCAAAGACAAAATATAATTCCAAGTTCAGGAACACACACATATTACTATCCTGGCTTATTAGCTTTTTATGCTCTCTAACCTAAAGGTCTGTTTGATTTATGACTCTTTCCAGTTTATTTCATGTGCATTATTTGCCCTCAGAGTACAAAGAGAAAAGAGAACAGAAGCTCACAACCAGAAAACATAGTTATCTCTCCGAAGGCTGAATTACAAAACAAGAATATTTTACTGAGTGTTTTGAATGACATAAATGCCCTATCTTTAGAAATCTAATTCTGTCACTTTGGAAACTTCAACCCAGGAAATCTGATGACACTCATCCTAGAGGTGGGCATGACGTGTGTAACAAATATAATTCCCAAAATGATGCTGTGAAGCGCGGGCCTCCGTCAGCCCTCAGTTTAGTCTGCAGCTTGAGCCCTTGTTTATGCCGGCACGCCTGTCTGCCTGCTAAGCAGTGCGCAGCTCGGCTGCTAACTCCACTATCAGCGCAACAGTTGACGATACGTCGCCACAGCGGCATAACTTTGTAGAAGCTTTCATCTCGACCTCGCCAAAAATTTAAACTATGTCTGTTTACAATCAAGTCCATGTTTTGCAGGGAGCTAGTCCTTTATATCTCATACAAATAAGGTGTTTAATAGAATTGATTAAACTCTTCAATATACATGGCTGATGACAAGTTGATCGACCATTTAAGATCTGAGGCCTGGGGATATACTCACTCATATCCACTTGCTCAGGTAGAGTTTGGGGACAGAAATTCCAAGTATGACCAGTGTGGCCTTTGCAAGCCTCGGACTGGAATAATCCTACTGACCCCACCCCTATCACTTCCTCCACTTGTACTAGCCTTTCCTGAGCTGAGAGTATTCATCATTACCCTAGGCCCTCCTATTAAATAATCTACTCCCGTGAAGACAGAATATATGCTTTGTTCAACTTGGTATGTTTCTTCAGCCATCCTTTCTCCTCTTCACAATGATGGGAGCTTAACATTTATATATAGATATAGATAGATAGATAGATAGATAGATATAGAGATATATTATACACTATAAATATAACATATTATACACTGTATATAAATACAACATATATATATTATCACTCCAGCTGTTAATTGACTTTCCATTTCTGTAATAAATACCTGAAATAATCAACTGACAAAAAGAAAGGTTCATTCTGGCTCACAGTTTTGGAGGTTTCACCCTTGATCCACTAGGCTCTCTGCTTTTGGACCTGGGGGGACAACGGGTCATGACTGCAGCATGTGGCAGAGCACAAGTCATTTCTCCTATAGCCAAGCTGTCACAAAGGGAGAGGAAGAAGCCTGGGTCACATACAATCCCCCAGGGCATGCCCCCAACTACCGAAGGACCTCCCACTGAGCCCCATTCTTAGGGCTCCACCACCTCCCAGCAGTGCTGTGGGCAGGTGACCAAGCCACTAACACATGAATCTTTGGGAGACACTTAGACACAACATCGGACCCCCACAGTCATGTCCATCTTGCAGTACAAAAATATGAAAGATTTTATTCTTCCATGAGTGTTGGAAAGCTTGAGTCTAATGTCTTCTATAAAATTTAAAAAGAAAGTTACACATTTCTAAGAAATGATGAGACAGGCTCAAAGTAAGGATTCCCATTCTGAAAGAAAGGAAAGGAAAACTGCAAGGAGGAACTGGACCACAGCAAGACAAGACACAGCAGGGGTTACCTTCAGGGACACCGAGTCCAGATCCCACTGCCTGGCCACCCAGGCTTGTCTCTGAAGCCCTGGAGGAAGCTACAACAGCCCACAGCCCTTGTAGGTTACATACTTTTAAACTAGCAATTATTGACAGTATGAACTATCCTTAGGCCACTCAAATCACAGCTGCAGTGAGTGGCCTCCGAGTTCTCTGCTGACTGAACAATAAAAGAGTCCCTAAATCCCTACAGACACATAGTGTAGGGTAACCTGGAGCTCTTCTCTCAGATCAAACTCTTTGAAACAAAGTTACATTTCTACATCTTTGAGCCTGTGACACGCCAGGTGACTGCGTGGATTTCTTAGATTCCCTGAAGGCATTCTTGGTACTATGGCTTGGGCTTCCCTTTTACGGGCACTAATGAATGTATCTCTGTGACCACACTTTACATTGGCTTGTTTTCTGGCCAAGCTGAATTTTTTTCAAATCTTTCTGCTCTGCCGCTCTTTGCTCTTGATTCTTTGTAAATTTGGCTAGAAGCAACCAGTCATACCTATGTCACTTCCTGAGTGTTTTGTAGCCTTGCAGGCTCCACTGCCAAGTAAACGTAAAGTCTCCCACAAAGTCTCAGAGCACAGACAAAATGCAGCTAAATTCTTTGCCCCAGTGTAACATGGGAGGCCTCAAACGCTCACGGCACTGGAACCTCCTCAGCAACGCTTTCGCTGCCACCTTCTTATCTGTGTTCTGAGCCTCTGCGCTCTCACCAGAACGGACCAGCAAGCTCCACCCGGAACATTCTAGGCTTTCCTGAGACCACTCCTCCAAACTTCACCCAACCAACTTCTGCAAAGCCTTCCCACACCTTCAGATATTTAGTAACAGGAAAGACCACCCCATTTCTCCGTTCAATCCCCTGTCAGTCAGCTTTCCATTACTATCACCAGTGCTTGGAAGAAACCAAAAGAGGTTTATTTTAGCTCACCTTTTGCGAAGTTTTGATCCATGACTAGTTACACGCATTGCTTGTGGGTCTATGGCAAGGTAGCACACCCTGCAAATGACAATGGCAAAGTAAATACTGCTCATTTTCTGGCCAGGATATAAAAAAAGATGAAGAGGAACAGACCTGCATGCTAGCACTCCTCCAAGGCCACACCCCCAACGACCCCGAGCCCTCTCCCAGCCCCATAGCTTACTGCTTTCTTCAGCTCCAGAGGCTCCACAGACGGGAGTCAAGCCCTCACACATGGACCTTTCAGGAACACATATCCAAACCTCACGCCGCCTTTCTGTAAACAGACTCTACTTGAAGAAAAACACTGAAGTCTATAGAAATTCTTGAAATTGAAGAAAGTTTGGACAGTGAAGCTTCTTTTAATTTTTTCCCGGTTGAGAAGACTTGAGTAGAGAACACACTAAACAGAACTATAACTCACCACATTTTATTAATTGTTAGTTTTTTCTTAATACCCAGCTGAGAGATTATAAAAGTCTTCTAAAATAAATGCAATGCACTTTTCTAAGATAAAATGGGTCTTGGGCTGTCACTCAGAATACTCCATAGACTACCAGTCCCCCAAGGAGATGCATATGTCTTTCAGAAATTGTGGAGCAATCTGTCCCCTGCTAGTAAGACTCAAGCTGATCAACTGAATTACAGAAATACCTGAGACATTCCTACTGCAAGAAAGTCTCAAGGAACTTGAAAGAACTTGGAGTCCATCTAAGATTTTAGTCAATTCCCTCACCTTACAAATGTAGTTTAACTTGCTGAGCTTACAACATACAAGCTCATCAAGTTGTGTAGCTGTAAAGTTGCCCAGCTACACAACTCGATGAGCTTACAACACTTCTATGAGGAAGAACTGAGGTGTCTGAATTCTTTAAGATACTTTCATGCATGTGGGTATGTACAATCACATGTCCCATCTTGTATAACTGTATCTGTTAACCTGAGCAACCAATTTAATGATAAAAAGAGATAATACATCTATCATTGTTAATCAGTTATTCTTGTTTAGAAAATCTGTAATGTATGTATTGTTATATGTTACCCTGCTTCTGTCTTTTTTGTTTGTTTGTTTGCTCTTGTTCTTACTCTTCAAAATAAGAAAATTACAAAATAAAATACTTTCATGAACTAATTTTTTTTAAAAATCTGAGATGCAGGGGACTGAATGTAGGGCCTCATACATGCTAAGCAAGTGCTCTATCATGAGCTATATTCCCAACCCCTTTCTACTTTGAAATGGGTCTCATGAAGATGGTCAGGTTGCCCTCCAATGGATAATTCTCCTACCTCAGCCTCTAAGGTAAGTAGGATTACAGGCAATGTCATTGTACCCAGTTCTGATGGAATTTAATGCAGCTTTGATCCAGGCACAAACTACTAAATATAGGGCCAGCCAAATAGCTCAGAGGATTAAAGCACCTACAAGCAGGTACAGGGGCCAGGGGTTCAATCCCCAGGCCTGCCATGCCGGCCCCACCCCAGGGGCACACTGAGCTGGCAATTGAGACTGGGTGTGGTGGTGTGCACCTGTCATCCCAGCTCTTGGGAGGCTGTAAACAGGTAGATCACTGAGTCCGATCTAGTAGTGAGACCCTGAACACTCTGTAGACTCTTCCCTAAAAATACAAATACAAATACAAATAATAATAATAATAATAATAATAATAATAATAATAATAACAACTAAGTGTATCTCCAGTACATTTTACATATGGGAAAAAAATACACTTTTCAGAGCGCAAGAGCATGAAAGTAAAGTATTGCTCTGAGACGTCCTCATTGTTGCTTATTGCTGACATATAAGATCTTTGAGGACACTTTTAATGTTGTGTGCCCCTGCTTGGAATATATTCCTCTGGGCTGACATAATGGAGCTGCTCAATAAACAGTCATTAAATTAAATCCTCATCCTTGGAACAAAGAAATTGCATCCGAGAAGGGCAAGGCCTAAGTCATTGGACTCTCTTTGAAATGGAAAATTTGTTCCAGAAGTCAGCTAGGTAAGGGACTACCCCACCTTTGGTCTGGCTGTGGAAATGCAAGCTGACCACAGGGAAATCACTGTGATGGGTCTTACCTCTCTCTGTTGGATTGAATCTCCTAGGAAAGATCTTCTCCACTGTGCACATGGGAGGGGTGGCTTCGAAATTGGATGTAGGCTACTCCATTGCTTTCAAAAGTCAGCCCTCTCTGGAGAAACTGGAAAGAACGGTCTTATAATTCCTATAGTAAGAGGAGCTACCACAGTAAAATAGCAGCAATTGGGGTTAGGCGGGGCCCCTTTCCCATGCAGATTCCCCAGTAAGTGTTTTTGTTTCTTGGTTTTGTTAAAATGAGATCCAAGTTATAGTTTCATAATTTCCCCATCACTAGCCCTGAAATGAAGTTACTACAGCCCTGAAGTTGGAACAACTCCACACGCTGCATAGCGAACCTTTGTCCAGGATTCAAACCAAACTGAATGTTTGAGGGTTTGGGTTGTTTTGAGTTTTCTAAACTTCAGGCTTAAATTTTCATGAACCTTATTGCACTTCCTGATCTTTTCTGGGAGAGAGAGTGGAAAAACTGAGCACTTTGTGCCAGGGCGGGAGCAGCCCTGCCAGTGTTGTATCTAACTGCGTGGAAAGGAGATAGCTATGGAGAAGGGAGGAGGACTGTCAACTCAAGAACTATTTTTTAAAATTCTATCTGAAACGTTCTCTTAAATTCTTTACCCCTTGTACCTCCCACTTAATGAAAACATTTAGTGGCATCACTGGAGTGCTGTGTTCCTAAAAACCATAATCATAAAAAGTCAGCAATTTTAGTTCAGAATTAAAATAAAGTAGCCATTAAAAATAAAATAGCCAGAAAGGTATAATACAAGTAAAAGGAAAGCAGGATCTCAAGGACTAACTAATCAAGAGAGGGAAAGGAGAAGAGCTAGAAAACACGACAATGTCAAGCCATGCAGTTATATGTAAAAGATGAGCAAGGCAATGATCCGGAGAATCTTCAGAAGATTTTTGAATCTAGCAGTTAATTGGAAAGATTCTCACCCTGACTAAATATATATACTGATACCTGTGAACTAAGCTACTGCACTGCAGATGGTAATTTGTAACAGTAGTTTCATGTTTGGAGTGCTGGTCATTCTGGTAGTCTGAATATGGGCAACTTGTCATGACATGCCATTTACTGCTATGATGTCTCTTGGGTAGGTGGATGTTCAAGAAGAAGGGGGTGGTGAATGAAAGCAAGAGACAGGAAAAGGAATATTGTGGGACTGTCCTGCTTCAAGGTTGTATATGATGAGATTTTTGGACTTATGTGCAAACATGAGAAGTATATAATTCTTTAGCCTATTTTTAAAATATAATGTAATTTTAAAAATGCTTTTATCATATTATGCAGGGACTTAAAGTTCAACATATCAATACTTGATGAAAAATACCTGCTCCTTATTATGCCTAAGATGCTTGAAATGCAGTGAGATAGTGAGGTTAAGCTTGATAGCCTAAATCGTTTGATAATAACAATAAGCTTGTCTTCTGGATGGTTAACAACCTAAGTTTGCAGACCAAAATTAGAGAAAAAGGAAGGATACAAGGAAAGCCAACATTTTGGCCCTAACCTTCTAAGGTCAATTAAGACTCAGGACATATGAGAACTTGTACTGTAACGTCATGTACCTCGGTAGTATCCCAAATTTTCTGATCAAGAAGATTATGGGGCCAAAGAGGTAAGTGATCGATGATGTAGAGTGTGCCTAAGGAGAGTCACATGGGGAGAAGACACTCTCTCAGGCTTTCACAGAGAGCACACTGGCCAAGCAATGGCCGTGACTCATCCACATGGCTGCACTGACAAAGGTTCTACAATCTGAGGTACAGGATCTCAAGATAAATCCTGAGGGCATTTCACTGACCTTCTCAGACCAAAAAGCTACAACTCTTGTTGCATAGGTCCTGCTTTACCTTGGTCTTAACCATCCAGTAGAAAAGTATGAAGATGAAATATAGGAAGTAAAGCCATGCTGTTATGTTGAGCTGTGGGGGACTCAGGTCAATAATTTCTGACATTGCCAGTTAAACAGAAGACCCAATGCTATTATGGGCTACTGGACTCTTTTAGAATATTTTGCTGAGTTTACACACCTATAATATTCAATAACGGAACTTAGAAAAAATGGGGTATGATGAATGTCCATTTTGTATTTGTGTATTCCAAGTGGTTAGGATAGATATATAGTTGCATTCTCTTAATGAATAGAATGATTTGTTTCTAATGGTGTTTGTAAATAGGATCACAAGTCCACTTCTTGTACAGCAATTAACCACTAAGAAGAATATATGCAGTGTATTATTTGTTGAAACTGTACTTCTGTTTGATTTGAAACTGTCTCATTGCCATCTGTTTATCAATAAAACTTTGAAAAAAATAAAATAAAATAAAATAAAATAGCCACTACCCATCATAACAATAACAACCATGAATTCAAAAAGCAAGGCAACATCCTTAGTGTCATCTTGGGAAAAGAAATGAATGGAAGAGAGGGACAACCCCATTTCATGCTTTGAACATGGAAGATTCAAAGAATTCCACAGATTCTTGGTGTGGTGGTTGATACCTTGTGTCAACTTGAGATGTCTGAAGATTGGTTGGATCTGCTTGGCGCCTTGGGGTGTGGGGGCCCCAAGAGCCCACCCTAGAGTGACTCAGTATGAAAAGGGCATATAAAGGGGTTCAGGAAGGCTTCTGTGCACCCTGCTTCCTTGGAGGACTTCCGAGCTTCACAGCGCCACTTCCCAGAGGATCTTGATCTTCGCAGCCACCACTTCTTGGAGGAGCGCCGGTCTTTGCAGCCAGCATAGAAGGAAGAGAAAGATGCTGGAAAGACGCTGCAGCTGCTCGTCCTCCTCCGCTTTCCATTTTCTGCCGCTGTGAACCGCTGCAGTGTGCCTTGGAGCCACTGGAGTATGGACCGAAGTCTCCACTAACTGTAAGCTAAATAAAACTTGCCTTTCTTAATTTCGGGTCTCAGTATTTTGTCCCAGCAATGAATAGAAAGTAACTGAGACACTCGGGAACCAAGTGGAATTGCATCAAAAAAACCAAGTGGAATTGAGTGAGAAGCAGGAAAAAGACTGCCTGGCAGAGCATTTGGTACAGAGAAGACACCGTAAGAAGAGACCAGATGTGAGGTAAGGGCTGTGTCCTTCTAACTTCACTGTCGTGTATTCCTGGCTTGGGTGGACACAGGCTCAGAGACCAAGCCTGCTGGGATAGTGTCGGAGCACCATCCCGATGGTCCACGTCAAGAGCGAGCTTCAGGGGGATACAGATGAATGTCCATTTTGTATCTGTGTATTCAAAATGGTTAGGATAGATATATAGTTGCATTCTCTTAATGGATAGAGGGATTTGTTCTAATGGTGTTTGTAAATAGGGTATCATGTCTGCATCTTGTACAGCAATTAACCACTAGGAAGAATGTATGAAATGTGTTAATTATTGAAACTGTCCTACCAAAAAAATAAATATAAATAAATAAAGCTATGTATCAAAAAATAAGAATAAATCCAGTACATATTAAAACAAGTAATATGTTTGATTTCAAAATAACAATACGCTCAGATAAAAAGAAATTTCATGAAAAAATACCATTTATATTTATTTTTTGCATTCATCTCTTTATTGTCTGGCTTACTAGATGATAGCTGAATTCTCATACCTGCTTCTACATTCAATGTGTTTTGATATGTTGTTGTTAAAATATGTTGAAGAAAATCCAGCTTCATGCAGGCACATAGCTGAAAAAGGAAGTATTTTGATCTTTTTATATAATTATATATATATATATATATATATATATATTCTTTTTTCATACTATACAAAAACTCTGAAATGACAGTTTTATAAATGTTACTGCAGTATAGAATCTAAAACCCTGTCAGTAAACTTTTCACATACTGTTAAGTGAAAAAAAAAAAAAAAAAAGGAGCGAGCTTCAGGGAAGATTGACTCACCAAAGCCAAGGATGGAAAGAGCAGCTTGCACCGCGGCATCTCCAGCACTGCCTCGCTCCCCCAGCACAGCAGCGGGGAGGCTGCCCATGCAGGAATCCACACGCTGGCCAAATGCGAAGTCTGGTGAATCAGAAAGCGCGTGGCATAAACTTCTGCCACACTGATAGCGTCAGCACACCGCTCAGGAAGTGCAACAAGGGTCACTAAGAGGGTCAGATTCCAAGAGATGCTCTGACAAGCCTCACCGAGCATCTTGATCTTGGAAATACGGAACGCAAGCCCTACACTTCTCTCAAAGTAGAACATAACCAAACAGAGCCGTGACATTTCTCTATGGCAAAAGTTGGTCAAAGGAGTCAGATTCGTAATCACCAGGGCAACCAATACTTAGAGGAAAAAATATACCTTTATTCAACTTTTTTTAAAATATTATTTTGCTTTAATTATTTTTTTCTTTACAAGAAGTTTTGGACAATTTCATTTTTGTGTATCTTGGTATGATTTTATTTAAATGTCTT
>NW_004524580.1:30235355-30368853 GCF_000260255.1 Octodon degus | reverse complement strand
TGCCTACTCCTTTCTACTTTGAGAATTCTAATTATATGAATATAAGTTTCTTGGTTTTGACACAGTGAACTATTATGACTGATCTGTAAATTCTTTCATTTTTATTTTGGACAGTTTTTATTGTTATATTCATTTATGTTTCTGATTAATTTATTTTCAATTTGCAATCTATTAAAAAATAAAATAAAATGTTATTTTGAACTGTTACAACTATTCACAGCTACTTTCTAGATAGGAGCATGTTCAAACAAAATAAACCAGAAGCCCGTCATCAGGAGTGAGGAGCTCAAGGGTCAGGACTAAAGGGAAGTGTCTAGTCACAGACCAAGGAGGAACGCTGAAAATGAAGGAACTAGCTCAAAGCACGCAGGGAAAAGGAGTCTCACTGCACAGCTACGGAATCAGCACGAGTCAGTATGGGACAGCCAGGGATACAATAAATTATGTAAGCTGTAAGTAAATTTTCCAGGGCCATTCTTGCAACAAAGCATATTTCCCATATGAATTCTCCCCTGAAGTGCTAAAGATTCTTTTTAGTTCCTATTTTTTGATAAAAGAGTTTACTACAAAAAATCAGGATACACAAAGACTTGAATAAGGAGGAGAATTATGGGACTGTGGCTAATTTTCCTTGCTTTTTATCTTTATATCTACCTTTCTGGTTTTTTTTTTTTTAATGAGTACTTACAAACTGAGTTTATATTATTTATTTTGAAAAATGGCTTAGTATTATTAAGTTATAATTGAAAAATAGTCAAGTGTGTATAAAACTCAGAATGCAGATAATACGCATTTTAACTACCTCGAATCCTACTGCACACAAATAACACTACAGATATCTTAGTATATGGTGTTGGAGAAATAAACACATACACATCAACAAATGGGCATGCTTTTTTAAAGTTAATTTTATTGAGAAAGAAATAGCAATGAGACAGTTTCAAAACAGGTTAGTAGGGCAGTTACAATAATTAATACACTGCATATTGTTATCTTCATAGTATTCATACATAGTATAAAATGCAGGCATGATATCTTATCTAAACACTATTAGTACAAATCTCTCTTCTCATTGAACTAAGAGAAAGTAGCTGTATATCTATCTTATTTGCATATACAGATATATGGGTTTTTTTCACTACAAAATGGTCCTTCATTTATATCACCCTTTTCTTTTTAGTTTTGTCAGAGATGGGTATTCCATTGCCATTCAATTTTTTTTGTTTGTTTGTTTTTTGTATTTTAGGGAAGGGTCTACGGGGTGTTCAGGGTCACACTACTAGATCGGACTCATAGTGATCCGCCTGTTTACAGCCTCCCAAGAGCTGGGATTATAGGCACACACCACCACGTCCAGTCTCAATTGCCATCTCAGTGTGCCCTGGGGACAGGGCTGGCATGGCAGGCCCAGGGATTGAACCCCTGACCCCTGCGCCTGCTTGTAGGTGCTTTAATCTGCTGAGCTATTTGGTTGGCCCTTGGGCATGCTTTTTAAACCTAAGATGGTCTTGTATTTCTCATTAAAAAATAAACTTTAAAATCTTTCCATGTAAACAAATACATATCAACATCATCATTCTCAGTGACCACGGATTATGACTATACCACAATACATTTAGTAAATCCCCTTCTGAAATTCATTGAAATAGTTTGTAGTCTTTCCTCGTGGCACATTCTCAGATTTTTCCCTTACAAAGCATTTCTAGATAAGGAATTACTTGGTGAAGCATACATTCATACAAATTTCCAGATTGGCTTAGGAAAGGATTCTACCAATCTGTACTTCTGCCAGCAACATCAACGCTTACTTATTCAGATATCCACCAGCGCGAGCATTTTTCATGACTTTCAATCAAGCTAAGAAGCAAACTACAGAAACTGGAGTTTCATACCGTTTATTAGCACAGTGTCTAGTTTATGTAGTTTTGTTGCTTTTCTATTAGATTTCAGTATTTATAAGTGTACCTTTCGGATTACATTTAGATCTTTTCCTAGGATAAGATTAACAATTTTTAATGTTATAGCCTTTTTATTTTAGGTTTTTTATAATGCAAAATTTGTATGAATTATAAATGTTTACCAAAGAGCAACTATATGTTCACTTCATGGTAACAAACGAAAACAAAACACATCAGTTACTAGAGTATCTAAGTAGAAAACAGTCCCAGAAAACTAGAAAACATAATGCAAATATTTGGTTAAACTGAACTTTACTTTTTATAATGACACTCTAGGAGCTCTATATTCACCTTTATTTTTCCCTCAATCGTTTGAGTATTACTTCAAAAATAGCCATTGAGTAAGACCTTTCCTCAGAGATTCAAATGTAATCTTCAGCTGATTCTAGATTCTAATTACTATTGAATGTACTGCTTTTTTAATTTTACTGTTTTTTGTTTGTTTGCTTGTTTGTTTGTTTGGGTTGAATTCCTTTTTAGGAGAGGTTTATTTCTTGGTTTTGGTACCAAGGACCGAACCCAGAGCTTCCAGCTTGCTAGGCAAGCCTTCCACCACTGAGCCAAGCCCCCAGCCCCTTTTCAGTGTACTCCTGATGTGCCACTCAGTTCTCTCATCTACCTACTTATTCCCACTTCAGTACATACTCCTCCTATTTTAATTACTCTAGCTTTTAAAAATTTTTAGTATGCAGAACACACTATTCAGAATTATTTTACCCCTGTTGTACAAGCTATTTGATCAGATTATCAAGTGTTTTTAAATCATACTTTTAATTAAAATTGTATATTTAAATGTTAAATATATAAAAGAGTTGGTATTTTTTCTAAATCATCTCCCCATTTATTCAACTCTTACATTTTTTTATGTATTTAGTAAAAGGTCTATAGGGTCTCACTACACAGATTGGACTCACAGTGATCCCCCTGTTTACAGCCTTCCAAGTGCTGGGATTACAGGCATGTGTGGCCATGCCCAGTCTTCTTACGTTTCTTAATAAAATTTTTGACTTTTATTTATTTAACATTTATTCTTTTTTATGTGTTTGGCCCAAGGTCTCACTATGCAGTTTGTACAACAGGGTCTCACTATGCAGTTAGTACTCATAGTGATCCTCCTGTCTCAGCCTCCCCAGCGCTGGGATTATAGGCATGCACCACCACACCCAGTCTCAGTGGCTGGCTCAGCGCACCTGGGGGGTGGGGACGATGCCAGGCAGGTGTTTAAAGTTTATTGTTGAGGGCTGGGGAGATGGCTCAATGGAATAAGTGCTTCCCTGGCAAGCACAAGGGCCTGAGTTCAATCCCCAGCTCTGCCAAAAAATAAATAAATCAAGTTTATTTTTGTCATTTTAATGTTTTCCTACTGGCAGAATATATAATTAGGTATTCTACTGCATTATTCCAATAATAGGATTTTATTTTCTATGGCACTATTCCTAGGATACAGACACAAAGTATCAGATAGGAAAAGAATCCTTTAGAAAAGTATCCCAAAAGATACGTGAAAAAGAAATGATAAAAGTCAGACTATCACCAATTTAAATCCCCAATTAAGTGTCAACAGCCAATAACAAATAACATATGCTTCCTGATAAGGGGGAAAAAACCCTTCACGCAGGCTCTTATCAAAGGGTACAAACATGACTCTTATTTTCTGGACACTATAACCAATGTGCATGAAATAAGAAAGGAAAATGCACAGTTCGAACTTTATCATGAATATATAATTGGCAAAATCCTGGCTGTGGAAAATCCTACAGGTCAAATATTTTGGGTTCTTCACTGGGTAAATTATAAGAAACAAAAAAAGACGGAGTCTTCTAATATTAAAAGACACTTAAAAGAACCATCAGATTTTTAATGGGCAAAACTAACTTATGGCATCTAGGCAAATACACGTGAGTAATAAAAGTATATATGTAGAAATTCAATCAGCAAATGACTATAAAAATAAAAACCCTTGCTTACCATGGGGGCCATATCCAAAACACTGAATGGGACATTAGTTTAATACAACTAAATGCTTTGTATTTCATGATGAGTATGTAAGCCTGGTTGATTTTTAATATAACTCCAGTATTTCATGCTCATAGTTAATACACATGTGACCTCTCTTAACTAAAGCTAGAAGGACTTAGAGCAAATTGTCAAGACTCCATAAATAAAAGGATCTAAGAGCTAGTGAGCTATGATTGCTAGATCTCAAAAAGGTTTATAAATGTACCTGTTATCTTGAATGTTCATGCTTTGATTATATATGTTCTAATCTCTCAGATAATTTGTTATTTCTAGAAGATACCAAAACCCAGGTAACCATACAGGTAAAATCTAAAACCGAAAGGTTATATGTTGCTCAGCGGGCCCCAGATATCTGACACAAGCTGTAAAAGTAAGAAGAGTTTTCAGGAATAAATTGGTCTCAGTTGAGGTGTTTCATAGTAATAAGGATACAAAATAAAATTATAGATGGAAAATAAGAACGGGGATACTAGCAGCCTATAGGAAAAAAGGTAAATGTCCACAGCTACTAGAGAAGAAAAAAAAAGTGTTTATGATGGAGTCAGAGGAAGTTTCAGATTGAGGTGCTCATGTGTCTTCCCTCTCAGTCTGAGAGAACCCATGTTAACTGCCAATATAAGAAGAAATCCTGTTAAACTTTCAATAGATTGCTTATACAGATTTGTCAGTAGTTACCCAGCCAGTGGCCCACTTGCAAATGGGAAAATACTGTTTTTCCTATGCCTGGTAATTCATGTTCCCCAATACTAATAGGAAAGACCAATTTGTTTGAGACAGTACCCAATGGCCAATAAAGATAAAAGGGATTAAACCTCACATTTAACAGATATTTGCTAATAGACCTACAAAAAGTTCTAACTCATCTTTTTCATAATTATCCTGTTGCGATTGACTTGTTTCTTTGGCTTTGTCTCCTCTAGGCTCAAAGCTATATGTCTACCCAAGAGAAAAATGCTTGTCATCTATCGAGGGCCTTTAGCTAAAACCTCTGAAGAATATATCTGACTGCCAGTCAACAACAACAACCCATTTCAGCATGAAGAAGCCAGAGCGGTCTTTGCCCATATTTCCCTTCACAGCAGTTCAGGTTACTTCTTCAGATGGGGGGAATATTGTAGGCAGCCGAGTTAGATAAAAAATATTATAGGCAGTCAGACAGGGCCAGGCCTTCAAAGGAGACAACACCGAAGATGAGATGTCTTACAACTGTGGGAGGGGCGGATGCTCCTGCTGTGAACCAGACCTAAAGACCTAAAGGCCAAACATGCTAAAGGAGTAGCACCTGGGATTGATATTCTAAATAGGTATCAATCACCTGGAAAGACCCAAGTGAGTCACTAGCCCAACCCCCAACAGAAAGAGACCCTATCCCGCATTCCAACCCCCAATAGGAAAAGACCCTGTCCCATATGTAATCCCATTGGTTGACCATAGTTTTGTCCCACCTCCTGGCCACCTAAGCGAGTTCCCATTCTCTCTACCTTAGCCTCACATGGTTTTACACTATAAAAGTCCCTGGAAGAGACAGCTTCCCGGGGAACTACCCGCTCGGGTCCCCCTCCTGTCCCTCTCTTGGACAGGAGCTTTCTTTCTCTCAATAAATATATTCTGTTCATTAAATAAATAAATAAATATAAATAAATAAAAACCGTAGTTACTTTGGGGACAGTGACATGAAGAAAGGTTTCTGAAAAAGTTCCATTTCTTCATTTGAGTAGTGGTTCTTTTATCTTATAATGCTATATGTATTTTTCTATAGTTCTGTGTTATTCTACAATAAAATTGGCAAAACTCTCACTAAATATCTGCATATATTTTATCATTTGTTTATGAATTATTGTGATCAGTTGATTTTGAATACTGACTCTTAGCAAATGTTGCTGTCATGTTTTAAAGTGAGGACAGGGGGGCTAGGGAAATAGCTCAGTGGAATAAGTGCTTGCCTGGCAAGCACAAGCTCCTGAGTTCAATCCCTGATACCACCAAAAAAAAAAAGTGAGAACACAGAACTACAAAGAAGTGATGACACTGTTCATCGAATGACTTTACTCATCTACATTAGTATTAAATGGCATCTTGGATTAGTCAGAAAATCATTTGATGGTTTCTGATTCATTTCAGTAATATTTATTTGGTATCTATACTGTGCCTGTTTTTCCTTTCCTGACTGAGTACTAACTCAGGTTATAGGAACAAAAACACACTCTTTACCCAGTTGGAAGTACATTTCACCAGCATCCAGTAGAGCCACGCTGAGCTCACAGTCAGGATGGCTGGCTTGTCAGGAATTTCCCGTCGGCCCCTCTCTTCAGAAGGGCAGTTCTCCCACTTGTCCACTGTTCATCAACACTAGCAGCCGCTGAGCAGGAGGGAAGACCGTAAGCCCCAGACACCATTTCTGTGCCCCTAACTGGCCCTCCTAAGGGGACGTCAGTCAGGGAGGCCGCAGGTGCAACCAGCTGGAGGAAGCAGTCCAGTAGCGAGCACGGCCAAGAAGAAGGGAACCCCGTCTCTGCTAACGCTGCAGTGTCACCATACTCTGGCCTTACACTGATAGTGTCCACATCCCTCTTTGCACAGGAAAATTAAATTCTCAGTTTAAGCATCTCTGTGGGGAACTTCTGTCTCTTAATTATTAACTGATACAATCATCACTCTGATTCTCATGGATATTATGCATCGGTGTCTGAGAATAAAAAGCACATACTGACATCCCATTTTAGAGAAGTCTGGAGGAAGCTGCAAACATCAGCAAAGAAGAAAACAGTTCTCAGAGATGGAAATTATTCTTCACAGCCCCTTTCATAGGAAAGAACGCTAGAACCTTGTAGCACCGTGCAGCTTGATGATGTGGAGAGGAGTGAAATGACAGTAACAATGGTAAAGTGCCCATCTGCATGGTTTATCTTCTACGACTTTCTATGGGAACCCTTGACAACCACAGCATCAAAAGCATGCATTAGGCCTCTGTATAAATGCACAGTATACAGGGGTGAGTTATGTTTGAATGAATCTGACAGCACGGTTCCTACCTCCTAGTGAGTGTTCCTGTGTGCACACGTCACAGCATATAAAGGGCTTTGGGACACAAAGATGGCCTTGCACAAGAAAAACATCACTCGTGGCAGCTGCCGGGATCCATTATTTCTTTCCGCCACTGGCTGGAATTCTCTTGGATCGGCTATGGCTTGGTGATGGCAGCCGTGTGCTCCCAGAATAACTGTGGCTTTAAACCACAGGGCAACTGATAAAATTTTTGCTGCATGTCAGAAATAAGAAAAATACAGAAAGTAGCCTGAACAATACTAAATTTATTGACCCCACTGAAATATTGATGGTACCTGTAGACCTGGACCGTAAATTACGATGCAGCTTTTTGCACCTCTGATTTGTCATCAGCTAAGAAGTTGGTGGGACAGTATCCAGTAGTCAGGGAACCTAGAGTTATGAAAACAGCCCGGAGACCCTGATGCTTTAGAACTTTAGTTCTTTGAATGGTTATTTATTTAATGACCGCTTTCTCCCTGGAATGCTTGCTCCTTCCAGAATGGCCTGGGGCTCTCTTGTCTACCACTGAATTCTTAGTGCCTAGTTAAAATAGTTGCCATATATTATTAGATACATGATGAACATTTGTTAAATGCCTAAAGGTATAAGAGAATTGCAAAGCACAGTTTCCTTCACTTCCCTAACGGGGAGACAACACGTAAAACAACTGCATCCAGCTTGATCTGCGCCTTTCGACAGAACCTGCTACAATGATGACAGCGTCCCCCGATGGGGGCCACTGACCGCACGCAGTGACTGATCACTGAAATGTGACGAGCGCCACACTGCTGCACTCTCACTCTCGTTTTCTGTAGGCTCTGTTAGCGTTTACCAAACATTTATGTAAGAATTTCTTGGCATTGCAAGTGGAGAACGGGAAGACCTGCCATATGTTTTGCCATTAAATGTCCTTTTCCTCCCTCTACCTCAACCCCCAAAATATATACAACCAAAAGGAATTCTGGAAAGATGGTCAATACATTGTTTTCACGGGAATCCCAATTTTCAAAGTTGATTTACTGAAAGGTTAGAAAAGAGCTTGGCTACCAGTAACTATACACAGAACGAATAGAACAAGTACCTAATATTAAGCTGGGAGAAGGGCGGGGAGAGAGCTCAGCGGCACAAGTGCTTGCCTGGCAAGTGCAAGGTCCTGAGTTTGAACCCTGGTACCAAAAAAAAGGAAAAAAAAAAAGACCTATCCGATAAGTTAGAATAAAATCAAACATTCATTTTAAAAAGCAGGTCCATAGAAATCACATCTCTACATACTACTAAGGAGCAGACCATAGCCCATCACATATGGTTAACTGCACCATGGAGTGCAAAACGTGCACTCAGTTACTCCATCTAAATTCACTGACTGTTTATTACGTGCCAAACATTAAAGCATTACAAGTACAGCAATAAAAAAGACTGATAAAATTCCTCTTCATGAAGCTTATATTTTTGAGGATTGAGATAACCAATAACCAAAGACATAAATAACTAGCATGTCAGGTGGTAATAAATTCTGGGAAGAAAGATATATCTAGGAAGTGAGGGAGACTGGTAGCCAGAAAAGATCTCCCTGAAATAAATTATATTCTAGAGAAGACTTGAAGGAGAGAAAGTCAGCCAGATTATCTGAGCCACGTAGCTGTAGTCGCGAGAACAGCAAATGTAAGGAACCGCAAAAGGCCATGCACCAGCAGCACGGAAAGCAATTCGCAAGTGGGAGAAGTCAGAGCAGGAACTAGGCCAAGGTGAGGCTTGGGGGCCCTTGTGAGGCCCTTAAATGCAACCCCCGGAGGTTTTGGATGGACAGGTGAAGTGAGAGGACTTGTGCTTTCAAGGCCTCCTCTGGATGCTAAACCTAAAGAAGGACTCTTTTTTTTTTTTTTTTTTTTTTTGGCAGAACCGGGGATTGAACTCAGGCCCTTGTGCTTGCCAGGGAAGCGCTTATTCCACTGAGCCATCCCCCCGGCCCTAAGAGGGACTCTGGAGACTGGGTGGCATTGAGATAAGTGGGAAAGGAAACAAAACAAAAAACTCCCTGCCCTCAGGGACCTTCCATTCTAAGTTCCCTTGCCAATCACCATAGGCAGGGCCTTTGCAAGCTTACAAAGCGCACTGCTTAATTTGCATACATAATTCTACAGTTCGTTCAGCTTGCTGAGAGCTGATCTCAGACACCCGCATCTACCATCAGCAGCAGCAGAGAAGGGGCTCCCAACTGGCACACGCGTCAAGTATACTTTTGAGCATGAAATCTCTAAAGGAGTGGACATCTCAGCAATCACTCTGGGCATTCACACGAAAGATACTAAGTCTAAGAAACCACAACATAACCAAAAGATCAGTTTAACACAATGCCACAGAGATCCATGATTTTTGTTCTGTGATGTCACCCAGAAGCCTCTAGTATTCCTGGAAATGTTCGGTGCCAAAAGAAATCTCCCAGCAATTATTTGAAAGCAGCAGCAGAAGCATCCAGTGACTACGTCACAGTGGTCAAGAGCAGAGACTCCTAAAGCAGACTCTCTGGTTGAAGCCCACCTCCCCCACACCCAGAAGTGGGACCTGCGACAAGTGAGTTGGCCTCCATCTCACAGGCCTGTGGTGAGACCTATGCTGGCTATCGCATAGAAAAGGCAAGCGCGTGATGCATGTTGGCCACGTGCTGTGTCACAGGAACAGGCTGTGCCTTCATACATGGTCTGCACAACAGCCTTGTGCAATTAATATTCCTACTATCTGTGCTTCGCAGCAGAGGAAACAAACAGACAGGCCCTGCGGCACAGCCCCGGTCACCGAAGCGGCAAAACTGCGATTCAAACCCAAGTGCTCCAGCTTCTGGACATGTGCTCTTATTTATTTATTTATTTATTTATTTATTTATTTATTTATCTATCTATGTATTTATTTGGCACAGGGTCTCACTATGCAGCTCGGACTTGCAGTGCTCCTCCTGTCTCAGCCTCCCCAGGGCTGGGATTACAGGTATGCACCATGTCCGGTTTTGGTGGCCAGCACAGTACATCCAAGGATCCAGGGCCAGCATGGCATGTCATGCCAGGGGTCAAACCCCAGTCCTTGTGCTTGCCAAGCAGGTACTTAGACCACCAAGCTATCTCCCCAGCCCCTGGAAACATGCTCTTAAATAAAGCTATTTCGCCTCTCGTTCGCTAGACTTGATCACATCTATCTATACTTGTGGTGGGCCCCAAATTATCTCCTCCCCATGAATTCACATCAAATGCCTGAAACCTCCAAATATAGCCTGTTCTGGAAGAGAGGTCTTTGCAAATGCGACAAAGCCCAGAATCACAAGAGGATGGGATAATTTTGGGTTACCCTAGCAGGCCTCTATGCCACTGCATGGAAGACAGAGATGGAGGAACATTAGGGACAGACACAAAAAAGGCCATGAAGAGCAGAGCTGAGAGAGATGTGGATGCAGAGCAGTGGGTGCCCATGGTCATCCCACATCAGCACAGTGAAGAGCGTCTAGCAGAAGCAGGGCCCAGCCCTGTCCACACACTGGCTTCCAGAACTATGACATCAATTCCTGTTGTCTTGGGCCTCCAAGTTTGTCATAATTTGTTACTCCAAATCTAAGAAATTAATAAATACTAAATTAATAATTAATAATTAATTAATAATTAATAAATCATAATCCAGACCCATAATACTTTGTACCCTTTCTTTTCTTAGCAAAAAATTATACAAACATCATCACACATTTATTGACAATTAATATTATAGGTTTCACTGGTTTTTTTTTTTTTTTCCTATATTTTAGGGAAGGGTCCACAGGGTTTTCAGGGTCTCACTACTAAATCAGACTCAGTGATTCTCCTGTTTACAGCCTCCCAAGTGCTGGGATTACAGGCGTGCACCACCATGCCCAGTCTCAAGTGCCATCTCAGCATGCCCCAGGGGCAGAGCTGGCACAGTAGGCATGGGGATCAAACCCCCAGCCCCTGCGTCTGCTTGCAGCTTTAATCCGTTGAGCTATTTGGCCAGCCCTTCACTGTTCTTGATAGAGGGGAGAAAAGGGCAAATGGAATCCCTGCCCTTGTGGGTGGCAGAGGAATAGACAATAAGCACAGAAATAAATGAGAGAGTTTGGAAGAAAAGTACTGTAGAAAAAATAAGGAACCAGGACAGGGAATGGCCGGGCAGGGGCATCGTGCAGCAGGTGTGGTTGAGGAAGCCGCTGCTTTGGCTGAGCCAGACGTAGAGCAGTAAGAGCTCAGATAATAAGGGAAGATGTCCAGCATGGAGGGGACAGCAGAGGGGATGGAGTCTGCAGCCAGAAAGATGTTGGCTTATCAAGAGCCAGGAAGGCCAAGGTGGTTAGAGAGGGGTGACGCTGGGAGGAAGAGAGGCACGGGTCGGGCCACCTAGGACATTTGAGCTGATTATGGTTCCAATGATGCCTCCAGGAGCAGGCAGGCTTCAATCCTCCCTCCCTGGAACACATACACGACCTCTGGGAGGTGCATGGCCGTCAGTGTATGTGGCTTCTGCTCTGGGACTGCTGTGCTGACCTGGAACAAACTTGCTACGGTGTCTGGGGACTGAGCGCTCATCTGCTGGTCAGGGTGTCCTCTGCCACGCTCTGCTCCGCTGGGCTCCCTCCAGCAGCCCACAGCAGAACGTTCTCCTGGGGTGGGAGAGGCTTAGGAAGGCCTTGCCAAGGTGCAGCGTCCCTGCAGCCTGTCCTTGTGCAGGATCAGACAGTGCAAAATCAGAGCAGGTCTCATCCAGGACAAAGTCAAAGACCAGGTGGGCGTTACACAGGTCCCCAGCATGGACAGGGAGGATGCAAAGGCAAGATTCCGCACACAGCCATAGGGATCGGGTACAATTATTTTTCAACGGGATGAGAATGTGCTACAAATGCAGGAATGCAGAACCGAGGCCTCGATTTTGTAATGGACTCAGAGAGCACCACCAGGAGAAGGGTACTAAAGGAGCTTTCCAACTTAGGTGGGTGGACAGAGAAGATGAGAGGAATTTAAGAGCAGCAATGTGAACAAGGTTCTGGTGGCTGTAAAGAGCACGCGGTGTACGTGGAACAGGAACACTGGCAAGAAAACCAGTATCACGGTGCTTTTATCTGATCCAACCTCTGTCACCAGCGGAGGAAAACAAAGAACAAATGAATCACACATTCATCCTACAGGGAAGAAACCACGCATTTGGAAATGTTTGGGGTGTCTGGAGTTCTCGGTGTAATAAGTAGGAATGTCTGAGGGCTAAAGTCAGAACAAACATAAGATTCCGAGCATGCGCAATACTACTCAGTGAAGGATTTATCATAAATAACAGCGAAGAAACCTGAAATTATGAATGTACATATACACCAA
Organism: Octodon degus; assembly: GCF_000260255.1. NCBI lineage: Eukaryota > Metazoa > Chordata > Mammalia > Rodentia > Octodontidae > Octodon > Octodon degus. Next base: position 30,356,471 of record NW_004524580.1, on the reverse strand, counting down.
TCCTTGTTGGTAACCCCGTGCTGAAAGCTATCATCAGTTATTCTGGAAGCATGCTTTCAGATAACTCAAAAAAATGCTAAGAATCAAAACAAAACCCAAGAATTATCTTTATAAGGCAACTACAAAACACAGCCATAGAATAAACTCGGGCAGATTCGTGTGACTCCTCATTCTACTTCTGTCTCTGTACCAACAAGGTGGTGAGGCACTTCTCAAAACTGTGAGTCAAAAACTCGGAAGAGGAAGGAGATAGAACTCACAAGAGCTAGAACTGGCTTCCACTTGGCTTTTAAAAGTATTTTATGAGTTCTGCTTGCATGGGAGTCTAAGCGCAATGCACCACCACCCAGTAACGAGACTTGGGAGAGCAACCAAGAGACGCATCCTTTGAGATGAATTTAGATCCTGGTACACTTTACTAAAAAGAGAACACTGGGCTCACCATTCGCGTACGCTGCACCGGAAGTATACATCAGTGTGTACCGGGCTCCTGTAACCACTGCACGAAGCTTACCCAGCTGTGCCCTGGGCCGACAGCAGAGGAGTGTGCCCAGCTCTACCCTGGCTCCCCGGCCTCCGCCCCACTGACCACTACCCTGTCCCCACGCGTGGAGCCAAATGACAAAGTTCTCCCACTCCCCTCCACTCAGCGGACCCCTTACCTCTGCTAAGTCTCTCAGAACTCCTAGGCCTACACTGCAACCCTTCCAACTCTCCCTGAACTTCTGAGTTAAAAACAGACTCAAGGGGGCTCTCTGCTGAAAAAGCTAGCCCCCTTCTCAACCGGACTCAAGCCCTTCAGAAACACCATCTCCCCCTTCCATGGCTCACTTGGGAGAGGCCTGACTGCCCCCAGGAACTGCCTCTCTCTGCCTCCTCTGTGACCCCTATCAGGAGAGCCCCTGGGCAGCCAGAGCCCTCACTGCACAGGTGAGCACGCTCGCTCTGCATCCCAGGCTCAGCCCCGGGCATCTCTTCCTCAGCTCTGCAACTCTGGATGGCCCTGTGCACGCTTTTCCTCTCCCACCTAGGTGCTGTGCCTTCTGGGTAACACACTTCCACCTCCTGTACCACACTCTCACCACTGCACATAGCGAGTGTGGAAAACCTACTTGTGTCTCACCCATGCATCAGTGCCACCGCTTTTGTCCTCATGCTCTGAGACCGTCCATCTTTGAACGGAATCTTCCTTTGATACCACACCTCGTCTGTCCACAGCTGGCTTTTTCTGCATTCCTCAGCATAAACTGTCGTGATGTTGTGTATATGCACTGTCCCCACTTCTTGTTAAATCTTCTATTAAGACCCACTGGTCAGACTGGCGCATGCCCATAATCCCAGCGCTCGGAGGCTGCGGCAGGAGGACCACTGTGAGTTTGAGGCCAGCCTGGGCTACAAAGCAAGCTCAAGGCCAGCCTGAGCTGCATAGTGAGAGCCCTGTGTCAACACACACACACACACACACACACACACACACAGATTCAACCCCACCAGTGTCACTGAAACTGCTCCAAGGTCATCAATGACTACAAGATGGCAAAACCCACCAAAGATAAATTCTTATCACCATACAAACCCAAAAGAACTTGGTAGAGCTGAGTGTTGTGCTTCTCTGTGTCTATTGAAATGATCATTTTTTTCTCCTTTATTCATTTAAAGTGATGAATTTCATTGACTTTTTTGAAAGTTAAACTTCTAGATGCTTGACATAAATCTCACCTAGTCATGAAATATGATCCTTTCCTCATTACTGGATTCGGCATGAGTTTTTGTTTTGAATTTTTATAGCTATGTTCACAAGAAAAATTGGTCTGCAATTTTTCCTTCTTGTACTAATTCATCTCAGGCTTTGGAACTAAGTTTATGCTAGACTCAGAAAAAGAACAGGGAAATGTTCATCAGGCAGGATTCAGTCAGAGAAGCAGACCAACACACATAAATGCACATTTACCAAAACACATATACAGTACAGAGGTTTGGTCGCATGCAAACAGGAAGTGGCGCCAGTGAGGCTGCCATGCTGGAGTCCACAGGACAGACATTTGGGCAGAAAGATGGATGTAAATAGGAAAAGACGAGACAGACGCATCCACCACAGGGAGCTGACACCAATGAGCAGAGTAAAACTCAGATCTTATTATGGTTTGGAGTTTAAGTGCCCCCTGAACCTCGTGTGTTTGGAAGCTGATCACATGGTGGGGCTGCCACCGCTTGGGCGGGTGGTACCTCGGGGCTCCTAGCTGAAGCGCTGGTAGGAGTGGGGAGCGGCTGGGGGCGGTGTGCATGAGGGAAGGATGGGTCTCCCTCCAGGCCTTGCCCTTCTCTTTCTGCTTCTGGACACCACTTGAGCAGCTCTGCTCCACGATGCCCCTCTGCTGTGCTTTCTGCCTGTGAGCTGCTGACCACGGACTGCAAGGGTGGGACAGAGTAAACTTCCCTTTCCTTAAGCCATGCATGTGGGGCATTTTTGTCAGAGGAACTCAAAGTAGCTCCAGGGGAAAGCAGAGCAGCCACAGGCCTGTTGCTCCAGGCAACAAGCTGAGCCATTGCAGGGGAGATGGCTCGAACAAGCACTTGTCTGGCAAGTGCAAGGGCCTGAGTTCAATCTCCGGTTCTGCCACAAAAAAAAAAAAAAAAAAAAAAGAAAGAAGGAAAGAAAAGGTAAGCTAGAGGACCAGCGGCCCTGTGTGTGAACTCAGCAACCCTGCTGTAGTTTTACCATCTACAGTATAGTTTCATGTGGCTCAGTCCACTAACACACAGACAAAGAAACCCAAGTTCTGGGAAGCAATTCCATCTAGGCAGCCGATACATCACAAAGCTATCACAGTACACCCCAAATCTACACCCTTAGGCATTTTCAAGTACACACTACACCGCTATGAAAGTCACCGTGTTGTACAGCAGATCTGAGCTCACCCTACTTCACAATAGTGCCACTGTCTCTCCGGTCCTCCTCCCCCACAGATAGCCAAAGCATTTTCTCCTTTCCTACTTCCTAATTGAGCTTTTACAAGGATAGTACTATTGTCAGATCAGAGAAACCATCTGGGCCTAGTTTTGCACGTGTGTGTGTGTGTGTGTGTGTGTGTGTGTGTGTGTGTGTGACAAACTTATAGATTGCATTTCTTTAATGGATATTGAATTTTTTTCTTGCACCAATCTTGCCTTTTTTCTACAGCATCTATCTATTTTGGGGCCAGCAAACTATCATCTTTGAGCTGTCTGTACCCGAAGTTTTCTTGGGACACAGCTAGGTTTGTTCATTGTTGTGCATGGCTGCTTTTGTGCTACAGTGGAAGAGCTGAGTAGATGGGATTTTGTGGTAGAGAAAGCTCACAATATTTATTATCTGGCTCTTCATAGGCAAAAAGCTGCCAACTCTTGACTCATTTCATCTAAATTCTCAAATTTATTTGCAAAAAGTTGTTCATAATTTTCATCTTTTATTGTCTTTCACATTTGTATTAATGTGCCCATTTTCATTCCCAGTATTAATGTGTTTTCTTTATTAATCAGTCCTGCAATGAGTCACTAATTTATCTTTTGGCTTTGTTGAAATTTTCTATATATGATTGATATCTAGTTTATTAACTCCTGCTCTTATATTCAGTAATTCCTTCCTTCCATTTCCCTGGAGCTGTTTTGCTGTGCCTTTCCTAATTCCTTAAAATGCAAGCTGAGTTTTCCGATCTTTTCTCAGATTCATGGCTAGAGCTATAAAGTTCCTTTGCAGCACGTTCCCTGAACCCAGCTGTGCCGCCAATTAGGTTCAGAATGCCTTGTCAGTCTCCAGCTTCATCTAAGCACATTCTCGGATTTCTATTGTGATTTTTTAAAATTTATTTTTAATCATTTATTTATTTATTTATTTGGTACAGGGTCTGGCTACAGCTCAGACTCACAGTGATTCTCCTGTCTCAGCTTCCCCAGTGCCGGGATTACAGGCACGCACCACCACACCTGGTTTCAGGGGAGGGAGGCGTGGCGTGCCCGGGGTTCCAAGGCCAGGATGGCATGCAGTTCCAGGGATTGACCCAGTTCCCTGAGTTTGCCAGGCAGGCACTTAGACCACCAAACTATCTCCTCAGCCCTATTAAGGCAAACATTATCCAAAAATATACTGCTTAATTTCTAAATGTTTATAGCCTTTCTATTATTTTTCTGTTACTGACTGCGATTTTAATTCCAACTGGATCGCAAATTATAATCTGTGACCCCAGAGATGAGCATGTTGAGAAGTAGGGCGTCAATGCAGTCCTGAAAATAAACCAAGTTAAGCCATTTACACTCTTGACTTCAAGATTATATAAAACCAGACAAGTTGATATTTAAAAAACCTACCTCAAAAAACTTAAAATCTACTTTTTGTAATTTTCAAGTATGCCAAAAAACATGGTAAAAAATATTAATTACACAGCCTCAAGATAGAGTTTCTTTAATTTTGTCATTTAATTTTTGACCTGGACATGGAAGAAGGAAAAATCTTTCCAGCAAACATGTAGAAATGGTTTGATTTCTACTGAACAAAGGAACCTGGACCTCACCCCATGCATACACAGAAATTAATGTGAAGCAGAACACAGACTGAAAGGCCAAAACATAAAAGCTTTTAGATAAAGTGTAAGAAACCATCTTCATGTGTTGGGGATAAGTAAAGCTTTCACAGAACACAGAATTTGCAGTGAAAAAGTTAGAGCAGCTATTGCTCCGGAGCAGAGGGTTAGAGTGAGGGACAGTGCGGGATACTGTTACAGAAAAACTATGAAAGGTAAGCCAAAAATTACCAGGTAATGGCAATACCCTGTATTTTGTAAAAATGTTCAGGTTATACAGGTGCACACATTTGCCAGAACTCAGAGAATACATGCACAAAGTGGAGGCATTTCACTTTCTGTAAAATTAACCTCACTAGAAAAACTGTCAACAAGTATTAAATCCCAGTTTCATGGGAAGCACACTGATCTACGCAACCTACTTTGAAATCCATTTAAAATCATGATGAATGAGGGCCGGCCAAATAGCTCAGCAGATTAAAGCGCCTGCAAGCAGGCCCAGGGGCCAGGGGTTCCATCCCCAGGCCTGCCACGCTGGCCTTGCCCCCGGGGCACACTGAGACTGGGTGTGGTGGCGCATGCCTGTAATTCAGCTCTTGGGAGGCTGTAAACAGGTAGATCACTAGGAGTCTGATCTAGTAGTGAGACCCTGAACACCTGTAGGCTCTTCCTTAAAATACAAAATAAAATAAAATTATGATCAACGGCAGGGCAGAAGGAACAGAGGTGTGTGCCATCACACCTGGTAGGAATGGAAACATGAAAAGTTAATGGTGGAACCCGGGGAAGGCATATGGGCTGTTCATGAAGCTACAGAAAGAGCTAAGTTTCCTTGTGGCTTTGGGTCACGGAGGTGAACAATCTTGGCTTTTACTCCTAAATCTGGCCATCAAAAAATTTGGCCTTTAGCCATTGGCATTTGATTTACAGCAAATTTATTAGCAGTATATAGCAAAGATAAGTTAATCGGAAGAAAAAGAAGTTCAATAAAATGCTTTATAAATATATGGTGCCAAAGTGTAGCAATCAGAAAACAATGATCACATGTGACACGGACCTTGCGACTTCCCACGGCTTCCTAAGCCACCCAAGCCCACCTGGCAAAAGTTTTTCTCCTTCAAAGTCTCTTTCTATCACTTGGGGACATTTCATCTTCAGCATCAATGAAAAAGAAATGCACGCTTCATTGCACATCAGAGTAACCAATGGTGAAAAAAAGTTATCATTTAAGAAAATTGGACACTATCTCCATAATTAAATGGTTACGGGAAACCCTCATAGTGCTCAGAGGATATGACAATTTCAGCAAAATAAAGGAAAACATTAACTAATTTCTCTAAACCGTCAAAATGGCTTGGATTTGATCCCAATTTTGAGTGAAGACCAGCCAAACCAATTTATCCAGTGGAAACTTAAAACACATAATTATTAATATTTATTACAGTCCCAGCACAGCAGCTAAGAAAAAAAGGGGACCATTAACAAGCACATCTGTAGGTTAAACAGGAGTCTCCAAAGCAGGTTTCAGGTCTCAAAAACAAACGAGGATACCACCCACATTATACAGACAAGGGGACCCGAAGAGTGAAGATTCCAGACATTTCCAGTCTTTTGTTTACAAGCAGACATAGAAAATGTTTGCCACTAAGATTTAAATAGTCCCCAAGTGAATCAACAGCTAATTATATCTACCTCTGATAAAATCTGTGTTGAGTGAAATGGACAAACTATAGAAAAATGTAAATTCTTTATAAAGAAGCAGGGAAGCAAAATATTTCTACAGCTTCTGAGGAAAACAAGCCAATCATTTAAATTAATCAAAGAAAACACGAGCCCAAATAGTTTAATAATAGAAGAAAAAGAATAAGCTTGTCACTCTCTTCATTTTATGAATTTAGTAAAACCATGTCAAACCCAAACCAAATCAATATAAGGGAAATTACAAATCAATCTCACTCTTAATACAAAATGTGTCAAATCAAATACTGCCAAATTGAGTGTAAGTGAAGCTGTTTCATGAACACGTAGTTGGTTTAACATTAGAAAAATTATTAATTTACTAAAGATTAAAGGAGAAAATGACATAATTAGATCAAGAACATAATACAGTAAAAGCATTAAGTAAGATTCAACTATTCATTACAAAAGTACTAGCAAGTCAGAAATAGAGTATTCTACACCGTAGCGTCCATGAGAAACCTTTGGCAAATACCGCACTGCGATGGTGAAATACTAAACTCATTCTCTGTGCAATCCCTCATACTGCAAGGATGTCTGTTATCTCCCTTTCCAAGCCCTCCTTCAGGTGTTGGCTAGTGAGAACATACATACACACACACACACACACACACACACACCCATCAAACAAACTTACAAGGAAGAAATACAATGCCATTACTTTATTGTTTAAATCAACTGACTTCATAGGAAAAAAATATTGTATAAAAAGTTTTTCTATGACAGGTCATTTATGTAAATGCCTGCATTTGTACACACCAGCAGTAATGTTTTTAAAAAAAAAAAAAAAGAATCATTTTTTTAAAAGTTACCATTTACTGGGCCAGGGAGATAGCTCAGTAGAATAAGAGCTTGCCTGGCAAGCACAACATCCTGAGTTCAATCCTTGGTACCACCAAAAAAAAGTTACCATTTACAACAAATTTAAGTGGGGCATTGTTGCACACACCTGTAAATCCAGCACATGGGAGGCTGAAACAGCAGGATCACCACAAGTTTGAGGCCAGTCTGGGCTACAAGTGAGTTCAAGACCAGCATGCATTGCATAAGACTTTGTCTCAAAAAACCCCAAAAGATTAACAAATGACACATATGTACAAGAGATGTTATCACAGGCTCTAGGCCTTTAGCTGGACTCGTGGAGGATGTTGCCATGGACTCCAGGTCTTCAGTTGGACTCATACAGAACATTGTCATAGGACCCATGCCCTCAGCTGGATTTTCTGGTCTCTAGAGTGTGGACAGATCCTCCTACATTCTTCTGCATTTGGCATTTTGGGTGAATATTATCTATTATCCTATGAATCACGTGTCCTGCAGTCAGTCCTTTCCCTTGTAAACCCTGACTATAGCACAATGAAACTGCTGTCCAAGAAACACTGTCAGGTGAGTAGAAGCCCAGGAAACCTTACCTCCTTCCTTATGAAGGCATAAAGTCACTATGAAGACTGCAGAAATGAGCATGGAATCAAGAGTCCCGAAAGGGACCCACACAGATGAGGGAACCAGAGAAGTCCCAGGTGGCTCTGGAGCTCACTGGGAAGGATGAACTACCCAAGAAATCTGTGAGGACACTGGCAAAAAACTCTCTGTCCAACATCACACACAGCCTCAAGATGAATCAAGAATTTCAGTGTGAAAAATCAAAACATTTAAGCTCTTAAAGAAAAAAACATGAAAGTATGTAAGTACCCTCAGAGTTGGGAAGAATTTCTAAAACAGAATATTTTAGAAGTACTAACCATGAAAGAAAGGTTAAACGTTAAAATTAAGCACTTTGTTCACTGAAATCATCAGGAGGTTGAAAAGACAAGCCAAACATGGAGAGAAAATATCTGCAACACATACAGCTAACAAGTAATTAATATTTGGGATATTATATAAAGAACTCCTATAAATCAATTAGAAAAGGTCAACCCCATAGAAAAATGGATAAAGGAAGAGAAGGAATTTATTAAGAAGCAAAATAAAAGGCTTATAAGAATATGAAAAGACATTCAATCTCTTTGATAATCTGGGAAACAGAAATGAAAGGACAATGAGGTAGCCTCACATTGGTCAGTATGGAGCAAGAGGAATTCTCATCCGTGTTGGCAGGGCAGGAGCATGAACTGGCTATGGAATTCTGCCACACATCTCGGCACCAGCAGCGCTAACGACATACATCCTCCACGACCCAGCAACTCCAGTTAGGAAGATACCCTATGAAAATAGTTCGTGCTATGATATACACTCTGACTCATTAGGATCAAAATTAGAAATTAACTCTGAAGTGGGTTATTAAATACCATACAACATCCAACATTAATATTTATAGAAGGCCAGACAAATAGCTCAGTGGACTAAAAGCACCTGCTTAGGCAGAGCACAACGGCCGGGGTTCAATCCCCGGCATGCTGTGCTGGCCCCACCCCCAGGGTGCACTGAGAAGGCGATTGAGACTGGGCGTGGTGGCACCCACCTGTAATCCCAGCACTCGGGAGGCTGAAAACAGGAGAATCACTACGAGTTGGATCTACATAGTGAGACCCTACAGACCCTGTACCCCATAGACCCTTTACTAAATTAAAAAAAAAATATATATATACATATATATGCACATACAGATATATATATATATATATATATATATATATATATATCTGATATGCACATCAGATATATATATATTTTTTTTTCCCAGAGCACACAGGTATTCTTTTCATGGGCTTCTTACTCATTAAATGCTAACTTCACTAGTAAATATGAGCGCTGCCCTTCTATAAACACAGAGATGAACACATCTGATGGGTTGCCTTGGATGAAGAATGAATGGTCTTTTGTACACACTGACAAGTGCATGTACTTTAATCACCAAAGACTAACAAGTATTTATATAATGAAATCCTTTCTGAAGATTATTTCAATGTAATCAGGATTAAAAGGAAATAAAACTTTCATCCTTATCATCTTTGAGTGAAGACACTTGAGTTTTAATAACTTACTCAGAAAATACACAGAAGGAAACAGTAGCACCAAGCAAGCCTGCAGTCCTGTGGACTTCCTTAATAACAACCTGTATTCAAGAGACCATAATCTGCTCAGCAGCCAGCCTTCTCTCAAGGGTCATAATCAGAGGCTGAGAAAACGCACTGGAAATAAACACTATGCCACTAAAACCAAGACAATGCGGGTATTAGCAGCTATACAAAAGTCAGCCTTTGTCGGGTGAGTCACTTCTAAAATGATGAAAGGATAAGTCTTTGAAGTGTTTTCTATTCAAGCTGGAAAATATATAAAGGGAATCACATAGCAAGCAAGCTGACTGCAAAATTTTTCTTCAATTTATAAATACTTGTTCAGTTTTACACAAATATTGAGCTACGAATGGCAAAGATGAGTCTCTCTTCCTACACATTAATACTAATTTTTTCTTTGTTTTCTCAAGGTATTCTACTTTCAGCTTCCAAGTCCATAAAGAATTTGGAAGATGACATGGTATTTAATACATTTAGGATGGGGAAGACCTTTCAGAAGGAAGATACTGCTGAAAGATCGGTTGTCGCTCCTTCTCTGGATCAATACAAAAATGATGAGAGTGGTTTCGTGAATGATGAGGACAACAAAAATTCAAAGGTAAGTGGAAGTGCAGCTTGTCTTTATTGCAGTGGAAATGGTTTATGTAAATCCTCAAAAAAAGGGAAAATTGGCATTTGTTTGTTTTATAAAAAGGAATATATACAAATAATCATACTCTGCATTAGGACAACTGATGAAATTTCATGCAGACTGGGTGGTTTACCCATCCTAAAGAATGCTTCTTATCCAAGGGTTTACTTGCAATAAACTTTTATCTAAGGTATCTTTAAAGAGTCAGAAGCAGTCCAGAGCATGTCTAAACTGATCAATAAGGATGTCGCACAACAGTATCACAGACCCACTCCAAAGAAGACAGCTAAAACATGAATTAATTTTCTCTTCACAGAACACAGGCTCCAACCATAATTTCATGAACCATGGTCTGCCACTGAACCTGGCTCTAAAGCCTTATCTTGCACTGAAAGGAGCTGTAGCTCTTCCGGCTGAAAATGGAGTGCAGAATACTGAATCAACACAAGAAAAGAGAGAAATTGGGGATGAAGAAAACTCAGCTAAATTTCCAATAGGAAGGAGAGATTTTGACAGTGAGTAATCTTTTGAAAACTCAATTCTTATTATCTCAATACCATACAAGAACTCTGAGTTTAAATGAGCCTGGATATAATCATAACACAATTAAATATGACCATGGTTCAATTCTAGTTGATATTAAGTGGCCCCTGTCAGAAATATGAACTAGAAAAGCTTCTAGTTACTGTAATTGTGGTTATTCAGTAGCATACGGAGCCAATTTTTCCTTAGTTTTGTGTGGCAATGCTACTCCTTTAACAGCTTACCCTGTTTCTTTCAGTGCTCAGATGTATGCTGGGCAGAGTCTACCGGCCTTGCTGGCAAGCCTGATCCCGGCTGGTCTACACCATCTTCTCAGAAGAAAACGAAATCATTTCATTGCCAATGGAGAGAAAAGTCCTTCATGTTACTATAGTTTGTGTTCTTATTTTAAACATCTCTTTTAAAACAAAGCTGTGTTAAGACAATGTACCCATAATCCAAACGATATGTTTTTTTTATCCCCTGTGCATTAAACTCTGTGAAAATTCTGCATAATGATGACTAAGTGGTATTTTTGAACAATAGATAAACTTTACATACAACTTTGTGGCAAAATAAAGTATCACTATTTACACTTGATGTTTTAAAAGTTAAAGATATAATTTTGGTGAACAAGGCTTCATAGATGTATCCATCTAAAGCACATCAAAGACAGAATCACAGCATAAAAAACTGCGTTAGCCTTGTCTGGCCGCTGATCAGCTTGGTCCTGGGAGCACGCGCGCCGCCTTTCGCTGCTCTGGCTAAAGGCTTCTTCCGCAAGTCCCCTGACATTTCAGGCATCTTAACACTTTTATGTCGAGGTGGCTGATTGCCATCATCACAGAAAATGTTTTCACCGTTGAAATCCACCTGCTTCCTTTTGGAGCTTTTATTTCCTGCCTGACTATTTGATTTTCCTGATCCTTGGTCATTTTTACTTCTGTCCAGATGCACATTTCCAGAATGTGTTCCAATTGTTGGTCTTCCAAGAGAGGAATCTACACCCTCTGTTACGCAAAATAAAAAGGGAACAGAAATCATATTTATACCTAGTATTGCTACTCATGAAAATTTTAAAACTTTAAATGAGAGAAAAAGGGATCAAAAATGATCATATGATAAATACACATATACCAATTCCTCCAAATGGGTGTAAATTTCATGCATTGCAAACATGCCAGTAAAAAAGGCAAAGTATTTTTTAAAAATCTATGATTTATAATAAGCTACTAGCTGGTTAAATGATTAACACATACAGTTACACTGTCACATTAGTTTTCATTTTACCGTATCACTTCTCTTTCCTATCAATGAATATTTGCTTGAATATAGGTTATTAATCATTATATACATATATATGTTAGGAATTGTTCCTTAAATCCACTTAGTTAAATCAAACTTTCCCTATTATTATCCATAAATTTGTACTTAGATGTAACTATTCAAAAGAACCAATTCTTTAAAAATATGACTTTGTATTTAATAGCACTTTGCAAAAATAATCTAATTTTACTTAAAACCAGTATGTGAGGCTGGGGAGATAGCTTAGTGGTCTAAGCACCTGCCTGGCAAGCGCAAAGACTTGGGTTTGATCCCTGGTACCATATGCTGTGCCAGCCCTGGAGCCCCAGGTGTGCTGAGCTAGCCACTGAAACCAGGTGTGGTGGTGCATGCTTGTAATCACAGTGCTAGAGAAGCGGAGACCAGAGGACCACTATAAGTCTGAGCTGTGTGGCAAAACCATGTACCAAATACATATACACATACATAATTAAAAAAACAAAACACTGAGTAGACTGGAATGAAATCATTTACCAGAAGGGCCGTTTTTCCCGTGAAGAACACACAAAGGCTTCACTGCTGACTTAATGTTATTCTGCTTATCCTTGCTTATCAAGCAATCATCCTTATAAGTACAAGAAAACTGGGATCTAATTAAGGTTTGCTTCATCTGGTAACAGAAAGAAAAATATGCAATTTATACTTGAGTTTTTTCATTCTTATATACTCAGTAGTAATCGAAGTGTCATTAAAAAGCTCCTTACAAATTCCACTTTTCACAGGAAACTCTTTCCCTGCCTTCCACCTCACCAGCTTGCTCCAGGCTGTGGGTGGCACTTCTGCTCTTGCCCGCAATACTAGTTTTCTGTATATTTTTTATGTATTTTGTAACAGTTATAAAACATGAATGTTAGACTCTTCAAAGACTCTTCAAAGGTTACTTCAGTGTTTGGGTGCTTTGGGAGTGAGTTTTATTATAAGTGAAATCATAACATGTGTGATATCCCAACCATAGGAAAATACAAGTTTTTCATTATAAGAAATACACTGAGCACAACTCTTTGGGGGGAAAAAAAGAATTTTTTAAAAATAGGTCAAAATAAGCAGAAACAAAACTAGGAAAGAAATAAGAAGAGAAACAACAATATTCAGAAGCTATTATTTCTCGGTTAAAACTTGAAAATTTAGAAAACAAGAAAGATCATTCAAAAAGAGAAAAGAAAGATCATTCAAATCTATCATTTGAGGAAGATTCTACCCAGTGTTTGTTTGTTTGTTTTTAATGTATTTGGTTGTTACACGGTCTCACTACGCAGCTCAGGCTCATAGTGATCCTCCTGTTTTCAGCCTCCCCAGTGCTGGGATCACAGGTGTGCGCCACCATGCCCAACTCTGTGGCCGGCTAAGCGCACCTGGTACAGGATGTGGTGCTGGGGATCGAACCGCAGTCCTTGCGCTTGCCTAAGCAGGCACTTTAGTCCACTGACTATCTTGCCAACCCCTCTACCAAGTGTTTAAACAGTCAAAACATAAAAATATACTCTTGTATTTATCTTTTTGCATAAATGTAGGAAGAAAACAAGAGAGATGAAGTTAAAAATTTAGGAACAAGGAATTTGCCAGTCATGATGGCAAAAGGCAGAAGAATTAAATTTTAAATTTAAGAAAAAGCACAGCAAAAGGATAGTTTTGGAAATATTTTGGGCAAACATAATAACCACTAAGTGCCTTACAGATGGAATTAATTGTATGAGAATGCAAACTTCAACAATTATACAGGTCTTTAGTCATTCAGGTATAGTAGGGAGATTTCTCCAAATAATTAGAAGTCACCTCAAATCCTCTCACACTTCGAATTACTTACATTATGCTGAGTATTACTTGGAGTATTAATTGATGACAGAACAAAAGACTTTGTTACATATTACTAATAATTCAGTCATTTTGTCCTGGGTTACATAACCAGAGATCAGTGCATTAAACATCCACTCAGATGCTTGCAAAGGACATGGACTTGAGTTCCCCAACAGTGATTCCTAAGGAAGCAGAGCAGCACGTTGGGCAGCTGTGGCATCCAAGTAAACTCCATTAGCAAGATAAATTATCTATTGCACATCAAAAAACTAGCTTTTGGAAAAAGTGGAATACAGTAGGCTGTTCATGAGGCTACAACTCATAACAACTCCAAGAATTCTAAGAGCACAGTTCCCATACTCAATCTCAACCACAAGATTTCCTGTGGTAGAACTGAAAGCTCTAGGTAGCTCTTCCTGGACTTTATCCTATAAATACAGAATTAGAGCAATTTATAAATCTATTAAGAGAAATCTTATTAAGAGGATAAACTACAGTTTATGACGGCCTATCACTGCCGCAGCAGCCCGTGATCTCCTACTTCCATTACTGACATTACCCCTCATATATTTCTTTCACTTCAGCAGTAACTGTTCACAGAAAATTATAAACTTACTGCTTATAAAGAAAGACAAAGCGTGCGTTAAGACAGTGCAGCCAGGGGCTGGGGCCTGGCGTGGGTCACTCCCACAGTGCCCAGGAGGGACGGCACCTGTGGGTGACTCCTGCCCACGCCACCATCTCCATCGGCACTCTATGAAGCACGCTATGTAAAAATACAGTAATTACACAACATGGTACAGAAAACTTGTCTTCTCAATCTTGCATCTAGCAAAAGTATTTCTTTAGAAAGATGTTACTTTTTATTGGTTTTCATGTAATCTAAGTAAAAACTTTCCTTTTCCATATATACCTTCACAAAGTGCACCCCAGCTCGCCCTATGGCTTGATTTCCTCTCTTCAGGCCTACTAGACAGAAATTCCAGCACCCTGAATGACCACAGGACAATTTCAGAAAAGCAAAGTTACAAAGCAATGGATTCCTAATGGTTGAAACACGGAAGAAAAAATAACTTCTTTATCTACCATGAAAAAAATATTATTCATAAACATACCAAAATGAGAAAGATAATCATGATCCATGGTGATCTTGCAATAGTTATGTCCAAAAGAATTGAGGAGAGTTAATATATTTATGAAAGATTATACATGGTTTTTCTTTCCTTTTCCCTGTACAGAAACTTCTTTTTTGTTTTCATCAATTACTACTTTTGAGTTCCAACTGTGTGTACACAAGAGATAACTAGAATGACTCTTACAGTTAAAAGTTGTTCTATTTATAAATTTTGCTGTTGACACACAGCTGGAAGGAATAATAAATAAACTGTATAACAGAATCAAGATTGAAAAGATTTCAGAAGGCTGGAACCATAAGTAGAAAATAAGATGGAAATGAATGGGGATAAACAAAGACTTATATTTACATTCAAAAATATCAATTACAGATGTACAGGATGAGGAGAACCTCACTTAAAAAAGACCTGGAGATTATGATTGATCATGAGCTTCACTGAGGCCACCAGGGTGATGTCCAGCTGACATAAGTGACACAGAAACACAAGAGGTTATGATGGGGAAAGCGTCAGTGTTATAAAAAGATGCAGCCTCTAATATAGGCCCTAAGACTTATTGTCTAGATAATCTTCGAGAAACCACTGTATATTGCACTTATCCACACATAAGGAACAATGTCTACCTCAAACATTGTCAGAACTGTAAGAAATGAAAAAATATGGATAGTCTATATAGGTTCTAGAGATCTAAAGTAGACACTGGATAGTTGTAACTGCAAATATGAAATCTGTATTACTATAAAATAAGATCTGCTGAATTAGATCCCTCAGGGCCAGGCCAATTCTAAGAGGATTCTAGGAATGTAGCTCGAAAAAAAATGAACTTAATTCTTCATTTTGACTTTTTTTAAATGCAAGCTACATTAACTTGTATTTACAACATAAAAGGGCTTGCTTTTCCTTTGTTCATAAAAGTTGAATTTTTCTGCACAAGATTTGTGGCTACATAGAATTGAGATTACTTCCTGTTGCAAATCTTCCAAATCTCTCTGTGTATTTATTTGATTTGGAATCACAAATAAGCAAAACAATTCCCTCCTGAAAGTGCTTTTGAAGTACTAAACAACTAAGAATAATGTCCAGATTCATACATGGCTGTTAAAATCATTTTATGTTCAAATCACATGAGAAAAACAGATTGAAAGTTTTCCTTTGTAGAGTGATTTCCCCCCTTTGGAAAGATTTCTATCCACAGTAAAATTGCAATGAACTTCAAACTTGCCAAGAATTAGAAAAGTCCTTTTGCCACAAGCTCTTTTTAAAATTGAAACTATTAGTAGGTTCCCGGTTTGAGGAAAATAGTACTTCACATAGGAAAGCCTGACTCCAGCTAAATTAAGATGAATGAGTCAAAACACTGGAAAGTCACAGATACTCTGAGCTTGCTGCATTAATCAGAAAAGGAAAACTCCAAAGCTCCACCCCATCAGTACATTAACAATTTTGAAAAAAGAAATCAAACTAAAAATAAATGTTCTACATTTATCTTTTTATTCTTACATGATCACATTTGGAAAAGAATAGGCACTTGTACCTCTAATGGCATATGAATTTGCACATATGTCAAATGACCCATTGCTTTAACAGTGAAATGCCATTTACCTTGCTAAATGACAGAAAAGTATACTACTTCTGACCTGTGTCTTTTCACGACCCCTCATGTAGGGCTAGGCCCTCCTTCACTTTTGGGAGATAACATAAACTTCACAGTCTGCTGCCTGAATACAAGCTCCTGCTCCATGACTTTCGAACGCCTGCAGCCTGGAGACGGGCCCAGGGTAGCTGGGATGGGGAGTACAGACGTCCATTGGACACACGCAGCACTCGAGGTACTGAACGTGCCCAAGCCCAGGGCTTCAGCCACAGTGGGTTCTATCTGACGTCAGTCTAATATGGTCCGTTATGGGTTCTATCTGACGTCAGTCTAATATGGTCCGTTATTCTAATAAAAGTCCTTGCTTCGCGTCACCTCAAGGAGACCTCTACTTATCCTACTTCAAATCAAAACACACAAAGAAAGCATGCCCTTTCTCTCTCCCTGCTTTATTTTCTTTTGCGTAACTGCTAACCTTCTAATGCACCATATAATCCACTTGTTTCACTGCTGTCTGCTTCTCTCAGAAGAAATGTAAACTGCACAAATAGCAAAACCATGAGCGTGTGGCAGCTGGTGGCCGGCTCTGGCCTCTCCAGCCCACAGGGCAAGGAGTCCAGGGGGCACAGACTTGCTTGCTGGGAGAACCTGACCCTGTCCTGGAGCTGCTCCCTTGGGCTCTGGCTCCGAAGGCCTGGGTCACACACACCTCTAGATGGGGTGACCCTCCAGGTAGGAAATGAAAGTAGGGTAGAAGGGGTACAGGAGTAGGCCAAGGCCAGGCATCCGTGATGTGGAGTGATGACCATGTACGGTGAATATTGAAATTATTTAGAAAGTGATTATAGCCAAAGATGCCTTGTCATCAATCCCCCTCTAATGCCCCACCTCATTCTGAAAGCACTTATCATTCTCACCACTTGCTGGGAATCCTCCAGGAGGATCTTTACAAGGTGTGGTAAAAAGTACACAGCCGGCTGCTCGAGAGCCACCCCAGGGGAAGGCATGCTGCCTACCTGACTCACCAAGTCTAGCACTGTGTGACTTCTGGCTCTTCCCCAAGTCAAAATGACCATGAGAGGTCAATGTTTTGAATTGATTTGGTACAGTGAGCCCCCCAGGGCAACACAACCAAAGACAGGAGAACTCTAGAGCCGCAGCAGAAAGTGACCGAAAGATTCGTGGGTCTGAAGCCAGGAGGATGCAGGCAGTCAGCAACAGCGCGTGTTCACTGAGTACAGTTTAAACACTCGTATTTTCCGATCACCGGGGTCTACTGGTGCAGCTCAGCTGCATATGAGTGTGGGGAGCAGGGCCTCTGTCTGCTTCACTCCCAGCAGTGCCTGGCACACAGCCTGACATGCAGGGTGCCCCAACACCTGGCAGTGAATGAATTCACAGAAGTTCTAACAAATTCGTGTCAGAAGCAGCCATGAGGGAAGCAAAACCTGGGGGTAGAAAGTGATGCGCAGCGGGGACCACACTAGCAGAAGCCACCCCAGGGGCACACCCATGGTGCAGTCCTCTCTACTGCTCAACCAATCTCAGCTCTATGTCCCTGGCCTCACAGTTGGGAGCCTTCAGACCTCTGCTGTCTGGCTTCCAGGCCTGCGGCTCCACCGGCCTCTCTGGGCTCACATGGTGCCCCACTTCCCCTCAGGAAGGTGGCTCAGGGAAGGAGGCCAGCGAGTGCCTGAGGCCTGTGCAGCCCCACTGCTCCAGCAGCCAGGACACGGCCTCACCCACCAGATGAGGCCGCCACCTCCTACACGGCAACCAGAAATAACGACACGCAGGCCTCCTCAAGTCTCTGCGTGTGCCAGCCTCTCGAGGCACCCAAAATCTTTTTCTCTTTCCTTCGGGTGAGTTCCTTTACCTTGGCCAACATCACTTTTCAGCTTGGATCCAGATTGGCAAAATCCAGGGAAGTAGACAGCTGGCAATTGGACTGTTCATCTCAGAGGGTCTCTGCTCTGCCAGGCTTGGGTCATCTACACTTTGCCTACATAGCTCTTCCATGCCTTTAAAACCCACTTCCCTAACCTCATCTGCTTTTTATTGTCTTGCTATTACAGCAGAAATGGTGTTCCGCATGACCTGCAATGTGTGAGAGGTCCCAAGCCCCCAAGTGCCCACTTCCTACAATTCCCTCCTTGTTTGAGAGTACTTCACTTTCTCTTGAGAACTATGTTTTGGAGACTGCATATTTTCTGTCCCTCGTTTTTCTGCAGCCTGAGGGACAGTAGCACCAGGCAGCAGCATAAAGAATTCCCCGTGTCCCCACACCCCTCTATGATACCTGGCAAGCACTCTCTGAGGGCTTCTCCCTCTAGTCAGTGCCAGGACTCGAACTCCACTCGCACTAGATCATGGGGGGGGGGGGGTCGGTGTAGACCTGAGCTCACTTCCCACACTTCGGCCATGGTGCCATCCAGTGGCCACTTCTGGCTCTTTGCTGAGGAAGGGGTGGGGGCACAATGAGCTGTCAGCTTCAGCTTCGGAAAGACCAGGGAGGCTTTTGCAGGGCGCAAGGACAAGAGGAAGCTGCTTGGCCTCTTATCTCTGAACATTTTCTCTCCATGGCCAGCACTTTGGAGAGTTTGCTGCCACCTGATGACATCATTAGTTGTCATTTGCGCTTGGCAATTGTTTTGTTAGTCTTCATTATTTTGTATTCATTTTGAGTAGAGGGAAGGGAAATACTGTGTAATTCAAACTACCATTTCAAATAGAGCTGTACTGGGGTTCCTAACCATGGGGCTAGATCTGGACACTGAACCAAAACCCGCAGACCCTAAGCACAGGACTGCCTGGATGCCGGGGGTAGGGGGCGGCAGAACACAGCCAGCCGTGCCCCGCTGGCTGCCACATGCTCACCCTCACAGTCCCAGGTGCTGTCTGCTGAAGACCTAGGGCCTTCCTCATAGGCTCGGTGAAGTCCTTACAATCTCTAAAGGCTCCCAGCAAATGCAGGAAGAGTTAGTAAGAACCTGATTTTCTTCACAAGGAATCTTATTTGATTGCCATAAACACGTTTCCTAACAAACTGCAATAAGTAACAAAAGCTGAGGAGCTAAAGTGAGTGTTCAAAGAATGGTTACCAAGGTAGTCTCACAGGATTCTGTGAGCAGAGGAGCATCTATGGCTACTTATGGACAGGAAAGCTCTGCCTAATAGGGACATGGAGATTTCACAATCAAGCACATCAAAATCCTCAATTCACTAGTGCCTGCTTGTAGTGGCTGATACATTGTGTCAACTTGGCTGGATCCTGGGCAATTCCACACCCTGGGGGCCTCATGGGCGGGAGGAAGGCCCACCCTAAGACGAGACACTGGGCCTGCCTCAGAGTGACTCAGCACAAAAAGGGGATCAAAAAAGGGGTTGAGGAAGGAGTTGGCATTCCACTTGCTCAGAGGAACTTCAGTCTTCTCGGTCGGCTTGCGCTTCATCTCCCGGCTTGCAGCACAGCCTCTTCCACCTCCGCTTGGATCCTTCAGCTTCTGTCCCTCTTCAGCCTTCCACGGAGGCCGTCCGGCCAACTGATAAGAGACTTGCACGGAACACTGCAGTGAGCTTCAGACCTTGGGACTGATTCCTTCAGTCTCGGGTGTGCAGACACCCTCTGCACGCTTCTGCATCGGACTCTGAGGCTGGCCGTTGTAAGCCATTCTTGTACTTTCTCATACCTTTATACATCTTGGGTTATATCTGTTTCTTGCATTATATCTGTTCCTCTAGTAAAACTCTAGTACACTCTTGTTTCTGAAATGCTCTCTCCAAGATGACACTTTTAAATACATAATATACATTCTCTCCATGATTTTCCTTATCTATATATAACAATATATATAACAACACCTAAGTATGTTTAAATGTTGAATAACTGAACGAATTAGATGTAGGTTCTTTCTGAACACTAAAGTCATGAAGGTTTCACGTGCCTGAAGAAAGACACTAGGACTTACCCTAGCACTAACATTTCCTGAGACAGCTTGTGAGCTGCCAGACTCGGTGACACCTGAGAAAACCAACTCGGAGGACAGACTGACTTGGGCTCACGGTGACGGAGGATCCAGCCCACCATGTGCTGGCTCCATTGCCTTCAGGCCTACGGTGAGGCAGAAATATCACAGAGGAAGGCACGGCAGGTGACAGCTGCCCTCACCCTGCTGCTCCTGCTCCTGCGGAGCAGCCTGCTGCTTTGTGCCGCCCACATTCAGGGCGGGTCCCACCTCCATTCGCCATCTCACAGGCCAACCAGCACTGGAAACACCCTCACAGATACAGTGTGTTTCTCTAATTCCCAAGGCTTCTCTCAATCTCATCAAATTGACAATTAGGATTAAAAACAAGAGACTAGGGCTGGGGGGAGATAGCTCAGTGGTCAAGGCACCTCCCTGGCAAGTGCAAGGACCCGGGTTCCATCCCCAGTACCGCATGCTGTGGTAGCCCTGGAACTCTGGGTGCACCATGCTGGCCACCAAAACCAGGCGCGGTGGTGCACACCTGTAATCTCAGCACTAGGGAGACTGAGACAGGAGATCACTATGAGTCCAAGCTGCATAGTGAGACCCTGTACCAAATAAATAGATTAAAAACAAGAAATTTTACTTCAAACTAAATGAAAATATAAGGTGCCACTCTAGTCAAAACAATGTAAAATGTTCACCCTATCTCACTGTACAATTGATTATATTCCACCGCCATGTCTTCCAACAGGAGCAGGTTTTACATGATGCTGTACCACAGCCTGGGCACGGCGTGCTCCAAAAGGCCATGGTTGCAGCTTGGCATTATTGGCAGGCGTGGAAACCGCGTTGCTGCACAGCCAGGCAGTGAGTGGCTCTGCTCTGTCCTGCACACAGAGCCATGGCAATCTGGCCCCAAGACAGACCTTCCCTTGTGTAACCTACAGTTCGGTAGGATCTACTCGGGGATCTGCTATAGCACTGGGAAGCTGCCACATACAGCCACTCACAGCTCCATTTAAAATATTAGAAAAAGATATACATTAGAAATGTAATCAAGAGGGCCATGATGTTCCCCTTCATTCATTCAACAAGTACTTATTCAATATTTACAATAGCAACTGCTTTTTCTTTTCTTCTTTTCAGTCTAGTAGATTAAGTAGCCAAAAGCAGATCAGTCAAGACTGCACTAAGGAAAGTTTCTATGCATCAACAGTCATTATTTGCTTTCCATTTCATTCTCATCATGTGATATGTGATGTATATTTGCATTCTGCAGCTCAGATTGCCATATTTATTTCTTCTAAATATACATGTTTATCATATTCATGACATTAGTAATGTTTGTCATCATTCACTTTACATTAAATCGTACCTTGATTTTCTTCTCTTGCACAGACTTACTGATGCGTTCTCTTAGGGGTTTCATCAATGAATTATCCACTCGTGTAGGAGAGCTATGTTAAAAAAATAAATAAATAAAGGTAAAAATGTACTGCTGTAGCCCAAATGCTACGACGAGGTGGGACCCCTGGCAGGCGATCAGCGGGTGGGCGCTTGGCCCTCACGGATGGGATCAGCGCCCAAAAAACGAGCTCAAGGGAGCGTGCTGCCCACGAGGAAGGCAGCATGGAGCAGTAGCAGTGGGTCCGCTGGCACCGGGTCCTGCACCTCCCCAAGCGTGAGACACAAACCTCTGTCACTTTCAGATTGCACAGCCAAGTGAGTGCACCCCAGCAGCTACAGTGCACCAAGACGCCCAGAAATTTAAGGGGCTTTTAGACCAGTTCCCCTAAATACCAACAATTTGCTCAGTCAATACAGTAACCATGTCCTGTACTTTATTTGTAAGGGGCTGCACGAGGTGCTGGGATGGACAGAGCTGATCTGCTCCTTGGCCCGTGGTCACGCAGCGCGAGGCCTCAGAAAAGGGATAGACATCTGCGCAGCTAGAACTCAAAACAGGGGCCCTCCAAAGAGAACAAGAAAAGCTGCAAGTCCGAAAAGGCACAATGCAAAAGATTCCTGGAGTTGATCACATCAGCCTATATTGCCAATTAAATTAATCTCTTTATTGTTTTAGGCTTCAGACCAGTTTTCTGAGCAGCAGCTCCAGAAGGATGCAGAAAACAACAAATAGTGGGAGAGTTTTATGAAAATTCTCCAAGATGTACTGCATACCATGTAAAATAATTCTTCTGAAACTGTTCAGTGTTCCTGTCGCTTCTCAGCCTTCTGGCTAAGACCAAGTGTAAAACTGCCCATCTTCCCAGAAGCAAACATCCACTGAAAAGTAGCACCCCCCCTGTTAGGTGACTGGCTTATCTGAGTTAAAACTAGGGAGTCCCTGCTGCAGGCTGAGCTGTGCACACCCCCGCAAACACAGTGTTCAAGCCTCAACCCTTAAATGTAACTTCTTTTGGAGACAGGGCTTTTTGGGTTATCACTTGCCCTTAAAGAGGTTATCACAAGGGCCTGGCCCTAGCTCAGTCCTTTAAGTGGCTGCTTCCACAAAGCTGTCAGCCTCAGGTTGCTGGAGTTCGAACCTCACAACTCTCCCACTGGCCAAAAGTACCCTGAAGGCATTCGAGGAACCAAAAAAAAGAGGTTATCACAGTAGGTGCCGGGGAGATGGCTCAGTGGAATAAGCGCTTCCATGGCAAGCGCAAGGGTCTGAGTTCAATCCCCGGTTCCACCAAAAAAAAAAAAAAAAAAAAATAGAGGTTATCACAGCAGGACCCCACCCACTCTGATGAGAGGTGACCTTATCAGGGGACACCGGCATCAAGGAAAGGCCACCTGGGCACAAAGACGTCACCACACCCGCAGTGAGACCCTCACCAGCAGCCGTCTCTCCTGGCCCCTCACCTCACCTCACGCTTCCTGTCCTACAGGAAGCTGAGTCCCCACTGGGGCTCTTCCTACTGCAGCAGCCAGGATGGTGTCAAGATCGTACACACCACACCAGCATAATTGAGCAAATATTTTTTCTCATGATGGGAAGATGAAAACCAGTAAATGTCAATCCCAAGGTAAGTCTGGTGTGTATAATTTAAGTGAAAGCACTTAGCAAAGTTCTTCATGTACTGTAAATAAATATTTTCTCAAAGCCAAAAGCAAAGAATAAAAGAAAAGCCACTAAAACTAGAAACAAACAAAAAGAATTTTAAAAAATAAAACCAGAAACACCTAAATGTTACTTGTTCCACCTAGAACGCCTTTGCACCTCAGTGGGTAATCTCTAACTAACTTTTGCTTCCTTTACACTCTGCTAGTTTCCAAATTTCCCACCATAAGCAAGTGTTTCTTTTGCAGTCAGTAAATATTTTCCCAGACCTTCTCTGGTGTTCACATCCATGTACACATGGCGTCCACGTCACTTACCTGAAGAGTGTGAGGACAGACATCCCGTCGCAGCGGGCTGTGCTCCCGTCGCCGTACAAAAGCTCCGCTTTGTTTCCGGCAGGCACGCTGGCTGCTGCTTCATCCAGAAGAACCAGTAAGGCTTTCACAGTGTCCCTGCCGCAGTAGGCAGTGCCGTGGTTGATGGCATGAGCTTTCGGCTAGAACAAAAAGCATCAATCCCCAAACAAATGTAAATACTGTGTATTGAAAACATACACTGAGGGGCTGGTGAGATGGCTCAGTGGTCTAAAGCACCTACTTAGAACAAGCTTGGCGAAGCGCAGGGACGGCGGTTCAGTCCCCAGCACCACATGCCGGGCAGCCCTGCCCCCTGGTGGGCTGAGCTGGCCACACACACACACACACACACACACAAATAAAAAAAATTTTTTAAAAAATATATTTAAAAAAAAAAAAGAAAAAGAAAACATACACTGAAGGAAAAAAAATTAAGTCTATGTAACAACCACCCTGGCTGTGGGAGTCTGCCACACTGGTCCACTGCCCGTGCCACTCTTCTCCCCACTGCATTTTGAAGTTACACCAAATAACCTGAGGAAAGCAGCTGTGAGGCACAGGACACTTCTCCTGTAAGGTACAGATGAGCAATCTTATCAATTTTCAGATGCACAAGAATGGCAACATCAAAGGAAGACATTATTTTCTGGTCAAAATAACGTTAGGCTTTCAGTCATGAAAATCTTGGTGTTGTCTGTTATTCTAAAGGAAGCTGAACTTCTGGCTACCTGAATACTTACTGCACAGACTGTTGTTAAGGCCTCAACAAATGTGCAAAGGAAAGCCAGCTGACATTCGTTTATTCCGTGGTCACTGGTCAGTGCGTGTGTCCCGAGCCTTATGTCTGAGCATCAGATCTGAAGGCAAACACCCCCGCCCTGTAGGAACCCAGATCTCCTGATAACTGAGGAGCGCTGACACTGCCTAGGATGCTAGCACAGAATCTATGCAGCGTGCGTTGGTTTCTGATCACCTTAGGCCCAGCACACACAACGGACAGAGCAAGGCACTGTGGCGTCCAGGATGATGTCACAGAGGGGGCATGGAGGCAGGACACAGCACCTTCAGGAGCCGGGGGGGACAGCAAGGTGGGGAGCACAGTAAAAGGAGGAGGGCAGTGAAATGTGCTGGAAAAGCTGTGTACACACCAAGAGGTTAGGACAATCGACAACAAAGGCCAAGTCCTGCCTGGCAAGCAGGGACAGAGACCCTATTTACCCTTTAGAGAAGTCACCAATAGCAAGTGTAAAATGAAGTGTATTTCAGTGTAAGAATGTTATCAAATCCTGGAGACAAGGCTACAAATTAAAAGGACATAAAAGTCCAGGTCTGAACTAAGACAGCAGCACTAGAGATAGAGAAAGCAGCGAGAGCACAAAACATTAGCAACTAGACAGGGAAAAGGGGGAAAACATGACACCACGCTATTGCTCACAGCTGCGCGCAAGACGGGCCTCGCTCTCCAGAACCGAGGAAGCTGCTGAAGTTGAACTCACTGGCAACCAGGGCACGGCCGCTCCCTCCCTGTCGGGCTGGTCCTCCTTGTGCCTAAGGGACAAAGTGGCCGTCTGCTGGGCCAGCTACAGTGGCTGAGCCACTGTCCTCAGCTCCTGTCAAGCTGAGCTTGGTCTCCTTCCTCTACCCGACAGACTTGGGCCACCACATAAACTCGAATGCACCCCTGTGCCAGGATCAACCTGCCTGCTGCAGTCAGACCCAGAGATCTCCACACCCTTCACTCCTAACTCCACTGAACATTATTTGAATACATTTTTCAAAAACCAGTGATTTGATGGGAAACAAAATTAAGAACCAGGTTGTTTGCACTTTTCTTTTGTCAGAAAATGAGACAGAGTGGTGCTCTTAATTACCTGAGATTGCAGCAGTTTCTGATTTTTATTTATAATAATAATCTGGTTGTTGTTTGAGCCCAGCTAGTCAGTGGAAATGTTACCACACATAAAATAGTGGGGTACCACCCAGGATAGCCCCCTGGATGGGGTTTCAAAGTAAAGCTGAACATATGTATCGCTACAGAAGAATGGCTAATACTGGTCACTGAGAGGCATGAATGAATGAGTTATAACAGACCATTATTTGCAATCAGTAAGCAAACGTCCCAGCCTTCCCTGGGTGCCATAAGCCGCCCCACTGGAGGGGGTCCTGTTAGCTGACCACGTGGCCATGAGCAGACCATAGCACATGCTCCCAAACCCTGCTCTGAAGCCGAAGCACAGTGCTCAGCTTCTCCTACAATACTGCAGGCTGCCATAGATTATATTTGACCATGTAAGAAAATCAAGAAGAAAGTGAATGTTCCGGGACAGACAATGAAAAGACTGCCAGGTGTGTGGAAACCGAGGCCAGGGCAGGCGCAGGTGTGCAAAAGGAGAGTCTGCGGGGACCGAGAAGAGACACGCAACTGCTGAACAGAAAGCACCGCTAGCAGGCCCGTCGCCACCGCAGACAGCTCAGCACTGGTCTCAGAAACTAGGCTCCTGAGGCTGGGGAGATGGCTCAGTAGATTAAGTGCTTGCCTGGCAAGCGCCAGGGCCTGAGTTCAATCCCCGGTTCTGCCAAAAAAAAGAAAGAAAAAGAGAAAAAAGAAAAAGAAACTAGGCTCCTACAGCTGAATAAAGAGGAAATAATTGCTCTACAAGAATATTTGCTGAAAAATACCACAAATATCTTAATGCCCATCAAGAATTAAGTTTTTAGTGCTAAAAGGGATAAGGAGATTATCCAATGCCTTACTTTAATGAATACAGTTTGGACCAAAGATGTTATGATTTACCCAAGCACAACATAATCCTATTGAGAAAATTAAATTTCAACATCATCTTCAAACACAGGAAAGAGATAATCTGACTTAAGTGGCATCAACAAGCCACAGACACGAGGAACATCAGAGCAATAATGTTTTGTACAGATGACAACAGAAGTAAAAAGCTCATTACCCGTGCAGGGCTTATGTCAGTGGGGCCCAGAGCGCCGCCCTCTTGTTGAGAACTGACAATATTTTTAATCTTCAAATCCAAATCCTGAGCAACTTCTTCTACCGCTTTGCAGAATGAAGCCTCGCTGCTTCGGCCTTTAATCAGCTGCGTCTTTATTACCGACAGTAACCGCCCCCCTGCGATGCTATGAAGGGAAAGAAGATGCTTTTATAATACCCGTGCAAATGACAATCGGTTTAGAGCCTGAAGAAAAAACTTTCGGCACTAATCAACACCTTTCAAACCACATAGCTTTGATCTTATAAAGCAAACAGTGAAGCGTTTAAGAAAAAGATGAGGACCACCAGAAACAAAATGTTTAACGTTTTCCTAAAAGCAAGTAATTTCAAAGTTAGTTACACTTTATTTCAAGCTGAAGGGAGATGATTTAATTATGTATGAACTATAACAGGTCAGCCCCAGTCATTTACACACATAAAATTTGTACCTTTGGATACTACAAAGACAATAAAAACATCGACCTCTCATTGAATCTTAAAGCCAATTCAACAAGTTATAACCCCAAGTTAGGAACCCTAAGTCACAGAGAGAGGACTTGAGTGTCCCATAAGTTGCAGGGCGTGACCAAGACCACAGGATGCTACGGGCTGCAGGGAGGTGGGGAAACTCACCCAGAACACGTGCTGTCAGACCCTCCCTGTGCAGGGCAGTTGTACACAGGAGAGGGAGTTATGTGAGTTAGCAGTGGCCCAGCTGGAGGTGTCCACCAAGAGGAGACAGCTCTCTTTGAAGTCACGGCACCCCGGGAGAAGGGGCCTGGTCCGAGGGGGGTCTCGCTGCCTGGGCACGCTGCTACACTTCTACTAAATGGCTCTTCCACAGTGGCATCAGGAACTCAATCAACTGACACAAGCACTTTGCTGCCTTACTGAGTAAGAGAACAGTCGGGTTGCCCAAGAGAAATGGGGAATCCAGCTCTTTACATCTGAACAGCGAGGGGAGTCCTAAGACGCACCCAAGAAAGGCCATGTGTGACAGTCACACGCTCAGTGGGCTGGTCCCAGGCTCCCTAACCATCAGTCATGCACAGCTTTGTTCAAACACCAACTCTTCTCCTACTGACTCAGTATCTCTAACCAGGGCACCAAGGACTTGTTTCACTTCCAAAGTATCACCGGTGAGCTCGGAGGGCAAGGTGGGAAAAATTCCATGCAAAAATGAGCACTGTGGTAGAGGAGCCACGCTTAACAATCTTCCTATGCACCTTACGCTTGATACACACAAAAGGTGATAGATGCCATATGTATTTGCTGCATAAATGAACACTATTCAGTGGGAAGCATTTCACAGTAAAACAAAAAGATACATGGTTTACTAATGCAGTTATGGCTTGCCGTCCCATAGTAGTTAGGGGATCACTTGGGGAACAGGCATGGAAGAACAGAAGTCTCTCATATCCCTGGGGTCTCCCTTCCTCAGAGGCACAGACACAGGCAGGGTGATGGGCAGGAAGCTGGGAGGCCAGTGAGCAGTTTGAGCAGGGTTTTCTGAGCGCTGGCACCTGGCGCCTGCATTGGGAGACAAATCCCCAGAGGCAGAGGTCGCAGAGCACAACTGGACCTCGCAGTCCGGGCAGGACCTCCAGGAGTCGGGAGGGCTGCATCAGCTTTCACTAGACGGGGCTGCACACTGCACGTGTGTGAAGCTGCTTTCCTGCACCTCGTCCTGGTTAGCGGTAACACAAACACAACTGCTTTTTGTTTGCTGACCATGTACTCTGAAACAGTACGGTGCTGCAAGGCTAATTTTAATAATTTGTTTTTAAATTTTTGTAGTTTTCTACATATATAAGCTCTATGATCAAATAAGTTATTTCTTCCCTTTAAATTCTTATACCTCATTTCTCTTTCTTGCCTCAATGATCTGAATTAGTCATCAAATACTGTGCAGAAAAAAGAATGACAGCAGAAACTTAATTTTACACTGAATGCTAAAACACTTTACTTTATAAGCTAGGCTTTTCTGGAGACCCTTTCCCCCAAGACAAAGCCCTCACTCTCAGTTCATCTTTACACTTGGGCGCAGCCCTGCAGCGTGGTTATGTGCTCCTATCAGACCCCATCTCAGGCCTTCCTTGTGTTTTGTCCCCTCAGACTTTAGTGGTACACATAAAGTTACCCAGTATTACCAGCATCTGGGGATTTTCAGGGAGCTGGAGTCTCACTACGCAGCCCAGGCTGGCCTCAAACTCACAGCAACCCTCCTGCCTCAGCCTCCCAAGTGTTGGGGTTGCAGGTGTGCACTCCCACACTTGACTCAATTCTAGACAGAAAGAGGAGGCTGCAGATGAGCAGAACACTGGCAGCCCGCCTCCTCACTGCACGTGTAGGAGCAGGGAAAGGAAACTGAAGCCCTGGGTGTGCCCAAAGAGCGCACAGAGAGACCCCGAGCGAGAATACAGCGCACTGGTGCAAACAGCTGACCAGAAACGTCTTCCGCTGCCTCTTGTTCATTCTTTGTGACTTCAAGCGTTGGGCTTTCTGCACCACATTTAACAGCTTGACAACCTGACAGCTTTAATCACATTCAGTCTTTAAAAACTGAATGTGATTAAAGATACACCATAGAGCATTTCAGAAATGATTCTGAAGTGTTTTAAATGCAAAAATATGTTAATATCAGGCCAGGCATGGTGGCACATGCCTGAATTTCAGTTCTCAGGAGGCTGAGGCAGGAGGATGGCTGCAAGTTTGAGGCCAGCCTGGGCTATATAGAGAGACCCCTCTCAAAAAGACAGTTCACATGAGATTACACTGGAAAATTTCAACTGAGTTTTAAGTTCTGTACATGTATACTTAACCCACCAATATAGTGCTGTATCAGAAACTGAAAGTACAGCATTTGGAACTTGTGACCAACTAACCTACACATCCGAAAGGGTCTTAGGCAGGTTTCAGATGAGAGCAGAGTGTGTGCCTTCTGGCGGCACCTACTGGCAGAGCGTAGCACTGCAGCCGGCCAGGCTGCCAGCCTCAGGAAAAGCTGTTGGGGAGTTAGAGGCAGTTCCTTTCCCTTCCATCCCTACCTGCCTCCTCTGACTTCCCTGGACTCCAAACACTCTACCCTCAAAGGTCTGGAGACACAATGCAGGAAAAGGCCAGAGAGAGGGGGCAGGAGTTACGCTGGATCCCTCGTTATACCGTTATACTGCACTGAGCCTCCCGAGGATGCAGTCTGCACCTACACAGGGTCACCAGGCAGTGTGAAGGCTGGAAATAAGACAGCAGCTGCAGGGACCGAGATGAAGAGAAAGAACATCCAGTGCTCAGGGAAGCCAGGGCACGCAGAAGGGGCGAGCGGGACGCTGGGGTTCGCTCCAGGTTTCTGCCAGCGGAAGGAAGAGGCCCTTGCTGTAGGAGGCAGCTCCGGAGGGAAGAAGGTTCGCCTGGGCACTCGAATCGTCCCAGTTCTGGGCAGAACTTCGGAGACAGCTGCGGTGGTCCAGGCGAACCAGGGATTGAACTCAGGCCCTTGCTCTTGCCAGGGAAGCGCTTATTCTACCGAGCCATCTCCCCCACCTACCCACAAGTTACAGGGAAATGCAGCGTGGTGAGCAAGGGCCGATGTGGCTGTCAGCTGAGACGCCAAGGTGCGCACGAGCCGAGCACACTCGGGTGCATATACACTGCGCGTCCACTCTGCATCGGACACGGCTGCGTCGGACACAGCTGGGCCAGGGACCACGGTTGGGAAAACCGACACGCCCTTGCGGCCTTCTGCCCAGACAAGAACACACTAAACAACTAGGAAAGTGGGAAAAACTAGCGTTGTATTCTTCAGGAATTGAACAGCAGCTGAGCATGGTGGCCTAAGCCGTGATCTCCACACACAGGAGGCTGAGGCAGGAGCATGGAGGTGAGTTTGAGGCCAGCCTGGACTGTGCAGCGAGCTCAAGGCCAGCCTGCCTGCACTGCACAGTGAGGCCCTCCTCAACAACAGAAAACAAAAATAAACAAACCAAAACAACAATTTAAACTATAAAAGAAGGAAATGGAGGGAAAATAAACTTTTTTTAAACTTATAATCTTAATAAACTGCAGCTAAATTCCATGTAGACATAGTGGTTGCAGTTATTAGAATGACTAATGACGGGGCACTGGCTGAGGAGGCTATACACCCCTCCCAAGCCTGAGGGGCGGAGAGATGGCTCAGAGGATAAGCGCTTCCCTGGCAAGTGCAAAGGCCTGAGTTCAATCCCCGGTTCCACAAAAAAAAAAAAAAAAAAAAAAAAAAAAAAATTCCATTCACTGGGAACCTGAAAACAAACAGGAGTAGCTCATCACTGGTCCCATTAAAAAAAAAAAAAAAAAATACATGGAGTAGACGGATCATAGCTTCGAGCCCAGCCCAGGCAACTGAGCCACTTAATATGGGCTTGTCTGAAAATTCCAAGCTTGGCTGGCTGTTCAAGTGTAGCCTTCAAAAGTAAACTCCACGAAGACGCCCATGCCAGTGAGCAAGCCCGAAGCCCGTACCCCAGGCTTCCAGAAGCATGCTCTGACGCTCTGTGTCTCTCCCGCCACACACCACCTTGTCAGTCCTTGCTGCAGCAGCTATGTTTCAATGTGGAACCACTTTGCTTTTTTGTCTTGTGTGGTGTTGCACACCTGTAATCCCAGCATTTGAGAGGCTGAAGCAGGAGGATCACTGTGAGTTCCAGGGCAGCCTGAGCTACAAAGCAAATTCAAGGCCAGTGTGAACTACATAGTAAGACCCTGTCTCAAAAAAAAAAAAAAATTAATGAATAACATTAATACTTATCTACAGTAAAAAATCCAAACCACAAGCAAGAAAATTAGGATCATCCACATCAACTATAGAGATGCCCATCAAAGACACCAGCCATCTAATACCCACGTCTCAGGGTCTGCCCAGAAGATGACGTACGTAATTCCTGTCTCATTATACCAGGCAAGATACTCGGAATGAGTGGCTTCTTAGTTGAAGAAGTCTGTTCCTTCAGGGGTTTTTTTGCAGAACCAGGGATTGAACTTAGGCCCTTTCACTTGCCAGGGAAGCGCTTATTCTACTGAGCCATCTCCCCAGCCCAAGTATGTTCCTTTGATGCTTCCAAAACAAATGCGTTTCTTTCTACACTTTCAATCATTTTCCCAAACAGGAATCCTTCTCAAATTATAAGAAATTACATCGCATTGAATGTATACATTTATATTGGCTCCTGCCCAAAATCTAATGTACAACAAAATGGCAAAAACCGGATTCTAACTTTTTTCTTCACTCCTTGGCCAATGGGCATTTTGGCTGTTCCCAAGCCTTAGCTCTTCCAGTATGAACGGTGGCGATGTAAACACGGCTGCACACACATCGCTGCAGGACGATGCCTTCCACACTTCCAGGACGACACCACGAAGGCGAAGAGCTGGGTCAGAGAGACCTCTGCGCCTGATTTTTTGAGGAGTCTCTACATTGATTTCCACAGTGGTTGGACCGGCTCCCATTCTCACCAACAGTGGAGAAGGCTTCTTTTCCCCACAGCCCCACCAACAGTTGTGAGTTTTTCTAATCAGTGGCATACTATTCAGCCATAATGAAGGATAAACTTGAGACATTTCTACCTAAAAGGATGCACCTTGAGAGCATCATACACGTAAGTGAAATAAATCAGACACATACATATCACATTGTCTTTCTGACACTGTCAGTAAGAACCAAAACGTGCAACAGATACTGTAAAATAGGAAAAAATTAGGGAAGGGAAATGGGGGTAGAAGGAAAAAGAAAAAAATGAGAAAAAGTGATAATAGAAACAAAGCTTTGTAAATAAAGAGAGGAAGAGGGGTTGAAGAGAGGGGAAAGGGATGGGGACAGAAAGAAGTATAAAGAAGAATGGGAGAGGTCACCACAACAGACACGAGCAGAGACATCCCCCAGGTACAGAGAGATGACAGGAGACAGGGACTAACTGCCTGCCCAGAACAGAGAAAGCTAAACCCCAAGGAGCTGTCGAGAGGGAGCAAAACAGGGGAGAAGGCTCAAGAGCTAAAGACCATGGGAAGGCCCAGTAACAGTGGGGCGGCCTGCAAGAGGGCTGCTGGTGTCTACGTGCAGACAGGGGTATTCTCAGCGCCCTTTCTCCCAGGAGCAGCCAGGGGACTCTGCAAGACAGCATAGGAAGCAGGGTTACCATGGAGACCAAGCCAGAAAGGTCCACACCCAGAGGCGGCAATGCAGAGCAAACAAACAGAACCATGGGAGTCACCACAGCTGCCCCACCTAAAGTGCCAGAGCATGCGGCCAGGCTGATGATTTTCACAGATTAAAGGACAACTCTGCAAAAATTTTGGGGGAAGTCCCCCAAAAAAGACCTACAGTTAGTGACATTTGGAGAGGCAGTCCCCAACATAAAAGCCAACCGGCCACCATGCTATAATTCAGGCCACTGGTGAGAGTGGTGGCACACACCTGCAATCCCAGCACTTGGGAGGCTGAGGCAGGAAGATACATACAAGTGCGAGACCAGCCTGGATTATAAAGTGAGCTCAAGGCCAGCCTGAAGAGTCTGTCTCGAGACACACAAACAATAAATAAATAATTGAGGCCACTATACAAAGTGGCTAATCATGTTCACAGGACTTGCTAACAGCTCTCACATGAGAAAGAGCCAACCAAAACCGACAGGCCGAAAAACAATCTAGTTTAAAAACAAAAGACGTCTTCCTCTGGGAAGAAGATAAAAGCATTTTTAACTAATATAATTAGTAATCTTACATAAATGATCATAAATAATCAAATGTAAGAACAGAATAAAGACATTTGCTTCTTGCTTGCTTTTTATAAGAAGGCTGTTTGAGCAATATCAGAGGCATACAATTAAAGACAAGGCTGTGAGACCTAAGGCAGCAAGCAGAGGCAGAGAAAGACCTCCCAGGAAAATGTGAGGCCTCCAGCGAGCAGACAGCAGCCTGGCCAGGCCCGCAAGGAAGGAGCGGGGGAAGGAGTGAGGGCACTCCGCCTTCCAAGGTCAATTAAGACTCAGGACATAGGAGAACTTGTACTGTAACGTCATGTAACTCGGTAGTGTCCCAAATTTTCTGATCAAGGAGATTATGGGGCCAAAGAGGAAAGTGATCAATGATGTAGAGTGTGCCTAAGGAGAGTCACATGGGGAGAAGACACTCTCTCAGGCTTACACAGAGAGCACATTGGCCAAGCAGTGGCCGTGACTCATCCACATGGCTGACACTGACAAAGGATCTACAATCTGAGGTACAGGGTCTCAGGATAAATCCTGGGGGGATTTCACTGACCTTATCAGACCCAAAAGCTACAACTCTTGTTGCATAGGTCCTGCTTTACCTTGGTCTTAACCATCCAGCAGAAAAGTATAAAAACAAAGTATAAGAATTAAAGCCATGCTGTTATGTTGAGCTGTAGGGGACTCAGGTCAACAATTTCTGACACTGTCAGTGAAGCGGAAGACCCAATACTATTATGGATTACTGGACTCTTTTAGAATATTTTGCTGAGTTAACACACCTATAATATTCAAATAACGGAACTAAACAAGAAAGGGGATACAGATGAATGTCCATTTTGTATCTGTGTATTCAAAATGATTAGGATAGATATACAGTTACATTCTCTTAATGAATAGAAGTATTTGTTCTAATAGTGTTTGTACATAGGATATCATGTCCGCATCTTGTACAGCAAATAACCACTAGGAAGAATGTATGCAATGTGTTAATTATTGAAACTGTCCTACCAATTTGGTTTGAAATAAATAAACACATGAAAAGCATTAAAAAAAAAAAAAAAAACCCAGGGGGCCGGGGAGATGGCTCAGTAGAATAAGTGTTTCCCTGGCAAGCGCAAGGACCGGAGTTCAATCCCTGGTTCTGCCAAAAAATAAAAAAATAAAAATAAAATAAAAGGGAAGTGCAGTCTGAACTGCAGTCTAAGCCGCGTGTGGGCTGCAGGGGTTCAGGATCAACCAGGAGCTTACAGATTTACTGCCCAGCTTGATAACAACCTGATGAGAAACACAGGAAACAAGCGGAAAGAAGAGCAGTAGTAACTGTAGGACAATAAACGTTTGTCTAAGCAAGGGGGCACGCCACGGCACGGCACGGCACGGCACGCCACGGCACGGCACGCCACGGCACGGCACGCCACGGCACGGCACTTAGCTGTGGGCAACCTCGAGGGTCACGGCAATGTAAGTTCCAACATGCAAGATACCCCAGAATCCAGTATTCCTCCCATAAGAGGATGGGGAAGAGTGTGTGACGAGCAGGGCGTCTGTCGGACTGCGAGGGACTTGGAAGATAGGTTGCACATCCTCCTAATCGTGGTAGAAAGGAACAGGCATTGTGCAGAACTAAAAAATCAAAATCAGCTGTGAAAAACCTTCATGTAAATGGAGATTTATATAAAAGCAAACACATTTATAAAAATCAAGTCTTCCTAAAAGAAGACTTTAATTCTAAAGCGAGGTACTTCTAAGATCGGGGTAAACCTACATTGTACTACAAAAATATTTTTAAAGTATCTGTTGTGTCAGAATAAATACCTAGGCACAGTGGTGCATGCCCATAATCTCAGTACTCATGAGGCTGAGGCAGGAGGACTGCCGTAAGCTCGAGGCCAGCCTGGGCTGCACGGTGAGTTCAAGGCCAGCCCACAACACAAAGCAAGACCCTGTCTCAAAAAACAAAACCAAAGCAAAAACAAAGAATAAATGGGCAGCCACCATGCTGTCTGGAGTGCCGAAGGCGCCACTGACACGGGCTATCAGTTATCTCCAAAAGCAGCTCCCAAATGTGTGCCTTTGTAATGGGTACACATCTAAGACAACGATCCAATTCAAATAAAATCCTGAAAAAATTATTTTTGGTCTTATGAAAAGAAAGAAGCGTCACAGAATAAGCTAAGACAGCAGGTGTCAGAGTCAGGACTGCTGCAGCTCAGGGCCCAGCTCTGCCACCAATAACAATGCAAGCCCGGCAAGCCACTAGATCCCAGTTCTTTGCGTCCTTGATCTCCACACTGGGGCAGTAACAGCGTTTCTCCGTAAAGTTGTTGGACCCACAAAAACAGCCTAACGGTCTGACGCGGTGTACACTCACCATGAGCTACTTTCATCAGAACTGCTCAGTGACAAATTAATCCCACAGACAGCAATCCACCACCATTACTGGCTTATACAAGACAATTCTGGCCCCTAAAATTCATCTACAACTTACCATCCCATATACCTGTAAGTGGAAGTGTATCAATTTATTTTTGGAGGGGAGGACTGGGAATCCAACTCAGGATCTTGCACTTGCCAGGCACGAGCTTATGCTACCGAGCTATCTCCCCAGCCTGGAAGTCTATGAAATTTAAAACAAAACGCTCATCTCCAATATAGATATAATAAAAATCACAGATGAACCAAAGATTTGCCCATATGAAAATACTTGCAGAAAATAGATATTACTTATTCATTCTTGGCTTTTTTTAAAATTACAAAATAAAAAATTTTTAAAAATTATCTGTTCGGTAATCTCCAGTCCTCAAAAATCTGCTTCTTCCAGATAAAGGTATATGCTAAGGGTCTTTGCTAGCCCAGATTAGTTAAGACATGCCTTTTGAATTTGGGAAACAACTTAGGACCATGGCAAGGCAAAAACTTAGGGGGAAAATCAGACAATTACAATTTATTCATCCAGGGCCCAGCGAGAGAGCTCAGCAGACTAAGCACCTACTTAGGCAAGTGTAGGGACCGGGCTTTGATCCCCCACACCACATGCCACGCTAGCCCCAGCCTCGGGCACACTGAGCCTGCCACGGAGTCCAGGCGTGGTATCACACACCTGTAATCCCAGCCCTGGAGAGGCTGAAAACAGGAGGATTACTACAGGTCCCAGCTGTATAGTGAGACCCTGTACCAAATACATTTTTCAAAAAAATCTTTTAATTAAAAAAAAACTAAAATAAAATGTATTCATCCCAATAGTTTGTTTCTTCTCCCTACCATTCTAGCTGCTGCATAGCCATTACAAGGTCTCTCTCATTCTTACCTGTGCTTCTGT
This sequence comes from Octodon degus, assembly GCF_000260255.1. Classification (NCBI taxonomy): domain Eukaryota; kingdom Metazoa; phylum Chordata; class Mammalia; order Rodentia; family Octodontidae; genus Octodon; species Octodon degus. The sequence continues at coordinate 30,319,695 of NW_004524580.1, read as the reverse complement.
GACATTCCAAGACAGAACAGTAACACATCAGTAGTTCATGAAAGGGTATTACCTTGGGTTTGGCTCTTCTCCAAGAATCTCATGTAGTTTGTCAATTAAATTAATAAAATTAGACAATCCCTTCACATGCGTCCTGAGCGGGTCAGAAGGCGAGGGTGCATAGCCTTTCCCTCCAAGCTCGATACTTCTAATAAAAGACGTGGCCACCTGTGAGTGAACGCACATGGTTTAGTCGTGGTCAGCGGCATAGCAAGTGAAAACAACCATGTTCTCTGCAAAGCTGAGGCAGCTTTGACTGCAGGGCAAAGAGCCACAGAAACAAGCACCCCGTGGAACCCACCCCAGCAAGGGTGGCGGCAACAATGCACCAAGGCCCGGGCTGAGGGGGCAAGTGAGGGAAGAAACGAAGCACAAACGGAAAGATCCGTACTCGTCAGCCTGGATCACTGACCGCGAAGAACTTGTTACGGACGTCTTCTCGCTCAGGCTGCTGACTTCGGGGACTGCCATTCAGGACAAAGTCGTCTTCAGTGTCAGCTGATCACTAGTGTTAAATGGGTGAATGGATCCAACACTCCCAAACTCTTATTTTACCTTTCTTGTAAAACGCAGAGGTACAGTAGATAAGTCCATCAGCTCCCGCCCCAGACTGCGGGATCACGCACGTTAAAAGGCCCTGTCTGTCTCAAAGATCCAGTGATCTAAAGCAGTGTTTTCCAAAGTGTTATCCTAACACAGACTACAAAATGTCAAAAACTTGGGGGAAAGTTCCATGGTCAAAGATCTTAACAAACAACGCTCAATAACAAGGTAAACTTCTTATAAGTTATAAGCAGATTTCTTTTTCATCTATTTTTTGTTCTCAAAGTCTTTCACATTCTCAGTGGTCACAGCCCAGCGGGTTTCCTCTCGGCAGCTCCCCACATGCACACAGCCTGCTGCGATTGTCTTCACTCGCCCGGCGCGCCGGCTGTTCCCGGGGTACAGAGGGTGTGTGCTGCTCAGCCCCTCCACCACACACCCTTCTCCCCACCATTCCTTCCTCCCGCCGAATAGCAGCTTCCCTTGTACTCTCTCCCCTCCATCTTAGATTCCACATGCTATGGAAAGCATGTAAGCCTCATTCTGTGTCCGCTGTTTTACCCAACACGATGTCCGCAGGTCCATTTACTTGCCTATGAATGACAGAGCCCGTGCTGCTCATGGCTGAACGAAGCTCCGCTGTGTGCGCCCACTGTGCACATGTTCCCCACCCACTCATCTGCTCACAGGCACAGATGTCCCCTATCTTGGCCACTGTGCACTGTGCCACAGTAAACATGGGCATTCAGCTACCCTATACAAAGCTGGCCTTAACCCCCCATACAGGTACCTACAGGGGAGCTCTAGTTTTAGTCCTTTGAGGAATCCACACAGATTTCCACAGTGGCTGTACTAATTTACTTTCTACCAGCATGTAGAACAATTCCTTTTCCCCACCTCCTCACCGGTAGTCATTATATTCTGTATTTTTTTGTTAGCCAATCAGACTAGGGTGAGATGGAATCACAACATAGTTTTGATTTGTATTCTGCTAATGGAGGAGCCAGGGAGTTAGCTCAGCCGCGCAGTATCTGCCTGGCAAGTACAAGGTCTTGAGTTCAATTCCTGCTATCATCAAAAAAATGTAAAAATCCTACTGCTATTGGCTAAAGATGCTGAACACTTTTTTCATATACTTATTGGTCATTTGTACTTCTGAGATGGATCTGTTCAATCCACTTGCCTATTTATGAAGTGCACTATTTGTTTTTTTAGTTCTTTATATATTTTAAATATCAACCTTCAGTTGGAAGACAAGAGGCCTCTTCCTTCCATCTGACGCAGCCCCACTTTTTATTCTTCCTATTACTTCCCACACTCTCCAGGCTTCCTAGCTAGGAAGTCCTTGCCCAGGGGCTGGGGAGATGGCTCAGTGGAATAAGCAATTCCCTGGAAGTCCTTGCCCGAACCTAGGCTGCAAGTGCTTCCTACCCTTCCTTTCAGCTGTTCCAAAGTTTCCGGTCCTATACCCAGGCCATTTGAACTGCATTTCGTAGCAGGTGAGCAATAAGGATCTAGCTCAGTCTCCCTCAGGTGGACATCCAGTTTTCCCAGCATGTTTTGAAGAGCATGTCTCCTCTCTAACACCTCCCTTTGGTCATTTTTTCGAGAATCACATAGCTATAACTGTGTTTCTGTGTCCTCTTTCTATTCTATTAGTCTATGTATCTCTTTTTGTGCCTTACCATGTGGTTTTTGTCACCATGGCTTTGTAGTACCTTTAGAAATCAGAAATGTGAAGCCCTCAGCTTTGCTCTTTTTGCTTTGGGGTGCTTCTATAGGAATTTTAGTGTTTAATTAGGCAAAGAATGTTATCGGTATTTTGATGAAAAATGCATTGAATATGTAGATTGCTTTTGGCAAAATGGCCAGGTTAACAATACTAAGTCTACCAATCATGAATATGGGTGGTTTTCCAACTTCTAGGGTCTTCCATTCCTTCTTCACTATTTTGAAATTTTCAGTGCAGAGGTCCTTCTCCTCGGTTAGACCAATCCCTAAGATTTTATTTTATTTCAAGTGATTGTGAATGGAACTGCTTTCCTGATTTCTATCTCTGTTCATTTTGAGTGTAGATTAAAAGCGTTGACTTTTACATCTTTCTACTCTGCTGACTTCATTTATCAGCTCTAAAAGTCTTTTGATATAATCTTTAGGGTCCTCTAAGCACAGGATAACATCCACAAACAAGGATAATCTGACTTTCCTTTCCTGTTGGCATCCTTTGGCACAGACATCCTGCCTGGTTCCTGAGCAAGCAGACTTCTCTACAGCAGGCTGTCTTGGCACTCCAGAGAGCAAACACACGCTATGGACGAGCAACAAGATACAAACCACAGCCAGACTTCTGCCTCTGGAAACACTGGGTCTGGGGCAAGGAGAATTTACCGAGGTGGCACCCTATAGGACACATGTGGGAATACTGCTTTAGGGATATCTTCCCTTGTGAGCTTCAAGAATACAGTAAAAATAGCAATACTAATGATAATAATAATGTGGTTTTTTATACACGGAACATAGATTAATCACTTAGTGTTTCACCATAGTTACAGGAAGTCTTTTTTAAGATATGTAGGCCTGCTGCTTAAGGACTCTTAATCTCAAAAATATAACACAGCCAGAAAATAAATAAACAATACATCCATACCAAAAAGATAGACATCTGCTTCTCTCGAGCAGCGTGCTTCAAGTCAGTGAAGGCATCTCTCCCCAGCCCTCTGTCGGGAATATTGAGAATATGAGCCAGTGCCAGGTCATTCTTGGAGTTCACCAGCAGGTTTAAATATGAAAAGAAAACTGTCCTTGCTAGTAGCTTCTCCTGCACAACAAAGTATCTAGTTATTTTCCTTCTTGAAGTTGTTTTAAATCCATAATCAATTTTATAAGCAGTACTAAATCCATAATCAATTTTATAAGCTGTAAAAAAATACATAATCATTCCATCACAATGCTTTACAGCTCTTGGGCCAGCAAGATAGCTCAGCCAACTAAGCGCCTGTTCACGCAGGCACAGGGACTGGGGTTCAATCCCAGCACCACATGTGGCACCAGCCCCGCCCCATGCGTGCCAAGCTAGCCACCAGGAGCAGGCATCATAGTGCATGCCCATAATCCACTGGGGAGGCTGAAAATAGGAAGACCCCTATGTGTCCATGCTGCACAGTGAAGCCCTGTACCAAATACACAAAACACAAAACAAAAAGAACAATACTTTACAGTTCTTTAAGAAAATTGTAAAAAAAAAAATTGTCACATAGATTGAAACTTAGATCAGACAATCAGCACATTCTTTCTCATCAACTCAGCGCCAATAAGACACCATGAGTAAGTAACAGCTAGCCTAACTGTTAGAAAGCTATTCTTAGCAAATGATACAAACAATACCATTCAAATCTGCATTTTTGATAAAGTTCCCAATAGCTAACAGCATGAGCCAACCGGCTCTATCCCAAAATCCACATCCCTTACAATGCCAGGTATAAGGGCTAAAGTTAAACATTTAAACTTGTGAGAACTACTACATTCTGACTTTGATAATGTCAAATAATTGCCCAAAGATCAAAATGAAGGGAATCAGCCCAACGCTGAGGAAGCACCATCGTGCACCGAGGGTGACAGGGCGGCTTAAGCCGAACTACGCACCACAGTCGCGCAGCAGGCTTGGAGGACCTGGGCCTCCCACACAGACTGCGCGTATTCTTCAGCGTCAGGTGATACACCAAGACATTTAATGATCTTTTTCTTAAAATTAACTATTTATAGCAACTTCCAGTATTAAAGGAAAGCTATTATGTGAACCCCACAGATAACTACTACAAATTATTGGGAAATTTTTAAAAACGTAACCAATAAAAACACCGGAAAATACCCAAAAAGCAGACACAAGATGGGGATTTGAAAGTAGCCAACAATGAGAATTAAAAATTGTAATTTTATGATTATTTGAGGCCCTGCAACTTCCAGTAATTGGGAAGTAAGTAATCATGTGGATTCTGGAGATAACAATTTTGAAATAGTAAATAAACATTTCAAAATACAATTTAATGACACTGGAAAGTGTTCAAAAGGCAGACAAAGCTGGAGGAAATTTCAATTTTAAAATAACTTCAACAAGAAGGGTCTGAATTAAGTTTGTGGTTTACTGACCCGAGAGTCTGCCCAAGCCCGTGCTATGGTGACAGAACACAGGGGAGGGGCCAGAGATCAGGGTTCAGGGCTGGAAAAGTAGGGAGAAACACACGGGGAAATCTCGGGCACAATTCAGAACATAAACAGCTCAAATGGCTGGCAGCCAACCTACACAGCAGGGAAGACACCCTGGGGGTCCATCAAACATGGGCACGAATCAGAAAGAAATCTGTTCTGCGAAGACTGAGCTACAAAGAGCCAGAGACGTGAGCCTGAGGGTTTGCTTGGCCCAGTGCGTCACACAACTGCAGAGCTGAAGTAGCAAAACCTGAAGTCGAGCAGGCCTGACATGCCAGGGTCAGAGCCCACACGAGGGAGAAACGGCAGATTCTTAGGGAAAAAGGAAGCTGCTGAGAGAATAAGTGCCATCCTTGCAGACCACCAAGTTTAGTAAGCAAAAGGGTGACCTACAAAAGCCAGGTTAAAAAAGCAACAAAGGGAGCCGCGAGAATGGATACCAGCAGCTCCACAGCAACAGGCAGACGAGACGAGACAAGACACTGGCATCTGGGCAAGCAAATTGTCTGCTAGAACAGAAGAAGGTATTTCTCAGGAGAAACAGCAGAATTCAGAGTCATTATAAACTGTTATCTGTAATGTTTCATCCAAAACTCACCAAAGAAAAACAAACATATCACCCAATCCAGGATAAAAAACACTCAACAGAAACTGTCACCAAGGAGACCTAGACACTGGGTGGGCAAACATCACATCAAGACAACCATTACAAATTACGCCAAGGAGTTACACAAGAAAATGTTCAATGAATTAAAGTATGTATGCTATCAATAAAGTAACAGAACCCAGGGGTGGGAGCATCCGCCTGTAATAAACGTAGGAGACCGAGGCGGGAGGATCACTGTGAGTTCAAGGTCAGCCTAAACAACATAGTGAGATTCTGTCTCACAAAAAATAAAAATAACAAAAGATATGTGATCAGAAAAGTAGATGCCATATAGAAGTAAATTTTAGGGCTAAAAAGTACAATAAGTAAAACCTTGCTGTACAGACTCTATAGCAATCTGGAGAGAATGAAAGAAAGCATGTTGGACAGGATACATCAAAAGAAATCGCCAAATCTGAAAAATCAAGAACAAAAATGATTTTTAAAAAACCAAAGCGATCCAAGAGACAATTTAAGCAAGTCCAATATTCAGATAATTGGAATCCCTGAAGAGGTATGAGAGGACTAGAAAAAAAGTGGAGATGAAATTATACCTCAACATATCCAAAACTGCAAACGGTAACCTAGAAGCTACTCCTATAGGAAAAATGCAGGGAGAATCATTCCTGCGCACACTGGCATCCAACCCTAACAAGAAAGATGTCAGCACACTGTGAGAGCAGTCAGAGCAACACCGTGTTACCTGCGGGAGGAAGGAGAAAGCCGACACAACAAGAGACGCTGGACACACGATGATACGCTGGCAAATGGCCTCGAGAGCGAGTGCTCAACTAAAATAATCAAGAGAGAGGGACATTTATGAAACTACACACCGGTGCAACGCTACAGAACAGAGATCCGAAACAGACGGATACAGATGAGGTGATGTAATTTTTAGACAGCAGTGTAAAAGAAACAGAAAAATGTTTTAATAATTAATGTTGGACAAAAATAATTAATATAGGACAAACTGGCTGTACATATGCAAAACAAACCTCAGCCAAAACTTCACACACCACTAATAAAAAGGAACTCCAAGTGGATCACAGTTGTACCATGTGAGGCTATAAAACACAACAAAATATAGGAGACGATATGAAAGATTTTCAAGTCCTAGAATTAGGCAAAAAGTTCCTATACGTAAAGCAAAATCCAGGAAAGAAAAAATGGATAAACTTGATTTCATTAAAATTTTAAATTCCTTGTATGGAAATCTCCTGCTCTTACCATTTCAACTGAAGAGCAAGAATAGGAAGAGAGTTCAATTTCTAGGGATCATTATATATTAAGTAAAAAATAGTTATACAAATTATAAGCTTTTTCAGTTTAGAAAACTGACTTTCTTAGAGCTGTGAGATAGCTCAGCAGTCTAAAGCGCCTGCTTAGGCAAGCTTAGGCAAAGCGCAGCGACCACAGTTCAATCCCCAGCACCACATGCTATGCCAGCCCCGTCCCCAGGGTGGGCTGAGCCGACCACAAAAAGCAAAAAAACTGACTTTCTTCAAGCTGAGATTAAATATTTATATCTCAGTAAGAATTAGGGGTAGGAAAAGAAACTTGGAACTACAGAAAGCTTAATATAATTGTCCAGTCTCTAAACAAACACCAAGACCACTTTGTGGTACAGACAGAATCAGTTTATTACACATGACAGCGCCCTTCTTCTGGTATCCTGGTTATATCAGTTTGGTGGATTTTTCCAGCCTAGGCCCTCGCTTCTAGATGTGACCTTAGTTATGTGCACTGTGTCCCCAGACAGCCTCTTTAAAACCCACTTGCACACACAAGAGCGGGGAAACCATAAGTGCCATGTTATCCGACCACAATTACTGGGACAGAGCCCACTGGCAGCCCTGAGTTCGGGGCCGCCCCACCCGTGAGGACGCCGCGATGCTTCCCCGACGTTCACCCAGATCAGGGCAGGAGCCTCTGCTGGCCCTGAAGAGCAAGCTGGAGACGAGGTCGCACAAGCTCGGGTTTTGTCCCGCTAGGATCGGGTATATACGTGCTATGCAGGAAGTCCTTATTTTTGAAGAGCAGAAATACAGTGAACAGTGTGTTTAACTATTAGAAACTGAAGAAGGCTCCTCATCACAACGTAAACATCCCTTTTTGTCTGCTTTGGTTCTTAGAAAACTGTCACTTCTCCCAAACGTCAAAGGAGATGACTGTTTCAGACAGGTATACTAGGAAGGTAAAAAAGGGGCCTAGAGGCCTGGGCAGGACACAGGCAAGATGGGTTTGGGATATTCGCTTATACCAGAAAGAAGAAAAGAAATGCCAGGTCAGGAGAGTGAAATGGGGAAAAAAGAGGCATCGTGTGCAGGTACAAGCTCCCCGCCATGAACGTGACCAGTAGGAATACCAAAAGCGCACCAACCAAATTAACTGAGAAGTCTAACAAGATGCACTAAAAGAGACCCAGCGAGTCCCTTACAGTGCTCCCTCTACTTCAGCATCACAAGATAGGGACCAACTGCAAAACACTGACTGAACAAAAACTCACGATCCTTAGCAATTTACACACACACAAAGGAGAAAGCTAGACAAAAACGTAATTTGTCTCTTGCTTATGTCTATTGTACCAACTCCTAAATTAGTAACAAGAATTAGGTAGTGACCATGACAGTTTTAGAGAACTGTTCTTGATCCTACTTGACAGAATAAAGCTTTCCTTCACTAAGAACTAGCAAGTAAGTCATGGAGAGGTGACGGAATCAGGAACTCACCATTCTAGATGCCCAGTATTGGGTGCAGGCAGGGGTCATGGGCATGCACACGGAGGCATGAGGGGAAAGGCCAGCGGAGAAGAGGACAGTCAGGCCACTAGAGTGCCCCTTGCAGAGGTGCACAGAGAGAGGAGGGCCAGCCACCCCGTGCAGCGGGGAGAGCTCAGAGCCCAGGACGGCCTAGGTCTGCGCCTCCTCCTGCCACACCACAAGGCGCTCACCATCCATTATGCAGGACTTCTTAAAAATTGTGAAGCCAAATCCAAACTTTTAATTTTCAGCTTCTTGTAGCAACCAGTGAAGCAAGTTCAATAACACCAGATGACCAGCATGTTGGCTCAGGCCTATGACTCAGCCTCTGGGAGGAGCCAGGAGGATCACAAGTTTGAGCCCACTGCAGGTAGTCTGATAATTTAGCGAGATCTTGTCTCCAAATAAAAAACAAAACGGGGATGGAGTTGTTGCTCTGGGCAAAGGTTGTAGGTCTACAGTCCCCAGGACCACAAAAAAAAAAAAAAAAAAAAGACAAAAGCAAAACAAAACAAAAAAATGTAGAGTATGCATCAGACAAAGAGAGGAAAAAAAAAAGAATTTTACACACAAAAAGTATCTAAAGAGACAAGAAAACCAAATGTGAATTTTTTTTGTTGTTATATTTTAGTACAGGGCCTATCAGGTTTCACTACACAGACTGGACTCATAATGATCCTCCTGTTTTCAGCCTCCTAAGCATGTTGGCAATTTACTTTCAAAGAACACAGAGAAAAATTAGATACAGACAAAAGTCACATTATTAAATCCAACAATTGGGCCAGTGAGATAGCTCAGTGGTCTAAAGCACCTGTGTAGGCAAAGCTTAGGCAACCACAGGGACCATAGTTCGATCCCTGACACCACATGCTGCGCCAGGCCCGCCCTCAGGGTGGGTTGGGCCAGACAACAACAACAAAAATCCAAGAAGTGGGAGCATGAATATTTATTTGAAAGCAGTGATAAAAGAAGTACAATCAAAACAACATGGATTTAGAGGAGACTCTATCCCAGTAATGTTTCCTAAAAAATCAAAATGGTAACTTACCAAATGTGTTCACATTCTAGAGTAGCTGGCGTTATTAAAAATAAGTGCATTCTACATTGGCCAAGCAATGGCCGTGACTCATCCACAGGGCTGACACTGACAAAGGTTCTGCAATCTGAGGTACAGGATCTCAGGATAAATCCTGAGGGGACTTCACTGACCTTATCAGACCCAAAAACTACAACTCTTGTTGCATAGGTCCTGCTTTACCTTCGTCTTAACCATCCAACAGAAAAGTATAAAAACAAAGTATAAGAAGTAAAGCCATGCTGTTATGTTGAGCTGTAGGGGACTCAGGTCAACAATTTCTGACACTGTCAGTGAAGCAGAAGACCCAATACTATTATGGACTACTGGACTTTTTTAGAATATTTTGCTGAGTTAACAGAGCCATAATATTCAAATGATGGAACTAAACAAAAAAAGGGATACAGATGAATGACCATTTTGTGTCTGTGTATTCAAAATGGTTAAGATAGATACATAGTTACATTCTCTTAATGAATAGAGGAATTTGTTCTAATAAGAGTTTGTAAATAGGATATCATGTCGGCATCTTGTACAGCAATTATCCACTAGGAAGAAGGTATGCAGTGTGTTCATTATAAAGAATAAGTGCATTCTAGAGCTTTTACACAGCGGTATGATACAGCGGTCCTCACTTAGAGCGGAGGCTGCGCGCCAGACACCCCCGCGACAAGTGAGGACCAGCCAAGTAGTGATGTTATATTTATTTTAGTATTTAATATATATTTTAAGGCTTTATACACCCTTCCCACACTCTTATAAACCTTTCCCACACTTTTAAAAACACTTAAAAAGTTCTTAACCATTTTCTGAACTCGTAAATCTATATAGTTTTAAATAAATATATATATATACATATATATATATATATATACTGTACAGCACTGCAATATCCCATGATGTAGTAAAATATTCACGATAAATAATTTAGAGTAACATTTTTTTAAAACCTATGAAATAGTGAGTCTGTGAAAGTTGAACCGTGAAATAGTGAGAGACTACTGCTATTTTAAAAATATATTGAATATAGTTGTACTGTTCTTTTTCTGAAACTCTTACACTCATATCCTATCAATGGTGGTTGAATCACAAAACGTTCATAAGCATAATTCCACGGTTAGTGAGGTTTACCGTGTGTAATTAGATGCCCAGCACACAGTAAGTGGGAAGTAGATTACAGTTAAACCTGAAAGCAACACCACTTTCCTGCGGTTGCCGGCACATAAAGCCTGGTAACACCCCCCTCGGTGCATCCGTGGTACTTCTGCAAAGGGCACAGACCTGACTGCTTAAATGAATGCTGTCACCCAAGACTCAAGCATCTAGAACAGTAAACCCAAGCTTACTAAGTAGAAAGACGCAGAGACCTGAGAACTTGACTTTCAATCGCTTCTCCAGTATTCTGAACAATGCCTGTTTTGCTCATGCCAGTCACTGTGGCTCAGGAGTCCTGAGTGCCGGGAGGTGTGGCGCTGCACACTTGTAATCCAGCACTCAGGACACTGAGGCAGGGGGACTGCTGCGAGGTTTGGGCCAGCCTGGGCTACCAGAGTTCAGGTCAGTTTGGACTACACAGCAAGACTGTCTCAAAAAGACCAAAGAAAGACTGGGCATGGTGGCACAAGCCTGTAATCCCAGCTCTTGGGAGGCTGAACACAGGCAGATCACTACAAGTCGATCTACATAGTAAGACCCTGTAGGCCCTTACTAAAATACAAAAAAAAATCATGAACACCCTGTTATTGTCACACTCTTCCCAGTCAAGTATTCATCTTTATAAGCAGTTTTACTTTAAAAGTTTTAAAACCTGCAAAAATTTTAAAAGAACAAAGCTTGAACAATTCTACTAAACTACTCGCTCGATTCCTGATGATCTGAAGGGGACCACAGCCTGCTTTAATCTGCTCATAACTCATCAATACCTTGGCATCCTCCTGCCTGCAGTTCAGGGGTGATGCTGGGGTAGAAAGACGGGCTTCCTCATCTCCTTCACACTCTCCGCCCGACAGGAAATCACGCAGATGAATCTGTGGGACACAGGGTATTACTCAACCAAGCTCCGTCGACTCTACACTGCTCCAGTGCCCAGAGTAGACATTCCCCGACACTACGTCCTTAAGTATATGCAGAGCGCTTCATAAGAGATGTCACTGATAGGTTCTGGCCCTAGTGTGAACTGCTGAATTATTATGTTGGTCAACAGCTTATCTTCCCTGAGACCACCTCCCACTTCTGCTCCAACTCAGCCCAGGGTGCAATTTCCTCTCGCCCTTCCGGCTGCCTCAGGGGAGCCGCCAATCGGCTCCTCAGGTATATCTAAACATCCCCCTCAAACTCCACCCCTGCCAAAAGGCCATAAAAGCCTCGGCCCTTTGTTTTGACTCACAGAATCCCTTCTCTTCCCCAGATTCTCTCCGTGTCCTCGAAGACAGCAAAGCCGTTTCCCTTCCTCCTCCTGCCTATGTCTGCTGCTAAAACCTACAGGTTACCATGATCCCCTGCCAGGTTCTCATAAATCCGCCTTTCATTTCACTGATAAAACAATTACATTCCTTTTGAGATTCTTACGTTCTACTCTTTTGGGACATACTACTTAGATGTTGTTAAATTAGCATTTAGATGACAATTAAAATTAACTAAATAATGAACTGCAGTTAAATAAGGATGGAGACAATCCTTCCATCCTCCAAATGTACGAACACAATGCCAAAAAAATTCTCACTAAAATATTTCTTTCAAGTAATAACAAGCTCCAGATAACTAAATTTTCCATTCTCAACATGATCCTAAAGGCAAAAACATTATCAAATTACTAGAGTTCTGGTTTCTATCCCTTCACATTACTACACAGAATAAAGTCTATAATCTCTACCCTCCCTCTATAACCTGCATCAAATTAATAACCTGGTAATACTATAGTTTCAAATCAAAGTAAATCTAGCTGAACTTCCATTTCATTAAAATATAAAATTTCTTTAGAAAATACTTACAGGGCCTATAATGTCTTTATTTTCAGAATTAGAAGTCAAAATCCTACATTTTTTATAAACATCAATCAGATCTAGCATATTACTATTCCTCAAGAAGTCTTCATAAGTCTTCTTAATGTCCTCATAACGGTCAACCACTACCATATTTTCAACAGGTAAGTCCAGTTTCTCATGCAGGAAGTATTTCCACGTCATCAGGACATCGCTGAGCAAGACTGCAAATTCTCCGTAGTGCTAAAGAGATGATGCCAAAGTAAACAAAAACAAAAGGATAAAAGTGGGCGCCAGAATATTCATTGAGTAGCACTGCCCTGCGAATACAAAGACAAGTGTGTTACAGTACAGTCTAAGAAAGCAATGATATTGGAAAACACGATCAATTAGGAAAATTTACACAAGACGAAACTGGCAGGCAGTCATGTTCCTATAGCCACTGTCTTAGCTCCCAATCTGTGCTGTTTCTTCTACCCAGAGAGGAGGAATGGGTGGGCAGTCCACGCATTGAAATACTACTGACTGGGAACCACTTAATATTTATTTATTTATTTTTAAAATTTTTTATTTTATTTTATTTTTATTTATTCATTTATTTCGTGGTACCAGGGATTGAACTCAGGACCCTGCACTTGCCAGGCAAGCGCTTATTCTACTGAGCCATCTGCCAGGCCCCCATTTAATATTTAAACGGGAAACTGGGAAAGTGTTAATACGGTACTTCCTCTTAGCTAATGCATCTTTCATCCCTTAAAATATTTAAAATGGTTACTACCATCAAGAATTCCAGGGGCTGGTCAGATGGCTCAGTGGTCTAAAGCACCTACTTAGAACAAGCTTAGCAAAGCACAGGGACCGCGGTTCAATCCCCCAGCACCACATGCCAGCCAGCCCCGCCCCCTGGTGGGCTGAGCTGGCCACACACACACACACACACACACACACACAAATAAATAAAATAAAAGAATTCCCACATATCAAAATATGCCAAATACTGGTCTTAAAATATGGTCACAGAGATTAATTTTTTAAAATTATGTTTCATTGCTGGCATAGCCAAAGCCAACAATCAGGGCTTATGGTCAACACCTTACCCATAAATCTTTAAGTTTCTTAATTTCTGCAGGATACATTCTGTAGACGTGGTTGGGGCTGTTTGCTTGCTTGTTATTTACTACTGCATTCTTCTCCCACATTCCTACCCTGGACACTAAGAATGGTGACTTCCAAAACTTCCAGCCTTAACTCAGTAAAAAATTCTAACTACTCCCTTCCAGTGGAGTATGAATAAAATACATGCTTAAGTGTGCATGCGTGGTTCTATGAAATACACCACAGCGGTCCTCTAGCTCTGCCTCTTCAATATGTTAGTTCTGCTGACACCAAGATCTTCCTATTAACTGCACCTGAAGGTGAGTCGGAGTGAAGAAGAGCCATAATTCACAGGAATGAAACTGGAATGTCATCATCACCCAGGGAAGAACATAACGAAACCCACACACACAAACTACATGTCATTTTCTATACCTTTGACCCTTCAGATATGTCTTTCATGATAATCTGCCACGTTTGATACTCACTATTCCAGTTTATGACAAGGTGTCCAGACTGTCTCAAAATAACAGGCTCCTTACTCATCTTATGAAGACAACTATGAAAATCTTCCCGTCTCTGTAAGATAGGACCCTGCTACATCATGAACCCAAAAATTAACTATAGTCTAGAAAACTACTTCAACGAACAACCAAGAAAAAATCAGTGACTATAAAACCCTGAATCCATAACTCAAACATTAAGGCAAATTTGTCATTTCCCAGCACTGCATCGAAGCTGGATATGTTCCTTTCCAGTCCCACAAAGGTCACGCTCCAGAAAACGTCCAAGTGGTACTAACCGAAGCCAGTTGGTCGCAGTCTCAGAACTACAGTTTTATCTCAAGAATTCCTACGAGTGTTTTTAGCCTTCCCATTTAAAATAAAGATCCTGCCACGTGTAAATATACAATTTATCCATATTCTGTGGACTATAAGTAGTTAATGTAAAAGTATGCAAGCCCTTGATCTTGTGAGAAAAGGTTTTCCCTAGATTAAAGAGTGTTTATACTGGGATTGTAAAAACATTTTAAATCCAAATAAAAATGCACTCCTGCTATCAGTTTTCATGATCAGGTGCCCACTGTGACAGCTCTTTCTATTATTCAAACCAGTAACGACTGATTGAAGGTCTGTGCTCAAATCAGAAAATGTTTTGCTAGGAAGACACGCCAGCTGGCTGACAGAGGAAAGAAGTTCAAAATGTTCAACTCTTTAATCCTCCGTTGGACCTAAGAGAGATTGTATTTCGCAAGAATGAAAAGAGAAAAGCAAGCGTCACTCACTTTGCAGAGCCCTTGTACTTTGTATATAACAGCAAAGTTTCTTCATAACAATTCAAATTTTTTAATAATGTGTAGATTTTTAAATTAGATGTTTTGTTGTTCACAGTGGAGGAGAGGTAGCGGGTCTATCACAGATGGCTGCGGTTAGTTAAGATGCCAAGAGCCTTGGTCTCCTTGGTTGCTGAGTGGCACTGTACAGCTTCCACAGCACCTGATGCCTGGGAGGTCATCGGCCTCATCCATTTCCCTTCTCTTCCCCTGCTCAAAGAAAAATAACTTTTGGGGGAGGGCAGGCGGATAAACACAATACCACTACAAAAGGCTGTCTCTTCTCCACTTGTCAACATCTAGCAGCTGTCGAATCTGGGTCCACACAGGCACTGCTGTGCCTTCCACGTCACTATCGCACCGAAACCTGTGCATCAGGCCACGGAAGACACCTATGCCAACTTGTAGTCTTTCAGACTATGTAAATCACTGTCAGAATTAAACCATGAAGCTCTTCCCAAATAAAAAAAAGGCCAAAATAGGATTCGCCGCCCAATGAAGTCACACACTTTGTCACATAATGAAGTCAATGGTCCTAAAAAGCACACAGTAGCTTACTGTTTAGTGGTATAAAGCTGCTAAGGAAGCGGTTTAAAACATCTCCCCTGAACGGGAAGTAGGAAGGATGGAGATGCACACATGCGCCAATTCTCCCAGCTGAACATGTGTTCTGCTATGCATACCAATATGTACGGGGGCCAAAGGGCAAGGATTTCCCCTCAAAATGTTCGAGAAAAACTTCAAACCCAGTTATGAAAACAAACACCGACAAACTCACTACGACAGGAAAGGGTCTACTAGGCACTCCCGAGCTTTATTATAGCCCACACAAACGCAAGAATAGGGACGCAGGCTCAGAGCTCTGGCCGGCGCATGGAGCGGCAGACGTGCAGTCCCAGCACCAAGGAGGCTGAGGCAGGAGGATCACTGTGAGTGCGAGACCAGCCTGGGCTACAAAGTGAGCTCAAGGGTAGCCTGCGCTGCAGAGCAAGACCCTGTCTTAAAATGACAAAAACAAACAAAAAGCCCAGAGCTCCCCAAAGGATGAAGAACAGGCAACCGGCACACACGGCCCACTCCACCCTTGTCCTCCCCTCCCCCATTTCTGAGTGCTTCCAGGTAGAGGCATGAGCGCGCAGGGCTTCGCCATCCCCTCGAGCTCCGCCCAGAGAACGGAGTAAAAGCGCAGCGCAGCTGCGGCCATGCGCACACGTGTGGTCCGCACGCTCAGCCAGGGCCTCCCCTCCTCCGCCCCTCCTTGCCCCCTCGGTGTCCTTCCCTCCCCCACCCACCCGCGGCTGAGCACCCACAGTGCATGAGGTGAACTGCACGGGAAACCCTGTGAGCAGGAAAAGGCCACAACTGCCGGCAACGTGAACCAGCCCTGAATACAAACTGGCTTAGGCGCACATGCTGACTGTATCAGACGTTTATGGTGGAAACCCAATTTTGTCAGGGCATATTTTTCTCTACTTAATAAAATAGGTCATTTCTTTAAAAGCAATTCATACTCTACGGACACAAGGTGACTTGAGGATGTTCTGACTCCAGAATAACAGCCTCCAATCGTGGAAGCTACGGATTTGTGACACCTCCCTTTCTCTCTCCTTTTCAGGGAATGATCGCCAGGGCGGAACCCGGCGGCAATACTCTCTTTACACAGTATCCTTAGAGTCATTCCTTCCGATTACTAAAGAGGGACAAAAAAACCCTTCAGGTAGGAAAACTGGCCAGACCCGGCTATGGGTCGCAGTGGGCGAAGAGGAAAGAGACTGCTGCAGTGGTGACCGTCTGGACAGCAGGGGCTCCCAGGGCCGAGGAGGGTGTGAAGAGGAAGAGGCAGGAGAGCGCACCACTTTGGGGGCCGATGTGGGGACCTTGGAAAATGTCTAGGAGTACTGGACACACCGGACGAACTCAGGGGCCATACAGAGCCCAGATGCCGATAAACCTGGAAAGGCCGCGACCGGGCAACGTGGGAAAGCAAAAGCACAGGGAGACAGCATCCTGATGTCGGCTCTGGCGCGTTCAGATTGTGGATAGAAAGGACTCCACAGGCAGCAGGCCAAGGCCTTTCTGCTTCTTAAAAGTAGATTGAAACTGCTAGGTGAAAAACGCCCTGCCTATACGAAAAAGAAAGTAACATTCATTCATTCATTCTTTTTTTTTTTTTTTTTGTGGTACTAGGGATTGAACTCAGGACCTTGCGCTTGCCAGGCAAGCATTTATTCCACTGAGCTATCTCCCTGGAATCCACTTTTCTTTCTTTCTTTTTTGGTACCACGGAACTGAACTCAGGACTGTGTGCTTGCCAGCAAGGTACTTAAGCCAGTGAGCTATCTCCCCAGCCCCCTGGAAAGTAACATTTCTTCTTATCAAGAAGAAAAATTCAGGCTGAGGTTGCCAGGTGTGGCAGGGTAAACAGGTAATCCCAGCATTCAGGAGGCTGAGGCAGGAGGGTCACAGCAACCTCAAGGCCAGCCTACGCTACACATGAGCTCAAGACCAGCCGAGACTACACAGTGAGACCCTGTCTCAAAAAAACAAGTTGAGGGCAAGGGAAATCTGTACAAAAACCCTTGTTAATCTCTCACCTTGCCAGCCTCCTCTTCATCCAGTTAACTACCTTTGTCTTACCACATTTTAGTACTGTGTACAGTTCAGAATTTAACTGTTCAAGTCCAGCTCATCACTGGGCTTTCACTGCCTATGAAGGCACATAAAACTTGCATTCAATAAATGTGCATGTATTCATTCTATTAATAGAATGCATAGAAGTCTAATCCCAATTTAATTCTCAGGCCTCAATGAAAAACTCTAGAAAAGCAGTTGTAAAATGTTGCCTCAATTGAAGTAAAGTGTAGAATAAGAAGTTTCTGAAATACTCAGAGAACTATCTCAAAGAATAACAATTAGATAAAAACAATTCCATGGTACAAGCACATATGAACACATTTAAGAAAATATCACTATATGAGCCTCATAAAGTTAATGGAGCAATACTCCTTCCCTTGGTGTTTCGGGGTTTCCCTTGAATGTCTGGTAGTATTCCTCAGTGAAGCCATCAGGTGCGGGGCTGCTCCTTGTTGGGAAACTGTCCTCACTGCTCCAGCTCTGCCGCACTGCTCACGTGCTCTACAGTTCCATTTCTTATTGGTGGACTGTATCTGGGAGCCGGTCCACCTACGTCATCCACTGTGCTCATTCAAATTGCTTGTGATCCTTCACTCTTCTATGGCATCAGCTACACTGTTCCCGCTTCGAGTCTTATTTATTGACATCATCTCTCCTTTATTCCTGTCTAGCTAAAGGTGATAGGGTCCAGCTTGGGTATAAATTGCTGAATTATTATGGTGGTCATCTAACGCAGATGAAGCCCAAAACAACAGCTGATCTTCCCACTTCCTCCTTCTCCCCCACCCCAGCCCTGGACACAATTTCTGTTCACCTATCCCGCGGCTGCCCCTCAAACGCTGCCCCTAGTAAAGTTCACAAAGTCTCAGCCTTCCATTGTCCCAGTCAGAGGACCCCCTGCCCTCGGGTTCTCTCCACGCCTGCAAAGTCAATAAAGGCCTCGATAAAGGCCTCGTTTATCTTTCCTGGCTCTTGGTGCTGCTGAAAAGCCTATCAAAAGGTCTAGCGATTTTGCTTAACCTTCTGGAAGAGCCAACCTTTGGGTCCACTGAGCCCTTCTGTCCTTCCGTCATCTTTGTCTCAAGTGTCTCAGCTCTGCCCTTTGTTTTTTCCTCCCTTCTGCTACCTGGGGGCTTACTTTGTTCTTTATTTTCTAACTGTATAAGATACAAGGTCACTTGCTTACTTGAGACTTTTTTGATTTGGTACTTTGCTACAAATGCCTCTCTTAGAATGTCTGTAAATTATATGATATTCCCATTTTCATTTGTCTCAAGATATTTTTTAAATGTTTTTAGTTTTTTTCTTTACTCCTTGCCTTTTCAAGAGTATGTATGTAAATTTCCATGTGTTTATGAATTGCCCAAAATCCTTCCTGCCACTGGTTTCTGGTTTCATACCATTTGATTAGAAAAGATACTTGATAAAATTTCAGTTTTCTGGCCAGATGTGGTGCTGCACACCTATATCCCAGCACTCAGGAGGTTGAGGCAGGAGGACTGCTGAGAGTTGAGGTCAGCTTGGCCTCAAGGCCAATCTGAACTACATAGTAAAATGCTATCTCAAAAAGAAAAAAAAATCAGTTTTCTTTAACTTGTTAAGACTAATTTTTATAGCCTAATACAAGAGCTATCCTGCAGAATATTTCCTGTACACTTAAGAACTTTCCCAAAGATTTAGGGGCCAGGAAGATATTTCAGTGGCTTAAGCGCCTGCCTGGCAAGAAGAAGATCCTGAATTCAAATCCCAGTACAAAAAAAAAAAAAAAAAAAATTAAAGAGGGACTCCTTCCACACTCATTTGCATGACGAGCCATTATGAAAAACACCATGGAAGTTCCTCAAAATAGGAAATACAGAACTACTGCAACCCAGCTGTCCACTGCTAGGTACATCTTCAGAGGAGCAGAGTGCTTGGCTGAAGACATATTTGTGCCTCCAGATTCACCGAGGCATTGTTCATAATAGCTAGAACACCACAATTCAGGTGTCCGTCAAGAAGTAAACGGGTGAGCCGGAGATACAGCTCAGCAGCACACCACTGCCTGGCAAGTAAGAGGTCCTGAATCCAAATGTCAGCACAAAAGGAAAGGAGGAAGGGAGGGAGGGAGAGAGGGAGGGAAAAGGGGGGAGAGGGAGAGGGGGAGGGGGAGGGGGAGGGGAAGAGGAGGGGAAAAGGGAGAGCGAGTGTGAGCGCGAGCGATGGAGCTGGTGAGATAGTTCCGCTGTCTAAAGCGCCTGCTTAGGCAAGCTTAGGCGGGTGCTGGGGACTGCAGCTAGATCCCTCGTACCACACACCATGCCGGCCCCGCCCTCAGGGTGGGCTGAGCTGGCCAAAAAAAAGATTAAAAAAGAGATAAAACATGGTATATGTTGGCAATGGAATACAGTCTTTAAAAGGAGGAAATATACTCGTGACAACATGGGCAAATCTAAAGGACGTTAATCTAATCAAGTCAGGTACCACGCTCCTGCTTGTACGAGGTGCAGGAAAGGTTGAACAGACAGACGAGAAGCACAACAGTGACCTGGAGCTGAAGGGAAAGAAAGGAGGACACTGGTCAAAAGTTATAAAACTTCAGTTAGAGCGCTGGAGAGATGCCTCAATGGCATAAGCACCTGCCTGGCAAGCACAAGGTCCCAAGTTCAATCCTGGGTATGGCAAGAAAAGAGGGTAGAGAGCTGGGGAGACAGCTCCACACTCTAAAACACCTGCCTGGCAAGTCCAGTGTTCCAAGTTCAATCCCCGGTACTACATGCCCTGCTGTCCCAAAACCGGGAGTGGTGGCACACACCTATAATCCCAGTGCTGGGGAGACTGAGACAGGAGGATCACTTAGAAGTCTGAGCTACGTGGTGAGACCCCATACCAAATAAATAAATAAAATTCAAAATAAAAACTTCAGTCAGACAGGAAGACTCTGAGGAGACTACTGTACGAAATGATGTCTAGGTAATAAAGATGTCTTCTATGTCTGAAAATTACTAGAATAGGTTTTAGAAGATCTTACCACAGAAAGGGATTCGCAGACGTGTGGCCACTCCTCTGTCAGTCAGCTCTAGGCAGCCATTCCATGTTTACACCTTTCAAAACCTGTCATGGCTGATAAATATATACATTTCTGTGAACTAAAAAACAAATGTTAAAAAAGTCAAAGAAACTGCCCTGCGGCCCCTCAGCGAAAGGCTGCAGTGGGTGTGAGCCAGGCGGGCCTAGAGCCCCTTCCTCTCTGCCCACCCCTGCCTCTCTGGTCAGCAATGAACCTTCACTGTTTTCCCAAGCCGGCAAAGGTACAGACGACACGTGCCAGGGTTTTTAATACCTGCACGCTCCTCCACAAGTGATGTAAGAATGCGTTCTAGACTCAACCACAGTGATGTGCACTTAGATTGTTTCTAGGTTATTCCTAATTAAAAATGATGCTGCAATTTAAAAAAGAAGATACCTAAATGATACAGTCAAATAAGCATCTCTGAAAATGTTAAAACTCTCTCCAAAAACTGTTCTCACAGTGCTACTTTGTTCTCTTTTCCAAGGAAGTTTTATATCATCTAACACAAAGACAGAGATATGAGGGTGGTACGCTTCTACGCTGCCGACAGAAAGCAAAATGCTAACAATCAGGTGCTAGCAAAAGGTGCGCCTACCACATGCTCGCTTGGGTAGGGCTGGGAAGCCTCTTGCTCAGCACAAGACATTTCACCTCAAGGCAGAACTGTGTTTCAAGTCACTATAAAACTGTTTTCTTTTGTTCCCTTTTGCCTTGGTGGTGCTACTGGGGAATATACCTGGATCCTTAGCACTAAGCTGCACTTTAAGACAGGGTCTAAGGTGTCACCAAGTTGTCGGGGCTGGTTTCTGACCTTGTAGTCCTGCCTCAGCCTCCCAAAGCACTTGGATCACAGGTTCAGCAAAAGCAGAAATGTTTTTAACACAAAAAACTTCACAGGACCTAAAAATCCTTCAATGGATAAAATGTTACACTCATAAAGAGGAACACTTGGCATCACTAGGATGAATAAATTAGCTCACCTTTTCTAACAGTAGTACCTGGAGAGGTCTGGAAAACAATGCTGGTGGGAAAAAGAAAAGAAAAGAAGGCGCAGAGAGAGCTTGTACCACCTGTTACCATTTTAAAATAGATAAGACTCAACAATGAGGCAATCTGGACGACTCAACAAGCAGAGAGATCTCTGCTGGCTGGTACAGAAGCCTAACCTAAAACTACTAGACAAAAGAGGAAACAGTCTAGAAGCATACTTTGTATTGCCCATGAGAGAAAGGACACTGGGAGAGGGGAACCCCTGGGCAGGAGCACAGGCCGCCTGGCACTGCAGCTGGGCCCTACGCCTGAGCTAAGCCGAGCACAAAGTGCAGAGACCAAGCGGGGTCTAAGGGAGGTGAGAGGCAGGTCCAGGGCCGCCCATGCTCCCTGCCCACGCAGCCAGGACTGAAGGCCACCAGCCTCCTCCACGTCCACTGGAAAGCCCCAGCAGGCCGAGGGGAGGAGGACAGCGTCCCAGGGCAGCACCCCAGCAGGGGCTTCAGCGCAGTGCTGCCCACAGTCCTCTCTTAGCCCTGCGCTTCACGGGTAGCCTAGAGAGACAGAAGACAGCAAGCGCTGGGTGGAGGCGTAGAGGGCTCGCCTGCGTGGCTGACAGTGGGGACGGCCACAGCAGGGCAGGCCCAGAGGGCGCTCACGCTGGCGGAATCTGTGAGGACGTGCAAGACAGCGGCCTCTGGTTTCTCAGAGTCCCTCCTCTGGCATAAAAGAGAAGCAGGAAGGAAGAAATCCTTTATTGCTCCGTGCAGAGGGCTGCCAAGGAGAAGCAAGAACCCTCGGGGAGGAGGCACGCAGGCAAACCATTGACTGGCTGGGCTGGGGGTGGAGCTCGCAAGCGCAGACCCGCGTCATAGCAGACATGAGCGGAGAAGGCTCCGCACAGGCGCGAAAAGCGAAAGAGGAAGCCGAGGTCAACCAGCGCGAAGAAGCCAGAAGCGCATCTAGGGGGGCTCCCCCTTGGTCGTGGATCCGTGCGCCACGCTGACTGGCCACCACGATGACGCAGAGGACTGCTGTGTGGGCGCAGACCCGTCACAAACAAATACACCAGCAGTTCTGTTTCACAAAGGAAAGATGACTCCTTTTGGGAAAATGGTCTGCCAAAGAAGCATCATGAAAATGTCAGCGTCAGAGACTTCCCAGCCAGGCGGGCCTGCCGGATCAGGCTGGAAGTCCCCACCCTCACGGCCAGGCACTTCAGGCCCGGCCCTCGTGCTCAGGGGCCACTGCAGCTCTGTCTAAACACAGTGGACACCTAGTCATCGCGAGGAAGGCCTGTACGAGCAGAAAGGAAACCCACCCCCGCCAAAAACAACCTGACCACAACAAGAAATACACAATCAATTGTGCAAGGTGAAGAAATCTCACCAAAATGCTGTAAGCAAGAACAGAGTATTTTGAAAGGGAAGAATAAAAAAAAGCGCTCTCCATAACAAAACAGTAACTATGAAACTTCAAAACTATTAAAACAGTGAAAACTTTGTTGAACACTAGCCAGAAAAAAAGAACAGGTGAGTGGGGGAAAATGGCACATCTTGACAATAGAATCTCATTCAACCAGAAAAAGAAATTAGCTATCAAGCCTTGAAAAACATAAAAAGAACCTTAAAATGCAAATTACTAAGCAAACAAAATAGTTATTAACTGTAAGAGAGTCAGGAAATGAATTTAAGCAGTAATGGATCATATCCAATGAAAACTGCGCTTCTCAGAACCACAACCTGAGTACCCGAGCAGATGGGAGCGAGATCTCAGAAAGCAGGAAGACTGCGGCAGGCACAGGAGCAGGGGAGTAAGAGGAGGCGCGTTCAGGGTTCAGCCTCCTGATCACACTACGCAGAATCCGTGTATCACAAAGTCATGACCAGTTAACCATGTAGTGAGCGTGTGCATGGAAGAGAGAAAACACCAAAAAGAGGCAGCTCAGCACTGACAGCGTCCACCTCCAAGTGTTGAGAAATGAGGGGCTGGAGGAGTTCATGAAATTGCTGGTTTTCACGCCAAGCTTCACAGACGACTTCTGACACTGCATGTGCATTTACCTTGTCAATACTTTTAACATTTTTTAAAGAAAAAGGAGTCAATGCCTTTCAGCTTTAAAGTACTCAAATATCTGTCTCAAAAGTCCTACAAATGTCTTACCTAAGCCATCTTCCTCTAAACCTGCATCTTCTCAAACATCAGATCACAAAGTAATTTTTAAAAAACAACTTAGTGTATCCAAATACTCTGGAAAATCAGCAGCATAGTGTCAGCGTTGTTTCTAGTAATCGCTCATCACAGGCATGTTCTACTGCATCCAAATTACGGCTTTAAAATTGAGAAACTAATCACTCATATCATTGTTTCTTCAGTAGACAAGATTCCCAACTTGAAAAAGCTGACATATAATATAAAAATTAACTCTTGTAACCCAAATAATTGATGATACATAGAACGAGCCATTTCATGACTCTGAATTTAAAAACAAATAACGTTTCTCCTCTCAGCTACTTTTCATCACTTTGCTTTAGTTTTAGTCTTCGTTTAGAGACAGATTTTTTTCTTTAAGTTTACATTTTAAGTAATTCAGAATTTTCCCTACATTCCCATGGCTAAGTGCACCCATCTTACAATTGAGCTTTGTTACTCCTGATTTAGGAAATTAATGGTGAGTGTGAGAACAGAGAAGAAAGACCTAAGATACAGCACTGCTTATAAAGACTGCTGGTCCTTAGAACATTATCCAGGAATAATGCAGTCTAATAAAGGACACAAATATTCCTACACGAATTCTATCAGTTTCAAATTTAATCTCTCTACCCAATCCCCTTGATTGTCCTCTCTCACAAACTAAGAAACTAGTTTTCCTTTCTTCATTTTGTTTCTATGACAAACTATTCTCCAGGCCATTCAAGTGATATAGAGCATTATTTCTAATTAGGACTTTCTCATTAATAACCAATCAACTTCATTCTACTGAAGACATCAGGCAGACTTAAATCACTTCACTGGCTTGAATCAAGTAAGAGCCAAATGTCATCGATAATGGAAAATGACACCATGTGCCTTCCAAAGCAACTGACCAAAGGAAAACACCCTTTGTAAGTTGTTTCTGCCAAAAATGCTTAATAGGATGCACAAAGTAACAACAGAATAATCCATCTTGAGGGGACACCCTATAAAACCAGTGATTTGTACTCTTGGAAATGTAGGTCACTGCCTTAGCCACTTTTCTCATTGCTGAGACTAAATACTGGACACCCAAAGTTAAAGGAGGAAGGGCTTACTGCGGCTCACAGTTTGTGGAGCTTTCAGTCCAAGGCAGGGCGGCACCACAGAGGCATCGCAGGCCAACAGAAGGCAGCAAGCCCCAAGCACCATGCTGAGTAACAAGCCTACCTTCCTCAGGTCCTTTTATGTTCCATGCAGGCTGAAGAGCCTACTGCTTGGTGCTGCCGCCACCCAGGGTGGGGCTTCATTTTCCACTCCCAGGCCCAGTAAGTGGACTAACTGAGCACCACACACCCATAATCCCAGCATCATACAAGCTCGAGCCAGCCAGCATGGAAAAGCCCATCTAGGACTGCATGAGGCTTTGGAAGTACACCTAGATACAAGCCACAGCAGCATGAGAGACAAAAAGACTGCCCATATGTGACTACGGAGAAGCCCACTAACAGTAGCTCATGATTGTGGACCCGGACAGTGAGTGAGATCTGACTACAGACCTATGTTAAACATGAACTATTCGGAGAGATGGCTCAGTGGAATAAGTGCTTCCGTGGCAAGTGCAAGGGCCTGAGTTCAATCCTGGTTCCGCAAAAAAAAAAAAAAACAAAACATGAACTATCACCACTGTTAACATTTCCTGAACTTGACAGCAATACTATGGTTTCATAACAGTTGGACTGAATGTGAGAGACACAAGCTGAAGCGTGAAGGGATTTAAAGGCTCAATCTGTCTGCTGCTATCAAATCAGCCATACAGAACATGTGTGCATGCACATGCATCTGTGCAGAACACATACTTATATGCATTTAGGCATACATATACATAAATACAAAAAGGATACTGACATGCAAATGTGGCAGGATATTAATAACTGGTGAATCCCACCGAAAGGTGCCCAGGAATCAGTGTTTTTATTCTTGCAACTGCGGTGGGAAACACTTTTTCAAAGTAATAAGTCAAAAATGTACTTATTAGTTTTGTCAAGATACTATGCCAAATTGATTTCTAACAACAGCTCTGATTAAAACCAAGGACTATACAGAACAGGCATGCGATCACCCGCCCCTTCTTGGGACCTGTGCATCGTGTCCCTCCATCCTTCCTCCTATCCGTGGGCTTCTCCGCTATCTGCTATCAGCTCTTCCCTTAA
Organism: Octodon degus; assembly: GCF_000260255.1. Classification (NCBI taxonomy): domain Eukaryota; kingdom Metazoa; phylum Chordata; class Mammalia; order Rodentia; family Octodontidae; genus Octodon; species Octodon degus. The sequence goes on along the minus strand of NW_004524580.1, from coordinate 30,293,957 downwards.
GGCAGAGACAAGAGCAGTTCTGCTCACCACATTACCCCCATGCTCACATGAATGCCTTGCATAATTAAAACGGGGGTGAGGGGCAGAGCTGACGAGGAGGAAGCTGACACACAGAGATGACTCTATCAGCCTCTCTGCTGCTCCCTGAACACGCCGGGCACATTGCAATCTCAGGGACCTTGCTTCTGCTGGCCTCTCGGCCTAGTCATACTTCTTCTTTCCAAAATCCCCAGAGCTACTTCCTCCCTGTTTTTCAAATCTTTGCTTGAATGGTACTTGCTAGGTGATGCCTTTCCTGACTCTACCGTAAGCTGCAAGGCCCTCCCCTTCAAACTCCTATGCTCCTTGGCTGCATCTTTTCACTTTCTTCAAGAATCTATGAAGACCTAAGTGCCACCTACCTGATGCACTAGGGCATGTCTGTCTCTCCCCGCTAGGAGGTCAATGTCCTGAGCACATTACTGCCTCCACTTGCTGTGTAGACTGATGTCTAACACACAGCAAAAACTCCATAAATATTTTAGTGTCTGCTATATAAAATTAGATCCAAAAATGTGCCACATTTTTCTATGTCCAAAATTTTATCTTACTTGTTTCAAATATGCAGAACTCTCAACTCTCCATGTCTAAGAAAGATTATCTCATGTCTCCAGATTATATGCTTCTTAGTTTTTAGGTGTTAAGTACTCCTGCTTCTTCAAAATGGTGCTTATAATGCACAATAGGTATTTTTTCTCAATGGCTATGTTGCCAAAATGTGAAAAGATCAAATCTATGTCTGATTTTCTTTCAGAAATTGTACTAATCTGTTAACTATGAACATAAAATAATTTATTAGAATATCTTTGATCCAACAGACTCAATAAAACTAATCCTATGCCTTGAAAGTCCTGCTCACCAGGTAAGCCAGTGTCTTCATCAACTTCAGGCCAGGGTTCTAACTGCTCTGGACCCTTCTGACCCGACTTTCCCTTTCCTTAATCCCTCCTTTAATCCCTCTAGATCATTTAAATCAGGAAGTCTTCTCCTGCCACTCAGACCTACATTCATCTTTCTCTCTCATGAGACCCTCTCACCCCTTAGCTAGCTTGCCCCAAGCCACCCATGAAAGAAACACTGGGGCGTTTGTTTGTTTTGCTTGTTGTTTTACAGCGCTGGAAACTCACACACGCAGGGTAAACACTGTATCCCAGCCCTACACGGTGAGATTTCTAAAAGACATTTTCTAGTGTGGCGGTACAGATGAGGAGAACCAGAATTTGTAGGACTGGTGCACAGAAGCTGGTGTTTGGATGAAACCTTCCCACATGAACTGATACACAGCCTGACATGGGAATAATGAGGCTAGACTGGTACTTTATGATTACATTTAAATAAAAATTATCTGTGTCTTCTATGGCTTCCTTTAGAGAATGAAAGAATACTTGCTAAAGAGGCAAAATAGCCATAGACATCAGAGTAGTTGTGTGTTTATCTTAAGACTTCCCATGAGACACCAAATGTGCGCGCACTGTGTTCAGCTGGACACACGAGGCCTTGGTTTGGAAACAAACCCTTTCAAATGGAATTGCAATAATGGGTCACAGATACACAAACACACTTCGGAAAACAGTGTGTTATACAAAGGCCAATATTGAAAGCAACATATTCACGCTTATTCAAAAAGGCAGCAAGCAAAATTTGATCTAAAATAAAAAAGTGAACCTAAACACAGTTTACTCACCAACTGATTGTTCTCTGCCATGGCCAGCTGCAGCGCCAGGAGCATGGAGTCGGCTCCACAGAGAGTCGTCCTTTCCGAGCTGCACAGAGCGCGCCAGTTCCTCCTGAACACTCTAGTCAGGGCCAACACGGGCTTCTGGTGGAGTATAGCCATGCTCTGCGAGTGGGACAGAGCACAGCGTGAGTGCGCAGCTGACACGCGGGAACGCGTGCCATGTGCAGACCCCAGCAGCAAAAAGACATGGTGAACAAGAGGTCACGTCATGTTTACCAAGCTTGCTTTTGATTACATCTAGGAAAACAGAAAAATACAATTTCTGCCCAATCATATTTTCCTCTCCTTTAGTTTTCTTAAGCCAAATCTTTTAAAATAACAAAATCCAACCTCCAATGATGAAACTTCACACAAAACAGACATGTAAATTCTGCAGGCTTGTAATTATAAAACATACACAAATGATTAAAGCTGGATTGAAAACACATTTGTTTTGAGATAGATGATAAAATCTGTAGTAGAGTGCTAAAAAAAAAAAAAAAAAAAAAGCCTGTTTCTTTCCATCTCTATATTGTGCCAAAAGCAGTCCACTTTTCCAACCCTTTGAATCTAGGACAGTCTTGTGACTCGATTTGACCAACAGATGCAAGAATGACACGCAGAGAATTCTGAACTAAGCTTCAGGAGATTTGTGCAGAAGATCTAAAAACCATCCTTTCAAGCAAGCATCCTGAATTGAAAATTCAGAAGGTTTCTAAGAAGAATAGCTCCCAGGGTGGAACTGTTTATACAAACCCTAGACCGTTCTTGACCTGATTTCCTTTTGAGTTTGGGATGCTGGTACATGCCAGACAGACCAGACTTGCGTGTTGTGTGTTCATCCTCGGATAAAAATGCTGGCATTAAGTCTCAGATGCTTCCCTGGGAGACAACACTTCATGTGGATTATGACACCCTGTTGCTGGGAGATTTCCCTGCATGACATCACCAGGACATGACCTTGAGAAGCGTGACCGAGGAGGCCTCTTGTGGACTTTGCCATCTGCTTATGCTGCTCTGGGTTCTTCCACTATAATACACCTCTGAATCCTTCTAGCAAATCCTATAATCTGGGGGTGACTTAGGAACCTCCAAACTCCAGGCCTTAAAGCATGGGCTCTCACACTTGCTGCTCCAAAACTGCTGGGCAGGATCTTGAAGGACAATGGGGGCACTCAGATGGCAACTGACAGCAACCCAGACCTGTACGAAGGCCACCTTGCTGTCCTGCCCCACTCACCCTGCCAGGTGAATGTCAGCAATGCATTGAGCCCAGGCAGGAGCAGTGGGATCAGCAAGCCAAGCCCGGGCCTCAGTGCCTACAGAATCGGAAGCAATAAACTGCCTATTATTTAATAGTTACTAGGCTTTCAGGTGGTGCATTACACAGCAAAGAGTAAGCAAAATAGCTGGACGTGATGTACACACCTGCAATCCCAGCACTCAGAAGGCTGAGGCATCAGGATTGCTCCAAGTTTAAGGCTAGCCTGGGCTACCAGTGAGTTCAAGAGCAGCCTAAACTACGTAGTGAGACTCTGCCTCAAAAAAGTATTAACAAAATAACCATACTATTGAGGCAAGTCTATCACTATCCCCATCTTGCACCTGAATAAAGTAACATCCTCTGTCATTCCACTAACACATGGCCAGAGGTTAATCCAAGATTTCTTAGCCCATAAAATGGACTCGAAGACCACTCTATTTCATAACTTCTGATTTAGACAAAAGCATTTTCAAAATAATTTAATGTAGTGTCTATATATATATATAAATTTTTTTTTTTAAAGTCAGGTTCTAGCAGTGTAGCCCAGGTTAGCCTTAAACTCATAAAGATCCTCCTGCCCCAATCTCCTGAGTGCTGGGATTACAGACCCACACTACCACACCCACCAATGTCAACATTTTATATAACAAACCCCTACAAGGTAGCCATTCCTTTCTCTGATTTTATAAACAAACCTGATACAAGTTTTTCTTTTCTTTTCTTTTCTTTTTTTTTTTTTTTTTTGGTCTGTTTGAGACAAGATCTTGCTACGCAGTTCAGACTGGTCTGAAACTCACAACAATCCTCCTGTCTCAGCCTCCTGAGCACTGGAATTATTGGTGTGCAGCATTACATTCCACTTTTTTCTTTATTAGAGTCTCCAACATAGTCACATGTCCAGGCCTCAGTTCCATATACAATCACCCCTTTTGTTATCCTTTTGTTTTGATGTAGCCTGAACAGAATCCTAGCTGTGCACTAGGCATTTTGGGTTTATTCAAGAAAAAGAACATATGTCATTTACACTAATATATCCACTTAAAGGTACACTGAGAAAACCATAAATAGTAATTCTTGTATACAGCTAAGCATTATATTTCTCTTTACTATATTATCTTCATTTCTCAAAAAGGAAATAAAAAAGAAGTAAAGAAGCAAATTATCAGCTTCCGTGATGAGATTAGTTTGCCTAAAACCCATTTGTAGCAGGAGATTATCTACTGGTATTAGTTGAAGGTATTAAGAGTTTAGATCACTACTAATGAAAGCTCATCCAGAATTAATCATTTTAAACCCTCGCTCCACCATCCCAGCTATGAAATCTTGGCCAAGCTTTATCATTTGCTGCTTTCTCAGCTTTCTTATACTGAAAATAAAAATAGTCACGGTCTATGTCACAGTGTTTGGGAAGAGCGGATGACAGAGACACAAGATCTGCTAAAGCAGATCTGAGTGCATGCAGCACTTAGTGCATGCCGTAGCACATGAGCTGTTACCACCCACTATGTCTTGAGTTAAGACTGAATGTATGCTATGGTTCAGATCTAAAAGGTCTCCAAAAGTCTCTTATTCAGAAGTGAGTCTTGGGGCCAGGGAGATGGCTCAGTAGAATAAACGCTTCCCTGGCAAGCCCAAGGGTCTAAGTTCAACCCCAGGTTCTGCAAAAAAAAAAAAAAAGTGAGTCTTTAGAAGTGACTGATTATTGAGGTGCTAACCTCTTTGGTGGATTAATCCTATAAACCAATGGCCTCACTGCTAAATGCTGTTAGCAGCTGGGACCCAACTGGTAGAAGTGTGTCACCAGGGTTGTGTCTTTGGGGAGGCTCATCTCCCAGGCCAGTTCCTCCTTCCCTCTGTGTCCTGCTGCCGTGCAGTTTGCAGCTTTCCTCTGCCATCACCTCTGCCAGGTCATTTCCGCTTTGGGGTCAGCCAGTCATGGACTGAATTCCCTGACACATGAGCCATATGAAACCTCCCCTCTTTAATTGTGAGTCTTGGGTTACTTGACCCATACACAGGAAAGCGACCTGTACAAAGAGTATGCTACTAGACACAGAAAACCAAGCATCTTCTGTAGGGCTCAGCAAGCATTTGGGAAAGTGACAAAGGGTAATTTTTAAAGACACGTGGGCCATACCATTCGTGTCATAACTACTCAACTTGACCCAGTAGAATGAATATAGCTGGGAACAACATATAAGTGAGCACAGACAGCTGTGCTTCCATAAAACTTTACATGCGGACACCAAAGTTTATATTTTACATTATTTGTATATGCCATAAAAATATTCTTGTTTCATTTCTTCCACAACTATTTGTGTACAGCGAAATCCATTCTGAGCTCAGGAGCTAGCTGCCCAAGAGCAGGCAGTGCGGGTGGTCTGCACACCTCCAGCCAGGCCCAGTTCTCCCAGCCATTCTTGCAGTGGTTGTGAGAGACACTTGACAGCTGGCTGCCCTGGGAGAGACACCATCACAGAGAAAACCAGAAACTATGCATCCCCTGTACTTACCTGCCAGGCAGTGGAGAACTCCAGGCGACACAGAAGAAGCAGGCACTCTGAATGGCAGGTTGAGCTAAATAAAAAGCAGCCATAGAAGGCAGAAACAGTAATAAACACTTGCTTTTCAAAACTGGATTCCACGCTTTTCAACCTGGCACTGCCCCCCAGATGGCATGGCTGAATGCCTACCCCAACCTCTTCTTACCTCGAGCATGGACCATGGAGGCCAGCCTCCCTCTTCAGTTGAGCTGGCTGCTACTAAGTGAACCTAGGCTATCAGAGTGATTATCAGATACACTCTAACTACACTATAATTCCATCTGAAAAGAAAAAACTCCATCTGCCCCACAAGCTAAGCAACACCCCCTCTCCCATGCCAGGAACCATACAAGGAACAAAATGATCATCATTCATTTTCCAGAAAACCTCAGGCCACCCCTAGAAAAAGCATGAAAAGTCCTCCCCTTTAGAGATTCATCTTTCTCACTTCTTATTCCTGTATCTATAACATACTGACCCCCAACCGTTATGAAGTTGACTTGTGACTTATCTCCTACTTTTCCTATTTCCGGCCATGATAAAACTGTCCTTCATGGCTCAACCTCATTCAGTCTTGTCACGGGTTCCACAATTCCAAGAGGAAAAAGGAGCCAGTTTGGGGTCCAAAATTGGAAACAGAAGCTACGCTGGTACAAAGAATGTCAAACAGAAAACTGTCCCCGGAAAGCAGTGTGAGGTGCCTGAAAAAACACGTTGGTGTCAGATTTGGATTCAAATCTATTAGCTGCAAGTCCTTGGGTATTCAAAACCTCGGGTGCACATACACTCCTTCACCTATATAAATTATCTAATTTCTATAACAGTGATGACTTTTGGAAGAGGTGGGAGGGAAATGAGGGAGGAAAGAACTGAGGTGTGTTATGTACCTGGCCCCAGTCCCCACGAGGAACGGAATCACGGTGTACTGTAAATATGAACTAATAAAACTAAAGCAAAAAAAAGGAGACGTTAGTCAAACAAGTATACAACCCGCCTGGCGCGGGTAAATGCTCAGTAAAAAATGGCAATCGATGCTGTCACTGTCAGGTGACAAGGGCAGCTCCCAAGCGTCCCTCAGCGGACACACTGAAGAGGCGAAGCTGCGGGATCAGTCCCAGGCCGGGTCAGTCCCGGTGTCCTGCCTGTCCCGGCACCTCCAGCAGGCTCTGTGGACCTCGGGCTTCATCTACAGACGACCGTGAGGCCTGCCAGCCTCGCCCCGTACCACGCCACCAGACCCAAATCGGCTCGGGCGCGGAGCCACGGCAGCAGTAACACCCCGGCCGGACGCCCAGCACCCAGCTGGCCCCGAAACGCCTTTTCAAGCCGCAGCCTGGATCAACGCTCAAAGTGCGACAGACTGGAGAGGAGGAAGCGAGACCCACCTGGCTGCGGGACACCCGGGAGGCGCAGAGCCCAGCGAGCAGAGGCGAGGCCAGCAGCTGTCCGACGGCGGCTCGAGCGACCGCGGAGGATTTTTCAAATCTCGCGCTAAGACGCAGGAACCAATCGCCGCTCGCGCCCTGCAACCCGGAAGTAGATCCGGCGCGCGCCCAGTAGCCGCGCGGAGGGCCTCGCGTGGGTCGCTTTCTCGCCGCCTCGGGTTCGTACTGCACGGGGAGCCCTGCGGGCCGTGCCCTGTCCGCGGGAGGCCGCAGTCCTGCCGGTTGACCTACGGCCACGGGAGGCGGGAGCGGGAGGGCTCGGGGAGAGGCGTCGGGGCGCGCTTCGGGGACCCACCTTTCCTGCGCTGGCAGGTTCAGGGGGCGAGCCCGGCCCTGTGAGTGCGAGGACCCCGGGCCGCCGAGCACCCGGGAGGGCTGGCCCCCGAGCGGCCTCGTCGGGTGTCCTGCGCGTCCGCGCCGCTCCGCGGAAGTGGGCGTCTCCCCGCCCAGCCCGGGTGCGTTTAGTTTAAGAGGCCCCCTTAGCTGGGACTCATCTAATTTTCAGTAAGACTCCACTTGGGCACGTTTGTCACCAAGCCCACCTGCTTCCAGGACAGCGCATACACCTAGCCGATAACAGTAATTAATAAAATTTGGCATTCTCATGGGATGGCACACCAGGCCCTGACAGTCAGGTTTGTGTACCTGGTTTGGGGAATATTACTGTTTTTAAAATCTTTTATTTACTTATTTGGTACAGGGTCTCACTACGCAGCTCGGACTCGTAGTGATCCTCCTGTCTCAGCCTCCCCAGTGCTGGGATCACGGGCGTGCGCCACCATGCCAGGTTTCAGTGACTGGCTTGGCATGGGAGCTGGCACTGCATGCAGTACCTGGTATCGAACTCCAATTCTTGCGCTTGCCAGGAAGGCGCTTAGACTGCCGAGCTATCTCCCCGGCCCAGAGTATTGCTTTTAATTATAACATTTTAATATTCCTCCAGATCGTGTATTTTGGGGTGCTTGTTTTTGACACAGGATCTCACTGCAGGCCTTGAACTCACTATGTAGTCCAGGCCGGCATCCTCTAGCCTCGGCCCTCCCCACCCCACCCCCCGTGCTGGGATCACAGGTATGCACTACCACACCTAGCCAGGTCCTACGTTTCCTACCAGTTTATGTAGTAGTGCTTTTCTCGCTGAGGTGTAACCATGCCCCATTGTGATCTCTTTAAAGGCAGCAGGAGGCTGGTGCCCAATACGTAACAGAGCCTTCCAGATACTAACTTGTTTATGATCTGGAAAATTAATTCCCTAAGGCCTCAGTTTCATTTGTAAAATGGATAACATAAGTAGCACCTGCATTTAGAGTTTTGCAAAGTGTTGGTGTGACAGTAAATGGCCTAACAATGTGTACACTTCATAAATATTAAATTTTGGGGGCTGGAGAGATAGCTCAGTAGAATAAGCGCTTGCCTCAATAGAATAAGCACAAGGCCTAAATTCAATCCCCAGTTCTGCCGAAAACAAACAAAATATATATATGTGTGTGTGTGTGTATATATACATATATACATGTGTATATTAACTGTTGTTAATTTTTGTGAATATGCTTTTGTATTGAGATGAGCCTCCTTGAAATGCTGGCTATATCCTTTAGTTAATCAAAACAGAATTTTGTGGTGTTGTATCTGCAGGTATCTCAAATGTGGAAAAGAAGAAAGCCATGGAGCAAATGCTGAATTATTAACAGATTGATTTTTTTCCTGCAGCTTCTGTCCCTTGATAGATACTTGAGGTGTTTTATTTTGAACTTTCGGTAACGTTGTAATACCTGAATTTATTTTGATTCATTTGTGAAATGACTAATGCCCGTTTCTGTTGGATTTGCAGTAATCCACAGTTTTCTTGAAGTTAACCAGTGGAAGAATTATTCTTAGAACTGATCATTTGACATCAGAATGAAGCAAGACGCCACAAGGAATCCGGCCTACACTGTGGATTGTGAAGATTTTGTGCATGTGGTAGAATTTAATCCCTTCGAAAGTGGAGATTCAGGAAATCTAATTGCATATGGTGGCAATAATTATGTGGTGATTGGCATATGTACATTTCAGGTTAGTCAACAAATGGCAGTGAAAGACGGTGAAGGTATTGCACTGATTTGAAAACTTAACCATGAAAATATTAAGTTTGATTGTTAAAAAAAAAGAAAGGATATTATGTGAAGGCCCAGAGGAGGACATACCCAGTAACATACCCTTGAGATATGTGCGAAAAGAACATAGATGGTGAAAATACTCTTTTGCTTCATGATTAAAAGTAGAATATTCTGATAACTAAAGGCTATGAATACCTGCACATCAGTATATATGGACAATACCAATTAGATCCAATTAATCATAAATTTCCTGCTTTGACGTAGGAAGCAGGTAATACTGAGACCCTAACGTGATCTTCAGGAACATTTCTGCTTTAATGATACTCAACTTTCCTATCAATTTGCTGTCACTCTTTTTACACACCTAAAGCACATGTCTAGAGCATATGAACTGGAATCACGTGAGCTAGGCAGGAAGTTCAGGATTGCCCTTGGATTCTGGGGACAGAATGCATGGGAGTTTAGTTCTGCAAGGCCTTTCCTCTCAATGGCTGCACAACCTTGAACAGGTACTTGGCCTTTCTTCTATAAATACAGAAAGAATGATGCTCCCTGGGATTCTGTGAGGTTGTGGTGGGTCAGTATACGTAAGGTCCTAGAAGGAATCTGGCACATTATAATCAGTGTGTTTTAGCCAGAGCGATAGTCACAGCCCACTGTTCCACGTGCCAGGTTTTGTTACAGAAAAGCCATCCTGCTTGTGAGAGACTGAACAATGATGATTTGACTCTCCTCAGTCTCTTGTTAATCGATTTATACTAGACTATCGGTCATGTAACCATATTTCTCAAATTGTAATTGATACAATTTACCAAAAATTTGAAGAAACTTTATTACTGAATTAAAGTGATACGTTACTAGAAACATGATTTGCTTATTTACTTAGGAGATAGTAATTCTTTGCTGGGTGTGGTTGTGCATGTCTGCAATCCCAGCACTTAGGAGGCTAAGACAGGAGAATCACTGTAAATTCAAGGCCAGCCTAGGCTACAGAAATGAGTTCAAGGCTAGCCCGAACTGTGCAGTGGAACCTTGTCTTGAAAAGACCAAAAAGAAAAAAAAAAGGAGCTAATTTTAACATCAAAATTCAAGTTAGCATTTTAGAATATACCATGTATAAAGCTACAGAAAATTAGTGTTTATTTATATTTATTCTAAGGAATAATATGAGTGAAAGGATTTAGTTTGTTGGCCTGAGTAAATGTGAGAACCCTTAGGCAATCCCATGCTGTTTTGGTAGGGAGAGGTGTTTCTAATCTAGGTCTGACCCTTGTCCTGTTTTCTACTAGACTAGCAGATAAGGATCATAAAAAGTCCTATGATTGAGAGCAAGAGTTGAGCAACCTTTTCTCAAGTGTTCTAGTAGAGGTGAAAGCCTTGGGTGAAAGATAAACCTGGGTCTGTCCTATTGAAATTCTGCCTTTGGCCTTCAGTGGGTGTGATGGGAGGGCCATGTGGAACCCATAGAGCAGCCTGCCTTCAGCTGGCTGAGTGGAGCCTGGCACAGGCAGGCTTTCCGAAGGCTCTGCATTCCTCTTTGTACAGTTCTGCCCAGCCTCCCTCCTGAATCTGAAACAGCACTTATCACTGCCTGTGCTGCACACACACTGCCTTTTTCGTTGGCGCAGTGGCAGGCTGCACTGCCAGGAAAAAAAGGTTCAGCAGTACACAAAGCTCAAGCTGTACAGTTCCTGGGATTTTGTTATCCCTGTGATCACCAAGTAAGAATTCCACAAATGATTTGAGTAATGCAGAAGCTAATTTTTGCCACTGTTATTACAGTAGCATAAAAGCGTGTCTTTTTATGTGAAAACTCCATTTTTGCACGATTAATGTGTAGAAAAATAGATATAACCCTAACTGTCCAGTCAGCTATTCTTAGCCTCCTCAGCTTGTTCTACAATGGCTGAATGGCTCCTGCGTTGGTGTAGCCTGCCAGGGTGATGCCTGGGTTCACAAACACTTCTACGTACAAATAAGCATTCAGCAGACTTGCTTGTGTTCACTAACACCAAATAAGGTGATAAACACCACCATGGCCATCTTCCCCCAAACTGTAAAACAAATTGAGGTTATGAACCAAGGTACCACTCTATTAGGTGCAGAGCTATTATGCACACAAATTGGGAAGTAGTAAAAATTGGCAGTTGTTTTCCTTGATAGATGTATTTCTTTTTTTTTTTTTAATTTTTTTTTATTACTTATTTATTCATTATTTTGTGTGTGTGGCCAGCTCAGCCCACCAGGGGGTGGGGCTGGCTGGCATGTGGTGCTGGGGGATTGAACCGCGGTCCCTGTGCTTTGCTTAGCTTTGTTCTAAGTAGGTGCTTTAGACCACTGAGCCATCTCACCAGCCCCGATAGATGTATTTCTGATTCATCTCATATATGGAACTTTTTTACTGTTAGATGTAAATTCATCTGAAATTAATTTCAAAGGGTAGCTTAAGTATGGTACATGAGAAAAGATATGTGGGAGGTGTGCAAAATAATACAATGAATCCCCATATTTCCACCACTTTGTCTAAGAAATAAGACCTTAGGGATTCTTCTTTACTGCCTTCCTCTTGCACCCCTCAGAAATAGCTGTGAGGAAATTCTGTGTTCATGACTCTGTCTATAAGTGTTAAAATTATGTGCAGGGATCCCAAATCACACTATTGTTCTTTGTGTTTAAAATTTTACACCAATGATACTGTTCTTTGTTCTATACTTTGCACCATTGCTCAATGATATATTGTTAGATTCCTACCTTTTGGGCCACTGTATGATGTAATAGGCCTGTGTCGCCATTTATTCATCTGTGTATTATTGGGATATCCTAAGTTTTCCAGTGTTAAAAACATTGCCAATATGTATATTCTTGTCATGTCTTCAACTAATGATTCTGTAACTCCTTTCATTTCTTCCTCTTTGGAAGATTTATGTGCTGCTTCTTTTTTGATGATACCAAAGACATTTGGGCATGCACGTGTCATTAGTATCAAAGGTACTATCTTCATGCAAGAGATAGGGACTCTCCCATTTCAGATGTCATTGCTCCAGATTTATTGCTGTCCAATATCTTATTTCTCTTTCACTTTTCTTTTTGTTTTAACCACTATGTTTATATGTGGCATGAGGTCAAGTTTCAATTTCATTCTTGCACATGGGAATGCCCAGTTTTTCCAGCACCACTTATTGAAAAGACTTCTTTCTCCATATGTGTTCTTGGAACTTTTATCAGAATCAGGTGTCTATAAATGCATGGGTTTATTTCTGAATGTTTTTATTTTTTTCTCTTAGTGTGTCCTTTTATGCTAGTATTGTGCTGATTTGATTATAGTTCTTTTTTAAATTTGTCTGGTTGTTTTAGTAATCTCTTGCTGGCCTGTTGATACTTTTTAATTGCCTCTTTTATTCCCTTAAACCTGTGTCTTTTCATATCTGATAACTCTTGAAATTTGATGTCTTCATAAGTTTGATTTAATCAAGCATTGTTTTGGTTTGTGGTACTTAACTGTATCTTTAGAGACTTCTGCTGCCTGGGTTGTACTAAGTTCACCTAGAGGTGTATTGTCTCTGTATCTGTCAGGTGCTTAAGGCCACTACCAACATATAGCCACTTTAAAATAAGATCTTTGTCATTGTCTGAACTGTGTAGTGAATAGGAACTCAAGCCCCATTTTCATGCCAGGTCTAGGTGGTCTACGCAGGCACCTTCCCACCCCCTACCATGCACATCCCCCTTCAGGGCCCCGGATGGATCAAGGTCTCTAGTAAGGCCGCCTCCTCGCCTGTGCAGGACCTGAGCTTTGTCCTCCATACCTGGGCGTAGGCCAGTGCCCGCAGGATGGCTGTGTTCCCTTGTGCTCAGCAGTTTCTCGGGATCTGGATATTTGCATTGTTGTCGTAGTAGGAGAGCATCATCAGTTAGTGTCTACATGGCCAGAGACAAGGGCATAGATGAGTTACAACATCCCATGCTTACTCAATTTGTTATGAAATGTGTTTAGTATTAGAAGTAAATTGGCTTATACCATAAGTATACTATAATTCTGATTTGCTTCTGAGCTCTTCAAAAGCTTATACAGGTACGTGACTTCTTGATAGCTTCTTCAGTATACTGTAACCCACAGTAATACATTATCCTCATGACTCCCTAAAACAGCATTTACTGTGCATGTGTAGGAAGAAGAAGCCGATATTGAAGGCATTCAGTATAAAACACTACGAACATTTCACCATGGAGTAAGAGTCGATGGCATAGCCTGGAGCCCAGAGACTAGACTTGATTCATTGCCACCAGTCATCAAGTAAGTTATGTGTGTGTGTATCAGAAATCAAACTCAGGATCTCGAACTTGCCAAGCAGGCAGGCACTGTACTTTTGAGCTATACCCCCAGCCCTCAGCAAGTAAGTTTCAAAGTTTGAAATGCAGTATTTTCAAGTGTTTGAATGATCCCAGGTGTGATCATAGATGCTTTTTTTCTTCCATACCCACAAGTGCAGATGATTAGATGTGTGACATTTGCTGTATCTGACACTCTGGAGTCACCGTCTTCATGGCATCAGTGTGCATCTGCAGAGATACCTTAACTGGTTTTGATCCAGGCTATAAAACTCTTTACCTGAAATTCAGTCTTTACTGATTACTGAAATACAGCTCTGCTAAAAGAACTAGATTTGTTTGAAATATTTTTGACCCTTCCTACCCCACACCTAGGGTAAGTTTGCATTTTCGTGTGTTAACAGCACAAAATCTGTAGTTCTTTGGGCTTCAGTTTTGGGAAAGCATTTATAATGATTACTTTTTCAGAAAAATCTTGAACCCTGCTTAGACCTTCATAAGTACAAAAATATATTAGGTCATTTAAGGTTTGTTACAAATCTTGTTTCTTAAAAATGTCACATCTGAAAGATAAATCTTCATTTAGTAAACAGCCAGCTATTGGGATAATTTTCTAATTAAGGGACAACCCAACACTGAAATTCTCAGCTGTTAAATGCTGTGAGTTTTGACAAGGCATATACTTTTATAACCCCTCACTTATCACCCTGGAAAATTTCCACATATTCCTCAGCATTGACCCCTGAACTCCATTCCATGCCAAAGAGCCATTGATCTGATATCTCTGATCAGAAGTTGGTTTTGCAAATTGTAGAACTTCATAGAAATGAGATCATATAGAATGTGGGGCTTTTGGGGGGGTGAGAAGGTCTTGCTTATTATTTGTAAGATCTAATTGTGTTGGGTTATGTACCTGTGCTTGGCTGCTTTTATTTTTGAGCAGCATTCCATTATGCAGTGTGCCTGCCCCACAGCCCATCCCTGCAGTTCTGTGAGTGGATGCTAGAACGCTCGGTGTGTAGCTAGGGCTGGGCCGCTAGGGCGTGCCTCCAACCAGCTCTGGAGGACTGGAGGCTGTGGACCACACTGCCCTTGGTGCTGCAGCACTGGCCAAGCACGCTTAGCCCTGAGTTTGACTCTCAGTACACACTACAAAAACAGGAGGTAGGGAGGAGGGAGCGGCCAGTTTCTGAAGTGATTTCACTGTTTCTTGTGCCCACCAGTAATCCCGGGCTGTTGGATTGCTCTACCAACTCTCCAGCATTTATTATTGCCAATCTTTTTGATTTTAGCCACTGAGCATTATTCTGTTTGAGATCGTTTCCTTCTAAGAAGTCTTGTCTACAACAAAGTTTTATTAGAGGCTTATGCAGGTTGTATTAATTTTGGATAATCGATGTAACAGCTTTTGTCAGCATGCATGTGTCATTGCCAACAGCTGCTGGGGCATTTGTTTCCCTTTATATTACAAGGAAGTGTTCACAGTACCTGGAAATAAGCAAGAGCAATTACTCTCTTTGCATTCTTTAGCCAATTTCAAAAGAGAAGGAAACAGTCTTCCTGGGTTTTTTGTTGTTGTTTTTCTCTGCTTATTTGTTTGTTTGTTGAGATAGGGTCTCATGCTTTAGTACAAGCTGCCCTTGAACTTGTGTATATAGCCTGGGCTGCCCGTGAACTCATGCTGCTCCTTCGGCCCCTGCCTCTGGAGTGCTGGGATTGTAGGCGTGCACCACCATGCCCAGCTTGTTCCTAGTTTTTGGGGGTTTTTTTGTTTTTGTTTTTGTTTTTGTTTTTTCCTTTTTTGTTGTTACTGTTGTGCAGGGTTTTTTGCTTGTTTTTTGAGTCAGGGTCTTGCTCTATATTTCAGGCTGGCCTTAAGCTTGCTTATGTAGCCCAGGCTGGCTTTGAACTCAAGGCCATCCTCCTGCCTAAGTCTCCCGCGTGCTGGGATTATAAGCATGCACCACCATGCCTAGCTTTTTTACTCTGAAAGATTCTAAGTTGCCCCATCTGTGCTCAGACTTGAACCTCTCCTACCTCAGCCTCCCAGAGTGCTAGGATTACAGGTATGCGCCCTGCATCTGGCTTTCCTGGATTTTGAGTTAAGTTTTGTGACACTGCTTTGACCTAAGTACTCTTGGTATGTCCTACAGTTCCCTCATTGCTTGGTGCTTGTTTTCCTGACCTTTTTTTATTGCATTTGCTGCAATTTATCATTTTGAGATTTTTTTTTATTTGTTTGCTTTGTGGTTTTTTTAATAAGCTGCCTCAGATCCTTCCTGGAACTATGCTAATATAAGTAATAAATTCAGAAAATGTTAACCAGCCATTAATTTTAAAGACAAGGGGTTGTGGGTATAGCTTACTAGTAGAGTGCTTGCCTAGCATATACAAGGCCCTGGGTTCTATCCAAAGGACAGTATTTTTAGAATAAGCTCATAGGGTAATTTTGTTGTTTTCAAATAAGTTATATATTTTTATTCTAAAAATAACACACGCTTACATAAAATTTAGAAAAACAATTAGAAAAAGAAATAGGAAAAGAAAGGTTCACTAATACATCCAGTACTCTTTTAATTGTTTACACAGAATTCTAGATAATTGTGATCCAACTTCTAGACACTTTGCTTTGCTTTGTATTTTGCCCATAGTATTCCAGAATAACCAGTAGCATCTTCTTCATGACCGCAGTGGAGCAAGACGGCTGAGGTCTAACTGAGTGTCCTGCCGTCGCTAGCGGTCAGCTTCCGCTTGGCAGGAAGCCTTGCCTGCTGCTCTGTCCGCAGCCTGAGCTTCCTTGTGTTGCGCTTTCCCTGCCAGCCTGGTCTTCGTGTTGCTGCCAGCTTTGCTCTCCTGGTGGCTGGAGAGAAAGCCACGCCTCACTGCGGTGCTGTGAGGAGGTGATAACCCTGCAGGAGCAAAGATCCAGGGGAAAGCGCAGCAGCACCTGGCGCTCGCGTCCTGGCTTAGAATTGGGCTTGCTGTATTCATCAAGGAGACACGTCAAGGATGTGCTTATGTTTTGTGTGTTCTCAGAATAAAATGTTTAATTTGCTTCCTGCTTCTTTAAATGGTTATCCCCCCCCCCCAGTGGATCTACAACCCCCTTCCAAAGGTTATTAGTTATGATTATTAGTTACAGTAAAGCGATTTGGTAACCTAGAGGGAAGGCCGGTGATAGGGGAGGTCTTTTACTTGTACAGATTAAAAATAAGTTTGCTTTGGGTTTTTTGCTTCCAGATTTTGTACATCAGCTTCTGATCTGAAAATCAGATTATTTACTTCAGATCTTCAAGATAAAAATGAATATAAGGTATGTTGGTAGGTATAAATCATAGTTCATTTTAAAATATCTGATTATTATCTGCTGCTTTATTGTATTTATCCCATGTTTTTTCTTCCTCATTTTTGTTTTTTGAGGCTGGGTCTCACTGTGCAAATTCAGGCTGCTTTTGAGTTCACTGTGTAGCCCAGGCTTGTCTCAGAGTCACAGTGATCCTCCTGCCTCAGCCTTGTGAATGCTAGTATTATAGGTGTGCACCACCACACCTGGGTGTCTTTATCCCTCTTTAAATGACTTCATGATCGTCTTTCCAGATGTAATTTAGGGTGTCATTTCCTATGTCATGTACTCTTAATAGCTGGGTTCTGGGCTGGAGAGATAGCTTGGTGGTCTAAGTGCCTACCTGGCAAGCCCAAGGACCTGGGTTTGATCCCTGGTGCCACATGCCATGCCACCCCAGAACCCCAGCTGCACCATGCTGGCCACTGAGTCTGGGTGTGGTGTTGCACACCTATAATCCCAGTGCTGGGGAGGCTGAGACAAGAGGATCATTATAAGTCTGAACTGCATAGCAAGACCCTGTACCAAATAAATAAGCAAATAAATTAGTGATTTTAAAAATAAAAAAAAAGCTAGGTTCTTAGTCTCAGCTGCAGATTATAAACCTAATACAACTTGTTATTAAAATACTAGGAAAATTAGAGAACTAGAAATCTGCAGCTAGGTAGAACAGTACAATGAGAAATGCACGCGTGAAGTGCTGACCTCCAGGGAACAGAGTCAGCGCAGAACGCAAGCCAGGCTTCAGCGTTTGTAGGCACAGGACGCCCCACAAGTTGGTCTAGCCCTGCGGGGCAGGAGCAGTGTGGCCGTGGTCGCGTGCCCTAACGATTCATGTCTTCTTCCTGTCCGTGTGGTCAGCACAGTCCTGGCCTCTGCCTCATGAGGCTTTCCCCTTTTACTGAGTGCACTCATTTAAGACACTTAGGACCCTGCTTCATACATGAAGAACCCTGCCTGTGTGTTTTCTGTTCCTGCAGTAGCTCTCTGGTTGGGCTGAAATGTGTTTGCTTATAGAACAGGATCACTTTCTTGACTTCCTAATAAACTAAAAGTATGTTAAAAGCAAAGACAAGCTAACCTTTCTAGTTACTTAGAAGGTAGTAGTAAGTGTGCTCTAGCCTCTGTGTGGTGACCGTGCAGTGCGGTCCATACTGGGTAAGACTGACTCATGAATAACCACACACAGAAATGGCACATAAAATTTTTAGCTTTTGAAAGTTACTATGCTTGTTATAATAGTACACACTTAATGTTAATTTAGTTTATCTTGTAGATACTCTGGAGAATTATTGCAAGTCCGTAGGTTTGTGAAAGTTACACAGAAATGTTCAAACCTGTGGTTTTTTTCCCATCACACGTTTCTACATGGTTATATGAAACTACCTTATTAACATCTGAATGAGATCCAGTTGAAGTGTTTGAAAGGAAGAAAGGTAGCCATTAAGAGAGATCCACAGCTCCCTGGCCCATTTAGGATTTAGCTACAAAGATCTTGACCAGCTACCCCTTGCCTACTGTCCTAGTCGCGTCTACTGTGAGACGAGCTGCCCATCTGTTTCTTCTAGGAGCAGAGGGCTTTCTGTTTCAGCTGTGGCTTGTGTCCCTGTTGCTAGCACTGATAGTTGCAGAGCGCGTGTGAATAAAGATGTTAGGAGGTGAGGCTCGTGTTCATGCATGAGGGAGTCAGTGTGTGAAGCAGGGGGTGCGGGTGAAAAACCCAGCAAGGTGGCTGCCTCCATGTCTTACGAGGTTGCTTTACTTCTTGTGTAAGTTCTGTCATGAGGGAGAAGGGAGGTGATGTGAGGACGGGTAGAGTCAAGAAGTGTGCTTTTGCAAGCTGCACATGCTAGAAAAGCAAAGCGAGGCTGATAGTTGTGTGTTGAGTGATCAACTTCTTTCCAAGGTAAACTTTCCAGAAAATGGGTGTGGAAATCGCAATTTAAAAATAGCAGATTGCTTCAAAAATATTTATAGGCAAAAAGAAGCATACAGGAAAAGCTTTTGAGACTGAAGAGGAGAAATACTAGGTGGGAATATTGTTGATTATTTTTCTGTCCTCTTACTGACTTTCTCTTTCCTGTCAGGTTCTAGAGGGCCACTCAGATTTCATCAATAGTTTGGCATTTGATCCCAAAGAAGGCCAGGAAATTGCAAGCGTAAGCGACGACCATACCTGCAGGTATGTTGCTGAGGTCGCAACCACGTTTTTGAAATTTCATTTTATTTTAATGAGAATTATATTTTTTAGATTAGAGAAAGTATATCTTTTATATAAAGTTCACAAAATGTTATAAAAGAAGTATGTTTTAGTTAAAAGTTCAGGTAAGGTACAAACATGAATTTCAAAACTAGTGAATTGAGTTTACATCCCAGGTAATGGAATCTCCTCTTGCTGATTGTTGACAATCTCTGTGCCTCTTATTGTAGAGGTGCACATGTATAAAATCTGACTATACACTGGATTGAATTTTCTAACGTAGGGCAAGATGGGGAGCATAATAAAAGGCCACAGCCATATTCTGAAGTTACTTCTCAGATCCTGTGTAAGTTAGTGTTTGGTATGAGTATGAGACATGTGGGAACTGTAGAGCTTTGACAGCCTGAGGCCTCTCGAGAGGTTTTCTGTAGGTGCAGGTGAGTGTTGTGTCCTTGCTCACCGCTTCCATTCAGAACGGCTGAGGCCTCAGGAGTGTGGTTGAGGGTGCCTCAGGCTGCAGAAGCAGTGCAGCAAGAGGGGAGGGCAGTGAGCTCAGCAAGGCTAGGTGTTGGGCTGAGAGCACTGACACTCGCTTTGCCTCCTTCCGTAACTCTAGGAGCAAAAAGAATCCCTCTGCTGTTTTGTTGTGGTTTTTTGTTTGTTTTTTGAGTTAACATTTTTTTAATAGTGTATTTAATTGCTTTTAAAATTAATTTTGTTGGTATATGTTCATGATACATACTAGATACATAATAATTACATTCATTTAGGTGAATTGGTACACAAACACATATGTATCATGCCTAATTGCTGAACATTAAACCAAACCATAAAATGGTTCAACAAGTTATTTTTTTTTTTATTTTATTGAGAAACAAGTAGCAATGAGACAGTTTTAAAACTGATTAATAAGCCAGTTTCAATAATAAATACATTGTACATTGTTATCTTCTTAGTGGTTATCCATAGTACAAGATGCAGACAGGATATCCTGTCCAACACTATTAGTACAAATCTTTCTTCTCATTGAATTAAGCAAAAGTAGCTGTATATCTTTCCTAACTATTCTGCATCTCTGCTGTTTTGTGCAGTGCAAATGTTTGCTGAATTTGTGTCAAAATCATTAAGATTTACTTATACTCATATAGATACCTGTAAGACTATTAAATGTGTGTCACTTCACATTGGTAATAGAGCTGGCAGGTACTGTTTAGAATTTTGGTCTTTGTATATCTCACTTTCTTAAAGTTGAAGTTAATCTTTATGAGCTGTCTGTTAAAATTTTCCTGTGAAAGATATGACAGACTTATATGATATTAAGATTCTAGGGCCCATGTATTGACAAAGCCACATCTGTGTGGAGACATGAAGACTAAATGGACCAATTTTAAGGTAGTTAGATCACTGGGAATAAACAATGGAATGTCAATTCTCTAAAACAAGAACTTTCCACATCATAAGCATTTGGAATAATGAAAGCTGAAAGGGGTTGGAGTGAGTGTCGTTTTTTTCTTTTTTCTTTTTTTTTGTTTCAAATTAGTAATATTCTCCCAAAAAATATTGGAGATTAACACAAGGTTGTCAACATTTTTTTTGGTACCAGGAGTCAAACTGAGAACCTCATGCTAGGGCTGAGGAGATAGCTCAGTGGTATAAGCGTTTGCCTGGCAAGTGCAAGGTCCTGAATTCAATCCCCAGTACCAAAAAAAAAGAACCTCACGCTTGTCAGGCAGGCACCGTGCCGCTGAGCGATTTCCCCCGCAATCACCAACATTTTTAAAAGTCTTACTACCTTCTACTTATCTTACTAAGAAAGGACTTTATTACTTTCGAAGATAGGGCTTAACTAGAGAGTAAGTCCTTTAAATAAATTTAACATTTTGGAGAAACCCCTTCCCGTGCCCCGAGCGCCTCAGCCTGCTGAGGCGTGTTCCCCTGTGGCAGCTCTTCATGCTCCTGTCCCTCCCGTGGAGCAGGATTTCCACCCCGCTGACCTGAGCTGTGTGTCTCATGCTGGCAGGGGTGACCTGAGCAGAAGCTGTGCCTTTCTGGACTTTACCTCATGTGTTCTGCCACCTGCATGACAGGGAGCATGTCCTAGCCCTGCTGGCCTGGCCCCAGGGTGTGAGACATGGGGTAGGTGTGGGCCACCCACATAACAAAACATTTCCCAGAAAGCAGAGGTATAGTTCTGTAAGCCACTATTGGGTTTTGAAGTGGATTCACAGCATCACAATAGCTCTAGCTGGGGAGGTAGATACACAGTTCATCAGCTCAGTCACTAGACAGAAGTAAGCTCAACTGTGACATGAAAGCCAGCCCTCAGGCCCAAATCTAAGCAGCAGAGATGGGGGTAAAAAGTAGGGAAAGGGGTTGGGGAGATAGCTCAGTAGAATAAGCGCTTGCCTTGCAAGCTCAAAGGCCTGAGTTCAATCCCTGGTTCTGCAAAAAAAAAAAGTAGGGAAAGAATAGTAATATCCTGTGCTTTCACAACAAAGGAAAGAAGGACTGTTCTAAAATAGAACACTGGATGTACAATCTTCATTGTAGAATTGCCAGGCTTTAAGAAAAGACACCTAGCAAATGGGAACTGTACTGTTGGGGCTGTTTGCATCCTGCAGGGGACTTGCCACTTTACAGAAGTGGCACCACCCGTGCTCGGTCTATGTGTTGGTGATACAGGGACATTAGTGAGGTCCTTGTCCCACCTGGTCAAAGCCTTTGTCATCTTGGGAGTAGTTCTGTATACAGGTCATACTATTATAAAATATGTGAAACAAAATAAAAGCAAGGACAGACAGAGAACTTACAGAAAACTATAAAGCAGTCCTACTAGACATAGACAGAACACTCCAAATGTTTCCAGTATCAGCACGATATAGTCATCTCAAGGGAATGTGGAATTTTCTCTAGAGTAAACCACTTGTTAATCCTCAAAACAAATAACCAATAGATTTAGAAAAATTGAAATCATGCAAAGTATCTTTCTGGACTACAATGGAATAAGACCAGAAATCAAGAAATATTGCAAACGCTACAAATTAATAGAAATTAGCTATTTTCCTCTTATCCAATAAGTGAAAGAATAAATCATGAGGGAAGTTAGAAAATATCCTGTGATGAATAAGAACAAATAGGGTATACGTAACTGAAAAGAAGCAGCAAAAACGTTGCTCTGAAAGAAATTTATATCTGAACACCCGTAACTTGTGTAAAAAAGGTCTCAAATCAGTTTCCAAATTTTTAACTTAAGGAACTAAGGGAAAAAAAATAGCAAGTAAAACCCAAAACTATCAAAGAAAGTAAAGATCAGAGAAGAGATAAACACAATAAAAATAGCTTTGTTCTTAGAAAAGCTCCACAAAATTGACAGACTGTTAGCTTACACAGGAAAAGGATAACATGCTCCACCTAGCAAAATCAGAAGTAAGGGCATCACTGCTGTTACCAGTCATTGCCCACTAGAGAAAGAGTAATGCAAATAACACAAATATGTAAAGATTTACGATGTAGACTCATAGTAGCCACCTGTAGAATCAAGTGTGGAAGAAGGCGAAAGGTCATCGGTGTGCTGGAGATCGAAAGGGTCCAGTCAAAGGTGAAAGGCCTGGAGCTCGCCTCGGAGTCTCATGACAGTCCCTATCAGGAGACCCAGGTGTCCACATCAGAAGGCTGCAAGCTGTGTGCTGGAGGCTGAGGAGGCTGCGCTGGAAGCCAGGGGATGACGTCGAAGGTGAAGCTGAAGACTTGAGCCCCACTGAAGCAACACGGTGAGCCCTCTGCACCTTCCATCTTCATTTCCCCCTTTTCCATGCAGGGTACAAGATTTTTGAGTGGTGCCACCTATACCCGGGGTGGGGCTTCTGTCTTCATTGAATCCTTCAGCCACGCCCAGAACTGTGCTAATTCCAGACAGTGCCACACACCCTTTGCCCCTTAACCTCACTGCCATTCACCCCAGCCAGCTCTGAGAAGCCCACCCCTGAGTGCATGAGGCTTTGGGGGTCATCTAGATATAAGCTATATTAACTACCAGCCTTATAGAAATGAAAAGGATTCTGGAATGATACTTTAAACTGTTAACATACGAGCAAGTTGGATAAACCAAATAAAATGGAAAAATTCCCAGAAATATAGTGACTGACATCTGAATAGACTTATGACTAGTCAAGGCAAGAATTTGAATCTATAATTAAAAAATTCCCAGCCAAAAGAAAAACCTAGCATAAAATCATTCAACCATACATTTAAAGAATTAACACCAAAAGGGCTGGGATAGTAGCTCAGTGGTCTAAGTACCCGCCCGGTAAGCACAAGGACCCAAGTTCAGTTCCTGTTACATCATGCTGTGCCAGCCGCGGGCACCGTGGCGCTGCATAGGGAGACCCTGTAACAAGTAAGTAAAGAGTTAACACTAGTCTTTCTCAAACAAGAACAGAAGAAACAGAAACGGAGGGATTCCTTTCTGCCTCATTATGAGGCCAGCATCAATCTGATCACAAAGCTAGATAAGACATCACAAGAAAACTCCAGACCAGTTTTCCTTGCAGTCTTCCTAAGGAATTCTTAGAAGAAAGGATAAAATTCATTTCAGAAATATTTTTCTAAAATTCACTCTGTCTGCATCTTATATCTTTCACATTTCAGTATTTGTCTACAATTTTTAATTTGCTATATAATTATTGATTTTCAATAAAGTTAATGAGTTAATTTTTTTTAAAAAGATAAGAACAGATCTTCATGATCTTGGATTTGAAAGTGGCTTCAAAAACATAAGAGTAAAAAAACACATGTATCAAAGGAAAAAAGAATTGGAAAGCATCAAAAAATCCTTTTTTGTGTGTCTTTTTTTTTATTAATTTCATTGAGAAATAGTAATGAGATAGTTTCAAAACAGGATAGTAAGATAGTTACAATAACTAGTACATTACATATTGTTGTCTTCGTAGTTGTTATTCATAGTACAAGATGCAGACATGATATCCTGTCCAAACACAATTAGTGCAAATCTTACTTCTCATGGAATTAAGAGAAACTAGCTATATACCTATCCTATTTTGTATATACAGATACAAAATGGTCCTTCATTTATATCCCCCTTTTTCATTTAGTTTTGTCAGAGATGGGTATTCCATTGCTATTTAAATATTGTATCTGACCACAGTACAATGAAACTGGAAATAAATGACAAAAGAAACCAGAAAAAAAAACCTAAATACATGGAAATTAAACGACACGCTACTCAGCAACCAATGGGTCACAGATGAAATTCAACAAGAAATTCAACAATATCTGCAATTCAATGAAAATTCAAGCACAACTTGTCGGAATTCATGGGATGTGATAAAAGCAGTTCTCAGAGGCAAATTTATAGCTGTGAACTCACACATTAGGAAAACAACGGGAACAAATAAACACCCTAATGCTGCACCTCCAATAACTAGAAAAGGAAGAGCAACCCAAACCCAGAGCCCAAAGATGGGAAGAAATCATAAAAATTAGAGCAGAAATGGATTTAATTGAGACGAAGAAAACAGTTCAAAGAACGAATCAAAAAGCTGATTCTTTGAAAGATTAAATAAAATCGATAAGCCCCTAGCTAACCTCATAAAAAAATCGTTTGGGCCAGGCATGGTGGCGCACTCCTGTAATTCCAGCACTCAGGAGGCTGAAGCAGAAGGATCGCTGGGAATTCGAGACCAGCCTGAGGTACAAGTGAGCTCAAGGCCAGCCTGAATTGCATAGCAAGACCCTGTCCCAAAAAAATGAAAAAACCTTTTGACATCAGAGGAAACTGTCAAGACAGTGAAAAGAACTTACAGAAGGAGAGAAGAAACTCACAAATCTTATTCTAGTAAGAGTATTGTGTTCATAATATAACATACAATTGGACAACAGAAACAAACCAAATAAAAAATGAGCAAAGGATTTGGATCACCAATTCCACAAAGAATTGCAAATGACCAGTCAGTGCATGAAAAGAGACGGAACACCCTTGATTGTTAGGGAACTGCAAGTCAGAACTACAATGCAGCCCCACCCTATACTCACTAAGAGCTGTAATTTTAAAAGTGCAAAATAGTGTTTGTAAGAATGTTCAGGAGGGCTGGCCAAGTAGCTCAGCAGATTAAAGCACCTGCAAGAGGGCACAGGGTCCAGGGATTCCATCCCAGGGCCTGCCATGCCAGCCTCTCCCCCAGGGCACATTGAGACCAAAATTGGGACTGGGCAATTGAGACTGGATGTGGTGGTGCAGGCACTGTAATCCTAGCTCTTGGGTGGCTGTAAATAGGCGGATCACTATGAGTCCGATGTAGTAATGAGACCCTGAACACCCTGTATACCCTTCCTAAATAAATAAGAAAGAAAGAAAACAACAGGCCATGTAAGGCAGAGAGGGACCAAGCTTCTGTCGCTCCGAGGCTGGAGTGGAGCATAGTGTAGATGGTGCCATCTGGAGTTCTGCAGTATCAGAGCCCTGAGCAAACCTGCAGAGCTCAGTGAAAGTGCTTATTTGTAGCAGTAGAACGAAATTAAGTAGGAAAGGTGAAAGAGTGAAGTAATGTTAAAATAGGCGTAATAGGTCAAAACAAACAAGAGGCTCTCACGTTCATACAGTATGGAATATTCTTGGAGATCAGCCAGCTGGTGTATGTATATAAAAGAATTCTCTGTTCTTTGTGGAATGAATCATTAACAAGCACCGCATAAAACTTCTTCCTTGCAATTTTCCCTTTGACTGAGTTTCTAAAATGTGTCTGTCACTCAGAGGTCGTACAACGTGGCTAGTGAGTATTGCTGGTATCGCCTCTGAATGCCTGTGGTGCTCAGCCATTAGGACATCCAACACCGCGACCTCAGTGTTGGACCTGCCCCTTACTGAGGGTCAGTGGTTGTGATTTTATGGCATAACATGTGACCAGGTACTGCTCCAAGCATTTCATATGTATTAACTCACTTAGTCTTCAAAAGTCTTACTGTATAGATTTGCTTGTTGTTCCCATTTTAGAGGAGAAACCCAATTTATCCAGTTCTTAAATTCTAACGTATACTGTTTCTACTTTAAGTTAGTGTAATAAAATAATTGTGTTTAGTCATGTCTGCAGTGTTACCTTCTGTTGGTGAAGAATTTATAGTTCTTTGAAAGAGTTTTGCCAGAGCACTCCAGGGCCGATTACTGCCCAGAAAGGCCGCCATCACTCCTTCCTGCTCTTCCACCCAGAGTTCAGATAAAGAAGAGTAAGTTCTGAGCTGCCACAGAGGACCAAGTGGCCTCAGCAGAGGCCTCAGCGCAGAGGGTCTGAGCGTTGCTGGGAGCAGGCTCTTCCGCAGGAAAGACAAGAAAGCTGTCCTGGGGGAGCCACTCTGAGCCCTCGCCAGCAGGGGTCTCACAGTCAGGTTTGTCTCATGGGAGTCTGCCCTTGGGGTAGGCACTCAGGAAGGAGAGCATAGAGGAATGGATGATACACCGTAGGTCATCTGTCCCCTTTATTAGAAAAAAGGTACTATTCCCAGCAGAAAAAAGTGTTGCCCAGATGTGTTTTCTTAAGGAAATTAATTCCCAAGTAATATGGAGTGCTGCCGTTCCCTTTCACATTCTATGCTATTGCCTGTCTGGTTCATCGTCTCTACCATGTGCAGATGCCAACTACACACACACATGCATACATGTGTACTGATGTGTGTGCGCAGGCACACACACAGGCTGCTGTGAATGCTGCCATTGCTCTCTGTGTGCTTGTTTGTATATGCACACATATAGTAAATATACCTACTGGTGTTCGAAGTTGTGACCTGGTATCATCAAAAGAAAGTTAAAATAATTATGAACTTAGAGAGGTAAAGAAGTACATTTCATTTAGAAAGATTTATTGCCTTTAAAAGAAGGTAAAAGTGGTTTTTAAGTATTTAATGGCTTAAGCTTATTATTTTAAAAACTCACAAATACAGAACATCTCATTCCCAGAAAAAGCCTAATAACAGATGTTCTTGTATATTAGAAACAGTACCTTTCTGTAAGAACAGGTCGGATCAACAAGTATTTATTAAACACATTTAATATAGCCAACATTTAGTTCTTGGGAGATACAAAAGAAATAGACAACCCAGTACTCGCTGTAACTACAAAAGATCCCGTTCCTCCTCCACTGTAACCTTTAATAATCTTTTAAAATGTTAAATAAAAAATATGGCAAAGGAAAAACTTCTAAAAACCAGGAAATTCTTATTTTAAGGCTAATATATTAAAGACATATAATGTGCCACTGACTTGATAAAAACATGGACTCTTTGTCAACAACAGGAGAAAGAATAGGCTATAACAAAGAATAAAGTTTATTTTTTAGGAGTGTAACCGAATCAGTGGAAAGGGAAATTTTATATTACCTTTTTTTTTTTTTTTTTTGCAGAATCAGGGATTAAACTCAGGCCCTTGCCAGGGAAGCGCTGATTCTACTGAGCCATCTCCCCAGCCCATATATTACCTTTTGATGCTCATTAAGCCAATATATGTTTTTGAAAACTGTTACAAGAGGAAAGTGACGCTTATCACATAGCCTGGGTAGCACAGTAGCTGCATCCTGGCCATGTCACCTATTTATGTAAATCTGAGAGTCTCAGAACCGTAATTACCCTAAAGCATCCCCCCCATTCCAACTGAGGTTACAAAATACGTGTTATATTTTAGATACCTGTGGAAAGCATAAAAAAGAGGACCAAGAGCCTCCTGAAGGTAGGCCAGTGAGCAGGTCCTTGGAAGGTCAGCCTTGCCCAAGTAACACAGGCACAAAGGGAAATCAGAATTAATTCCTGTTATTCATTGTAATTTTAACTAATTCAGGAAATAAAATTTTCTGACTGTCTTCTAAACTTCCCTCTAATTTATAACATATTTAATTGAGAGCAATTACTCTGCTGGCATGGTGACACATGACATTGTGATTTCCATCACTCAGAAGGTGGGACAAGAAGACCCAGAGTCAGTGGTCAGCCTGTGAGACAGAGTAAGACACCATCTCAACAAAACAGGGACAATTACTGCATAGTTCTAGAAGAGCCTGATAATGGGATAAAATTGGTATTTGGTGTTGAGGTTGGTAATACTTTACCTCCAATGAATATAACTTAAGAATTCTATGTGTTTAAAGACTGCACTGGGGCCGAGGAGATGGCTCAGTGGAATAAGCGCTTCCCTGGCAAGCACAAGGGCCTGAGTTCAATCCCCGGTTCTGCCAAAAAATAAAAAATAAATAAAAAATAAAAGACTGCACTGAAAAGTATATGAAAACCTGTTGATCCCATTTGTACACACTTTTTAATTGAATGAACAGAATAGTAATAAAAGGGTTGTAATAGAGGAAAAATGAGTAGTGATGATAATTTTCTAAATTTTCATGTGATTGTGTTCTGCTAACACCACTCTCAGGGAACAAACGCAAAGCATAGTCAACACTTTGTTCTTCCTCTTGTGCCCTTGGAGCTGAAATACAAAACCAGTGCATAATAAAGCATGTCAGCACATCAGTGATTACAGTAATGTGGCCCTGTGTGGGTGTAGCAAGTAATTATATCGGTGGAACTCACACATAAACACTTTTCAAGTTGACTTTGAAAGTCCATTGCTTGTGGCCTAAGGACTTTCTCTCATAGCTGTAATACTCAGCCCTTTGTCAAAGGATAAATTATGAAGCTTGTCGAAATTTTTCTTGGCTAACACTAAAAGATGTGACTAAGACTAGATTATCGACCACAGTTAATGATATCACTCTTCTACCCCTGCTACCGTTGGATCAATGATCTAAGAGACTATGCTTGCCATCTTATTGGCTGATTGTACTTCCGTGTTGTACCCGCCTCATGATGTTTCTCCATAAAACTGCCTTTGAGAGGCGGGGCTCATTGGCCACCGTTTGGGACCCCTCCTGTCTCTCAGGACCTATTCCTAGTCCCCATTCCCCCATTCCTATTCCCCATTCGTTTTCCCTGGTAAATTTTTCTACCCTTAAAATTTTTTTTTTCTTGGAAGTAAATGCTAGTATTTCCTAGGTGTTTGTGTTAAAGAAAAAGTCCTTATACTCTGAATTCCTCCAAAAATTAGATCATTATATACGACCTGTTTGAAAACTACCACATGGTATTTCTTTGCAGTTCAGAGTTTGGTTGTGAGATTTATTTTTTTAATAATTTTATTAAGAAACAAATAGCAATGAGACAGTTTCAAAACCTATTACTAGCACAGTTTCAGTAATTAATACATTGCATATTGTTGTCTTAGTGATTATTCGTTGTACAAGATACAGACATGATATCCTGTCCACAAACACTATTAGAACAAATCTCTATTCATTGAATTAAGAGAATGCAGCTGTATATCTATCCTATTTTAAATATACAGATGCAAAATGGTCGTTCATTTATATCCCCCTTTTTTGGTTAGTTTCGTCAGAGAAGGGGTGAGATTTATTTTTAAATGTAACAAAAGTTTCCCCAATTACCATCCTTTAAAACTCAATGTAAGGTAAGTAAGAGGTTAATAATTCTGTGGTGGTGCGGCTTGGTGTCTCGCTTCTGTGGTGATAAGTGTGTTGTTGCTGCTTAGTCATAATTTCAAGAAATTACAATGAAGTAACTGTGTTAGCTTAAATAATTTTATCTCTTCATGGTTCAATGAAGATAGAAGCAATAAAGGGTTGGAGGGGTTGTTTTGGTTTTGTCAGCGTGAAGTTTGAGGCAGGCCACTCCTTTCCCTGTCAGACCCTCAAATACAGCCTTTGACCACCACCTCTGGTT
The DNA here is from genome assembly GCF_000260255.1 of Octodon degus. Taxonomy (NCBI): domain Eukaryota; kingdom Metazoa; phylum Chordata; class Mammalia; order Rodentia; family Octodontidae; genus Octodon; species Octodon degus. The sequence continues at coordinate 30,264,190 of NW_004524580.1, read as the reverse complement.
TTGACTCATTTTTGACCATTGAAAGGTAAAATGATAAGCATATGCCATTAGTTCCCACTGTACACATCACATAGTACCTAATCTGACTTCAGTAAAATAATCCATGTGTTCTATAATTAACACACTAATATATTAAAATTGTTACTGCACAATAGAGGATTTTTTCTTTAAAGTCCACCCTTATTTCCGGAATATATTTGGAACACTGACACTGAAACTGCACAGTTGATTCACTGTTGCAACCTGCCAAACCCACTGTCATCTGTAGCAAGTCAAACACCTAGATTTGAGACTTTTCACTTTTTTTTTTGTAATTGTGTGTTCACTTACTAAGGAAATACACCATGGCTTAGATTTTATGAGGCCACCTGTTAATGGGATGAGTGACTTGTGATCACTTCTTTGGGAATGAGAGGGGAAATCTGCATTTTACTATCACAAGTTCAGTGCAGAATGTGCTGCTTGTCCAAACACTGGAGGCCCCTTCCTGTCCCTGACAAATCGGAAAGCCCTTTCTTGTCCTGGTAACTCCCTCGAGTGTTATTTTGTCTTGCTTTCCTGTTTAGTCATCAGTACACTGATTCCTGGGATCTAGTCATGTGTTTGAGAAAGATCATGGTTTATGCTTCACTTTATCCCTCAGAGAGGGCCAAATGGATATAGATGTGTCATTTAATGTCATCCATTCCTCTTTTTGTCTGTGTTGTCAACAATTTTGGTAGCAGAAATTTCCTTTTGCAGTGACCTCCCTGGCAGATGATGAGTTGCCAATAAAAATGAAGAACAAACAAGAAGAACAGAGTATCACCTAGGAAGTTTTCTTTGGAGTTCTCAGTGTCTATCCCTACTAGTTGTCAATTAAAAGACTAGGATATCTGGCTTGTACCAGTACTACATTTATGGGCCCTTATAATTAATTAGGTGGAACAAATAGCACTTAAATACCATACGGTGGAGATACTTACTGTTCTAAAAATCACTCATCTTGAAATGAGGAATTAGTTTTAGCAATAAAACTATTAAAACTAAAGCATAATTCATAATCTGGGATCCATTTAGCTCTTCATTTCTCCATTTTATGAGAACTCTAAATTTTTGAGAGTTCTATTAAGGACCAACATTGGGATGAGCATGCTGTTTATTAAAATGCTGACTCACATCATTTTATTTGTCTTGGAGAACGATGCTACAGTCATCCAGTGACCTTTTTTCCTTCAGTGTTGGCTTCCAAAATAGCCGCAGATGAACTTCACCTTAAAAGCTTTTATAGGGCTGATGAAATAGCTCAGTGGACTAAGTGCCTGCTTAGGCAAACACAGGGACCATGGTTCGATCCCCAGCACCACATGCCTTGCCTGCCCTGCCCCCAGGCACACAGAGCTGGCCACCAAGACCAGGTTTGGTGGTGCACACTTGTAATCCCAGCACTGGGGAGGCTGAAAACGGGAGGATCACTACAAATGAGAGCTGTGTAGTGAGACCCTGTACCAAATATATTTAAAAAGAAAAAGCTTGTATATGTACTCATGTATATTTGATTTATTTTTCTATTTTTTGTTTTGTTTCATATTTTGTTGTTTTGAGTCAGGGTCTTGCTGCGTAGCTCAGACTGACTGAACTCTCATGTAGCCCAGGATGGCCCCAAACCCATGGGCTTCCTCCTACCTCAGCATCCTAACTGCTGGGATTTCGGGTTTACACCATGCTCATCTCACACATGTACAGTTCATATAGCTCCTAATTTGGGGCCAGCATAATTTAACCTAGTAACATTTATACCATACTTTTATTAATGGTCTGTTAACTCTTTATGTGTTTATGTTAGGAATACTATCTGTGATGTTCCATTTTCCTGAAAAATGCATTTGTCTGCATAATTGACTTTCTTTTTTTTTTTATTTTATTTATTTATGCGTGTGTGTGTGTCTGTGTGTGTGTGTGTGTCCAGCTCAGCCCACCAGGGGGCGGGGCTGGCTGGCATGTAGTGCTGGGGGATTGAACCGCGGTCCCTGTGCTTTGCTTAGCTTGTTCTAGGTAGCTGCTTTAGACCACTGAGCCATCTCACCAGCCCCTAATTGACTTTCATGTAATTTATTTGTTACAAATAAAGTTATCAATAAATAACTAAATTTAGAAATACTGAAACCTGAATTTCCAAATTTGAATTTCTCTATTATAGTAGGAACCTCTTATCTGACTTGATGTGGACTAGTAATTTCTTTAAAAAACAAGTCAGTTAACTCATAAAATTGTTCTATAGACATACCTGCGGATCTTATTTTAATTTGTGACATACGTAGTACATAAAAATTCCTTTGCCGGGCTGTAGAGATGGCTCAGTGGAATAAGTGCTTGCCTGGCAAGCACAAGGGCCTGAGTTCAAGCCCTGGTTCCACAAAAATAAATAAATAAATAAAAAATAAAAATAAGTAATTAAATAATTTAGGGGCTGGTGAGATGGCTCAGTGGTCCAAAGCACCTACTTAGAACAAGCTTAGCAAAGCACAGGGACCTCGGTTCAATCCCCCAGCACCACATGCCAGCCAGCCCCGCCCCCTGGTGGACTGAGCTGGCCACACACACACACACACGCACATAATAAAAAATTTTTTTAAAAAAACTCCTTTGCCAATCTTGACATTGGACTGTTTTTATCCTTAGGTTTTAAGTTCAACTATGGGTATTGTACCTCTTTTTTTTGTTTTACTTGTGTTCTTTTTCGCATGAGTAGCAACCACAATAAAAAGTCATCAATAAAAACAGTATTCTTAAAACATCTAAATTCAGAGTACATCTAGATTTTGTTGATTTTTGTTTTACCTTTTATAATTGTGTGACATTGAGAGATGTTTTGTTTTAATGTAATGGCTGGGATTAAATATATTGCCCACAGGAGACCAAATTAAGGGAATTACAGAGCCTTTAATAATTAATCAATTAATAATTCAATAATTAGCCGAGGACTACTGTGCTCCCCTCCCCATCTGGGAAAACACAAAAGGCCCAATTTTCTTTCTCCGCCTGCTTTTGTAGTTTCTTTGTTGCTATGGGGTCACAGCAGGAATGTGATGCCCCTGTATCTATAGGTGCGAGGTCTTCAGTGAAGGAATTTATGGTTAAGTGTGGCCAAATAGTCTGTCTCTCACTGCCCCAACTAAATGGGTCCTGTCTCCTCCTGATCTCCTGTTTGTGAAGTTCTGACAGTGCAGGGGAGTGAGGAATGGGGTAATTCAGACAAGGCTCCTTCTATGTAAATACTTCAGGCAGGGGTCAGATGAAATTGATTCTGTCTCAGTTTCTTCTACTTGTAAAAGTGAATAGGTTATGATGCTGGATGCCATCCCTTATGTTACATTTATCCTGACTTGCCAGCAACTTGTCATTGAGACTCTTGCACACTTACATTTTGTCACCTTACACACTAAGAACTGTGTTACACTGCTGAGCTAACAGTAGCTCCCTAAGTGGAACCCTGCTCCCTCTCGTGCGTATGCACAGCGCACGTGGGAGCACACTAGAGAAACAGCTCTTGCCTCTGCTGTGGGGGAAGGAAGAGTCTGGGGCCAGGTCAGTTTAGAAGGCTTCTGTGTGCTGTACTCCCTGCAGTTTAAATTATATGTGAGATGTCCATTCTTATGTGCTTGAAAACAACAAAATGCAAGAGAAAAAGATAATTCAAGAAATTAATCTCACAAAGTGAAAACACACTGAAAAATAGTACCCTTTGCCATTCGGACAGGTCACTGTTGCAAGATTGTTTTTGTCTAAAAATAAGAAAAAGTTTGAGCTTTTTCTAGTATAATCAGAAAAAGGAATATGGGAGGGGAATATGAGATGCAGTTAATATGGAAAGCTGATTGACCATATTTATGTGCTAATGATGAACACATTGGTAAATTGAGCTGGCAGCTCATCCCTGGGTATCTACCTGGCAGGTGTGTGCCTGTGTGTGTGTAGACTAAAGGATGTTATTTGCTAGTATTAGATATGTGTACAAGAAGGTTTATAGTGGCATTACTGGTAATGCTCAAAACTTGGAAACACTCCATGTCTGTCAGCAGTAGGAGTGTAGATAATACATCATGCTGTGTTTGACTCACAGAATAATGTACACAGAACCTCATGAGAAAAGACATCAAAACAACTACATAGCATATGATATTAACTAACAGGCGAAAGTCAGCTTTGCTGTCAGTGTTGTGGGCACTTCTTGTGAAAGAGCAAAGGAAGGAGCGCCTGGGAAGGAGGGAGAGCCCAGAGCCCCTTGACGGTTGTAGAGACCTCGGGTGTGGGTGCTGCTCTCTCTGAGCACATTCTGTTTGGCTTTTGTGTTCCAGCTCCGTACACTATATTGTGCATGATACACTTTTTAGAAATGTGGCTGTAGGGCTGAGGAGATAGCTCAGCATTCTAAGCGCCTGCCTGGCAAGCACAAGGACCTGGCCGGGTTCAATCCCTGTACCACATGCCCTGCCAGTCTCCATGCTGAGCCAGCCACCGAAACTGGACGTGGTGGCACATGCCTGTAATCCTAGCACTGGGGAGGCTGAGACAGGAGGATTGCTATGAGTCTGAACTGCATAGTAAGACCCCGTACCAAATACCTAAATAAATAATAGAAATGTGACTATATCTGATGGAACTAGTGGGAAGATGAACCATCTAGTAAAGTCACAAATTGAGTCAAGCCCCACAGAAATACTTGAGAAAGGTTTCATTAAGCATTCTATTAAAAGGGAGATAAGACTTAATGAGTTAAATTGTACCATCTGTAGCTAATTTAGTCAGGATAACTTTTTGGCCCAGTTTGTTGTATCTTGCATGCTTAATGCTTAGATTTATGCGACCACTGAGGATTATTGATAACCATTTAATTATAAACCATAAATCATCTTTATTCTACCTCCCTGAAAAGTGCTCTCGATTACCCTGCTCTTGTTTAAGTTTGTTTTTAAAACAGCATCAGTTCTATTTGGGATAAAATACTGCTTGAAAATGAGACAGAACATGGATCTTTGCACACAAATAGACTTCATTGGTTGACCTAATTTTATATATCACTACCCGCGTTTGTACCATTTTGTTTCCTTCATTTGAAGAAGGGACATCATAAAAATGTTCTTGTATGTATTTGCACAGTTTATATAATGTCCAACAAAAAACCCATACATAGTAAAATAGGCTTCTGGTATTCACTGCATTTGGAAGAAAAATTTAGTTTTACCTCAGTAGTGCTCCAGTGTGGGCAGCGAGCGCATTACCATGCACACGGCACTGAAAGAAGGGCTTTGCCGCGGCGCCATTAATCTGCCCGCTCACTGCAGGGGAAGAAACGCGGTTGCCAGCCCTTCAGTGTATGTGATCCTTTCTTCAGTTAAGTTGTGTTTCCTTTTTGTTTAATGTATTTGGTGCAGGGTCTCACTATGCAGCTCGGACTCGTAGTGGTCCTCCTTTGTTCAGCCTGTTGGGCCAGCACAGCATGTGATGCTGGAGATCAAACCCTGGTCCTTGGGTCGCTGAGCTATCTTGCCAGCCCTTGTAAGTGTTTCCTTTTATTGGAAATTTGGATGCAAACTATTGATTTGAAAAGAGTATACTTCTGATAGTTAACATAGGTAATTATGAAAAAATTTGTATTACATTGTATGTAACAGTATTTTAAAGTATGAAATGCTGTGATTTTTACCTGAAAGAAAAATAGTTAAAATGACGTAGCTTGACACAGCACACCATTATCTAATGTCAACTTTCTTTGAAATGAATTTCTGCCTATGTGTATTATTGAATTTATATATATGAAGTTTTTTTAAACAATTTTACAGTCCTAAAATGACTCGTGTAAAACAGAAGAAAAGTCAGTAACAGCGTAGTCTGCTGTGCTGAGGCCCTCATACGTGAAGCATGCACCCCACAGTGCTGTGTCCCAACCCTGAAGGTGTTCAGTTCCTAAGAGCCACATTCCAGGGATACCTTGCCACCTTCTGTCTCACTGTGCCAGAATGCCATGCAGTGGCCACAGGAGACAGCGGGGCTGACACAGCAGTGGCCGCCAGGCAGGGTGACAAGCAGAATTTCATCAGTGAGTCCTGCTCGCTGAGTGTAGCTGCCAAGGAGGGCACCCATCTGTCTGTAGCTGTCCCCCATGGCTGCTCGAGGTCCTGCTGAAGAAGGGAGCCAGACAGAAGTCACATGGCCAGCAACCAGCCATTGGGATGGAGAGTCACAAGTAGGGGTACCTAGGAGAGGAGGTGGTCCTCACATCCTGCTGCCTCTGACTGGGAAAGAGCCAAGCCACCACTGGCGCCATGTTGCCCCAGGCCTGGTGGATGGATGATCCTTAGATGATTGCCGGGGTAGGAAGGCTGTCTGAGGAGTGACCTAAAAGCTTCCGGATTTAGCCCACAGAGGAAAGACGTGTATAAGTTCTCCGTTCGCCAAGAATAAGTTTGGTAAAGCTTGAGTTCTTAGAGCTGTTTTCCCGGTTCCCAGCATAGTGTTGTAATTTCCTTCAGAAGATATGTATTATGTAAAAATGCCTACTTACAACCTGTGCTAATAATTGTGAATACAATGATGGACATGTCATGTTTTGCTAGTGATTTGGCAAGCATATTTAACATAATCCTACTCTTTTATAGGATTTGGAACTTGGAAGGAAGGCAAACAGCTCATTTTGTTCTTCATTCCCCTGGAATGAGTGTGTGCTGGCATCCTGAGGAGAATTTTAAGGTTATTCTTTATGACTTTTATCCAACTGAAAAGAAAACCTAGATACAGCATGTACACCCACCTAGGAGAGAAACCCATCCCTTTCCTACCCAGAGTCCAAATGGCACGATACATTTGTGTTAGTCTAGAGGTCCAGACAAGATTCTCTAAAACTGGCAAAGTTTTCGACAGCCATCATCTGCAAATGGCAGTTATTCAAAGTTCATTTTTTCCTCACCCTTGGGCAGATTATAGTCTAAAACTCATGTCCAGGTAGTCTGGTAGCAGCAGTGTACAGTTAAAAAGAAAACAAAACGTTACACCGTGTCCCCAAATGCATATAAAGGGAGAACTTTGGCTGCATAAGGAGAATTTGCCCTGGCCACAGGGGTGTTCATTTCCATCCAGAAGAGAGCTTTGCAAAGTATCACCCAGCATGAGTTCTCATCAGCTGGCCCTAACGTTTGTTGCATTGGGAGAACAGTAGCTGTTCACAGTGGTTTATTTACCAGGAGCTTGAGCACTGCTGAGTGTTAAGCCTCTGTAGAAAGCCAAACATGCCATGTTCACCTTCAGCTTACGCCCTAGCTGCTGTCCAGAGCTCCTGCCCATGCCATGTGCCTCACTCTTACAGCCCCCTTCACATTGTCCATCCGCCCTTGCCCTCCACTGACTATTCCTTCCTCAAGTTGATATAAAAGTTGATTTTGTGTTGTTGAAGCAAAAATACAGTATTCAAGTATGCCAGGCCAGAGTATTTTCTATCTTCTTCCAACCGCTTGGGTTGATAATCCCCACTTTACAGAGAAGGACAGCAAGGTTCGGCTGAACACCCTGCCCAGAGCTCCAGGGCCAGGAAGTGAAAGAGCTGGTATTGGAACCCATGCAGCCTGGTTCAGGAGTTCTTTTTTGGTTGGTGTTTGTTTGTTTGTTTGTTTGTTGGTACCAGGGATTGAACTCAGGACCTTGCGCTTGCCAGGCAAGCACTTATTCTACTAAGCCATCTCCCCAGCCAAGAAGCTCTTGTTCTTAACTACTGTGTTCTTCTGTCCTCCTACACAGGCGTGTCTTTTGCTCCCCAACTTTGAACATGTAAGAATTGGAGCCAAAGAAATGGGGAATTGGAGACATGTAGAGATGGCTTGTTCTCCACAGGCTCAAGATCAACTGTCCCACATAAAAGGAAAAACATAGAAACTAGCCTTTTCACACCTTTATTTCTAAATCTTTGGCTCCATTGCCTACAAAACTTTAGTTCTGCTTTCCTTGGCCCTTGGTCTAACCATAATCTCACTCCATGACCACTAGTACTATTACTGGGCCACACTTGCAGTGGCCTTTCACTTCCTTCATAATCCCAGGCCAACCCTTTACATCACTGGTCAAACTTCTTGCCACTCCAAGCTACACTACCCTGTTCTTAAACAAATTTGTTTCTTTATATAGCAAGCTCTTTTCAGGCTGTGTATTTGTGAGTTGCTCCCAGGATTAGTTCTGGTGATACTGTACTATTACTGTAATAGGGGATAAAGAACTAAATAAGATCTCTACTTTTTTAAGTTTCACACTGAATTCTAAAGAACAAAACCATGTAAATGCAACAACACAGATACTAAGGGTTTGTTTTAGTTGCTTTGCTTGTTGCTGATACAAAATAACAAACACCTACAGTTAAAAGAGGGGAGGTTTATTTAGCTTACAGTTTACAGAAGTTTCAGTCCATATTCAGCTGGCTCCAAGACAGGGTAGCACAGGGCAGAGGGGCACAGTTTATGGTGGCTGAAGACTATAAAAGCAACAACCTACAGACAGAGGACTCTTCCTGCCACTTACATAGTTTGCAGGCCACCTTCCCCGGGGTGCACACCCTTAATCCTAACATTGGACCAAGAATCGCCCACAAACTCTAGATTTGGCCACCTCTGAAAAGCCTGCCCCTCCGAAGACTCTTGCACATCCTTTTATGCAAAAAAACATTTAGTCTATCTCTAAGAGTTCCCAATGTCCAGTTTCAAACTTTTCTTTGCTAAAAAGTCCAAGGCCCACATCTCCTCTGAGTTTTAAGGCGAACTCTTATCTGTGAGCCCTTACGCAGATGAAAGTTAAACACTTCCGCATACGTTCTGTGGCTCAAGATAGGCTTTTCCATTGCAAAAGTTACAAACAGGGATATACAAGAATGGGACCGAAGCAAGTCCAGAATCCAACAGGGCATGCATTAAGTCTTGTAGTTCACTGTGTGGCATCTGAGGTAATCTGTGCCAAGATGCGAACTCCAAAGGGCTTGTGCCTCCATTCCTGTGGCAGTTCTGGTGGTTGGAGCTCCCGTGGCTCCTCTTGGGCTGACTCTGCTCCCTCCTTGTAGTTTTTCTCAGATGATCCACATTCCTGGTTTCTCCAGATTTCTGAGGACTCTACTGCACTGTTGGCTCCACACCCCACCACCCCACCCAGCTTCATGCATTGTCCTCTCGGGCATACCGCCAGGGCTCCCAGGCCTTCTGAAATTGGAGTGGAAGCCTCCCTGACCTCACAGCTCTTCCATTCTGCATGCACCTAAAACCAGCCCCATGTGGATGGTGCCACGGTCTGCTGCCAGCTAGAGCAGTAGCCAGGCTTCCCTCTCTGGGCTGTAGGGGTTGAGTGCCTGGATTACTTTGCACTCTGAATCTAATTCTGAGGAACAAATTCTTTAGGCCCCTGCCATTCTAGAACCTGATGCCTGAGGCTTTCTCCTTAAACCAAAGTCTATCAGGGTTTTTTTTTTGTTGGGGTTTTTTTTTAATGCATTTTCTTTTCCAGAATTTTATTTACTTTTTTTTTTTTTTTCCTGTATTTTTGGTTGGTTTTAGGGAAGGCCTGTAGAGTGTTCAGGGTCTCTACTAGATCGGACTCGTAGTGATCTGCCTGTTTACAGTCCAGAGAGCTGGGATTACAGGCGCGTCACCACTCCCAGTCTCTCATCTATCAGTTTTACAGTTTTGAGGCTGCAGAGAGTAGAATCCTGCTGCTTCCTCTGATGCCCTCAGGCCATCTTTTATATTCTTCTGTTCTTTCTTAGTAATCAAGATCTCTCCTCTGCTGTTGCAGTCCACAGCTTTACTGGAGTTTCCTTTCTGGCCAAATTCACAACATTGTAAGTCACTCTTCTGGGCTCTTCACTCTTGTTTCTCAACATAGATCTGGCCATAACCTCAACCTTCAACTTCCTTGAAATTTCTACAGGATTAGTCTGCCACCCTTAATCTCAGTCTCAGGCAAAGTCTGGACATGAGCAAAATGCAGACAAACTTTCTGCCAAACCATAACACATATCATCTGGAGTGCAAGAGCCAGTGCAGTCCTTCCCAGCAAAAACCTCCACAGCCCGACCTTTCCTGGCAGTGTTTCATTCAGCCTTCTGGTCTTTTGGGCTGTGACCAGAGTCTCCCATACGAAACAGCCAAAGGCATTCCAGCTCTACGTTTTCAGCCAGCATCTCCCTCCCCTTTCAAAACTTCCCACAAACCATTCCCAAAGGATCTTCAACCACATGGGCAGGTACAATGACGACAACCCCACTTCTCTGGTTCCAAATTCTGATTTAGTATTTTTCTAATTACTGAGGCAAAATTTCCAGCACCCAAAGTTAAAGGGGAAAAGATTTATTTACCTCACAGTTTGTAGAGCTTTCAGTCCATAATTTCACCCAAAGCAGGGTGGCACTTGGCAGAAGAATGCTCATGGCATCAGAAGATAGCAAAAGCAACAAAAACAATTGCTGTCCCTTATATTTATGCAGGCTACCCACTGTAGGGTAGGTGTGGCATTCAAGCCTAATCTCAGCATTAGACCAAGAATCTATCACAAAATGATTCAGATACCTCCAAAAAGCCTGTCCCCCATAACCACATGAGGCTGGGCGGGGGGGCATCCAGACACAAACCATAACAGTGTTGGAATAAAGTAATGTGTTTAGTAGAATAGTGACACAGAGAAGGACCAATCAGGTGTTCTCACCGTGTTTCTGGAGGACCCACCTCAGACAGCAGAAGTGGGCTCTCCGAACCTGGGATTCCGTGCATGTCACTGCTCTGCAGACGCTCTGGCCTTCAAGCAAAAGCATTCTGACTCTGGGCAGGTTCCAGTGTGAAACCTGATGCCCAGATGGGATCTATTGTCATTGTACCTGAATGACATGTTCTCATTTATTCACATGAAATGTATAGGCATCCATTATACCTATACGAATCCAGGTCCTAAATTTTATTTTATGCCTAGATTTCTGTACTCAAGCAGTGAGTCTACTTAAAACAATGGAGAATTCTACCAAAATGTTAGTATCACCCCATTAAATACAATAAGCTAGTTTTTAACCTAGATAAGAAATTAGAACATACATTTATTTGTTTGTTTGTTTGTATTTTAGGGAATTGTCTACAGGGTGTTCAGGGTCTCACCACTAGATCAGACTCATAGTGATCCGCCTGTTTACAGCCTCCCAGGAGCTGGGATTACAGGTGCACACCACCACGCCCAGTCTCGATTGCCCTTCTCAGGGCACCCTGGGAACAGGGCCAGCATGGCAGGCCTGGGCATCAAACCCCCGTCCCTAATCCACTGAGCTATTTGGCTGGCCCCAAGAACATTTATTAAGAACTGCCATTCCCACATTTATATATTAATGCTTAACTTGTTATTATTTCAAGCTTTTTTTCCATATGCTTTAAGTTTTTATTTTTCCTCTAAAGATGCCCCCCTCTCCCATGTCCTTTTTATATTTTCATGACTTCCAAATGTTTGGAAGTCTCTGTTCTGAATCATATAAACTCAGAAACCTGAAGTTACCTTTAGTTCTTTCCTTCCCATACACACTTTGCTCATTGTTAATTTTCCCTTCATTGTTACGTGTTCTAGGTGTCCCTCTCTTCGTTGAGCTCCGTCTTCCCCTTCCTGTTCTCAGAGCTAACTCATACAAACCTCAGCTTGTTTCTGAAATCCTGCGCTCGCTCCTCCTGCCTACTCAACTAATACTCTTGAAAGTTCTACTTTCTTATGTCGCCTGCAGCCTCAGAGACCAGCACACAGGGAGTGGCTAAGAACGTGGACTGGGGTTACCTGCCTGGAGCACAGTGACATTGGAACCCTCAGGGTGACCCTCAGCAAGTTACCTAAACTCTCACTTCCTTATTGTATATGGTGTGTAACTGTGAAGTGCGCTCTCATTTGTCAGATCCTTTAAAAGGCACGAGGTGAGCAGCCAACACCAAGTACCTCACCTTGTCAGTTGCCGTCGCAGCCCTCACCGGGCAGCCACAGCAGACCAAACCCAGAAGTCACATTCTGACCACAGTCTGGGTGAGAGTGAGACAGGGAGGGAGACATCCCTGTTACCTACATCCTACAGTTCTTTGAAATCACCTGAATCACAAACTGTACAGAGGAGCCTTATAATCTGGAAAGCATGAAACAATGTCAGCTAACAGCTTAAGGTGTATCTTTTTTTTAGACAGGGTCTTGTCATGTAGTTAGGATGGACTTGAACTCACTCTGTAGCCCAGGATGGCCTCAAACTCCTGGCAGTCCTCCTCCTTCAGCCTCCCTTGCACTGGGATGACAAAGTTGTGCCACCATGCCTGGTTCCATCTTTTATTTTTAGTTCTTTTATTTTTGATTTGAAATTAGGCATGATTCATATGATGCTTCCAATGCAGATTATGTATTTGCAAATTCATTTACTCATTAAAATTTGTCTGTAGCCCAAAATCAGAATTCACACCACTTTTTAGATGTGCCGCAGGTACTGTGCAGTCAGCCCCGCCTGAGGCAGAACAAAACAACATTCTGCCCTACACTAACAATAAGATGGGGCTAGCGAGATAGCTTAATGGACTAAAGCACCTACTTTGGCAAACGCAGAGACTACTGTTCTATTCCCAGTACCACATGCCACACCAGCCCCACCCAAGGGTGGGCTGAGCCAGCCACAGAGTCCTGGCATAATGGTCCACGCCTGTAATCGCAGCGCTGGGGAGGTTGAAAGCAGGAGGATCACTATGGGTCCAAGCTGTATAGTGAAACCTTGTGACAACCAAATACATTAAAAATAGAGTGTTGCTGCAATCTGTTCAGTGCAGCACAGCTTACATCGCTGCACTTTTTCTTGGTAATGTCACTATGCACAGGGTCTGTCAAGCACCTTAAGTGCTGCCTGGGAAGATACTGGAGTTGGCTGAGCTGTTTTCAGGCCTGCACTGCTGTCACCTGTTTGTGTTACACAGCTGTCTCAACAGAAACACAAAGCAACACATGGAACAGGTAGCAGCTGTGCTGTAAGGAGCCAGGCAGGGGGGCGCGTGCCGGCAGTCCCTGCATTAGGAAGCCGAGGCAGGAGGAGCATGAGTTGAGGCCAGTGTGGGCTCTGCCGTAGGAGCCTGCTAAGAGGCTCTGGGGAGCCTAATCCTCCCTTTCCCCAAGAGTCATCATTCAAGAGCTCTACAGAAGAGAGAAATTTTCACAGCCTTCTCTGCGCATCAGCAGCTCACACACTCCGTTGAGGCGGTCTGTTCCAGTCTTCCCACCACCGCATACACCAGGCCGTGCTGCCCTAACACTTTTTTCATATTGTCATAGTTTATTAATCAAGATTTATCTTAGGAATTTTTGCACTAGATATAACATTTCACAGATAGATTAATTTATTGAACATCTTAGCAAGATCTTAAAATAAAGGAATTCATCAAAAAAAAAAAAAAAGGAATTAGTCATGAGAGGCTACTCTGGGTCAGGTGCTGACTGGGCACTTCACCTACCTCTGTCCGTCACCACAGCCCCTGCAGCGGCTGTGGTTCACATCTATTCTAGGAACGAAGCTGCCGGTCATATGACGGAGCCCTTTGGATTTTTTTTTGGGGGGTGGAGGGTTGGTTTAGTTTATTTGTGCAGGGTCTCGCTACACAGCTTGAACTCAGTGATCCTCCTGTTCTCAACCTCCCCAGTGCTGGAATTACAGGCATGCACCACCACGTCCAGACTCAAACACTGGCTCAGCATGCCAGTGGGAGCAGGGCTAGCACAGCATGTGGTACCAGGGATCGAACCCCGGCCCCTGCACTTGCCTAAGCAGGTGCTTAGTCCGCTGAGCTATCTCACCAGCCCTGGAGTTCTTTGTTTTTAAATGGGAGTAGCTGTCTGCTCTCAGACCCGCCTGTGATCTTCCTTGTGCCAATCTGCCTCCCACTGGGTACAGATTTCCTGGGTAGGGAGGTGTGACAGAAGTGGAGTGCTTGCCTCTACTTTGTAGGCACAGTAACTGCCTCCTCCCAGGAGCAAAGCTTGGGCCAAGCTCTTTGACCCAATATCACATCCCTCGTCACTTAACTCTTGAGCTTAGCTCTCTTCAGTCCCCTCTGGCCACTGTTCTCTATGATTTTGTTTATAATTGGTGGCAGGTTTTGGGTTTGTTTGTTTTTTTAATTTTAGGGAAGGGTCTATGGGGTGTCCAGGACTCGTAGTGATCCACCTGTTTACAGTCTCCCAAGTGCTGGGATTACAGGCACGCGCCACCACGCCGCCTTTGGTGGCAGCTTTGTACATAGCCTTCACTTATTTCACTGTGTTTGATCTTGCGCGTGTTAAGCACAGTACGCAATGTATTGCTTCTCAAGTTGGGTTATGAGATAAGTAGCTAAGCTCTCTTTGCTTTTTCTGTCTCACAGCTAATGGTGGCAGAGAAGAATGGAGCAATCCGGTTTTACGATCTTGTGACCCATCAGGCTGTTTTGTCTCTTGAATCAGAACAGATACCTTTAATGTCAGCACACTGGTGTTTAAAAAACACCTTCAAGGTTGGGGCAGTTGCAGGAAATGATTGGCTGATATGGGATATCACTCGGTCCAGGTACTTCCTCTCAGTGTCTCTCTAACTTAATCTTGCTAAATGATCCATGGGGATGTTTATGTACCGGGGCCCCATAGAGTGAAAATAAGTGTCTCGGGCAGAAGCGCCAGAGCTGTGGGGTTTGACATGACTGCATTACCCACTGCTTTAGGAGAGACCCAGAAAGGGCAGCGCAGGGCAAGAGCCATGGCCTGAGCAACACCTTTTTTTTTTTTTTTTTTTTTTTTTTTGTGTAACCAAGGATTGAACTCAGGCCCTTGCGCTTACCAGGGAAGCACTTATTCTACTGAGCCATCTCCCCAGCCCTGGGCAACACTTACTTACACTTTTAGAAACAGAACTGGCCCACTGAGCATTGGTGCCCTGGAGAGACGTGTGTCTCACACTACATCTGCTTTGATTGAGAACCACTTGGAATGTTGTTGTTTCGTAGGGTTTTTGAGTCAAGGTTTCACTAGCTAGTTTGAGCAGGCCTTGAATGCTCTATGTAGTCCATGCTGACCTCAGATTTGCAGTAATCCCCCTGCTTCCGCCTACCAAGTATTGGGATCACAGGCGTGCACCACCAGGCTTGACTTGGAATCCTGTTGCTGCTACTGTCATCCTGATTACATAGATGTCAGCAAGAAATGCATTTTTAAAGCAATGAATAGCAGTGGTGAAGGGGCGGGAACAGCCTTGAGGCCGGCTTTGCAGGGCCACCAAACACTCAGACCCTTGTCATTGGGCCCCTAAAGAGAAAATGACTTTAAAACCTGGAAATAATGTATCTCGTTGAGTCTTGAAACGTAATTCACAATATACAAAACTCTGCTTTCCAGTTATCCTCAAGAGACGCGGCCCGTGCACATGGACCGAGCTTACTTGTTCAGGTAATGCACGTGTTTGTTGGTGTTTCCATTGCATTTTTTACATTGCGCCACTGAACTGTTTCCTAGTCCTCACTTCTACACTTGACCTCTTTTTTTCCCTCATTGTTTCATAAGATTTATTTTAAGGGTTAACTCACTTTCTCAACTAAGTCTCTGCTTTTGTTTTCTGGAGTTAACAAGGAGTGAATTTGTTTTCTAAATATTTTCTTTACAAAACTTCATAGTTCACAGAAGCAATATTCCCACTCGAGTACCTCCTTAGCAGTTCCGAGCACACCTGCTTCCTGCTGGCCCGGGCTGGAGGGACTTCAGCTGCAGCAGGCCCCCACTGATGTATCTGCCTCCCTCTCGATGAGAATGTGCACTTAGCACGTATCTGCTACATGCTGGCTTTTTCACTTCAGTTAACTTTTTGTTCTTTTCTGTTTATTTTTTATAGTATTCCATTGTATAAGTTATTAAGCTGCTTTCAGCTTTAAATAACCAGAAAAACAAATAACAGGCTAAAACTAATAGAACATTATAGTGCCATTGATTCTAAACTAATACTTTTTCAAGTCAGTGATTCGACAGTGCTTGGGTGTCAGGGAGAGGGGCTGTCTCAAGGCTGGCTTCTGGGCTCTGCAGGGCCATCTGACGCTCAGACCCTTTCATCCTTGCCCAGGGTTGTGGGCCCAGGGTTATTGCTTCATGGTTGCGAGATGGCTATGGGAGTGCCTGCCATCGTAGCTTCATGCCACATGTTCCGTGAGCTTAGAGAAGAGTAGGTGAAGCCAGGAAGATAGCTCAGCAGCATAAGCACCTGCTTGGCAAGTGCAAGGTCCCAGGTTCGATCCCTGGTAGCAGGCACTCCCAGTGTGCCTTGTCTATCACCCAGTGTGGGACAGGCACAGCTGGAGAAGGGGCGGGTGGCTGCTAGCCCACCTGGGTTAAGGTCTTCCCCACTGTACTTACTGCACTCAGGCACGTTGTCAGGACTCCTAATTCGGTGAGCTGCAGTGTCCACAGTCCACGGTGCTTCCAGGCGTTCCTTTCATCCAAGAAATGTACACACACCTGGGTGTCACTCACTTCCTAAGAGATGTCAGTAAGCATCCCATGTGGCTGCATAGTGTTTTGCCCTGTGAAATACTTTATATCTGTCTGGTGGCTTGTGTCACCCGCGATGCTTCGATTGTAAGAAAGAGATTATAAGAAAGAGACCGAGTCAGCCTTGTGTTAACTTGAAACAATGCAATGATAGATGCCTGAGCACTAAATGAATATTCACAAAGTGGGAAAATTTTATAACTTACTAATCCAGATTTCTCAGTCTAACGTTTAAGCCATGTGAACAAATACAGGCTAGTAAAAGCTATGGTTTTTGTACAAAAAGAAATGACTCGCCTTGGCGAGCTTGTCGCCACCTGCGAGACGTCGTGCTGACTCAGCGTGCTCATTCCCAGGTGGTCCGCGATCAGTGAGAGCTTGTTTGCAACCACGGGTTACCCGGGCAAAGTGGCCAGCCAGTTCCAGATTCACCACTTAGGGCACCCTCAGGTAACGCAGCGGCGCTGCCTTGGTGGCTTGTGTGTCTTTTTGATTTGTGTCTTTGGTGTTTATCTCACCTGTGGCAGCACTTTTTGCTTTGCCAAAATTTGTGTAAGAAGCTTATTTCTTTTTTTTTTTTAATTTTTTTATTTATTTGAGAGAGAGAGAGAGAGAGAGAGAGAGAGAGAGAGAGAGAGAGAGAGAGAGAGAGAGGTGTGTGTGTGTGTGGCCAGCTCAGCCCACCAGGGGGCGGGGCTGGCTGGCATGTGGTGCTGGGGGATTGAACCGCGGTCCCTGATGCTTTGCTAAGCTTGTTCTAAGTAGGTGCTTTAGACCACTGAGCCATCTCTCCAGCCCCGCTTATTTCTTTTGTTGCCTCTGTGTTTTCAGTCTGGACCATCTTATTCGTATTTATAGAGTTATATCTACGTGCACAACTACACGATGTGTATTTCATCTCTGAGGAAGCATTTATTTTTTATTTTATTTATTGGAGCCCCTTGCTTTTTGTTTGTTTGTTTTCCTTTCTTTTTGTGGTGCTAGGGATTGAATGCAGAATATTCATACCGAGATGTCTCTAGTCTACTGCTTTTGTTTATTTTTTGTTTTATTTTTGTTTTGGGGTCCTTTAGAGGGATTTTGTTCATTTCTCTTTTTTTGATACTGGGAATTGAACTCATGACCTTGCACTTGCCAGGCAGGCACTGTGCATTTTGTTGTTTTTGAGACAAGGCCTCACGATGTAGGCCAGTGTGACGTTGAGCTCTGCGATCCTCCTGCCTCAGCCTTCTGAGCACTGGGACCACAGGCATGCAACACACACCCCGCGCATTTTTAAATTGTGCTTCTTCTGGAAACAAAGATAATTTATCAGTCAGTGCACCTGTTGTTCCTGAAGTCTCCCTCCTGAGCTGCGAGGCTCACCGAGCTGCTCCCGCCCCTGTCTTGCAGCCCATCCTCGCAGGCTCGGTCGCCGTGGGAGCCGGCCTGTCCTGGCACAGGACCCTCCCACTGTGCGTGCTGGGAGGAGACCGCAAGCTGTCCTTCTGGGTGACTGAGGTGTGACGCAAACGGCCTCTGGATTTCCTGTTCCTAAACTTCGTGTTTCTACAACATACTTTGGAGAATTCCTTATTTTTATATCAAGTATACTGTAAATTTTAGAAATCTCTGTTGTTGCTTTTGTTAAATAAAATGTAGGTGTTTTGAACAGTTGCTTTCCTACTCTGTTGGGTATATAGATGTTAATCATCTCGTGATTGTGCAATTCATGTAGCTCACCTGCAGAGAAGAGATGGAGAGGAAGACAGTACTTTCGACTTTGCCAAAGGATTATTCCAAGTGTGTTCTGTCTTCTGTTCTTTCAGTAAAGGATGATTTCCTGATTTTCAGGAAACAGACACTTAAAAGGGAGAATGGAACGTTCTCAGTGTATGTGGAAGTGGCTGACGCTGTGTCCATGTGCGCACTGTGCTAACAGTCTATACGCACAGGGCTTTGTAAGACCCTTAGGAATTTATTACGCAGTTTAACACAAAGAATGGAAGGATTGGCAGCTTCCCTAAAAAGTGAGTGGAGGGCTGGGGAGATAGCTCAGCGGCATAAGTGCCTGCCTCACAAGCACAAGGTCCTGAATTTGATCCCCAGTACCACAAAAAAAAGATTAAGGTTGTTCCCCAAAAGTGACTGGTTACGTCCTCCACCCCTGCCGGAACATCTCCAAGTCAGGATGGAGAAGCCCTGAGAGAGCGGCTCGGGCCCACGCCGCCCTCACGGATGGTCACCGTTCTTGGCAGGAGGCTTTCATGCGCTGGGGCTGCCTCCAGGAGGCAGTGGGGTCTGCTTCGCCCATTGAGAGCCCAGCTCCACCCTGTGTTGCTCTGACACGTCGTGATGGGCTCAGAAAGAATAAGATGCCTAGGTCCTCGTCCGGCAGAGACGCCAATAACTTTGCGCGCACACGTCCCACAGTCTGTGCCTTTTCTGTTGCGCCATTGTCTTTTGTAAATGGGGCCTGAGATTGCTGTCTTCTTGGGTGACACGGTCGAAAGGTAAGTGAAAATACCAGCATCTCTCTTCTACAGTCCAGATATGTGTGTGTGTGACTTACTTCAGAGTTGTATACTTTATTTTTTGAAGATTTTTTTATTGTCAGTAAATATTTTTACTCAATTTTTCTATTCATAAAGTATCGTAAAAGTATCTTGTGCAATCAAGATAATTATCCTTTAAGGGATTGGAAAATGTTAAGGCAATTTAAAATTAAGTGAGTGAACTTTTGTAATCATAGATGCTTGATGTAAAGTACATGCTTTGGAATACAGTGAAATATTGCATAGCAATTTCTTATATTTATTTACCACAGTAAAATGTAGTTACCCAACATGGTAGTGTACCCCTTCACTAGCCTTACCTACCCCTGCCCCTGCCCCTACCCCTAAGCCTACGAGACGACCTGGGCTCACCAGGGGAGAAGCAGAGGGCAGGCATCTTGACATGGTCCCTTCCAGCAGTCTCTGAAGGGACGGAGACCTCTGCAGGCATCAGCTAGGCCAGAAGGGGTACATTATCAAGAGTGACTCCTGTAAATTGTCACTTAAGGATGTATCCAAAACATGGTTTCGCTTATCCCAGTGCATTTGAAAATTGTTGTCTCCTACATAGAGAAACTGATTGTGCCTAGGGCTGACTGGGCAGGTGAGGACGTGGGCTTGGTATCCAGGGATGGATGTGGTTTGTCCAGAACATAAAAGCTGTTTGACAACATCACCCAGTAGGACTGCCATCGATCACCAGGGTAGCCCCTTGGGAAGCTGGCCCAGGTGCATGGAGTCCCTGTACACATGGTTATGCCCAAAAGGGCAGGGAGTGTTAACCTAAGGGAAGGGAGTTGTGGCTGCACTTGTTACTGTGCAGTGCTGCTAGGAGGCCTCCGCGAGAGCCCCACAGCGCTTAGCGCCAGGAGCCAGGGCTGCTTGTTCCTTTTCAGATTGTACATGTGGCTACAGGGCTGCTCCCCAACATCTACTCTGTTAAACTTTACTGTATTCAATTTCAGATAGTATGAAGGCTACTCCTCATCCTTGTAAATTGTTCTTTGAAATATGTTTATGTTAGACTGAGACAGGAGGAATTAGCTATTGGCCATCATTTCTGTTTCCTGATAAATAACACAAGTGCTAATACTGTGTTTCCTGGGTGGTTTTTTTTTTTCATTTTTGTTTATAAATATGTCTAAGAAGGTTTTTCTTCTGTTGAAATTACGTTTTCCTCAGGATTACTTCACACACAAACATTGTGGAAAGAAAAAAGCTTTTATGTGCTTAAACGTATATTATTTAAGGTTGTTGAAACAAAAGTCACAAGATCTTGGGGCAAATTCCTCTCCTGTCAGAATGACAGGCTCAGAAGTCCCATTTTATTTTTGTGACTTGGCCTCTGTGTAGAAATGTCTCAATGTCCCTCCCATGTCAAGGCCCAGAGCCCACGCCCACCGACTCCAGCTTCCTCTCTTCAGTCAGTTGTGACTGCATATTACCACCACCCTAGAAATGGTCCCGTGTGGTTTTGAATCTCCTATCAGAGGAGAAGAAATGGAGAGACAGTTTGCACAATTGTGTCAGGTTTTTAGGATTATCTCCAATCTGACCTCCTTCCAGGGATGTGGATGAGACAGCTGGGAGACAGGACCATGCGGTGTGGGGCCAGAGCCGTGTCCATGGCTCTGCAGCTCTGACTGGAGCCTGAGTTCTCCCGCCTGCCCGGCAGCCTGCGCTCAGCATCGAGTTAAGAGCCGCAGGGGTGAAGTGACTGCTCTGGACGGGATCCTCAGGAAAGGCTGGGGCCCTGCAAAGCAGCGCAGCATCGCAGTGCGCCCTCGCGGGCCTCCTGTGTGCTCAGGTGCCGGCCAGTGCAGGGCAGTCTGTCCTTGCTCATCACACCTCGCTGATGCAGAACCGTTCATTTCAGCACACAACTGAAAAGCGAATCAAGCCAGGTGGCAGCCCTTCCCAGCCATGCGTGCTTTATTCCCAAGACTTTAATGTAGAAATTTGTTACCTAAACATCCATGCAGTAATCAGGTCTGCGCTCTGCAGATGTCATTTCATAAAAGCAAGAGCACATCCCAATTCAGGATGCGTCCACGGCACAGGTGCAGCGAGCACAGCCTCTGCATGTGGGCACACAGACTTCGTGGGAAACTCGAAGCACGCAGCCTGCCTTGAGACCTTCCTGGCTGTTCTTTGAACCACATTAGTAAAATAATTATTGCCCTCAGGTAGCCTTGTGACATCTGTCCGGGAATTTCTGTGGATCTGCTGGTTGCCATTCAACTTTGCTCTTTGGGGCATGGTTGTTTGCCTTCTCCACCTACTTGTAACAGAGTGCCTTGGGTCCTGTAATGCTTGCAAGAGCTCACAAAATCCACGTGAACAATGCTAAGTTTAAAAAAGTCACCAGTTTCCTCAGCCTTGCCAAACAATTTTGAATAACTAAATGGACTTAAAGATCTATGAAATATTCATTTCTAACCACTGCATTTATAGTGCCGCATTGTGTGTGTACTTCTTTGTAGAAGAGATAGAAAATACCACTGGCCTCTTTGCTTCTAATGCTGGTTAAGGGAAAACTTTGATCTTTCTTATAAACACAGCTGTTATCCTGTCATCGAGCCAAATCCGGACAAGATTTCAACTCTGGCCAGAATTAAGCATAATCTTTGCGGCTATCTCAAGTAAAAGCTTTCTAATACTCTTTTAGGAAATCTCTATTTTTCAGACAGAGTACAAAGAAAATAAGTCTCAGACAACTAACCTTTAGGGTTAGCCAGAGCCGACTGATGATAAATTATACCACGGCGCTAAAGAAGATGCAGATTGTGCAACCAAATAAGTTCATGCTGGTTCACTTGTGCTTGACTCCAGCTATGAGAAGGCTTGGCGTTAATGTACAGTTTCAGCTGGGCCTTTCTGTTACCTTCTAATGAACATCTTTCTATTAATGTGATGTTTGTTGTCTTCTGCTAGTGCTAATGAACACTAGGTGCTTACTTTAAGACAATACCTGATACATATTTTCTTATAAGTACTGAATAATCATTTTGATAACCAAACTACCCAAAAGATTAGTCATTTCTCTCTGCATTTCAAATTTTCTGGGCGTTTCAGCTCATAACCAGTGTTTTACAGGACTGATTCTCCGAGTTGGTCACTAGCCAGTGGCTTCCCCAAATTGCCTCGCTCCTGGAGGACACCATGGAGCTCTGGTGCTAGACTTGCCGACCAAGACTTTCCTGACACTCGGGAGCAAGTCTGGGAGCTGCCGGTGTACCTCGCTGCCCAGAAGGCCTCAGCCCATCCTGCGTCTACCTACAGGCACGCCAGACCCCAGGCCTGGAGAACAAACCCAGTCATGTCATGTTCTTGACCTGTTCCTGTCCCTGTCACCCACTGCCACTGACCTAAACTGCATCCACGTGTGTGGGGAATCTGCAGAGCCTATTGATGCCAAATGCCTGGAAAGGTGTGGAGTGGCTGCTGCTCCAGACTGCCACCATCAGAGCCCTCCTTTCTTAAAAATCTGGGGTCCTGAGCGTATATAGACACCCCCAAGTCAGACTTGTTGACATGTTTCTACCAGTCACTGACCTCAGGTGACCTGACACTCTCTGCTTCCTACCCCAGAAGACCTTAACAGAGGGGAAATGAGTGCTGGGAGCTCAGACAGAGGCCTTTGCAGAGCCCACGCAGAAGCCTGGAGCAGTTAGGAAGTCCCTGCACTATGTGTGTGTGTGTACGTGTGTGTGGCACACACTACATCGGCCTCTTGCACTGCGGCTAGAGCCCAGTGGTAGATTGCTTACGCAGAAGGGCCTCAGTTTGGCTTTCTCTTTTTTGTTTTGTTTTGTTTGGGGGGTCGCTTTTCTTAGTCTTTATTTATTTGGCCCAGGGACTCACTACGCAACTTGGATTCATAGCGATCCTCCTGTTTTAGCCTCCCCAGCACTGAGATTACAGGTGTGCACCATCACGCCTGGTTTCAGTGGCCTTCATGGCATGCAGTACCAGGAACCGAACTTGGGTCCTTTCTTGCACTTGCCAGACAGATGCCTAGACCACCAAGCTGTCTCCCTGGCCACAGTCCTCGGTTTTGATCTGTATCACAGAAGAGGGATGGGGGCTTTCCGTGCTAAAAAACACTGAACCATTTCCTTTAGCATTCATAACTTCTGGCATAGCTTTTTTTCTTCTCTTTTTCTTTTGGGGCACTGGGGATTGAGCCCGGGACCTTTACACTGAACTACATCTCCAGTCCTTGTGTACTGTTTGTATTTATTTGGACAAGGGTCTTGCTAGGCCACCAGGTTGCCCAGCCTGAGCTCAGATTTGCCGTCCTCCACCTCAGCCTCCTATAGTGCTGACTATAGGTGCCACCAGGTCTGGTTGTCCTGGTCTTTGTATTTTTTAGAGAAGGATCTACAGGGTATTCAGGGTCTCACTACTAGATGGACTCTAGTGACCCACCTGTTTATAGCCTCGCAAGAGCTGGGATTACAGCCGCACACCACCACGCCCAGTCTCAATTGCCATCTCGGTGGGCCCTGGGGGGGGGCCAGCACAGCAAGCCCAGGGATTGAACTGGCCCCTGCACCTGTTTGGAGGTGTGTTAATCCACTGAGCTATTTGGCTGGCCCCCTGGTCATTTTTTAAAAGGTAATAGCAGATAATCTTGGCACCCAGAAACAAGGCTTCAGGAAGAAACGCTGATGTCAAAGTCCTAGCATACTGTTTAATGATTTCATGTGATTGTGATTCAAGGTAACCTGACTAAGAAGTCCAAGTTCTAAGTGAAACAGGCAGGCAGGGATAATTAGAAGCAGCTGACAGAGACCTCATTTACTGTCTTTTAAATAAGTAGAGAAAGGCATTCCTCGAAGAGGGCAGGTCAGGCGTCATGGCACACTTCTGTAATCTCAGCACATGAGAGGCTGAGGCAGGAGGATCCCTGGGAGCTCAGGGCCAGCCTGGTCTACAAAGTGAGCTCAAGACCATCCTGAACTACATCATGAGATCCTGTCTCAAAAAGGAAAAAAAAAAAAAGGCAATGCTATTAAAGCCAGACCATGGTGGGCCGAGGATATAGCTCAGTGGATAAGCACCTGCATAGCAAGCACAGGATCTCAGTGTCGATCCCTGGGAACCAGAAAAAAAAAGTTACACAGTGGTAAGCAAAGACTCATAGCAGTTGTAGTTCTTTTGTTTTTCTTTTCTTTTTTGGGAGTGTTTTTTGAGGCAGGGTTTCACTGTAGTTCAGGGCAGCCTTGGAACTTGCAGTGATCTTCCTGCCTCAGCCTCCCAAGTGCTGGGGTTACAAAGGTGCACCTCCATGCCTGACCAAGCCTATGTCCTTTCTACCTCCGACCAAAGGGAAAAAGAAAATCTTAGTGAATTTGAGATCCAGAACCATAACTCTCAAAAATACTAATGTTGCTGCTGCCAAGAGGAGTGTGTAGCAGTTTCCTTCCTATGCATTTTCTTGCTACGTTTTCCACAAAACATTTCACTTTTGTAATAAGTCCTTAATTTTAAAATTAGCAGGTTACTACCTGGCTCCACTGTGGGTGTAAGAATCCAAAAGGAATATTGACTTCGGGTCTCACATTACAAAGCGAAGCGTGGCAATTCCCTGAGTTCACAGAAAGACGGCGGTAGCTTGTGTGCGGTGTCCGGGGTGCTGTGGACAGGGACAGGCCAGAAGAGGACAGCGACGAGGCTCCCTAGTCCTCCCCCAGGTAGGATGTGGAGACAGCTGGACTCACAGGTGACCAGTCCCAGGCAGGGCAGGGCTTCTGGGTCGGTGACTCAGGGCTGGCAGCAGATCAGGACCAATCGGGCACCTGCTGCACCCTCCCCTCGTCACTTCCTGAGAGATCAGGGCTGCCACTCGAGCGAGTACCTTGTGGCATCCCACGGGCCACCTCATGAGTCGCAGACCCAAGAGTAAGGGGGCCTCGCCCGCTCAATGCCACAGCCGCCTGCCTGACACCCGCCTCACGGGGCCATGGTATCGGTGGTTTTCTCTTTTCTCTCGTCTTGGTATCCCGGCATTTGAGGCTTTTGTTTGTTTTGCTTTCGTTCTGTGGTCCTGGAAGTTGAACCCAGGGCCTGAGCTGCATCCCTCACCTGCTTTTTATTTAGAGGCAAGATCTCACCAAGTTTCCCAGCTGAGCCGGAACTCGGTAGCCTCTTGCCTCAGCCTCCCCGAGTGTATGTATGAAGCCCCACCTGGCCGTCGGTGGCCTTGCAGACCCTCCCAGAGCTGGCCTATCCTAAAGGTGGTAACTACTTATGGAGCAAGTCCTTTCCTAGGCAAGCCCATCAAACCTGACCCAGGTACCTTATGAAAAAACAAGCCAGTGTTACATGTTATTGTAACTGTCCTACTAAAAACTTGTTTTGAAACTGTTTCTTTGCTATTTTATTTTTTTTTTCCTCATTAAAATGAATAAAAAAAACAAGCCAGCGTTAATAGGCCTGGCCAGCACTAAATCAGCGCAGGGCCCAGAACTAGGCACAGCAGCCCTTTTATTCCTGAGTCCATGAGAACTGTTCAGAGCAGCCAGTCCTGTGCTGTTCACCCTGCTCTCCAGTCCTGCCCAGCAAGAACCCCAAAGGCTCCAGCCTCGACGTCCCCGCGCTGCTGTTTCTATCTCTGGACAGCCGGTGTCAGCCGCATCTGTGCGTGGGAAGCAGAAACACGGCCTCAAAGCCAGCACCTTCCCTGTGCGGTCATCGCCCTACACGGGAACTCTAGGAGTACCGGGAGGCACGTTTCCCAGCCCCCGCAGGGAAGGGCAGCCACGAGGCGCTCTTGCTTTTGGAGGAACTCCCCTGATGGAAGTAGCCCTGGGTCTTGTGAGGGTTAGCACTCTAGAGAGGAGCTGAGTCTCCGCCTGCAGGATAGCAGCTTTCAACCCGATGTCTCTGTGAGCTTAGAGAAGCCAGAAAGGAGCAGCCAGAAGCAGGGAATCCCTGACATACTGGACTATTTTGGCTACCGCTGCTGCATTTAACCAATCTCAGCAACTTCCAGCACTACTGAGGGGACTGTAACTGGAGAAGGGATAAGAATGAGGGACACTGGTGTTTGTAAATAGGATATCAAGTCCGCATCTTGTACCGCAACTAACTACTAGGAAGAATGTATGCAATGTGTTAATTATTGAAACTGTCCTAACAATTTGGTTTGAAACTGTCTCATTGCTATTTGTTTCTCAATAAAATTATGGGGGAAAAGAAAAGAATGAGGGACATCAGTGGGTACTTATTAGGAACCAATACTGTGCCAGGGAGGAGGAGGAGGAGAGAAACCCAAGAGAAACAGCACCCCTCTCCTTCCTGTCCTCACCTCTGAACTTACCCATAACGGAATTCAATGACAGCAGCTTTCTAGTCATTGTCAGAAAAGCAGATAATTGGAAACCTCTTTTAAGGTATTTTCCTGGGTATATGTAGTGGCACATAGGGGCGCTACTAGTATGTATTATTCGGTATTCCGTATCCACTCCTCTTGCCTCTGGAACTCACGACAATTAGTGAAAGCTGGTCACATGCTTACCAGTGACAGAAAGCCTAATGGAGAGGGTCTATGCTGGCGAGGATTTCTGGCAGTTCACCAAGACTCTTAGCTATGGATTGTCTCTGTTCTTCCTAGAAGCTCAGTTCTTTTTGTATGCATGACAGACAGGAGCCCCTTGGTGGGAGCTGGGACCAGCAGTAATCCAGGCCCCTGGGGGCGAGGAAAGCTGGCTCTGGCCTGCACTCAAGCCCTCATCTGCTAGGATGCTATTTTGAAGTAACCAAACCGCTTTTTTAAAGCCTGTTTTGTCTGTCCTTTGGCCAGTTGAGAAGTACTTATTTCTAGTGGTCCTATACTCTGCACAGAAGTAAATCTACCTGCTCCCTACATATGACCGGGACTTGCCTGCCATCTGACCAGGAGCCTCTTGGCTCTGGACAGGATGAGATGGGCGTTGTGTCCCAGAAGTCGGCCTGGATACCCAGCCTGACTCAGGAGCTCACCAAGACAAGGCGAGCTGGGGCCTGTGGGTGAGTGGGCCTCAGTCATTCAACAGATGCCTGCTGAGGTCACGCAGGGTGCTCGGGGCGCCTGTGTGCAGGAGGGTGGCATGTGGGGACGCACTGAGGATGGCCTAGTTAGAATGTGCAAGGGATGGGCCGGGAAGATAGTTCAGTGGCATAAATGCCTGCCTGGCAAACACAAGGTCCTGAGTACAATTCCCAGTACCGCAAAAAAAAAAAAAAAAAAAAAATCTGGAAAGGTAAGAGGCAGCCCAACAAATCCATGCAAACAAAACTCTTTTCCCTGGGGCCTTGGAAAAGCAGTGGCTGCAGGCAGAGGGCAAGGATGAAAAGGGAGGGTGACACCGCCCTGTCATAGGAGAGAGGAGCCTGACTAGGCACAGGCAGGGCATGGGACCCCTGTGGTGCAAGAAGCTGAGGCTTGGCCAGTAGCATCAGTTGTCAGGTCTACAAAGACCAAAGTCACAAAAATAAGACTTCAGCTTCTACCCTGCCCCCAAGGTCACCAAGAAAGCAGTGGGACAGTGCTCCGGGTAAGGAAAGAACCCTCTGTGGGCCACACACTCGCACACGGCTCCAGGAACTCGAGCTCTCCAGTGGCTTCCCTCCTCCACCGCAGCTCTTCCTAGGTTTCCTACCTCACCCCGGAAAGCCCCACTTCTTCCCACAGCCAGCCAAGCTGTGCGTGACAGGGCCTCACCTGCCTTCTAGACAGCAGCATTCCCACTGTGTGCTTTGCCGGCTTCTCGCACAGTGTGTAGCTAAGCAACAGCGATATGGAAAAGCAGATGCTGGAAAAAGGAGCAGGACCCAGCAGACACACCGGGAAGGTGGGCCAGGGTGACGACAGGGAGACCACAAGTAGATTGAGACGGCAAGGGAGGCTCCTGGGGGCTTGAAGAGCACCAGCTTTTACAGCAAGTGGGACTTACCAGAGAAGGTCAGCAAGAGAAGAGAGCCAAGGACATGCAGGTAGACCATCTTTTGAGAAGTTTTGGGGGGAAGTTAAAGAAGTGGAGTTGATATTTGTTATGAAAATACCATGTGTGGGGCCGGCGAGGGAGCTCAGTGGACTAAGCACCTGCTTAGGCAAATGCAGGGACCAGAGTTTGATCCCCAGCACCACGTGCCACGCCAGCCCTGCTCCCAGGCACACTGAACTGGCCACCAAAATTGGGCATGATGGCACATGCACTGGGGAGGCTGAGGACAGGAAAATTACTGAGTCCAAGCTGCATAGTGAGACCCTATACCAAATACATTTGGGGGAAAAAAAGAAAATACCATGTTTGGATTTTATCAAAAAAGATTGAATGAAAGAAAAATGCTGTTGGGGTAGGGGAGAGTGGGGACAATCATCAGGGACAGTCACCAGGACCTAGTAGAAAGAACAGAGTGAGGCCGGGGATCCGAACAGCTGAAGGAAAGGCAAGGTTAAGCGTGCCAGCATAGTCAGAAATATATGAGCTGGCCCTGGCGGCGCACACCTGTAATCCCAGCGCTCGGGAGGCTAAAGCAGGAGGATCCCTGTGAATTCAAGGTTGGCCTGAGCTACGTAGAGAGTTCAGGACCAACTACGTGTCGGGCGGGGGCACCCTGCTCCTCAGCCTTGACCCTCCCGCTGGAGCTTCTGCTACGAGTCTTGTTTCCTGTATAGCTTTTGGTCCCTGCTGGCAAGATTTGATTGGTTCGCATAGCCCTGCGAGGCAGCTGACTATTGGCCTATTGCCCACGTCAGGCGAT
>NW_004524580.1:30216438-30227982 GCF_000260255.1 Octodon degus | reverse complement strand
CTTTTCCCAGCGCCGGTCAACTACGAAATGAGGTGCTGTCGCAAGTAACTAACAAGGGGAAATTTTTAAAAATACGTGACAGCAGGGACAGGCCTGACCGCAAGAGAACGTGAGCTTACAGTGGAAGGGGTCTGAGGGTGCCCCCAGCCAGCACTGGCCCTGCGTGGTTGACAGCAGTCGCAGAAAAAGCAGTGTTCGGCGGCCTAGGTGATTCCAGGTAAGAATGACAAATGGGGCTGAGGTACAGGTTTGTAGAGGGCTTGTTTCAGGGCACGGGGAAGCAACTGGGTAGGAAAAGAAGGAAGCACGGGACAGGTGGGGGGAGTTTAAGGTGACTCGGAACGTCAGATGTCAAGGAGACAGAGAGCTGGAAGTGGGGCCATGCGCCTGGCTAGATGCCTCACACTGGAAATACAGAGAGGAAGAGGTGAGGGCAGAGGCCTGACAAGTTCCGGGATCGAGGGCAGAAGGGAAGGTGCGGCCGCAGCCGGAGACCGAGGACCAGGTCGCAGGAGGCGCCAGGGTGCCAGCGGGTCACAGAGCCTGGAAATGGAGCTTTCAGATAATGCCCACAGGGGCATACGCCGAGCCATCCCACACCCTTGGAGCTCTGTGACCTGTTTCTGCAAAAGGAAGGACAGTGGTCAGGAAGGGACAAAAAGCAGAACTGCCTCTCCCGGCTTGACAGTGGCCTGCCAAGCAGAGCAGCGTCCCCAAGGGCACTGCAATCAGAGCTGCAAAGAACCAGAGGAGGCTGGGGAGACAGCTCAGTGGTCCACGTTCCTCCCTGGCAAGCACAAGGACCCAGGTTTGACCCTGGATACCGCATGCTGTGCCGGCACTGAAACCGGGCGTGGTGATGCAAACCTGTAATCCCCACCTGTAATCTCAGGGGAGCCTGAGACAGGAGGATCACTATGAGTCCCAGCTGCGTAGTACGACCCTGTATTAAAAAAAAGAATGAAAGAACCAAAGGAAAGGCTGGGAAGTAGGAGCTCTGCCCACGACTGACATCCCTGCCTCAGGTGAGGGGTAGAGGAGGAGGGAAGGGCAGGGTTCTTCACCTCATTTTACACCTAGAGAAGGTGATGTGTGGGCCAAGCAGGGGTGGCATTGGTTTCTGGAGCACAGACCCAGAAAAATCAAGTGTCTCCAAAACTTAGCTGGGACCTCAGCTCCTCTAGGAAGCTGTCTCTAGTTTCATTCATTTGCTGTAAACGCCCTCCGGGGAATACTGTAGCCTGGTCTTTACCACGTTACTCATCTCTCCATTTTTCTGTCTTCCAACCTGGACCATGAGCAGCAGAACACCTGCTTGTTAACTTACTAGCAGTTTACCTTCACCAGGAAGTGTTGTGCTGCCCACTGCTGTACCATGATTTGTAGAGTGTAGGAACATCTGCCACATGGGTGGTGGGTAGGCAGGAGGGTGGCTTCCAGTTTCAGGCCCTGAGCTGGGGTTAAGTACTCAAAGCTGCATATTAAAGGGGGCTCACAGCACACCTGCCATCCCAGCACCCTGAGGCTGAGGAAGGAAGATTTCTCAGACTTCAAGGCCAACCTGGGTTACACAGTGAGACCCCCGTTTAAAGAAAATAAAAACAAACCCTGTCTATTAAAATCACTAATACATTTTCACTGAAAAGCAGAATAACTAATTCTGAAGAAGACAGGAAAAATCCCTTGCTCCGAGGAATTTCCAGTCTAATGGAAGAATTCCAACTCGTATGGACTTTATCAACAGCAAAAAGCAAAACAAGGACAGTTCCCTAGAACTGTCACAGTGTTGATCTTTATAGCTGTGACGAGCACGGTGCAGGCGTACCTCCTTTCATTGCTTTGCTTATTGGTTTGGAGGGGACTGTGTTGATTCTTTGGTGCAGAAGTTTGTGACAGCCTTGCGCTGGGCACGTCCGAGGGCCCCAGCTGCCAGGTATCCCGGGTCCACTTTCTGTCTCCCACCTTCTGATTGCTGCTCCATGTGCTGTGGTGCTCCGTGACGGGTCATCTGCAGTGTTACCGTTCGAACTATTTGGAGGCGTCTCACACCCCAGCCTAAGCAGGAAAGCATAAACACTGTCCGGGTGCTGACTGCTCCACCCTCTCAGTGTGCCTCTCTCTGGCCCTCTCCTTGGGCTCCCGACTTCCTGAAAGAAAAATACTGAAGCCACCACTGCCCCCACGAGGGCCACAACATGCTTAGCGGAAAGCAAGACTCACCAGGCTCTTGCGTCAAAAGCTGGAGGGCTGAAGCTTCCCGAGAAAGGCCTGTTGAAAGTCCAGAAGGCCAAAGCCAGGAAGACCTCTTCCACCCACTGTGAAGAGCAGAGAAAAATGAGTGGAAAATCAGGAGGAGTGAAGCAACGCTACTGCGGAGGCGGACAGGGTTTCACACCAGGCTAGAAGGCTGAACCTGCCACGAAGGCCTGCGGAGCTGCGGAAGCCGCTGGAGAAAACTGGAAGCTGGCACAGGTGGCCCCGTGCGGCTAGGAAAGAAGCCACTGCGAAAGGAGGAAGCGAGAGAGAAGAAGGCAAAGTTATTGTATATTTTCCACACTCATTTTTATTGGCACGCATTTGCAGTACACAGTGATGACGTCCCTCCCCCGGACTCAGTCCGCTGACACATCTCTCTTTTCTCCTCCCCTTTCCCTCTCCCCGGTCCTCCTCCATCTCTCCCTCTGCTTCCACTTTGAGAAAGACCTATCTCCCTACTTCCTGTCAGCTACTTTTATCTTGGTAAATTGCAAACCTGAGTGCTAGGGCCACAGGCATGTCACCACACCCCCCTGCAATAAAGTATTTTAAAATAGGCTCAGCATACTTTTTTTAGTACAGGGTAAATGAAGTTCTACACAGACTATAACACTAAAACATTCTTATCATTGCTTTATAATGATCACTTTATCACTGTGCCCTGAATCTGTATCCACACTAAGCCTGCACCTAGAAAATGTTTGATGCCCAGCGGATGATGTTGAAAGCTAACAAGAAAATATTCAAGGATCTACAACTCATCACAGGCGGGAAGAGAGATGTGTTTAATACATCCCTCGTTCGGGCCTTCTCACTTCGCCCTCCCACTTTACATGGACAAGTCCCACCTCCTCCCTTCTAGCACTGCCTAGGCATCTGTGCGCCGGCCACTGTGCTGCCTGTCACTAAATCTCTGTCCTGCTACCCGCTCTGCTCAGAAGTTTGGAAAGGGCTCCTAGCATTTAAAAAAGTAGCTTCCAGCTTTATGGTTCAGTATGGCCCCAAATAATGGGTTGTTTAAAATGCAAATTTCTAGACTTATTTAGCACAGGGTCTAGATCCGTTTTTCTGAGGTCAGTCTCTGAGGTGTGCATTTTAAGAATATTCTAAAGGCAGAGGCAGGAGGATTCTGAGTTCAACCCTGGGCAACTGAAGGGCATCTTTTTCAAAATACAAATGGGCTGGGAACATAGTACTTATGCTTAATCCCTAGTACTTTAAAAAAAAAAAAAAAAAACCCAAGCACTCATAGACAAAGAATCGAGAAAGCACTCTCACCTTTTATGCAGGCGGCCCCGGGGTCGCACATAGAGAAACGCCGCTGCACCATCAAATGCGGTGGCGGGCCTTGCATGAGCGGTCCCTGTCACCTCTCCTGCCTCATGTCCTCCGCCCTCTCAGGCCTCTTCTGCTTCCACCCCAGCTTTCCCCCTGACCTGCACCCCGAGCTGCTGAGCAGCTGCTGAAGTCTACCTGCTGGGGCTCCCTCGGGGGCCAAGGGTGCACTGTGATCTACCGTGCCACAGCCCTCCACATCCGTGTGGATGCCTGTGCCCATGTGTGCACGACTCTGTGTGTGTGTGCGTGTGTCCCTGTATACATGCTCAGAGATTTCACAGTTCTTGTAGACACTGGATATCAACGTTTGGCAAGTTCTCCTGTATCACAAATGTCTTGAAGTTAGGGACCCTCCATCTGAGTGTCTTCTGTGGGACACAGGAGGGGTTGAACCCCTTCAGAGGCACCCTAAGTCGCATGGCCAACAAAATGCCCATTCAGAATCTGAACTGTCTCCGAACTCCAGATATAGACATTTTTCCAGGCACTGCTCTGCCTTTTCAATGACCCAAGAGCTTGTCACTTTCCATAATGTTGTGCCTCAACTGTAGTGTTACGTGTTACTTCATATTTCAAAGATCACGAGAGCCCAGTGTGGGAAGGCTGAGGCAGGAGGATCACTGTAAGCTGAAGGCCAGCTTGGGCAACATACATGTCAAGGCCATACCAAGATACGCATCAAGATCCTGTCTCAAAAAATCAAATCCCCCCCCCAAAATGAGAAAGACTTGGGTGTGGTGGCATACGTCTGTAATCTAGTGCTCTGAGAGGCTGAGGCAGGAAGATTGCAAATTTGTCCTCAGCCTGAGCAACTAAGTGAGTAACTTGGTGAGATCTTGTCAGAACACAACACAACACAGGAGAAATAATAAAAAGGGTTAGGGATGTGGCTCCGTGTGAACATCCTGGGTTTAATCCCCAGAACAAAACAATATAAACAGCCCTTACCTCTTTCTTCCAAGAATACACCTGTCCAGTGAAGTTAGCTCAGACTAACCAATTTCTGTATTTCCCACAATTCCTAGTAGTATATCGGCACTTAATAGGATAATACAATTAAAAACGACTGTTAAATGAGTGACCAAGCCACTCATACAACAGACAGTATTAAGCAGGGAAAACCTCAAATATGGATGAAACTTCTGCCTTTGTTTTTACTTTTCCTTCTTGTCTCACCTCTTTATTTATTTTTTTATATATTTTAGTACAGGATCTACATAGTCTCACTACACTGATCGGACTCTTAGTGAAAAGGCCTCATACTACCTAAATACTAGCCCAGCTCCTAGCTCTGCAGCCCAGAGACTGACGTCACAAACCGGATCCTGAACTACAAAACCCAGCATGCCGAGCGAAGAAGAGCCGGGCCTTTCGGAAGCCGTCCAATGACTGGTGAATTCAGGCGCTTCCTTCCGGTAGGAGGATCCAGGGGCGGGATTGGGAGGCCGCTTCCGGGTTGGGCAGGCTCCACCGGGCAGAAGTTTGTGGGGGAGCTCCGGGTCCCCAACCCGCGGAGGAGATGGATGAGGACGGGCTCCCGCTCATGGGGTCAGGCATAGACCTGACCAAGGTTTGTAAGAGACGGAGCTGAACTTCCGGCCAGCGGGGAGGAGGATGGGGAGCCGCCGGGGTCCTGGGGGTGCCAGGACCTCCAGTGCGACCTGGCGGGTCCTCGCCGCCGCTGGCCCGGGGCGCGACCGCCGGCGGGTCACCCCGAGCGGGCCCTGCCGGGGTGTCGCGCGTGGGTCACCCCGAGCGGGCGGCCGGGCGGGCTTATCCCCGGCGACTCTTGTTTGTTTTACACGACGCAGGTGCCCGCGATCCAACAGAAAAGGACGGTGGCGTTTCTCAACCAATTCGTGGTGCACACCGTGCAGTTCCTCAACCGCTTTTCCACGGTGTGTGAGGAGGTAGGTCCCGGAGCCCTGTGCACAGCACAGCCTGGAAGCACCGCTCCCTTTTCGGGGAGTGAAACGCGAGCCGCCGTCCCGCCCTGTTCACGCACCCGGACCCCCTGCGACCGCGGCGCCGCCGCCGGTGCGGACACCCGTGGGAACATGTCTCAGTCCGGCTTCCTGGGACGCAGGAAACAAAATGTCACAGTTGAAGACGCTTTTTAGTTGGAAGTTCGTTACCCTACTCCCGAAAGATTTACCTTTGACTTTCTGTGATCCGAAGATGGCCAAGGGAAAGCGCCTAAAACCTAACTTTGGTATCGAGTTATGGAAATAAAAAGCTCGTTATGAAAAATAAAAGTACCGCTGCAGGTGGCCTGTGAGTGCTGAGTACCCGGTTAAGGGTTAGGCACCAAGTTCAGCGGCCTTTCTCTGTCTTTTAAAAAGCCTGGCTTCAGCCCCTAACACAACAGACAGGATAAAATATTCTTTTTTTAAAGTTTATAGATAGGATAGATAAGATAAATTTTTAAAAAAAACTTAAAAGCCAGAAAAGAGGATGAGGAGGACATTGAGAAACGTAAGTCAAAAACAAATTTAGGAAAAGAAAGAAAAATCATAGAACTTTTTTAGGTAATTCTCAGGGAAATCAATTGAACATTGTGACTTCTATCAGCCCCCGCTTTAGCAGGTAGAAGTTCTGCTAGGTGTTAAACTGTAAAATAATGCACGGAGACAGAAAAACCATCTTCAGCTGTGCGGGATCCACCTCTTCTTGTGGCTCATCAGAATCTCCCGGCATCCCACTGAAACAAGCAAGAGTGAAATCCGATGGAGGGCAGGCCGAGGAGTTCCTCGCAGTGTGTTGAATGTGTCAGCAGACCCACAGGTTTAGTCTAGAGTCCTGCTGCTTCTCCAAACAGCATGTAGAATTAAGAAAACTCAGTAAGCCTCACAGTGAATGTAATCATTATTCACCGCAAACACGTACTAATAACTTAAAAAGTAAGAAAAAAGTAAACTAACATTTCCCCTTTAATTTGTATACTGGAGGGGCGGAGAAGTATTTGGAGAAAGACCGTCCTAGGGTGGTTAGTGGAAAGAAGTGGACGTTTCCTCATAGTCCTTATGGCTGGGTTAGATCCCGAGCCCACACACCTATGGAAGGAATTTGATCAACCTCCCGCAGGGACATCCATTCCTTTGGAGGCTTGGAGTTTTAATGCTGGGAGCCCAAGTGCTCTTTATCAACAGTTCATCAGAGACAA
Source organism: Octodon degus (assembly GCF_000260255.1). Taxonomy (NCBI): domain Eukaryota; kingdom Metazoa; phylum Chordata; class Mammalia; order Rodentia; family Octodontidae; genus Octodon; species Octodon degus. Next base: position 30,221,225 of record NW_004524580.1, on the reverse strand, counting down.
CAGTAACCGGCTGGTCCTGATCCCTTGAGAGTGATGGCGGCCTCCTGGTTGCTCTTTAACTCTGTTCCTCCTGCCACAGCTTTTTTTGCTGAGTCACTATTCCCTCCTTCCTTGAGCCCTAAACAAAAATTTGTTGGTCAAAACCCATGCGGTTTAAAGACAGACTGTTGCTTTTTCTCCTTTTTAAAAGCACATTATTTATCCTGACTGCCCATAATGCATGGGTTTTGATGGGGCACAATAATATGTAAAAATACTCATTTTTCACAATAATATGTAAAAATATTATTGAGTGGCTAACGCAAACTAATATTTGGGTGACTTCACGTACTGAAGTATTTTGTGGTCAGAACTCTTACCTCAAAAGCAGCTTTCAGGGACACAGTATATTGTCATTATGTGAGGTTTACGTTGAATTCATTCCTTGTGTTTCACTGACATTTGGTACCCCTTGGCTCACAGGCGCCTGTCTTCCTATCCTCCTCTGCCTGCTCTTGCCGACCTCTGGTGAGCACCATTTTGCTCTCTGGGGTCTGCTGTTTTTCTGTTCTCACATATAAGGGAAGTAGTATGACGTGTGTCAGTGCCTGGCTTACTGCGTTCGGCACAACATCCTCCACAGCCGTCCATGTTGTCTCATACAACAGGATTTCGTCCTTTTTCATAGCCACATAGTGTGCCGTGGAGCGCGTGCACCTGATTTATCTGTTCATCAAGTGATGACACTTAGGTTGATTCCCTTCTTGGCCCTTGTGAATAATTCCACCATGACCGTGGAACTGTAGCTGTGGCTTCTCCCGATTCATGTTGTGTCCTTGGGCACAGACCCAGCTTCTGAAAGAAAGGCTGGGTCATCCACTAGCTCTGTCTACATAGTGTTTTCCAAAAAGCATATGCTGTAACTAATTTACACTCACTAGCAGCGTGCAGGACTCCCTGCTGCCTGCCTCTATGCTGACACTTGGCAAGATGATAAAATCCAGAGTGTCGTTCCATTTTACTTGTGTCTTGGGCTTATTATCTATTGATATTGGGGACTGAACCCAAGGCCACTACCCTGAGCTACTATATCTGCAGCCCTTTGGATCCAGTTCATTTAGAGATTTGTATTCGCTTTTGGAGAAGAGTCTCACTGTGTAGCCCAGGCTGGCCCCGAGCTCCCGGGGATGGCCCTAGAGCCTGAATCTGCAGGGCCAGGCCTGGTCCAGCCAGCACAGGTCACCTGGGCCATGGGCCCTGGGTTCTCCCTGAGCACAGGGAGACCCAGCAAAGGTGGTGGTATCTGAGCTGGTACTGGTGGCCAGAGTCAGTTGGGAGGCCCCCAAGGTGTGTGTGGTGTCACCTGGGTTCCCTGTGGTCTTTGCACAGAGCCTAAGGCTCCCTTCTGCCCCTGTCCTGTGGACGCTGTTTCTCTCCACACTGCACTACTGCCCTCTCCAGTGGGTCCTTCCTGGCTGTCACCTGTCACCTGCTTTCCTTATCTGAGGGGTTTTCCTAGGACTTGGATTGCCGTCTGTAGGTGGCAAGTGTGGAGAGCCCTGCTGCGTGTCCGCTGGGCTCTATCCTTCTGCAGGGTGAGCATCGTCAGCTCCTGTGAGCAAGGGGGGCATTTATGTGTGGAGAGCTGATCTGGGTTTGCTGTGGGCTGGCTTCATGCTTGGTGCTGTGCTGAGTTTCCTGTGTTGAACGCAGAATGGGGCCCTGTCAGTGGTGTGAATCTGAGGGCTGCCCTGACCGGAGCCGCCACAGTACATATATGCCTGTGCATAGGCTGCCGCTCCCAGGTTTCCCATGCCAGAACTGCAAAGAAAGGTGCTGATGTAGCAGAGTGGGTGTGAGTGTGTGACAGTTCCTTAAAGGAGAACCTCGGATGCTGTAAGGTGGTGTAATGCAGCCGATGCCGGTACAGCGGCTGCGAGTACGTGCTGTCTGCACCTGCAGCGGCGTACTCAGAAGATTCCCATGTTAAAATTGAGGAAAGTAGGGGCTGAGGAGATAGCTCTGTGGCCTCAGTGCCTGTCTGGCAGGTGCAAGGACCCAGGTTTGATCCCCAGTACCTCATGCCGCACCAAGCCAAGCCCCAAAATCGGGCATGTTGGTGCATGCCTGTAATCCTGGTGCTGGAGAGATTGACACAGCAGGATCACAGCAAGTCCAAGCTGCGTAATGAGACGCTATACCAAATAAGCTTTAAGAAATTGAGAGAACCAGTTATTGATAAACTATTCACAAATATAAGTTTAATGAAATAAACTTGCGATAATTTTTAAATCAGTATTAGTATTTATGTTGGGCAGTATTCAAACTCAGCTGGCTATATGCAGCTGAGTTACAGAGTATTAATTTTATTAGAAAAAGACCTGTTGGGCTGGTTAGATAGCTCAGTGGATTAAAGTGCCTGCTTAGGCAGACACAAGGGCTGGGGTTCAATCCCCGACCTGCTTGCCGTGCTGGCTCTGGCGCACCACACACACACACACACACACCATCGTGCTGAGACTGCAATTGAGACTGAGCGTGATGGCGCGCTCCTGTAATTCCAGCCCTTGGGAGGCTGAAAACAGGAGCACTATGAGTCCAGTCTGTGTAGTGAAACCTTGAAGACCCTGTACTAAATACATTGAAAAAGAAACCTATAGTGGTCAGATCCAGTTGGAACCTGGTAAAATGAGCCACGCAGGGGGACAGTCATGGGTATACCTCGGTGGGCCCATGTTGACATCACAGCCACAGTCATGGAGCTGTCCACGGTGTTTTAGAACCTGTATTTATGGCTACAGAGCAGCCTCTGTGAACAAACACCGGAAGTCATGCTTAGACAGCTTTGCTGGCAGTGAAACTTGATTCCGTCTTATTTCTAGATTCTACCTTTGGAGATCCCAAGGTGCTCACCGGGAGTGTTCCGCGCCTGGCACAGGAAAGGCTGTGATTCCACAGCAAAGCGTGCAGCACATGTTCATGATGAGCTGGAGCTTGGCGTCCCTCTGGCTGTCACCCTGAGTGGCTGGAGCCATGAGGTCCTGGCCCATTCTGCCTTCTGGTCCATGTTCCCCCAGGGCAGCGCTCACCCCAAAGATGGCCCCACATCTCCATCACAGCTTGCAAAAGACAAAAGAGGCAAAACACAAAGAAGCAGCTTTGCTTTAGATGGCCCAAGTGCAGTGCTGCCCTCCAGGCCCTGCCTCCAGCAGCACAAACAGGACTGGGTTCTGGACTGAAGGACAGATTCCATGTGGTCACAGCACGGTGTTCACTTCTCGGGGTGGTAAGGCGCCCCTGTGTGCCTGCTTCACTGGCACCAAGAACTTCTAAGATGGGTTGGCAGCGCGATGGCGGAACCCAGAGCTTCCTGCCTGCCGGGCCTGTGCACACGGCCAAGTGCTCTCCCAGCCCTGGTGGGAGTCTCATTGCTGATGGCTCATGTTTTAGGGTGGCCCTTTTGTTTGTGTGGCTGTTACGGCTTGGCTTGTGTCTGGGTGTCCCCCCAGAGCCTCGCGCAGTCATAGGTGGGGCTTTTTTAGAGGTGGCTGGGTTTAGAATTTGATGCTGGGATTAAGCGTGTGTAATTACCAAATCGGTCCACTGCTTGCGTGGCCCTGCTCTAATCGCCGTAGCCTGGCTAGAGCATACTGGGCCAGGCAGACTCCTGAGGTCTCTTGCTCGCCTTGCTGCCCTCTGCCCACCATGAGCTCTTCTGCAGTGCCCTGTGCCCACTACCCTGTCTGGAAGCCAGCCAGCTATGGGCTAGAACCTCTTCCTACTGTGAGCTAAATAAACCTTTCTTCCCTTAACTTTCAGTGTTGGATACTTTGTTTCAGCAAGGAGAAAAGTAACTAAGATAGTGGGTAAATGTGTGTTTGCACTTGGTAATTAGAGCGTAGTAAACTCTTCCTTCTGGGTTGCCTTGAATTTTGGTAGTAGATTGCTGCTTTTTCCTGTGTGTGTGTGTGTGTGTGTGTGTGTGTGTGTGTGTATTAGTAGAGATCGAACTCAGGACCTTGTACTTGCCAGGCAGGCACTTATGCCACTGAACTACTTCCCTGATGCCTCTTTCTCTGTGCTTCTTATGTGCTCAAATTTTTTCTCTTAATTCTTTCCAAAATAAATTGTTCATCTTCCACCGTCATCCTTTTTTCTTTTTAAACTTGAGAAGTTAGAATTTGGGACAAACACCATATGCATGCACAGTTTACTAACTTACCCAGGCAGGTCCTGTTGCTGGCCTGAAGTCCCTCAGCTGGCAGGGACCGACTCTGATGTCTCGGGCACTGGTCCGGGAGCGAGGGCTGCAGAGTGGATAGAAGGCTCTGCTGGGATTCTGTTTCATCATATTCTAACCCTCTGGATTATTGCTGTGGTAATGAGCTTGCTAACTGAACATGCAAATTTTTAAAAACTAGTAAATAGGATTTTGTAAATAGCTAAAGATAACTCTAAAGATAAGACAGTGCTCAAGTTCCCACTCTTACTCATGGAAGACAGAATGATAGAAAATGACAAATACTTAAGCAGTAGTTTTTATTATTTTTAAACCTGCTTTTTGTTGTCATTTTTGACAGTTTTAATTGAACACTTTGTTCTTATGGCTCTGGTTTTTCTTTTGCAGAAACTGGCAAACCTTTCTCTGAGGATACAGCAAATTGAAACAACTCTTAATATTTTAGATGCAAAGGTTTGTATTTTCTTTTTTTAATTTGTGTGTGTGTGTGTGTGGCCAGCTCAGCCCACCAGGGGGCGGGGCTGGCTGGCATGTGGTGCTGGGGGATTGAACTGCGGTCCCTGTGCTT
>NW_004524580.1:30177662-30216338 GCF_000260255.1 Octodon degus | reverse complement strand
ATTGAACTGCGGTCCCTGTGCTTTGCTAAGCTTGTTCTAAGTAGGTGCTTTAGACCACTGAGCCATCTCACCAGCCCCCCCTTTTTTTTTTAAATTTTTATTTATAAGGTTTGTATTTTTATAAAATTTGTAGTATGAACCTTGTCGGACATATATTAGCCTCAGTGCCACTTTATTTGCTGTTGGGAATGAATGAAGCGTAATTTGCGCACCTGTGAAGTAGTACAGGCTTGAGGGTTGTAAAGAGCTTGCAAGGGCAAGTGTTCTTTATGAACCATGACCTGTGTCTTCCCAAGTGTGCACCGGGCTGGGCTGTCCTTCATTATACTGGCCAGAAGCACAGCGAGAGTGATGTGTCAACAGGCTGAGCTCTCCTGGAGTCCATGTGGGGCGGGTGGCCCAAAGCTCCCTGAGCAGCTGTCCTTGACCAGCTGCGTAACACAGCTGCGTAGGGAGGGGTGTCCGTGTGGTCTTGGACACTGCAAGAGGTGACTGAAAAAGAGAAGGCTGTACTGATCGGAAGTCCTAAGGTTTTTGGTAAATAGCAGTAACATTTTAACTTCATTTCAGTTTTTAAAACACTGCATTTCTTTTTTTCCTGCTCATGAAGATACTACATTTCTGTGACTTGATTTGTTTTGTTTATCAAAGAAAACATTCCATAAAAATGTGCAGTTTTATGTGTCAGGTAAAAAATTAACTTAAATTTTTAAAAATGTCCTAAAATACTTGATACATATTTACGAGAGAAGAAACGATGCTCGCGTCTTCAGGACAGGAGCTGCAGGGTCCGGCTCGCCCTGCGCAGCGCTCGGGCCGGTGGCGGCCGTGCGTCTCTGCCGAGCTCGAGGCAAGCACGCAGGCTCCCTGGCCGTGCAGCCTCACTCAGCCGCCGCACCGAGAAGGGTGGCTGGCCGGCCATGAGCGCCGCCCTGGAGAGCGCGGTGCCACTGATGCTCGCCTTAGCTCTGGCCTGTGACGGCACATCCTGTTTAAATGTTTAGGGTTGAGGGGCCGGGGAGTTGGCTCAGTGGAATAAGCGCTTTCCTGGCAAGCACAGGGCCTGACTTCAATCCCTGGTTCCACAAAAAAAAGTTTAGGGTTGGGCCAGGGAGAGAGCTCAGTGGTCTAAAGCACCTACTTAGGCAAGCACGCAGAGACCACGGTACAATCCCCAGCACCACATGCCACGCCAGCCCCGCCCCCAGGGTGGGCTGAGCCAGCCACAAAAAACGAACAAACAAGTATACCTTTTGGCGTCAGCAAGGTAGCTCAGCCATCTAAAGCACCTGCTTAGGCAGCCACAGGGGGCCGCAGTTGGATCCCCAGCACCACACGCCACGCTGGCCACACCATCAGGGTAGGCTGAGCCAGCCCCCAAAATAAATGTTTGGGGCATTCTTGTAGGTTAGAGTTCAAGGTCACAAGTTCAGTTCACTGTGTTTAGTCCCATGGCAATAGTGTTAATCTGTAAAGTTAGTCAAATACCTGACACACACAAATCACTGACCATCAGAATAAGATCAAAAGAGTTTGCACAGCTCTTGTAGATCTAATGTGACGTTCTTAATGACTTCAGGATGCAAAGCTGGGAGTGTACTGTTGTTTCATATGTGAGAAACTACACATTTTTAGTACCATTACGTGTGTGTGTGTGTGTGTGTGTGTGTTAGCCAGGTCGGGCTAGGCCATTCTGCACAGTGTGCCTAGCAGCTGGGATGACAAGGCACACGGCCCCACACCGCCACTGGATGCCATGAAAGAGCAGCGCGCCGCGCCACACGTTCAGATGTAAGAGCAGGAGGTTTCTTTCACATCCCAGATAACTGAAATTTAAAATGTAGGCTAGAGGGCTGGGGAGATAGCTGAGTGGAGTAAGTGCTTGCCTGGCAGGTACAAGGTCCTGAGTTTGATCCCTGGTACCACAAAACAAAAAACAAAACCCCTAAAACGTGGGCTAGCAGGAGAATTGTGAGAGGCCCTGTCTCAAGAAATGAAAACAAAAATAAAAATAATAGTAAAATGTGTTCTACTGAGCATTTTTAAAAGATAACATATATATATATATATATATATATATATATATTTTAACATTTATTTAGTGTGTGTGTGTGTGTGTGTGTGTGTGTGTGTGTGGCAGCTCAGCCCACCAGGGGGCGGGGCTGGCTGGCATGTGGTGCTGGGGGATTGAACCGCGGTCCCTGTGCTTTGCCAAGCTTGTTCCAAGTAGGTGCTTTAGACCACTGAGCCATCTCGCCAGCCCCAAGATAACATATTTTAAATAAAAACCTTCTACAACAACTTGCGTTGCTCTTTATCCCTGCATCACAGGTGTTAACAGGTGAAGCGTGCAGGCAGTGGTAAGGCTCACGCAGCCTGCGAGTGCAGAGGGAGGCGACAGGCTGACCCCAGGGCCAGGGCCTGGGACCGTGATACGGGGCTCTGTGCATTAAAAATAAGAATAATTATTAGCTAAGTTACGTTTGAGAAAACTTTGAGTATTTTATTTACCAATGTCTTTTACTTCCAAGTTTATGACATAGAGAATTAAAGATGAGATTTTACGAACCTGTGGAATTCACAGGGGCTCAAGAGTTGAGGCCACCACTAACACACCCCTCACAAACGCCTAATATGCACACCTGACACACACACGATGCACATGTCCCACACGCACACCCCTGCAGACGTGTCCAACCTCCAGGCGCTGTACTCTGACTCGCTCACTCGTTTGCTTTCTTCAGCTGGCATCCATCCCGGGCCTCGATGACGTGATGCTGGAAGCATCTCCTGTAAGTGTCACCAGTGTCACAGACAGATCCCACTCTGAAGCCACCTCAGAGCAGTCACAGGTATGTGTCCAGGTTCGGGAAGCACACATGCATTTCTGAGTCAAGCCCCATAGACCGGAGGTGCGGGTTGGAGGGGAGAAGTTAAGTGAAAGGAAACACTTTTTAATAGTGAGATTATAAGGCTTAATAGAAATTGAAATTCAAAGAAAAAAAGCTGTTTTGGTTATTTTGATGAGATTCCTGAACTTAATATTTTCTTCAACTAAAAAAAGTGATCATCAACCTAGAGGACTAGGAAATACCGTGAATATAATTATTTTGCTCAAGTTCACTATGGGAAAATATCTAATTCTATAATGTTTTACTATAAATTCAAACAACCACAAAAATAGAGTAATTCATTCCCACTCCCCGCACCCATGAAGTCGGTCACAGTGGCCTTCTCTGTCCTTGTCACTTGCTGACAGGCACCACGGGCACCATGCCCTTGCACCTGCAGGACTCCCCGCGCACCTCCATGTCAGTGACATTTTCTCACATCACATGGTCCTGTACAAATGCTGTCCTCGACTTTGTCACAGGCAGTGTCATCAGTAGTGGCTCCTGGTCCTCTTGGATTCGGTGCCTGCTGCATGGGTCTCACCTGGCCAGAGCTAGGAGGAGGGAAGGCTCCACCTACACCCCGGGCAGCTGGGTCAGGCTGCGCTGTGACGCACCCCGCAGGTGTTGCCGGGCTCTTGACATCTGCAGGGTGCTTGTCATGGGATGTCATAGATGGTGACACTGAGAGTGATGTTACAGCTGGCCCTGAAAGAATGTGTGCCACGTTGCGCTTCACTCGGCCCGTCTCCACAGCAGCCCTAGGGCAGCACCACCATGTGCCACCGCACGTGACCACTCGTAGGTGGACAGTGTCCAAGAAACTGCCTCTGCAGTGGCCAGGCCGGGGCTTTGTGGCCTCTGCTCCCTGAACAGTACAGTGGCCATTGAGCTGGCGTTAGCACTGCCATAGGCCCTGTACAATCCAGAGGTGGTGTGAGGCGTTCTCGGAGCCTAGACTGCAAATACCGTGCCATGGTATGGTGTGGACATGGAAGTCCAGGATCTTGTGTCCGCAGGGGCCTTGCGATGAATGCCCCAGCCACCAGGGCTGAGCCTACTGTAGTGTGGGCCTCGCAGAGACTCACAAAGGGCAGGTGACTCCCTGAAGGACAGACAGTGTAGGTGCCACAGCTCTAACCCTGGAGCTCCAGTGCTGCGTCACACTGCACTGTTTTTAATTTTTAATTTTTTTGTATTTTAAGGATGGGTCTACAGGGTGTTCAGGGTCTCACTGTTAGATCGGACACGTAGTGATCTGCCTGTTTACAGCCTCCCAAGAGCTGGGATTACAGGTGTGTGCCACAACGCCCAGTCTCAATTGCTGTCTCGGTGCACTCTGGGGGTGGGGCTGGCACAGCAGGCCTGGGGATCGAACCCCTGGCCCCTGGGCCTGTTACAGGAGCTTTAATCCACGGAGCTATTTGGTCGGCCCACACCGCACTGTCTTGCACCTCTGTTCAGACTTTGGCCACAGCAGGCTGGGCAGTGCCGAGGCCTTGGAGAAGACTGTGTGTGCAGGTGCTGTGTGCACACGGATGACTCAGATGATCATTTGCATTACTGTTAGGTATGGAGACTGTCGCCTCCATTTGTTAATGTGGTGAGCCTCACTTTGATGACTCCCGACTCCCACAATATAAATTCAGTATGCCTGAAGATGTCCAGGTGCTGCAAAGGAGGTGTGACGCTCTCAATTCGATGTGGACACCACCTCTTTCCTAAGGCAGAGCATCTGTAAAGGATATTAAAGTATTTCCAGCCCAGGCATAGTAGCACACACCTATAATCCCAGGACTCAGGAGGCTAAGGCAGGAGGATCACAGTGACTTTGAAGCCAGCATGGGCTGCAAAGTAATTTCAGGGCCAGCCTGGAGTACACAGTGAGAACCTGTCTCAAAAAAAAAGTATTTTCACTTTATCTTCAGATTATTCTTTAGTAGATAACTTGTACAGTCATATGTTTATATAAATATTTTAAATGAGGGGCTGGGGAGATGGCTAAGTGGAATATGTGCTTCCCTGGCAAGCGCAAGGGCCTGAGTTCAATCCTCGGTTCCGGGGAAAAAAAAATTAAATGAATCTATCTAGCTTAAAATATTAATGTTTCAAGCAGCATTGTGAATGCAATCTATAAAGTATATTTTAGAATCTTATGCAGTTGTGTTGATCCTAGCCTAGCTATGAATTTAAAAAATGTAATAGCTGAATTTCTTAATTTGCTTTGCAAGTTCAAATTCACCTATTGTATCTTCTCAGTTTTATTTTAAAATTGTATATTTATTTAGAGAATTTACCAACTCCACTTAAAAATTATAATAAAGTTTTCTTTGCTCAACTTAGTAAGTTTTACCAGCATGTTGTTCTTATGTATTTCCTCTTCTTTGTTATTGGCATGTTTTATGTAAATATTTTGAAATGAGCTTAACTGAAGCTTTACCTAGTGTCCATTTGTGCTAGAGGACAACTTTATTATCAGAGAGCTTTTCATTAACAAAATCAGCCATTTATCACTGCCTCTAACCTCTGTGTGAATCAAAACCCAAAAGCTTCCATCCTGGTTTTTTACAGCTTTAATTTTATAGTTTAGATCTTCCCATTATTCTCAGTGGAACATCCATTTACACAGGCTGAGATCACCTTGAGAACAGAAAGGAGGCCAGCTGGGAGAGGAGCGCGGACTTCCCGGGCACCAGGTGCCCGCGTGCAAGGCGGTGCCCGAGGAGCTCGGGAGGGCAGGGTTACCGCACAGCCCCGGCTGCTGGGGCAGGCTGGAGCGCTGCCGTCGCCCGCCACGCTCTGCTGCTAGACTTTGTTCTCCACAATTTTTTTAGAAACAGACTTGGAGTTTTTTTTTTTATTTAATTGTTTTAGAGTTTTTCATTTTTATATGCATATTCATGTGTGTACATTAACTTTTTAACATCAACAGTGTAATGTGAGAAACCTGAAGGATTTGGTGATGTTTATTTGCTTCAGAGTTTTTGATGTAGTTTATATGAATTGTTTGAGAAAAACTTTTTTTAAATTTTATTTTATTTGTGTGTGTGCGTGTGTGTGTGTGTGTGTGTGTGTGTGGCCAGCTCATCCCACCAGGGGGCGGGGCAGGCTAGCATGTGGTGCTGGGGGACTGAATCCCGGTCCCTGTGCTTTGCTAAGCTTGTTCTAAGTAGGTGCTTTAGACCACTGAGCCATCTCACCAGCCCCTGAGAAAAACCTTTAACATGACTCACATTCGTATTCTAAAGACAGTAAAATTTTGAAGGTATTTATTGATTTATCAGTTTTTTTCTCTTTTATGTATTTAGTACAAGGTCTACAGGGTCTCACTGCGTAGATCGGACTCATAGTGATCCTCCTGTTTTCAGCCTCCCAAGCGCTGGGATTACACTACCACACTCAGTCTCAGTGGCCTTCTCAGCATGGTATGGGGGCGGGGCTGGCATGGCACACAAGGGACCGAGCCCCCGGTCATTGTGTCTGCCTAAGCAGGTGCTTTAATCTGCTGAGCTATCTGGCTCGCCCTTATCAGCATTCTGATTGATAGAAATAAATTTATTTTACTTGTTAAAGGAAGTCCTCTTAACACTTACGTGTAGATACTGAGATTCACAAAAGTACATTTATGCTAAGTGTTCAGTTTGATAAAAAAAAAATGAGATTTTTTTAAAATTGAGAAATATGAATGAGACAGTTTCAAAGCTGATTAATAGGACAGTTTTGATAATCAATACATTGTACCTTGTTTTCTTCTTAGTGGTTATCCATAGTACAAGAAGCAGACAGGATATCCTGTCCAAACACTATTAGTACACCTCTTTCTTCTCACTGAATTAAGTGAAAGTAGCTGTGTATTTATTCTAACTCTTTTGTGTATATAAATACAAAATGGTCTTTCCTTTATATCTTTTTTTTTTTTTTTTTTTTTTGCCCTGTCAGAAATGGATAGCCTATTGGATATCCTATTTAGATATCCTAAATGGATATCTAAATACTATAGATGTTTGAATTCAGCTAAACAATCTAACAGTGTCTAGCAGTCTGTGATATTAGCGGGTTATCCTCAGAAGTTATTGACTTGAGCCTTTTACAGCTCATCGTATTAATACGGCTTTACTTTATATACCTCATTTTTATACTTTTCTGCTGGATGGTTAAGACCAAGATATAGCAAGACCTATATAACAAGAAAGTAACTTTTGTATCTGATAAGGTCATTCAAGTACTCTTAGGATTTATCCTGTAGCCTTGTACCGCACTTTGTAGATCCTTTGTCAGTGTCAGCCATGAGGATGAGTCATAGCCATTGATTGACCAAAAAATGAGATTTTGGTACAGGTGTCTTAGCTCTGCGCTGCAGCTAACATAGTTCTGTGCCTTCTCGTAACAGGAGCCTTCTCATCTAAAGACACCATGCCCCAGTATATGTATAGAGTTCATTGAGCAACCTCAGCTGTTCTTGGAGAGTAGTACCATTAATAATGATTCTGTTAGTAGCTAAAATGTCCAAAACTAATTTTATCTGACAAGCTAGGTTCTACCCCACAGAACCTGTAGGCAGTGTTTCCGGAAATGTTAAGAGTAGTCGCGTGTGCCTGGAGTACAGGGTGTTGGGGGAGTCGGCCGGGGAGATGGGGATTCCTAGGGAGTCAACTCACTGTCTGCAGAGCAGCTGACCACATGAGTTTCGCTGGCTGTATTCTGAGTTTTATTAAGTATTGTAGCCACATGTATTCCATGGTTTATATTGTCACTGGGGACAAAGTAGAATTTAAATAAAAATAATAATAAATTTTAATGCCATAAATATTTTTTCATTCTCAAGAACAGTATGTTTGTGGTGTTAAATGTAGTTAAGTGTCATATTTAAGTGTCAGTAGACAAATAAAAATGTATATCCTGTAATTAAACTACTGATATTTAAATTTAGAAATACAGTCTTCTCTGCTATTTATTGCCTTTAATTATAAAGAAAAACTTACCTATTTAAGTAGCCTGATGGGGTCCTTTCTTTGAAGTGTCTAAAGATTTACATAAAATACTCTCTACAGCAGAACAGTACACAGGACCCTGGACCACAGGAAAGTGAAGTATCGTCAGAAAATATCTTAACTGTAGCTGAGGATCCAAGATATGCCAGATATCTCAAAATGGTTCACGTGGTAAGCTGACGCAGTCTGTCTTCTCTGTCTAGCAGCCTCGTTTAAATTCTTCACCCTGGAGGTTTCATTGGTACTTTTCCAGTCTAAGAAAACTGCTAAACAAAATAACCACGTTTTCTACTCTTTTCTGTTTTATAACTCTGACATAAAGTAACCAAAAGTCAATCTTTCTCCTTAAAAGTGAGTTCACTACATTATCATAGTCGTGTGTTGATTTGTGTAATTTTTTCTATGCTTTACCCAAAGTTATCACTACAAATCTTAGCTGATTCAGAGAGAAATGGAAGTACACTATTCATTTGGTAAATCATGTGATTTAACTTCTCACTAACACAGATAATGTTCTTTAAAAATATTTTTTTTTCTGATGCTCATCTGTCAGTGATTTATGAAAAGAACATAAGTCTCGTGACCATGTAAGGTAATGCTTTTAAGATAATATGACTTTAAAATTCATAGTTTTCTCAGAAATTATGCATTTTCCATTATGAGTCATAGCAGAAGTCCGTTCCTCGTCGTGACTGAAGAAAGCCCTGCTGCAAGTGGTTGAAGGCGCTCGCTGCATGTCACTTTTATGTTAATCAAAACATGCATGATTTGGAACATTCTGTTATCAGCAAAAGCAGTACTAACACCAAAGACTAAAGAACAGGGTTGTTTTGCTGTCCCTGGCGTATTTATCACCAAAATAATTTAAGAGCAAGCGCTAATCTTTGTCATCTGTAAAGAGCACGTTGCCTGACTCAGAAGCTGCAGCAGTAACAGTGCAAGCGGAGCAACCGCGTGAACTCTTTCTGTCTGAAGTATGTCTGTCACTTTTCTTGTTTCCCTGGCAGCCAGCACGCTGGGCTCGTAAGTTTGGGGGCAAAAAAGGACTTTGGATAAAAATCTATAAAGTTCTTGGTTTATAAGAGTGTGCACAAGTCCGTATGGATTTTCATCATATGAGTACAGCTTTAAAGCTGTAAGCCAGGAAGGCACACACTCGAGAGGCGTGAAAAATGTGAATCTTTCAAACCAAAGAGAAGCTTTGAAATGATCCATAAATCCTTTCGTGGCCTACCCAGTAGAAAGCAGGGAAATCTATCGGGTGAGATCATTCGTGGATGATGGTCCCTGAGGATGAGTGTCACACGGTCTGTCCTCTTAACTGTTCCATTTTCCAGTTTCTGGTCACCACGGTCGAGTCTGCCAGGACGTTCTCAGTAGAACAGTTCCAAAGTCAGCGGTGTATGTTTGAAGTTGCAGCTTTCCTGCTGCTGTCCTGGCAGGCCCGTGTCTTGCTTCTTTGGGTAGGAGGCCACCTCTCGGTCCCCATGCCGCCTGGCTGTCCGGCAAGTCTCTGCAGGGTGGCAGTGCATGCACAGGGGGCTCAGGTGTGCCTGGGGCCTTGGGTGCCCTGCGGAGCAGGAGAGCCCCTGCTGTCCACCTGCTCCGTGAGCATTTGTTCAGCACGCTGGCATGATCACAGGTGTTGTCTACATTTCTTCTCCCAGTTACATTCCTAGTCACAGTTTCTATTTTGTTATTAATTATCAGGTTTCACTGCTTTCTACAATTTTACATTTTTATGTATGTAAAATTACTATTTTAATACTCATTGTCCAATCAGGTGGCTTGCCATCTCGCTAGGAGAAGCTGGATTCCTTACAGACCCAAGACCAGTCCCTGTACCTTAGCCACCGCTGGCTGCTGACCTCGTTGCTCGGCCACTGCATAGTCAGCCTCCCTGGTGCTCTGGGGGTAAACACAGGGCCCTGCCACCCGGGGCCTCAGCCGCAGCTACGTCTTCCACTGCCCAAGCAGCTCCCTGGTGTCCTCCTGGGCTGCTGTCCTCCCTCTCTTCGGATCACATCCACACATCATTGGCAAGTGAGGCTTTGAATGACAGCATCCCCTGGCCAACCCGTCGCCCCTGCCGCACTGTCTTCTCCAGAGTGAGCAGCTCAGAAAACGCAAGTTTCCCAGGCCCCACACTAAAATCAGAACCTCCAGAGCGGGCTCGTGGCCAAGACCAGTGGCGGCGAACCTTTAGGAGCTTCCCATGATGTAGCCCTCTGCAGCACTGGCCCAACCATACGTATTGGAGGAAAAAGTCTTCTGAGTAAGAACTGTGTAAGATTAGTTCAAACTGTACACTACTGCTATGAAAAGTTTTCCTTTAAATATTTAAAAACTAAATGACTTTTAAAAAATAAACACTGCCCCAACCCTCCCTACCCACTGCTCCCTCACCCCATATCCCACCCCCAATGGTGGGCTGGCCCTGCTGCCCAGTCAGCTTGGGTGTTGCTCACAGGAGTGCTCGGTGCTGTGGGTCCCAGCCCTGTCCCTGGTTTCAGTGCACTTTCCTGGTATGCTGCCCCTGGCTCCACCCGTCCATCCTAGCTTCCGGGAACGCTGCCCTTCTGGGGTCATGCCGTGACCTTCACCTGCCTGTCACCATTTTCATGGGTCATGGCCATGTAGGCCACAGCAGCCACGGGTGATTTTCAAGGAGGAGGGGAACACGTGTTTTACTCTGCCATCCCAAACCTGGAAGTTCATCTGCATGGGATTTCACATTACTCTTCTTAGTGTGCCGAACTGACCCAAGTCCTTGCCTGTCCTTTAGTTCTTAGTGTCCCTGGGTTACATTCTGTAATCACACAAAACTACAGATTCTTCCCTGTTGAAGTGTTCCCTTTCCATCTCTGAATCCAGCTTCCCTTCTCTTGGTTACTGATGTCTGCGTTCTCTATCTTGTTCTGACACATGCTTCACTAAATCATCCCAGCTTCTGACTCCAGCAACAGAGTGCTGGGGATGGGTCTTCCTCCACACTTATCTTCGTACAAAAGTCCCCACTTCAGCCCCTCTTCTGCCATTGTTCATTTATATTTCTCTCTCCCAGAAAGCCTGAGAAGAAGAGCAGTGTCCTCATGAATCTGTTCTCGTTCAGACCTGACTCAAGGTTCTCAGTTACGATTGTTAGTGGACTTGTGTGGTCCTGTGCTTCAGCTCTCCTTCCCAAATTTGTGCTACCTGGAAACAGAACATAATTCTGTTTCTTCACGGTGCTAATTTTAAATACTGGTGGAAGCAAATGAAGAGCAGAGCGATTCATGTCAACCACGTGGTTGACATAAATCTACTATTCTTTGGATGAGTGCTACCAAATAAGTAAACTCTTTTTCCTGCTTCCTAAGTCTGTCTTGAGTGACTGTCAGAATGGGAACTGGAAGAACAGATGCAACACCTCCTGGATTAGAAAATGCATCCTCTAAGTGGACTTGCTAGAGACCTGATGTGGTCCGCACCATTGAGCCGTTCTGCTGTCATCAGTGATTCGGCATGGATCAGATACCATGTGTCCATAGTCCAAGAGGCCCTGCTCCTTCACATTTCCATGTGAAAGCTTCTGATTAGTTGTTTATTCTGTGGAGTTGGTTCACTCCGTTGAGTGGGACTGAGGACAGACAGGATTCTGGGGCATCAAGACAGAAAGACAAACCCACGTGACCACCGACCTCAAGAGCCGCCTGACTCTAGCTAATTCTAAAGCTTCCTTCATTACAAATTGCCTTAGCAATACCACTGAAAAGCTTCTGTTTCCAAGGAAGATTTAGATATTTTCAACTACTTAGTGCTTTTCCCTTTAGATAGGCTGAAGTTTTTCTTGCTTACCCAACACTTCAGTTTTCATCGTTAATGCAGGGAAAAGCCGATATCAGCAAAATTTACAGCTTCTCTGTTGGTATGATCTCACATTATTAATGGTCATTAAAGCTGTTCTAGAGGCCTGCAGTGCAACTGTTCGGGAATTGCTTGCATTAAAAAAAGGAAGACAGCCTGGTCTCAAAAATACCCGCCCATAAGAAAAACAATGTATTTCTGCCAAAGTATAAAAATCTGTACCTGCCACCCTAAAACTTACCCTCTCTTTGCCCTCAGAAGGGAATCAGCACTTGTGCACACAGTGCCCTGATTTCTCTTCCAGCACACGTATATTAGCATTGATGTCAGCCCGGCTCTGTGGGGCTTCTTTCCCAGTGTCACATGACCCCCTTCAGGGTCCTGCAGTCTTTCTCCCATTTCTGTCCTGGATCCCTGTGTAAGACTTCTCATCCCTCTCTAGCAAAGGGCAGAGTAGAAAAGTATTTCTCAACTTTCTCTCTAAAATAAGCTTGAGTTTGCAGGCCACCCATGTAGCAGATCACTTACTTCAGATAGGAAGATGCAGCCCGGGATTGCAGAGGCATGTCAGTTCTGCGACGTCCTCCCTATCGGGATGGTGATCTTCTTTGCTTCTTTCCCAAGCCCCCCTGAGGATTCCTTCCCAGATTCTAGCTGCCTCCTGGAATGTGTTGCCTTCATAGTGAACTGGGGATTGAACTCAGGCCCTTGCGCTTGCCAGGGAAGCGCTTATTCCACTGAGCCATCTCCCCAGCCCTAAATCTACTTTAGAACCTAACAGTCTTAGCTAATTACTATAGACTCCTTTGAACAGAAACTCACACCGTCTTCCACTGAGCCCAAACTCTGCAGAGCAATAGGTGACACTCTGCCTTTGGTGCCTATGCCTACTCTGTTCCACCTGGGCCACCGTCCAGAAGGCTTCCGCTTCGAGAAAGCGGCTGCTACCCTGGAGATTGTGGGCGCCTAGGCGTGTACTGGGCCTCCACCTGGACCTGGCATGGTGTGCTGGAACTGCTTTGCCGCCTCGTGGCCCCGTGTGACCACAGTCAGCTTGAATCACTCTCGAGGCCCTGGTTTCTTCATGTATAAAGTAAGACTGGAAGTTCCTTCTAGATTTATGGCCTGTATGAATGGATCCTCAAATTGGGATATTGTTATTCATGAAAGTTCCTGCAACACCGCCTGGCATATTCTGGGGATTTCCCCTTGTATAAACAAGTTTTACCCAAGCCTTTAGTGAGTAACCCTGCTGTGTCGCCAGCGTGGCAGAGCGCTGGGCTGAGCTGAGCCGTTGTTGTAACAGTGCGGCATGCACGCCTTTGCAGCTCTGTACTGCTTTTCCACCCTACCTGGAATTGGGTCACTTTTCCAACAGTCTTCCCCCTCGTTACGGGCAGAGCTCAGTGAGGCCTTTGCCAGTCGTAAATGGGGCACTGGGAAAGTCCGGCTTCCACGTTAAGAAGTGAATGACTTACAATTTTTAAAACCAGTTCGCCATCTTTCCGGTTTCCTCAGCGCAAGGAATCATGAGCGGCAATCTCCCGCAACACCCTGTACAAGGCGGTGCTCGAGGTCCTGCGCAGGAACCAGCGCGAGCACCGGAAGGTTTTAAAGACTGGAGTTGCAGATCAGCTTGAAGAAGTGTGACCCTCAGAAGGACGCACGCTTCTCGCGCGCCGTCAGTTTGAAGGCCGTCCACACGCCACCCCAGTGCTCTGTGTGTCCTGGCAGACCGGCAGCACTGCGACGAGGCCACGGCCGTGGACATCCCCACATGGACATCGAGGTGCTGAGGAAGCTCAATAAGAAGAAGCTGGTTAAAAAGCTGGCCAAGAGGTACAATGCCTTTCTGGCCTCAGAGTTAAGAGGTACGAGCCTTTCTGGCCTTGAAGTCTCTGATCAAGCAGATCCCACGGGTCCCGGGGCCTGGCCTCAATAAGGCGAGCAAGTTCCCTTCCCTGCTGACCCACAGTGAAGGCATGGTGCCCAAAGTTGACGAAGTGAAATCTGTGATCAAGTTCCAGATGAAGAAGGTCCTGTGTCTGGCTGTGGCTGCTGGTCACATGACGATGACAGATGATGAGCCTGTGTACAACATCCATCTGGCCATCAGCTTCCTGGTGGCCCTGCTCAAGGAGAATTGGCAGAACGTCTGGGCCCTGTATATCAAGAGCACAGTGGGCAAGCCCCAGCGCCTGTATTAGGGCACATCCTAATAAATGTCAGTGCCACCAAATATAAAAAAAAAAATAAAACCAGTTTGCCAAAACAGGCTCTTCAAACACTTAGACTTTCTAAAGCTCTCTTCTTAGTCCTGCTTAAAATGCAAATTGCATAATCTCTGGTTCTGGTGGTTCCAGTGCCTCTGTTGATGGTGGCTGGCTGCTTGCTGACAGAAGTGGCTTCCTTCCCCTGAGGGCAGAGTGGCTCCAGGTGACAGGGTTGCTGCCCAAGATGTCACGCACCTGCATCTGCTGAGACCAGCCCAGCATGGAGCCGAGGGCACCTCAGCCATCCAGCGAGGGGCAGTGACCATGAGAGCAGTTAGCATTCTGAAACTTTGTGGGTAAGACTGCTTTCCGTGGTGTAGAGTTTCAGGTTGATTCCTTACCACCAATCAACAAAAGTAGTGAAAAGGGAGAACTGTCCTTCAAACCCCACAGCTGCGAAAAACAGCAGTGCATACTTTATTTGGACAATGTATGTTCTTTTTTGTACTTTAAAAGTAAGTGGATATGATAGCATGTATTGCATTTATAATAGCTGGACCTTACCAGCCAGTACCAGAATCAGATTTCTGAACACATGAACATTTTGGGATAGAAATACTTTATTTTTTTCAGTATTGAGGAATGAACCAAGGGTCTTCACACAGCAAAAGCCCCAGCCCCTTTTTTATTTTTATTTGAGACAGAATCTGGGTAAATTACTTAATTCCCAGCCTCGGATCAAACCTGTAATGTTCCTACCTCAGCCTCCCAGAGTGCTGGGATCACAGGCAACAATGCTTTTTGGAGTGTTTAGCTTTACACTGTTCAGCAGAGTTCAAAGCTGCCTGTCCTGGGGCTTGATTTCCCACATGTGGAGGTAGATAAGATACAACTGAACATGTCTGTTTAGTAGTGGAACTTAGCTGGCTTTGAAAGTGGAAAGGAAAACGTTTTGTCCTTCCCCTCGCTTCAGTGGCCAGCCAAGGTTGCTTGACCACAAGCACAAAGACGCACAGATCGCTTCTCGTCGGCCTTTTGGCTAAGGGTAAGCAGATCTGTTCTTACTGGATATGACCTCTGAGGATAACATAATGTATTACATAGATTTTTCAAAGTACAAGATGGAGTAGGTGCTTGCTCTGCCCCTCCGCGCATAGACCTGGTGCTGCAGTACCTCCAGGAATGGCGCGCAGTGTGCCGTCCCCAGGCGGCGGGGAGGGGACAGCCCAGCAGGGCGGCAGTGGTGCCGCTCCCTGTGAGGTGGACCAAATGGAGCTCACGCTTTGCCATGGGGAAACACCATGTGCAGACTTGTCAGGCTAGTTTTTGAGACAGCAGTGTTTTCAACCCTGGCTGCCCTTTGAACTGACTGTGTATTATCCAGAACATCATAGCTCAGGAATTCTGACGTGCATCGAGTTGGTGTTAAGTACTATGAGGGCCGGGAGATGGCTGAGTAGAATAAGTGCTTCCCTGGCAAGCACAAGGACCTGAGTTCAATCCCTGGTTCTGCAAAAAAAAAAAAAAAAAGAACAACAACTATGTTTCAGTTGCATATTTGCCCTTTTAGACATTTGTTCATTATTTTTCCCTCAGGAGGCTAAGGCAAGAGGATCGCCCCAAGCTGGAAGTCGACTGGGCTATGTATGAGTCCAAGGGCAAGCTGTACTGCGTGGCCTACATAGTTGAGGCTGCTCTTAACCTCACGAGGTGGCCCTCGCAGGTCTCAAGTTCCTGGTGATCCTCCTGCCTCAGCCTTGTGAGTGCTAGGACTACAGGTGTATGCCACCATACCAGGCCAAAATAAGAAAACTCCTATACTGTACCTGTTTGTTAGCAGTAAGCAACGACTTGCTGAGGTCAGATTATAAATTTCTTGCTTTTCCTAATGTGTGCTAAAGGTGGAAGTTGGGCGAGTACTGCGAAGTTACATGGTTGTCAGGATCTACGTAGTAATACTGTACGTGCCTACCTTTATTCTCCATTTCTTCACTGAAGCCACTTACCACAGCTGTTGAGAATGTTTGGATGCCGAGGTCGCATGTCTTCCGTGGCAAGCCTCAGGTGCCTGCGCTTGCGTGGAAGTTCATCTGTGCCGGCCCGTCTCCAGGCCTGCTCGCTCACCGCAGCTATTTTTATTTAGGGTGCTTCAGGTCTCTGGAAAGTATATTTGCAGTTGTGACCCTTGGGGGGCTTGGGGCTCTGGCTCCCATGCCAACCAGCCAGGGCATGTGTGCTGTGCCAGCCTCCATCAGAGCTGCGGATGGACGTTTGGCCCCTGGACACTGGCGCGCTTGTCCTTTTATACTCTATCAGATGGTCAGACAGTGATTTTAATTAAAAGTAATTTTGAAGAGGGAGTAAGTGAAACATGATAATTGGAAATGCAAAATAATCCTTTTTTTTTTTTTTTTTTTTTTTTTTTTTTTTTTTTAAAAAAGGATCCCTACATGATTTCAACCCAGATTCCCCAATTTTTTTCTTTTTGAGACAGGGTCTTCACTATTCAACTCAGCCTGGTGTTGGCCTTGAGCTCACTTTTGTAGCCCAGGCTGGCCTCAAACTCACAATGATCCTCCTGCCTCAGTCTCCTGAGTGTTGGGATCATAGGCATACACCACCATGCCCGGCTGAAAATGCAAAATAATCTTAAGAAAAAAGCTAATGATAAAAGTAGGCTGCTGCACTGGCCCCACCCTGGGAGCGCTGAGCCCCGACCACTAATTTTATCCAGTCAGTCTTAAGTGTAAAAAGTGCATTTATCACATGTATTTCTTCAAGAAAAAGAAGATTTCTTCAGGAACTTATTTAATAAGAGAATCATAATGTACCTGTTTAGACACATGACAGCTATTGGAAGTTAGCTGAGAAGGGACTGTTCTGCAGGGAGTCTTTTCCTGTCGTCCTTGCGCAGCGGCCACATTAGTCTTAGGGTATGCTGCGGACACGAGCGCCAGTCTGTGATTTAAGTCAGTAGAATCATCTCTGTAATCAGTCACTACTGAGAATTGCATTCTTTTTTGCTTTTTTTTCTTGAGGCAGCATCGTGCTATGCAGGGCTGGCTGGTGGCCTTGAGCTCACTGTGCAGCCCAGCCAGGGCTCATGTTCTTGGTGCCTGTCCTGCCTCGGCCTCCTGAGAGCTGGGTTCACAGGCGTGCACCACCACGCCCAGCTATTCTGTGTCACTTTCATTGCTGTGTTTGAAGATACTTCTTTAAATCCTCTAGAATAAATACGGTAATTTTCAAAAACTGAGCAGACCATCTAAACTTCCTGCTAAGTTGGAGTAGCAAGTTCCAAAATGATTGCTATGAAAGTTCTTTGAATTCCTAGAAAGTAAAAGTATAAAGTTTGGAAAATTCTAAGTAACCCAGATTTGAGAAAGCAAGTATCACAGAGTGCGTGAGCCCTGCTGTGAGAGCCGTTCCAGGTCTCTGGCTGTTTTTACTGTAACCAAGTCCATGAAGCTGACCTTAAAATGAGGAGCTCCTCTGCTTCCACCAGCCTCCCTCCCCATACACAGTTCATTTGCTCAAGGTTAGGAAACTGCTTTTAAAGCTTCATTTCTCCTCTTGTTTTCTCTACTTTGTACTTACACAGGCTCTCCAGTGAGGTCCTATGGGTATGCTCATGTATCATAAATCACACAGTTGAGTTGCTAGAAAGACCTGATACTCCTATCAAACCATAGTTACTAGAACCTAGAAGTCTTCAAAGGAACTATGGCATGAACTTCACTTTGCCCCTTTTATCCCTAGCACTTCAGTGTTTTCTAAATGAAATGTTGTAAACTAGATTTCTGTTATCTGAAATAACTGAATGGGGTGAAGTTCCTTGTAGTAGTCTGCGTATTCCCCCACTATTAAAATTCTGTTATTAGGTCAGTTTTTTTCCATCTTCATTCTGGACATTATAATTAGAAAACAGCTCCACTTTTAATCTCGTGCTCTCTCCCACATGTGAGTCACTTCCCATTAGGTGCTGCTGAGCAGGCAGGTCCTTTGAATCTTTCCCTTTTCTTAGCTTCGTGCATTGCCAAAGGACGAGAGTCTTAGCTTCCTGCCTCTGTCCTGGAGCCCATCTTAATTCCCTTTTCAGGACAAGTTAGCGGCCACCTGTGGAACCCCAGGGCACTGCCAGGGGGTGGCCCCAGAGAGCGCTCTGTCTGCCCCTCCTGGTTCTGGCACACCCGTATTTAGAATGTGCTGGGGGGTCTGTTTGGCTGAGTCAGCATGAAGCACCACTCAGGACGATGCCATGTACCAGGGTGCCCACCTTCACCCTTTGCTTCCACCTCACTGCCAGCAGAAGCGAGCCAGCCTCATGCCTACTAGAACTATCTTCCTTGAACATTTTTTTTTTTTTAAAGTAAATAAGGGACTGTGGATATAGCTCAGTGGCACAAGTTCCTGCCTGGGAAGCGTAAGGTCCTTAGTTCAATTCCCATTACCCACCCCCCAAAAAGAAAAAAAGTAAGGATGAGATAACTTGAAATAAAATTTTTCAGATTGTTGGAATTTTCAGCAGCAACAGGGAAGCAGAAGTAAAAGAAAGGGAGGGAAAGGCCTTTATTGCCATTAAGGAGGACCCAAAGAGGATCCATGGTAGGGGTTGGGGGTGGGGGATCCTCTGAGCTGAGACAGGGAGGATGCGACTTGATGGACTTGCGCTAGGGGCAGAGTTTGGAAGGGAGGGTCAGGGACACAAGTAGCTGACCGGAGGCTCGCTGGAGTGCGTGGGAAAGGTATCCAGCCTGGGGCAGGGAAAGAGGAGGAATTGGTCATTGGGATGATAAGCTGTTATTCTGGGGAATCGGGGCCGTGATAATTTAGCAGTTTGTAAGCAGCAGGAACCTGTCACTGATCAGAAAAAGAAGTTGTGGCTAATGATGACCTATCTTAATTTGGCAAGATCTACAGTATTTCTGTAAGAAATATGTGGTCCTTACCCTTGAAGACTTTCATACCGAGTTTGGCTTTTGTGTTTGTTGTGCTTGACTGGACTTGAACTCCGATTTTATTAGGAAATGTACAATAAACTGCATTTTGGGGGAGGACTAGCCAGACAGATATGTACTTATTCTTTGAAAAATGAGACAAGCATATTCTATGTGTGATCACAGACCCAGGTACATTTCTGAGTCTGTGCTTTCCCCTTTAAGCAAGCCCCCTGCCCATTTTGAAGACTGAGCCCAAAGGTGCCCGCGTGGTGACCACGGCAGTGTGATGCCCCACACAGGCCTCTGCTGTCCCTTGACGCTGGGCACTGAGGCACGGGCTTGTGGCAGCAGGGTTCCACCTCTGCCCACAGGACATCACCGCTGCTACCGCAGAGGGCCCCCGAGGCCAGGCAGCCACTGTGGGTGCCTTCCTGGGCCCAGAGACTCAGCGGCATCACCGTCTTCAGGAGCCTCAAACCTAAGCTGGCAGCCGACGATCTCCCCCTCCTCCGAGAGGGCGCAGGAGGGGCCTTGACAGGGACGTGGTGACATCTCCCCCTTGAGCTTTGCGCTTATCATTTGTCCATTAAATGTGTGTACTTTTCTAGTAGATGGGTATTTCTGTGAATCTGTAATGTTCTCATATTCTTAGCGTCAAGCTAAAATTCACAGCTCTGGCCGTTTTTGCCAACTTGCACACTTCTCCAGTGGTCACTGCTTCGCACTGGCGTCAGCGTTGGGCGGGTGTGCCGTGCAGCCGCAGAGGGCCCCGGAGTCCTGCCCGGTCTGCATGTGCAGTCGTGCTGATTAAAAGAACATTGACGTGGCTGCGCGTTAGGTTAAAATTAGCCCTGAAATCTTCAGTTTGAAGAGACGTTCGTTTATGTAGAGCTCAATGAAGTCAGTTGCTTGTTACCAGCATTTTCTCTCTCCAGTGGTGTAAGAGAGAGGGTAGGTCTCTGCTTTCTGTACAGCAGAATTAGTAATAAGAAAGTGTAAAAAATTTAATTTGGACCTGTGTGGCACAAGATAACAATAATTCCACCAAGTCACTGCACAGTGGGAACCTTGGATCTTTCAGGGACTTCGCACATGTTAATATAAAGCAAAGTAACGATTTCGATAAGAAGCATCTAAAGGGCCTTGGCAGGAGGTGTGTGGGGGCAGTGAAGGGGACGTGCTCATGGCGGAATTTCTCTCTCCCTTAGGGTGTTCCGGTTATGGCAATAAGAAACAAAATGATATCAGAAGGACTAGACCCGGATCTACTTGAGTAAGTAATTTTTCGAATTCTATTCCTGTCAAGATCCTGAATGTCAGTTATAATAAAAATGCTTCAGGCTCTCTTTCCCTTTACGAGATTTTCTGCTCACCAAGCCGTCTTCACCTCCTTGTAAAACTCCTCTGTGCCGCTGGCAGCAGCTTGCACGCATTTCAAGAGCAGTTTCAGTAGGTCCGTGGTGAGTGCGGGTGTTCAAGGAGCCAGAATTTTATGGCAGATTTTTTTTTATGCTTCTTCTTTTTCAAAGGCGCACTGGGGAGAGCTTTATGATCCACCAGCATTTCACGTAAGCTTTCAGTGTATAGGAAATGTATTCTACCATGACCTAAATTAAGCCAGATTGAGAAATGGACATGGCAGAAAGGTGTATGTTAATGGTTGTTGTGAAGCTAGAAACCACTTGATACAAGTTTTATAAAATAGTGTTTGGGAACTGCTAAAAAGTAGTAGCTTGGAACGCTGATGATAATTCACTCCACTCCAAGCAAATCTAGCCGCATAGTCTGCTGTGGATACAATGAACCGTAATGGCACCCTCAGAATGCTTCCGTACCTCGTACCTCGTACCTCGTACCTCGTACCTCGTACCTCGCTGCTGCGTGTTGCATCTTCCCAGCCCAGAGCCGAATGACCCAGAGCTGGCCAGGCATCCACGCGGAGGGAGCTGGCGCTCCGCTCTGGAGTGTCTCTCAGCTCACAGCCCTCACGGAGCTGTGGAAGGGAGTGTGGGGTCAGGGTGAGTGGCACGGCATAGCAGTTGGACTGAAGTATCTCTGGCCTATTTGGCATTTGCTCTGGAAGTTGTCTCTGACACCTGAAAACCAGTGAACTGTGGCATACTTCAATATTCATTGGGGATTGAGTTCCCCAATGCTGGTGCTCACTAGGATACATGAAGTACAGATGTATTTGCCTTTGACCTCTTATCCCTGTGAAAATGCACAGTAGACTCCTTGCAATGCCAGGGAGCTAGGAGGGCCTCTCAAGTGCTAATACTTCTGTCTAGGAGAGATGCAGTGAAGGGGAAGCAGTGCCCTACCAGGGCGGCACGTGCAGGGTATCCAGCCCTGGCGAGGCTCAACTTCACGGTCCCTTCATTCGCCCAGCCGTTCTTGTCTGCACCCCAGAAATCACCCTCACTTCCACCTTCTTCCCACCGGTCCTGCCCCCGTCAGTAGTTTTCTTATTCCTGGGAGCTCTCCCACCCCGCTGTAGTGCTGAGCCATGCACTAAGGCAGGTGTCCGCGTTCTGGCTGCCCCCCTGCTTCCCACACAGCCCAGCACCTGAGCAGCTTGCACACGCTTTGTCAGACCACACCCTCTCTGGAGCTTGCTCACACCTGTGTCCTGAGCCATAGCCAACCATGAGGAGTCCTTTATGGGTATCCACTTTCTGCTCTCTTGGGCACCTTTAAGTTTTCTGTCCTGTGTCTAGAACCTTCTTCCCCCAGCTCACTGCCTGACCAGAATCCGCTTAGCATCTCCACCCTAAGAAGCCCCTAGCCAGTGTGCTGGTGCGTATCTATAATCTAGCACTGAGGCAGGAGAACTGCCCAAGTTAGAGGCTAGCTTGGGCTGCATAATGAGTTCAAGCCTAGCCTGAACTTACAGCAAGATGTTGTCTCTAAATAAATCACCACCACTACCAAAAAAGAAAAAGCCCCCAGATGGCTCTAGGGAGACCCGGGAGCACCAGCTGCCCAGCTCACTGAGCAGATCCAGGCATGTGCCGCTGTCTGTGAATGCTGCGAAGTGTCCCTCACAAGGTCGGGCCAAGTCTTAGGCTGGAATTCCAAGAATGGCTCGCGCCGTCTTTCGGCAGAGCCGTGCTTGTGACCGTGACCTCATCCTCAGTGGCAGGGTGGGGCTCTAACCTGTCACCACCACCTGAAGGCCATTTCCAGCCACATTCTGCTGCACCTGATAACTGTGTTCTCAGGAATGCTGGGTTTTGGAATCAAGTTTGGTGGAAGTTGAGAGCCTCACTTGGGAGGAAAGTAAGAGGTGATGAAAGGGAGGGACGCAGCAGCCCGGGCAGCGCAGTCGTTGAGGTCTTGGGTGTACAGTGAGCCGCCCCCAGGAGCCGCAGGAGGGACCGCTGTCTCCCTTTTGCTTTTAAAGTATAAATGGTTGGTAGGAAGACAAGCTCCTCACTGTGAGAAGAATGCCCAGATCTGTCTGCGTAAAGCCCAGCACACACCTCAGGTTGACCCAGAAATGCACAGTGACCGGCAGGTGCGGTGTCCCTTGGTTGGCTTGTGTGTGCATATGCTTGGAGGCTAAAAGCCTGCAGTCTTTAAAATAGTTTAAGGGAAAGAGCCTGGCAGCCCTGCCAGGAAACTTACATTGAATCGGAAAACTGAAGGTGCTTGGTAATTCTGAAATATTATTGATACCCCTGGGTGGTTATTATTTTAAAAAGCAAAAAAATTTTTTTTAAAGTAACAGTGGTTCTTCTATAGCCAAGAGTTAGTCTTGTACATAGTTTCAGGGTGCCTATAGTTCCAGCACTTGTGGGGTGGAACAAGATCACCGCAAAATCCAGGCCTACTTGGTGCCCATAGTGAATACAAGGTGGCCTG
Organism: Octodon degus; assembly: GCF_000260255.1. NCBI lineage: Eukaryota > Metazoa > Chordata > Mammalia > Rodentia > Octodontidae > Octodon > Octodon degus. The sequence continues at coordinate 30,193,593 of NW_004524580.1, read as the reverse complement.
GACTGCACAGGGAGGCCCTTAGAAACCCTCTCCATGGGCCGGGGAGATAGCTCAGTAGAATAAGCGCTTGCCTGGCAAGTGCAGGGTCCTGAGTTCAATCCCCGGTTCTGCAAAAAAAAACCTCTCCAAAAACATTTGTGCTTCAGTGCCATTGAAATAAGATGTGGAAGAAAACCCTTGTCACTCTCATACTCAAAAACATAAGGGAAAAGATAATGAATTCTTTTTCTTTTTTTTTTGCGGAACTGGGAATTGAACTCAGGTCCTGGCACTTGCCAGGGAAGCGCTTACTCCAGTGAGCCATCTCCCGACCCTGAGATAATGAAAAATTTTAATGGCCTTTCGCCCAAAGATTAATCTCTAGGGTGGGCCAAATAATTCAGTGGATTGAAGGACCTGCTTAGGCAGGTGCAGCGGCTGGGGTTCAAGCCCCGGCCTGCCGTGCTGGTCCTGTCCCTGGAGGCTCTGAGACCGTGATTGCGACTGGGCCTGGGCATGGTAGCACGCACCTGTAGTCCCAGCTCTTGGGAGGCTGAACATGGGCAGATCACTACAAGTGTGATCTACATAGTGAGGCTCTTTAGACCCTCTAGACCCTTACTAAAACACAAGAAAAAAAAATTCATCTCCTTTATTTTTCCATTCAGAAATACAAAATGGATAAATCTTGCTTTGAAATTTCTATTAATACCTAGAAAAATATTTCTCTGCCTTATCCTGCTGTACCTTGTTACATTTGTGTCCCAAAGTAAAAAGTAGTTATTTCCTGATGACTAATATTTCTATGACCCTGGGATAGGTAAGTTGGCCTCTGAGCCCGCCCCTCAGTGAGAGATGAGGCCCACAAGGCTGAAGGCACAGACTGAAGCAGGCCCTCGACAGTCCCTCGCTGGGCTGGATGCTGCCTAGCTGCTTCCTAGTTACCATCTTTATAGCACAAGGGCCTGAGTTCGATCCCAGGTTCTGCCAAAAAAAAAAAAAAAGAATTGTAAAACAGACAAGGTGCCCCATCGACTGACCAACTGAGGAGCGGCCAGGCCAGCCTCTGCACAGCCCTGCTGCCACCGCCGCCGCCGCTGCTGCTGCTGCAAGTGCTGGCTCAATCGTGTGCTTCCCTGGAGTGCAGCGGTTCCTGCAGGGGTACACACGGCCCTCAGGACCTGCTGGCTTACGGTCCTCAGCCACCATGAAGCGCCGTGTTTCAAATTACTCTTTGCTCAAACTGAAAATCCTTATTTTTAACTTCACAGTGAAGAGCAGACAAAAAGGGATTCATTAATGTCAAACAGAAGGGCGCTGGAAAGTGCGGAGTCCCCTTTTAAAGGCCCGCCCACCAGGGTTCCCGCGTGCCCTGAGGACTTCCTTGCCTACCACTGTCCCACACTTATGCTGTGACTCAAGTTTGGGTGTGACCTGCCCGAGGATGGCCTCCATCGAAGTTCCACAATTGGAGAATTCCTAAAGCGGGTGCTTAACTCCATCCTCTACTCCTGGCTGGCAGATACTAGCTAGAAAGTGCAAGAAAAGTATTAAAACAAGACCAAACACTTGGGAGTGGTTCACTGTCAGAGACCTCATTCACAAGCTGGAGATGGACAGTAGGAACAGCAAAGAGGTGTGCCAAAAGGGGCTGTGGCCAGGCCTGGTGGCGCCCCTGGAGGCTGAGGCGAGAGAGCTGCCCTGAGTCTCAGGCCAGCCAGCTACATAGTGAGACCCTGACTCAAAAAAAAAAAAAAAAAAAAAAAGCCCACTGTGGTCTGTGAGTAGCTAACAAGCAAGAGCCGGGAGCCGCTGGGAAGTGGAGACCCCAGGGGGAGTGGAAGTGGCCCTCACCTGCGCAGCCCTCTTGATGACGAGGGTTAACCTGCTCACGGCAGCCTTCTTAGCTCCGAGACAGGCGCCAGTGTGCACGCGTCACGTCCCAAAGAGGCGCGGGGTCTAGACCAGGAGTACAGCCCCGGCCCGGGTCTCCTGCCTACTGTAAGCACCGACTGACAGCGCTTCCAGTGCGAGGGCCTCACCCGCAGCCCAGTCCGCGGAGCCTTGATGCCTGCGCTTGCCTAAGCTTACCTGTTGCTCTGCAGAGCTCTGAGCACAAATGGACAACGGTGGCCAGTGACTTTGTGGCGTCACCTGTGACACTGGAAACATGACAAAGCAGTCCAAGTGATAATACCCTGCAGTGTCCTCTTCAGCGGTAGCTTTACTAACAATGTCTGGTATTTAATCAGCTTTAAGTTTAACTGCTTTAGGGGCCAGGGAGATGGCTCAGTGGAATACGCGCTTCCCTGGCAAGCTCAAGGGCCTGAGTTCAATCCCCGGTTCTGCCAAAAAGTTTAACTGCTTTAATATAAAGAAAAAAATATTTCTGAGCACTTTTTATCTGCATAAATAGATGTTTCCTCAAAGAATGTTTTTTTGTTTTCCCTGAAGTGGCTGTGACATTAAAGACAGATAGAAATCTTCCCTTAGGCCTGAGGATATAACTCAGATGCACAGCACCTGCCTGGCAACTGTGAGGCCCTGAGTTCGATTCCTGGAATCAAAAAGAAAATAGTGGGAAAAAAGTTAATCTCTTAATGCAAAGAAAATGGGTGTGTTTGTGTTTCAGAGCCCTCTGCATGTTCAGGGTTGCAGAAGCCCGCTAAAAGAGCTTTGTAAGGGACGTGCGTGGCGAGGAGCTCCAGTGGAAGTGGCCTGAGTGGTCTCGGGCCTCCTGTCTGGGACCTGGCTGCCCGCTACCTCCTCCCCTGCTCTTTCCATGCTGCCTTCCCGAGATAGTAGCCCACATCTGTCCTCCTGCCGACAATCTTCCTCTCTGTAGCCAGGGAATGAAGCGCCGAGCAAGGCTTGAATGTTCAGTTTTTGCCAGTAAAAGAAGAGAGCCCACTTCCTGAGGGATATTCTGACTGGCCCTGTTTGCCTCTGGGGCGCTCTCTTGAGTCCCTGCCTTACTTTCAGGGGGCTGCTTATGATTGGCCAGGCTTAGGTCCTGTGTCCCAGACTAGGGAGTAGGAAGGGAAGAGGATGTCGGCCCAGGGGGACATGGTTGGCCCCTGCCTTGATTCCCATTAGCATGGGCTGTTAGTACATATGCTAAAAGAACTGATTTGTGTATTTTATCCTTCTACTCTTCTGCATTTTTACTCATTTTTGGTTGAGGTCAACCTAGTAGCTTCTTTAAAACATTCTGCTTTTTAAAGGTAGTTTAGACTAAGTAATGAGCTTTTTTTTTCCCAAATCAGGGATTGAACTCAGGCCCTTGCACTTGCCAGGCAAGCACTTATTTACTGACCAATTTCCCCAGCCCGAGGTTAAATTTTTTTTTTTTTAATTTTATTTGTGTGTGTGTGTGTGTGTGTGTGTGTGTGTGTGTGTGTCTAGCTCAGCCCACCAGGGGGCGGGGCTGGCTGGCATGTGGTGCTGGGGGTTTGAACTATGGTCTCTGTGCTTTGCTAAGCTTGTTCTAAGTAGGCGCTTTAGACCACTGAGCCATCTCACCAGCCCCCGAGGTTAAATTTAAACTCTTAAAAAAATTGCTTATAAGAATTTTATTAATAAAACGTAGTTAACAAGCTAGTATTTTTATTTTAATTACTAAGGATTGAGTTTTATTAATTATACATGAAAGATTGTGAATATACTTACAATTTTATACATCAGTGTGTTTTCCTGAGATGCCATTTTAGAAATTCATGTATATATTTAAAGTACTAAGGTACTGTACTGTTGTAGAGCCTCATTCGGGCTTTACAGAGGAGCTGGCTTCCTTCTGATTCAGTGAAGCCAAGCTGCAGGCTAGTAGCAGAAAAGAATGCAATCTTTTCAAATCTTTTAAAACTCCCACAAATAGCAAGTTCAAATGAAAGACTCACGTGCGGATGGGGTAGACGCAGTGAGAGTGCTTCTGTTCCTAGAGGGAGACCTGCGCTAGAAGGGCCTACCAGCCCGGGAATGGTGGCCGTCCTGGCAGTGTTGTCACTGCCCTTAGCGTTTGTGTGAGGTGCCTTCACTTGTGAGGTGCTTCCCAGGGTACCCCGCTTGGTTCTGTGGCCTCCTGAGGCTTTCCTCATTCCATACCCAAGAGAGCTGGAGCCTGTCTTTGTTCTCGTGTCATTCGGTCCAACACAGCATTCAGCTTAGTTGAAAACGAGGAGGATGGACATAGCCAGGGTTGGAGCTGCACCCTGGTCACTGCGGACAGGAGTGTCAGTGATGCCTCTGCTGTGGAAAACAGCGCCACTGCTTCTCAAAAGTGAAAAGCAGGATTATTATGTCACCGAGCAATTCCAGGTCTCCTTAGGTGTATCCTAAGGGGCCACGAGCCAGACCTCAGCGTGCTGTGTGCACCCGTGCTCGGAACGGCACTGTTTACAGTAGCCAAGGTGTAGAAGCACACCACGTGTCTGTTGTCCAAAGATGGGCCCAATAAGCTGGTGAAAAGAAACAAAGGAATAGTATGTAGCTGTAAAAAAGGAGGGAGATTTTGCCATGCTACAACATAGTGGCCCTTTAGGGCCCAATATGGTGAAATGAGCCAGACACCAAGGGAGAAGTGGGCCGAGGTTGCACTTTTCTCCTTCAGCATCCGCAGACCGTGGAGGGCACAGTGGCTGCTGGCCACTGAGAGCAGGGAACATTATTTAAGGGGGTCTCGTCTCGCAGCTGGGTGGATGGTGGTGATGTACACCGTCGGCCTAAGGCTGCTGAGGGCCCTCTGCACACCGCCCTGAGTGCCATAGACTGGGAGGGCAGCAAGCAGGGCTGTAGCTCAGCGGGAAGGTGTTCCCAGCCTGGCTTCAGCCCTAGCACATGCACAGGTAGGCATGCACACAAGAAAAGATAGTAAAGCTGCCTAATGTGCTGGCATCTGTATTTTAGCAGGAAGAGCAAAAGGAGACAGTAGGTGAGGCCGTGCACATGAAACAGTGTGGTCGGGGAGAAACCCTGCTCACAGGGGAGCCTGGGAAATGCATTTCTGTGGAAACCTGCACACAAATGTTCTGGCTAGGCCAAATTTTAATAGCAGAAGAGGGTGAGCAGCTCAGGCCCTTCAGTGACACTGGCCCAGCAGCCTGGCTCTGTCACCACCAGGTGACACAGGCACCCTGAGAGCACAGGACCAGCCTGCTGGGGCACTGCTTGCAGGGGCCAGGCTGGACTCCAGGTGACAGCCACCTGCAGGGTCCCTCGGGTGAAATGGCCACCTTAGCAGACCCAGAGACAGCCAGTCACTGTTTTGCCGTGGTTAGTAACATACCAAATAGATTAAAATACAAAAGCCATTTTTTAATAACTAAAAATAACTAGTAGACCATGTTTTCTTTAACAATTCTGTTTAGTGTGTCCTAAATCTTTAATAAGGACTAGATATGGTGTTTTTATGCCTGTAATCCCAGCACTCAGAAGGCTGAGGGCTAAGGCAGGAGGATCACTGTGAATTTGAGACCAATCTGGGCTAGTGAGTGCAGGACCAGCCTGAACCACAGTGAGACCCTACCTCAAAAAAAATTTTTTTTAATTAAATATATATATATATATATCTTTAATGAGAATCCAGAGCCTGAAATTAAGCGTAGTAGTTTTTAATTATTAGGACCCAGCAGCTATGTTATTCTTCCATTTGTCTTGTGTTTCCCCCAAAGTATACTTTGCTTGCCTGATTTACTTTCTCAGTAAGTGAAGGGTGAAGAAAATGCCGCTGTGTGGATTCAGTGATTTACTGAGACAGCACTCAGGCCTGTAAGCAACAGCTTGAATAACACTGCTCACACTTCATTCTCTTTAAATCTTTTGTTGGGGGTGGGGGGTAGTAGCGGGAATCGAACTCAGGGCCTCACACTTGCCATGCGTTGGGGCCTCAGCCTTCTTCCTGTGTGCTGCAGCATGCCCTGCAAGCTGGGGCTTCCGTATCACCATGCCTCCTCACTGTGCCTGGGCAATCATTAGATAATACTTGTATCAACTCAGACCTTTCCTGTTCATCCTCTAGAGATAAAACTTCAAAGTGAGAACATTCCACAAATGTTAAGAGCCTTCTCTGACCAGATACTTTTCTCTCCTGCTTAATTTCCATACAGCCAGTTTTCTCTGTCTGTACGTACATACGCCTGTATGTATTTAGGTTTTTTGAGAAAGTCTTGCTGTGTCATTCAGCTGATCTCAAACCCATTGTTTAGCCCTGGCTGGCCTGAGGCTCCCTCGGCCGTCCTGCCTCAGCCTCCTGGAGTGCTGGGATGACGCGTGCACCGCCGTAGCCAGAGCTGCCTGTTTCACAGCAGGTGTTCCTGAACTCTGAAGTTTCTCCCTGCTGTGGTCCTCTTCTTCCACATCCTGCTCGCCTTTCTCGGCACTGGGCAGAAGGGGCAGCTCTGAGCTGGTTGTGCTGGCCTGGCCCAGCCTGGCCTGGTGCTGGGCCTGCAAGGTGTCCTGAGGCCCATGTGTCGCGAAAGTCTCGCAGGAACTCAGAGGACACAGGCAGCTGATGTCCTGCCATCTCACTACTCTGATGACGTGATTGTCCTTGCTGAGTGCTTTTCCCCCACTGGGAACACCCTCAGCTGCTTTCTTCTCTTTCAGGCGGCCTGGTGCTCCTGTGCCTGATGCTGCCGTGGAGAAGAGCATGGGCGGCAGCTCGGACAGCGAGTCTTCCTTCAGTGACTGAGCCAGCCCAGCAGCCACAGACGCCAGGCGCTGGCCCCCAGCTGCATCCTGCGGCACCCGCCGCCTAGTGTCTGGGTTGAAAAGAAAGCCGTTCTAGCCTGCCAGCAGCACGCCTTGCTACCAAAATAAAGGGCTCTGCAGCGAGACACAGTGACCTAAACTGCAGTGCGTGCTTCAGTGCTCGGAGGAGGTGTGCCGGGGCCGGGTCGCCTCCAGGAGGAAGGATGTGAGCTCAGGTGGTGCAGAAATTAACGCATTTTGTACAAATTTTAAATGCTTTAGCATGAAAAATGCTGTGCACTTTTTCTTTCTTTTTTCTTTTTTTTAACATACGTAGTCCATGCTATCCTTGAATTCACTGTGTAGCCCAGGCTGACCTCAAATGATGGTGATCCTCCTGCCTCAGCCTCCCGAGTGCAGGGGTGACAGGTGTGCGCCACCACACCTGGGGTTACGTGCATTTCTACGAAGAACTTAAGTTTCTGGCAGGACGTAATACTGGGTGGCACTTTTCTGTGACAGCTTGAAAAGGCGTTATCTATTTTGGATATGGGACTTACTGGAAGTATTTATTAGCCAATACAGCTCTTCGCCACGTGCCCAGTGCTTCAGGTATCATCAGAGCCTGATACCTGTCGCGTTTACTGTCAAGTAGAAATGTTGAAGGTGTTCTTGGTGTAGTGGAAGGTGAGTGAGGCTGTCGACCCCTGCGTTGCCTTGGCAAGGACGGCAGGTTGCAGCGCGCACCCAGCCCTGCGCGTACTTCTTGTAAATACTCAGTTCAGAAATCCTACAAGTACTAGGTGGGACGAGAATAAAGTACTTGATTAATGGTGCGTGTTGTAGTTTCTACCGGGACGTGGCCCCCAACGGCTCACAGGCAGGGCCTGTGGGGTGATAGGGTCCTGCGGGCCTGGCCCTCTGGGTTGAGGCGGGGGCGGGGCCTGGTCAGGTGGGCGGGGCTGTCTTGTGGCCCCACCCCTCGTGCCTCCTTCCAGCCTGGAGCAGCCCCGCCCCCAGCCCCTCTGCCATTACCAGAGCACTCAGGCAGAGGCGGGAAGGATTGTCGTGAGTTTCAGGCCAGCGTGGGCGACACAGTGAGACCACATTAAAAAAAAAAAAAAACATCTCAAGAGACAAGAAGTTTGGAGTGTGGCAGCCAGCTGGACCTCGCCTTCCTGCTCACTCAGAGACCCTTCTCTCTATGCCCAGCTTGTGTGTTCCACTGCAACCTCCCAGAGCACGTACACACACACACACACACACACGCTGTGATGTGAGATCGCACACCGTGCACACGCTTTCCGACTGCAGTGGTCATGTCCACCGCTGGCCTTTCAGAAAGGCTTGTCGTCTGGAGAGAAAGGCAGGTCCTGCTGCGGCCGATCCCTCGGCGCTGCCTAACGGCCCCAGCAGTGTTCCTGCAGGTACCGAGTGGACCAAGAAGTCCCCGTGTGCCGCCAGCCCGGTAACCTGAACGTGAGGCGCGATCCCAGCCTCCTCCTGACCGCTGGTTCCCACAGTCTGCAGGGCCTGGGCCTGCTGGCCTCGCGCTGTGTGCCTCTTGTGGGGCACAGGCTCACTTTCCATCCCTGTCCGCAGGACACCCGGCTCGGACCACCGACCCAGGGTGTGTGGACATCAGGACCACAGGTCCCACGGGCGGCATGGAGAGCAGGAGCCGCAGCCTGCAGCAATCCTGGAAACATTGCCACCACTTTTTTTTTTTTTTTTTTTTTTTTTGTAGGCCTGGGGATTGAGCTCAGGACTCTGCGCTTGCCAGGCAAGTGCTTATTCTACTGAGCTATCTCCCCGGCCCTAGCTTTTCGTTTTCTATTAATGCCGGTTTGCAGTCCACAATCTTAGCGCTCATCTTATGACTGCATCCTTGTACTCAACACGGCTTGTCTTTTGTCCCCCCCCCTTCCTCCTCACTGCCATTGTCTTAGACCCCTCCCCACTTGAGAAAGCTGACTCCATTCTTGGCTCTTTATTCTGTGGGTTTCTCCTTGAGGGAAGCTGCAGGGTGCCAGTGTTGATCTGTGCTGTAGTTTGAGGTGTTACAGGAGGAAACTGTACAAAACGGGACCCTGATTACAAGATGATTTTACTCTAGTCACCCAGGGTCATACACAGAGTGCGGGGAATGGGTGCACACACTAAAGAGCAAGGACCCAGCTGATGGCCTGGATCCCACGGCGGTGTCCCGTGGGAAGCCAGCTGAAGACCTGGAGCCCATAACAACGTCTCCCACAAGTCCGACTGGAGGCCTAGAGCCCACAACTATGTCCCATGCAGGCCTGCTTCACAGATCTGTGCAGGGAAGGCCCAGAGACCAGTGATGGACGCTAGGAAGCTGTGCCAGCGGGGTGAAGGCTCTGTACCAGCTGCAGGCTGAGGAATCTGCCCTGGAGCCAGGAAGCAACGCTCAAGGCAAGAAGCAGAGCACCTTGGGAAGGCACCGCGCCACCCTCACGACAGTGGGGTCCTGAGCTGCTCCAACAATGACAGCTGAGTTCCCACCAAGAAAGCCAAGGTGACAAGCTTCTTCAGAGGACTGAGCTGTGCACCATCTTCCCCTCCAGAGCCAGGAAGCAATGCTCAAAGTAAGGACCAGAGCTCCCACAAAGTGAACCGCAGCCATTCTCGGCGGCAGCGAGGTCCTAAGCTCCTTCGACAACGAGAACAGCAAAGTTCATCAGGAGAGCCGGCGTGACGAGGTCCTCCAAGAGAACCAACAGCAGTGCCAGGAAAACCAGGAGCCCCGCAGCTCCAGACTTCCTCTCCAGTTCTCCCGTACGCTGCCAGCAACGGTCCTCAGGTGGCCCACACATCCGGCACTAGGCTGGCTCAGGTCAGCTGCGTGTTGTAGGTTGGCCACCAGCTGCCAACCGACCAGTCTGTGAAACAACCCAGGAAAGAGCTGGGAACTGAAGAACAGGAGGAAAGAGAAACCCCGCCTGAGGGGCACTATGGACCAGGGGGCTTACTGCAGGAGCAGCAGCCCTTGGAGATCGGCGGTTCTTCCCAAGGTGTCCCCAGCCTGGGTCCTGGGCCATCCCAGACAGCCCGCCCCACCAGGGGGAATGTGGCCTTGGGAAGGACTCTGGTGGAGAATCAGGCAGCGGCCCCCAAGCTGCACAGCGCCAGGGCCTGTCCACGTGGGCTGCTGAGCAGGTGCCGGCGGCCTGGGGTGCGATTCCAGGATGTATAGCGGTGTCCATAGCGGGGCCGGTGTCGGGATCGGTGTGCAGCTGCTTTCTGACCCTCAAGCTGGCCTGGCCTGGCCTTACAGTGTACAGTTTCCTTTTTGGCTAGGTTGCATGGTAAGCCTTGTCATGATATCCAGAACGTTTCCATTAAAAATCTTCCAGGAGTGAGCCCAGGCTAAGCAGTGCTGAAGCCCGCAGCTTTCTGGCCTGTTGCAGTTGGAACCTGACTGCCGGCCCTTCCTGCTCCAGACCCCAAAGGGGCTTTGTGTGCACAGGGCGCACCGAGGTCGGCAGCGTGCTTGTGCTTCCAGTCAGGTCCCATCGCGACAAGCTGGGTCTCTGAGGCTCCCGAGAAACGAGGCTCAGAATTCAGCCCGGTGTCTTCAGAGCGGTCGCAGCAATGCCAGTAAGCGTCAAGCATCAGCTGTGACCTTGCCTGTTGGTGGCGGGGCTGGAAAGGAAAGGCTCACACCCACTACCCAGACTTGGGGTAAATATCTGAAACAAGACGTTTACCTTCCTTTGGAACGTGAAGTATAAAAATTTTATTGGGACTTCATTTCCTGTCTTCCCGAACCAACGTCATTTTCTAAAGGCAGCTTTACAAATAAATACATTTACAAAATTTGTTTTATGACATCTACAAGTTATTTACTAGGCATCTGTGTATATTTATGTTCATATTGATACAATTCTATTAAGACACTTTAGAATTAAACGCTTTGTTCCACAGTTAATGCTGCAAATCTTATTTTGAAATAAGTTCTAAGACTTAGAATAGTAATATTCTGAAGGGTAGAAGAAATTGTAGAAAAATCTAACTGACTCATTTTTACCACTGATTAAATTGAAGCCCAGAAGAATTAAATGATTTCCCACCCAAGGAAGGTTAGAAAATATTTCTGTAATCAAAAATGCAGGGCTGGGCGTGGTGGTACACACCTGTAATCACACTCAGAAGGCTGAGGCAGGAGGATCACTGCAAGTTTGAGGCCATCCTGGGCTACACAGTGAGTTCAAGACCAGTCTGAACTGCATAGTGAGACCTTGTCTCAAAAAAACAAAAAATTTTTAAAAATAACAAATGCTCAAATTCATAGCAATATTTTATATTAAGTATTAATATCTTTCATTATTCATACAAAAGATATATACTTAAAATTACAGTAATATTAAATTTTCACACTGAAGTCTGTAAATTGAAGTTGTAGATTTGCTTCATATACCTTTTAAGGATGTGTTTGGGTTGATCTCAGTTTTTCTCTTGTTTATGTATTTATTTATTTAGCACAGGCTATCACTATGCAGCTCCGACTCGTAATGATCCTCCTGTTTCAGCCTCCCCAGCACTGGAATTACGCCACCACGCCCCAGTTTGGTGGCCCGCACCGCACCCCTGGGATTCCGGGGCCTGCAAGGCATGCGGTTCCAGGAATTGAACTCGGGTCCTTGTGCTTGCCAGGCAGGTGCATAGACTGCAGAGCTGTCTCCCCAGCCTGATCTCAGTTTTTCATTTGCAAGGAATTTGTGACCATCTGGCGACCCAATAAAACGCTCTCAGGCATCTCAGCCGTCAGCTGCTTTGCTGTGCTCTTATGTCTACATTAGAAACATGCTGAGATTTGCAGTGGGAAGCGGGGGGACAGGGAGGGCACCCAGGAACCACCCAAGAGCCTTCCGCTGACCAAGGCAAGATTTGAGAATCAATAAAGACAATAACAAATAGTAATTAGTTGAAGCACTGTGGATATGTTTAAATTTATGATTTGATAATATTAAATTTTTTCTTTGAAGGACAGAAGTGAACTTCTCATTCTTTTGAAACAACAGCAAGAATTATTAGCCCTGCCTTTTGCATACAAACTGGACCTCTGGATAATCAAGTAGTGAAGGAAAGCTTGTCTTTCTACAAACATCCAGCTTGGAGCAACAGAAATAAGCTGTTACGGGTTTTCCAGCCCTCAGTGGTTCAATAGCGTTGCATTAGTCAGCTGAAGGAAATAGCTGACGGAATCATCTTGGCACCTCGCCTTTCTCTCCTAGCTCCACGCGCAGGAGCACCTACTTCCTAATTCCCAGCACGAACACTCGGGTCAGCGTTAAGAACGCGTCCTCTGCGAACCGATCCTGCGGCGCATGCACAAGGCGTCACCTTTGTGGTTGGAAGGCGCTGTGTCTGTACTACCGGGAACACACTCACTGGGTCGTCTGTGTGAAAAGCGTCCTGCGTGGGCCCCAGGGCTCTCCCCTGCACTGAGGAGCCCGCAGGGCTGGCGGGAGTCAGTCTGTCAGTCTGTCTGTCTGTCTGTCCCGTGCACTGCATGCCAGAGGAGTGCTAGGTGTGCAGGCGGCTGAGGCGCGCCAAATGCCGGAGGAGCTAGGCCTTGGAGCAAGCCCGGGCTGGAGGGCTGGCCTGGGAGAGGTGCTGGATGCTGCCCTCAGCAGCCCGGGTAGGGGTGCAGCTGCTCATGCTGCGGAGCAGGCTTAGAGCTTCCCCACCGGAGATGAGGACCGACGGGCAGAAGCCTCCACCTTCGAGTCGCTCGTGACCCACCCCCACCCCACCCCCGTTAGTACGCATACGGTTGCAACACAGTGAACGCACTCACCCGAGGATCCTGGTGCGCGCAGACCGCACCTCACTCTGCCTTACTTCCGCTTACCGCCTCTCTCGCCTCTCTCCGCATCCGCCCCTCCCGCTTAGCATCCTTTCTGAGAACCAGCCTCTTCACTTATCCTTCCGATTGCTTCGATCTCAACTTCCTTTAATTTCTGCTCAGAACTTTTTGGTGTTATTTGAGATGGGGCCTCTCTGTGTAGTTTAGGCTGGCCTTAAGCTCACGGGGATCCTCCTGCCTCAGTCTCCCAAGTGCTGGGATTACAGGACAGGTACGTGCCACTATGGTCGACTTCTGATATTTACAATTTCTTTCCTTCTGTCAGTTTCAGATTTCAATTGTTCTTATCTTTCTGTGACCCTGAGATGCATCATTAGGCTATTTATTTGGGACTGCCCTGTTATTTTTATGCAGGCATTGGTAGCTATCAACCTCCCTCTTAGAACCACTTTGATTGTGTCCATGGGTTTTGGCATACTGCATTTCCACTGTCATTTGATTCCAGGGCTTTTTATTTCTTCTGTAAGCCAGGGATTAGGCAGTGACATACTATTTAATTTCCAAGTGTTCACACCCTTCGTCCTGCTGTAAACCAATCACATATGGGGAGTCTTTCAATTCATTTGTATGTACTTAAGCATGCCTTATGGCCTGAGTCTTGGCTATTCTGAGAAAGAGCTCCACATGCTGTGGAGAAGAACGAGGCTTCTGTCTGGAAGTGGCCGCTGAGTCCGCGTGTGCTGTGGTGCGGCTTAACTCTGACGTTCCCTGCTTGGTTTCGTGTCCAGTTGTGAGAGTCGAGCACTGAAGCCCCTCACTGGCATCGTCTTGGCGTCTCTCTGTCCTGCCAAGTCCGGCAGTGTTTGTTTCGTGAAGTTGGTGTGCCCACGTTCGGAGCAGAGCTGTTGACAGTTGTCATCTCTTACTGCTGAATCACACCTCTTAGCAGTGTGCGTCTTTGTCTCTTTTGGTTGGTTCTGGCTAGATGTCTGCTGCCTCTGAAAATCAGATCACTGCTTCTGCTTGTTTTCAGGCTCCAGTGGGCTGGAGATCGCTCTCCTTCTCTCTCAGGCGCTGTACTGCTTTTGGCTGAGCGCGTCTCCTGCGGGCAGTACGTGGCTGTATCTTTCAAATCCAACCTGCCAGTCTGTGTCTTTTCACTGGGCATTTAGGACCCCTGGCACTGAGTTATGATCGTAAGGTGTTTTATTGAATCCTGTCATTGCGTTTCATTTTCTTATGTCATTTATTTTTATCTTTTTATCTCACGGTTCTTCCACTCAGCAGCCTACTTTCCTCCGGGCTCGTTCAGGCAGATGACACCCTGTCTCTGCCTGGGGTTCCCTGAAGTATTTTCTGCAGTGCTGGGTTAGGGTGATGTGCTTCTTTAGGATTTCTTCCTTGGGAAAATTATTTCTCCATCAACTGGAAGGGTAGTTTTGAAGACTATAAACAACTGTTCTCTTTTAGAGCTTATAAAGCTTCACTTCAAGCTCTCCTGGCCTGTTAGGTTTGTGCTGAACATCCACTGTCATTCTTATGGTCTTGGAGCCATAGAGAACTTGTGGCTTTCTCTGACAGCTTTAGTAGGCTCTGCTTTTGTTGAATTTCTGGAATTTTGATTATGACTTGTTGTGAAGATGCTCTTTGCTAGCTGTGGCTAGTTGGTGTTCTATGTGCTCTTTGTATGTGAATATTAAGTTCTTTCCTAGATTTGGAAATTTCTCTGCTATGATTTCAGTGAAATTTTTTTATACCCTTTAACTTTACTTTTTTTTATTCTAAGAAGTTTTTATGTTTCTTATCTTTTTGCTACTTAGAAGTAAAAACCTGGTGTGTTTAATTAAATCTTCTAGGAGGGGCTGGTGAGATGGCTCAGTGATCTACAGCATCTACTTAGGGGCTGGTGAGATGGCTCAGTGGTCTGGAGCACCTATTTAGAACAAGCTTAGCAAAAAGCATAGGGACCGCGGTTCAATCCCCCAGCACCACATGCCAGCCAGAACGCCCCCTGGTGGGCTGAGCTGCCCCCCCCACAAATAAATAAATATTAAAAAAATAATAAATAAAAAAAAATAAAATAAGGCTTGCTCTTATACATGAATAATATGTGTGAAGTTAAACATGTGTGTCATAGTTGTGGGGGTTAAACTGCATTTTGTGGGCCAGAATGCCTGTCCTGATGCCACAGGCACCAGCTGATGTGGCAGACGAGGGAAAGGAGAAAGACAAGTACAGCTGCCGGTGGGAGGACTGCGGAGGGCGGGCCTGCGGCCAGCTTGTGCACAGGTGGGCAGAGGCAGGGAGGGACGGGAGGAGCACTGACAGCATGAGGAGGCATGCAGTGGAGGCCAGAGCCAGGCTGTGCCCTGGGGCAGGCGGCCTGCACGGGAGGATGTGCACCTGCTCCAGGCGGCTCAGGCGTTCTTCCATCTTCCCAATGTCCTCCTGGAGCCGCCTGTGCTCCTCCATGGCACGCTGCTGCAGGTCCAGCCGTTCCTGCAGGACTGGGAATGGCCACGGGGCACTCAACACCTTGCCCTCCTTCCCACCAAGAGGACCCCAGCTACAAGAGGGACATACCTCGCAGCTGCTCTTCTTGATGCCGGATGCCCTGTGTGGTGGTGAGGTGCAAGGCTTCCACGTGGGAGGCCAGCTCCTTCAGGCTGCTGGACAACTGTTCCATCTGGGACCTGGAGGATTGAGACACCTTGTCCTGGGGATATCCAGGCTTGAGACCTAGGGTGGGCAGGGCTGGGGTCACACATATCGTGTGAGGGAGGCGGCCCTGGTGATGGCATCGATCTCTCGGTCCCTCAGCCGCTTCAACTGCTGTAGCTGTTCCTCATGGTCCTAGCGCATCTCCGGGATGGACGCCCTGATAGGAAGCGGTGGGGCAGGCCCAGTTCTATTCTGAGAAAGGCCACATGGACAGATGGCACAGAGAACACCAGGGAAGCTCTTCAGGGAAGGTGCAACCCTCCCCGTCCCCCACAGCTCTGCTTTAACTTTCCCAGCTCCAGTGCCTTTTCTTTCTTGGTGTTTCAATGCCCTTTGCACCAATTCCTCCTATTATTTGGTAAAGGGCCCTTTTCATAGGAAACAAGAAGTGTGTACAGGCTTTCCAAATAGCTCAAAGGATTAAAGGATAGCTCATAGGCAGATGCAGGGGCTGGAGGTTCGATCCCCAGTGTGCTGTGCTGCTCCCCCCACCCCCCCAGCGCTGAGAGGATTAAGACTGGGCATGATGGCGCGTACCTATAATCCTGCTCTTTGGGAGGCTGAACACAGCAGAATCACTACGAGTCTGATCTACGTAGTAAGACACTGTAGAGGGCTGGTGAGATGGCTCAGTGGTCTAAAGCACCTACTTAGAACAAGCTAAGCCAAGCAAAGCACAGGGACCGTGGTTCAATCCCCCAGCACCACATGCCAGCC
>NW_004524580.1:30166626-30176867 GCF_000260255.1 Octodon degus | reverse complement strand
ACAAATAAATAAATAAATATTTTTTTAAAAAAATAATAAATCCTCTTGGAGCTCACTGAGTATCTTGTGCCTGTGTTTCTTAGGCATTAAACAGCTTGCTTATGTGTTCTTTTGCCCCTGAGACATTTTGATCATTTTGGGTTTTTAGTTCTTTGCCCATAGCCACCTCTACTTCAGCACCCCTGGGGCCCTCTCTGGAGTGGTGGGGGCTGGAGGCATCTGCCTGCCTGCTCACTCATGTTTTTGTTGTTTTGTGCTAGGCTCGGGGTCGGATGGGGAGAGACGCTGTTGTCCTTGGAGATCTTAGGTGGGTGCTGTCTCCCTGCCCTTGGGTTTGGTGGTACTTGATGTCTATACCCATCTTCAGTCTTTCAGGCTTTTTTTATAACTCTTTTTTTTTTATTTTAGGAAGGGTCTCCAGGGTCTATAGGGCCTCACTGCACAGATTGGACTGGTAGTAATCCACCTGTATTCAACCCCCCAAGAGCTGGGATTACAGGTACGTGCCACCTTGACCAGTCTTGAGCGCTAACACTGTGCCCCAGGGATGGGGCCAGCACAGCATGCCGAGGATCAAACGCTGGCCACTAGGTCTGCCTAAGCAGGCGCGTTCATCCACTGAGCTATTTGGCCGGCCCTTTTTTTTAACTTTTTGAGACCAGGCTCAACCTCACTTTGTAGCCCAGGCCGGCCTGAGACTTGCATCAGTCCTCCTGCCTCAGCATCCAGAGTGCTGGGATGACAGGTCGGCACGTCAGCCGTCAGTGTGATTTTTGGTGATCTTAGTTCCAGCCTTCTGGGGACATCATCCCCAGATCCACTCAGGGGAAGAATCAAACCCTGGCAATGTTGATGACACAGAGACAAACCAGATAATGGCTCACAGGAAAAAACAACAAAAGCAACAACCGTGCCAACATTAACAACAATAAAATCAGCAATAATAAGAGAATCAGACAAACCAGATATGGACATACCAAATGAACGAATAAGAGCTACAGCTATACCACCCCTAACAACAGAAAAGAGATCTGCAGCGACAGTGTAGACACAGACAAATCCAGTGTTGACATACACGAGTGCCTCCCTTAAAGCAACAACCATACCACCATCAGCAGCAGAAAAGAATTCAGAGGGCTGAAAAATAGCTCAGCGGACTGAAGCGCCTGCTGAGGCAGACTCAGTGGCTGGGCTTTGATCCCTGGCAAGCCGTCCTGGCTCCACCCGCAGGGTGCACTGAGATGGCAAATGAATCCCAGCTCTTGGGAGGCTGAACACAGGTGGATCACTCCAAGTCCATTGTACACAGTGAGACCCTGTAGACCCTATACTAAAAATTAAAAAAAAAACACACATCACATATTGTCAGATCCCTAAAAGTAATAAAACTATGGAACACCAGAATGTATTCCTCTTGTCTAACAGAAATTGTATGCCTGTTGGCCGACATTTCCTCTTCTGCCGCCCCACTACTTTCCCTAGCATCTAGGGACCATGAATCTCTACTTCTATAAAGTCAACATTGTAGCTTCCACCAACGAGTAAGAATGTCAGTATCCACCTGTCTGAACTTAGCTGACTTCCCAGTGGAAAGCCCTCCAGCTTCGTCCATGCCAACCAAGGGCAGGGTTTCATCCTTTTAATGGCTGACTAATATTCTAGTATGTATACATAGCACATTTAATCTATGTCTGCAGCAGTAAACACATTGATTATCCTGACTATAGTGATAGCTGCAATTAACATGGGAGTGCACATAGGCTTTTGACATAGTGACTTTCTTTCCTTAGATGTATATCCAATAATAGGGTTGCCAGGTCTTACATTTCAAATTGTAGTCTTTTTCAAGAACCACCATTCTATATTTATTTATTTATTTATTTATTTATTTTTGTGGAACCGGGGATTGAACTCAGACTCTTCTACTTGCCAGGGAAGCGCTTATTCCACTGAGCCATCTCCCCGGCCCAACCATTCTATTTTCTGTAATGGCTATACAAGTTTATATTCCCACCAACATTGTACAAAAATTCCCCTTTCTTGACATCCTTAATTTTTGTCTCTGATAATAGCCGTTTTCACTGGGGCGAGGTGCTCTCCTGTTGTGGCTCTGAATTGCACCTCCTTGGAGGTTCGCGGCAGTGAGCAGTTTCTGTGTACTTGCTGGCCATTCGTATGCCTTCTTCGGAGAAATGTCTATTCGGATCATTTGCCTGTCTCTTAATCAGATGACTTGGATGTTTTGTTGTGGGGCTGTTTTCATGGCTTCTGTGCTTTGGGTAGGACTCTCTTGTGAGACAATGGCTCGCAAATATTCATCCATTCTGACGATTTCCCTTCACTGTTCATTGTTTGCTGCGCAGAAGCTTCGTTTAATATAATCCCACTTGCCTAATTTGGCTATTGTTGACTATGCTTTTGAAATTTAACTCAAAACTTTTCCAGACAGATATCCTGAAGCCATTCACCTTCCTTGTCCCCCGCATTCTTGGAGATTCTGGCCTTATATTGAAATCCTCGATCCACTTTGAGTTGACTTTTGAAACCAGGAAAGGAAAAGGAACAAGTTTCATTCTTCTGCAAGTGGCTACTCAGTTGCCCAGAGCCCTTTCCTGAAGGAGCTGACCTCTTCCTGGTGTGTGTTTGGGCGTCCTTGGCATATACAAGTTGACTTGAAGCACGTGCATTTACTGCTGGGTTTCCTGCTCTGCCCCACTGCTCTCTGTGTGTTCTTATGCTATCATTGTGCCGTGTTGGCCACTGGACTCATGTAGCCATACACACTACGTAGTCCTGTACTACAGTCCTGTAAGATACATCACATGCTAGGTAGTGATTAGGGATGACAGACGTTACAAAAACCGGGGAGGTGTCTTAGGCATTTTGTCATTGTTAGGACAAAATGTCCAATACCCACAACTACAGGAGGAGAGGTTTATTTTAGCTCATGTTTTCAGCTCATGTTCAGCTGGCTCCAAAACAGGAAGGGCTTGGGCAAAAAGGCCAACAGAAGAAACGTACTGGAGTCTTGGTGACCAGGAAGCAGGGATTGGAGGGAGGATCCCAGAAGGAGATGAACCCTCCCGGGTCACGCCCTCCCGGCCACGCCCTCCCGGCCACGCCCACCTGGCCACGCCCCTTCCAGGCCACGCCCCTAGTGACCACCTCTTTTTTAAGAGAAAAGGGGTGGAATTGTATGGTTTAGATTTATAACATCCCCTCATAGGCTCATGTGTTCAGAGTAGGGGTTTTACATAAGGCATAAAAATGTACTCATTGAAATCAGCGAAAAATGTTTCTAAATCTAGTTGTTAGATGATAGGGCTGCTATTAAGCATCAGCGCATTAATTCACTGAAAGTGCGGAGCTGTTAGTAGTTATTAGTGCACTGTTAGGAGCTGGGGGTCTCTTAAATGCATGTCCATCTCTTTCCACAAAATACATTTGTCCGTCCCTAAGAGTTGCCAAGTTTTAACAGTTCCAGCATTGCTGAAAACCCTGGTCTCCTCTGAGATTCAAGGCACGCGCTTACGTGCGCGCCTCTGTGGAAATCAAAGTAGACATTAGGACGGCACAAGCTGAGCATTCTCACTGCAAAAGGGAGTCAGAAAGGAAAGCGAGAAAAGCAAGAGCAAGCTGCAGCAGAAGCAGGCGTTCCATGCCTCTGGGGCCTCCGGCTTTCTGGGCCTCCACGGCGCTCTCTGCCACCTCCGCTGCCCTCGCCCGCCGGGCACGCCTCCCTGCCCCACCCCCGCACGTCCTGCACACTGACACCTGCGCTGCGGGCGTGCAGCTGGAGCAGTGGCCCTGAGGCTCTGAACGCTGGAAGAGGAGTCCGCCAGGACTGTAATCCCCCTGCGATCTAGTCCCTGCCCCAGAGCCGCACCTCTGAGCACTTGGGGGACATCCTAGGTCTAAACCTTAACAGGAAGAATCCACAATCCAGTGATGGGAATCACATAAACCTCTGATTTTTTAAAATATCAGCTTATATATTCCAAAAGAATATAGGTGGACCATTTTGTGGACACCATAGGAATACCTTTGCTGATCATCTGCAGACTCCAGGTGGCTTACCAATCACTAGCAAGACACTTCAGCCCTGGAAGTATGTTTGAAAATGTTTTAGGGTACTTCGTTTGAGAGCTTTGCTTTGCTTTGTTGAGATAGGTTCTCTTTTATTATTATTATTATTAATTTTATTGAGAAACAAATATTAATGAGACAGTTTCAAAACCCATTAGTAGGGGCTGGTGAGATGGCGCAGTGGTCTAAAGCACCTACTTAGAACAACCTTAGCAGAGCACAGGGACCGCGGTTCAATCCCCCAGCACCATATGCCAGCCAGCCCCGCCCCCTGGTGGGCTGAGCTGCACACACACACACACACACACACACACACAAATAAAATAATAAAAAAAATTTAAAAACAAAAACAAAACCCATTAGTAGGAAAGTTTCAATAATTAATTCATTGCATAATGTTGTCTTCGTAGTGGTTATTCATAGTATAAGATGCAGATATGATATCCTTTCCAAACACTATTAGTACAAATCTTTCTTCTCATTGAATTAAGAGAAAGTAGCTGTATATCTACCCTATTTTGTATATACAGATACAAAATGGTCCTTCATTTATATCCCTTTTTTTTTTTTGTTTAGTTTTGTCAGAAATGGGTATTCCATTGCTGAGACCGGTTCTTGCTGTATAGTTCAAGCTGACCTTGAACTCATAATGTAGCCCAGGTTGGCCTCGAATTCTCAATGATCCTCCAGCCTCAGCCTCCCAAGTGCTGGGATTATAGGCATGCAACACCACACCTGTCCTCCTTTGAGATTTTGGTAACTAATGGATTTGAGAAATGACGGGTAAGGATCAGGAAGCTATAGGACAAATAATTGAGAAATTTGATAGAGAAATGACAACTCTGTTACAATATCAGAAAGCCAGTGAATAAAAGTGACTGTCCACCTCAGGACCCCAAGGATACACAAACCCAAAGAACATGACCCGGCCCACACCCAACATCATCTGCCTTGGGGCTTTAATGCCGCCACTGGATGCTGCCTCCAATAACCTGGCTTGGTAAAAATCTTCCCCTGCAGCAGGTGGCCAGAGCCAAGTACCTCACTGGCTATGACTCCTGTCAGCCCAGCTGTAGGGCCACCCATAATCCCTATTTACGGACTTGGTGACTTCCCTATGGGGCTTCGCGCTCTCACAGGTCCACACAGCCTGAGGAGGGGGCCTCCCTTCTTTTGCTTGTTCTCTCCACTCCTTTTCAAATAAATCTTACTCTTGCTGCTCTTTTGCGTGCCCTGTGCAATGCTGTATTCAGGACACTAAACACCTAGAAGTGACTCCCCGGGAGCCCTCGACCCGGCCTGTGCAGATCTCTCCTGTCCTCTCACTGTGGAGGCCACGTCCGGACTCACGAGTCCCTACCCTTCCACACTGTTCGGTCGCATGGCGTGCCAGTATCACAACATTTTCTCCTAAAAAGAAAATGTCACAATCACCACGTGAAGCGCACACCACCCCCCAGGCTTCTATCGACTTACCTGCATGTCTGTACCTTTGCAGTACTGGCTTGGTCAGTTAATGTGCGGTACTTATTTTTGCAGCACCAAGAACTTCCCTTTTGGTGCATGAAGCTGAGCAGAAAAGAAGGGGGTCTCATGGAGTGTCTGCTACTCAAGTAAAAGAAGTGATTTTCCACCTTCTACTTACATGGCCCGGGCAAGCTGATAAAGCACCGGTAGCAACTGCAACCCAAAACGTCACAGAATCAATTTATTAAGCACAAATCTAGAGCCTGGCATGGTGGTGCACACCTGTCATCCCAGCACTCAGGAGGCTGAGGCAGGAGAATCGCCATGAGTCTGAGGCCAGCCTGACACTGTTTCAAAACAAAAACAAAATAGTGATCTACGCTCCACTTTGGCAGGCAGCACCCAGAAGGAGCTCAGCAGCAATGGAGCCCAGCAGGTCCACCTGGATGGGGCTCAGCCAAGGGGAGCCAAGTGCAGCAGACGGTGCAAGCCAGGCACAGCAGGTCCACCTGGATGGGGTGCAGCCTGGTGCAAGCCAGGCCCAGCAGGTCCACCTGGATGGGGCGCAGCCAAGAGGAGCTGAGCAGAGCAGCCAGGTGCAAGGCAGGCCCAGCGGTCCACCCGGATGGGGCTCAGCCTGGTGCAAGCCAGGCCCAGCAGGCCAAGTTCAAGGTCAGCAGATCTCGACTTGGTGAGCGGAGGCATGCTGCTGGGCCCACTGGGGCCCAGACCAAGGCCCAGAGCTACAGGAGCACCCTTACTGCACTTAGGTGGCAGCAGGTACCTGGCTGAGCTAGTCTTCCTGGAAGATTCCAGGTACATGAAGGGCAGGTGCTCAGACAGAACTCAGGCAACTGAACTTAAATACAAATGCCCACTTAAGAACTGCTTTGCTGTACAGCTATAATGCTTGCTCCTGTGGTCTAAAGTACAAACCAATTAGTTACAATAGTTTGCCAATTTCAAAATTTCACTGCCTGTAATCAGTATTGCTAATTGTACTACTGTAAATACGAAACCATATCTGCATGTTCTCCCTTGGGTAATATGCAGAGGAGCTTGGGTAAGAACCTCCCAA
This sequence comes from Octodon degus, assembly GCF_000260255.1. Lineage (NCBI taxonomy): Eukaryota > Metazoa > Chordata > Mammalia > Rodentia > Octodontidae > Octodon > Octodon degus. Next base: position 30,170,236 of record NW_004524580.1, on the reverse strand, counting down.
AGCCCCACACCTAAGGATGGAGGACAGTTCCAAATGGAAACCACTATCTCACTCTTACACAATAGAGAAGGCAAAGTCTTGGGACACACACAAGAGACAGAGGAGAGATACCTAAAAAGCAGACTCTACAGAGAGGCTCTGGTTACAGTGATGTAGCAGCTACTATCAAACTTTCACAGAAAGGTGTTGCAGAAATCAAAATAAAGAGTGCTTTCTGAAATAGAGAATGACAAAAAGAAGGCGCAAAGTGCATTCTCAGGTCTTGAGCCCACCCAGAATGAACCCGGGAGACATCAGCATAGAAGAAATTGGAAGCCCCCTACCTGAAATCGCTGAAATAATGGCAACTGAAGGAAAGAAACAACTATAGAAGGGTGTTGAGGAAGTCAGATCAGAATAATCTCCCAGGCAGAAGAAGAAATGATAGCTATAGTGAAATAATTACTAAGTGTTTCTAAAGAAGACACCAATAAAAAAAAATAGAGAATAGAAAAACTATGGAAACCTTGAATGAGAAATATATGAAATTAATATAATGCCTGAAGCAGATTCAAATAGATATACAGGATATTGAAAACTCCATTAAAAATTGGCAAAACTATTTGAATGAAAGTGAAAATAGACTTTCAAACCTTGAAGACACTATTGCAGCTGGTGAAAAGGTAAGGAAAGATCTCTTCAAAACAACTAAGGAAGGGACAGCCAGATGGTTCAGAGGATGAAAGTGCCTGCTTAGGCAAACACAGGGATCAGGATTTGATCCCCAGTGTGCTGTGCCAGCCCCGCCCCTGGAGCATGCTGAGACTGCGACTAAGACTGGGCATGGTGACACATGCTTGTAATCCCAGCTCTTGGGAGGCTGAAAACAGGAGAATCACTATGAGTCCAATCTGTATAATGAGACCCGGTAGACCCTGTACTTAAAACAAACAAACAAACAAACAAAAAAAAAAAAAAAAAACCAGAATCAAAGCCATAGATGAAATGGCCAGATTCCTAGATAGGTACAAATTACTGAAACAATTAAGATGTAGAAACTCTGAATAACCCAATATCAACCGATGAAATTGAAAATGTAATTTAAAAAAAAAAATTACCAACAAAGAAAAGCTCAGGTCCTGATGGGTTCACAGCTGAATTCTACAAGAAATTTAGAGAAGATTTAATCCCAATATTCTTCAAACTCTTCAATGAAATTGAAATGAAAGCAGTACTTCCAAAATCATTCCTGGAGGAAAGTATTATACTGATACCAAAACCAAAGAAAGATCCAACCAAAAATGAGAATTACAGGCCAATCTCCCTCATGAACATAGATGTAAAATCCTCAATAAAATACTAGCAGATACAATACAGCAAATCATCAAGGAGATTATATACCACAACAAGTTAGGGTTCATACCAGGGATGTAAGGTTGGTTCAACATGCTCAAATCTATAAATGTAATACTCTATATTAATAGAGCCAAACCAAAAACAACATGATCATCTCAATAGATGCAGAAAAGGCTTTTGACAAAATATAGCACTGATTCATGACGAAAGTCCTACAGAAAATTGGAATAGATGGCCTGCACCTCAATCTGATAAAAGCCATCTTAGATAAACCAACAGCCAACATAATTCTAAATGGAGAAAAACTCAAAGCTTTTACTCTCAAATCAGGTACAAGACAAGGACGTCCTCTATCACCACTCCTATTCAACACAGTTCTGGAATCATTAGCTAGAACCATTCAAAAAGAGAAAGAAATAAAAGCAATAAGAATATGTGAGGCGGTGTCCTAGTGCAGCGGTTTCCACTCCAGGCTCTAGAGCGCGAGTTCACCGGTTCGTGCTCCAGTCCCGACTCTTTCTATTGGGGCCGGGGACATGGCTCAGTAGAATAAGCGCTTGCCTGGCAAGCGCAAGGGTCTGAGTTCAATCCCTGGTTCTGCCAAAAAAAAAAAAAAAATGTGGAAGACCACCTGAGCAGCTCTCCTTGAAAGAAGAGCCACTGTCTCCATTTTGACTGAGCCTGACCCTATTTCCTCGTATTGTTATGTACAGAGCTGGCTAGGACTCCTGTTCATCCTTCAGTTGGCCTTAAGCAATGTGTATTGGTCCAGCTGAGGTGCTGGTGATAGTCTTGGAAGGTGGCGTGCGTGTTTCCCTGGTAACCTATACCTGCTGCTCACTAATGTCGAGACAGGACAAAGAGTCAATGCTCCGCGACGCCAGCTGGGATCAAGCCTCAAGATAGAGGCTATGACTTCCTGGGGCTTGAAAGACTACATCAAACCTGAAGCACTGGACCCCCCAAAACATAGATGCTGTCTCTATGGCATAATACTATAATGCACATTACTCTCTCTGCATATCCTCTCTGCATATGGCAGAGGGAAATGTAGGCCACCCACCAAGCTCAGCTCATAGTAGTCACCTACTTCCCACAATTCTCAGTCAATCCTTCTCAAGCCACTCCTCCACTAAATAAAACCAGGTGAGGCCCTGGATCGCTGTCTTGGTTCTGGAAAGCTGTCTTTGTGACTGGACTTAGAACCCCTCAACTTCCTAGTGATTAAAAATATAATCTAGTGTCTTTATTTTCGCCGTGGGTTGCATTGAAAGTGGTAGATTGGGATCAACTTGATGGGATTCCAATAACGTGACTTTGGGATTACAAATATTGGCTTCTTAGACCGAGACGAGGACCTGGAAGTGTCTTCTATGAGAATAGGTAAAGAAGAAGTTAACCATTTTTATTTGCAGATGACATGATGCTCTACTTGGAAGACCCAAAAAACTACCAAGAAGCTCCTATAATTAATAAAAAACTTCAGTAGCATATCAGGATACAAAGTCAATACCCAAAAATCAATAGCACTCCACTACACAGATAACAATCTCACTGAAAGAGAAATTAGAGAAGCCATACCTTTCATAATAGCATCCAAAACAATGAAATTCAAGGAATAGAGGGACTTGTTCTAATAGTGTTTGTAAACAGGATATCATGTCTGCATCTTGTACAGCAAATAACCACTAGGAAGGCAGTATGCAAGGTGTTAATTATTGGAACTGTCCTACCAATTTGATTTGAAACTGTCTCATTGCTATTTATTTCTCAATAAAATTATGGGGGAAAAAAGGCAAGGCAAGATTAATGCTTTAAATTAGGTACTCTAAAGTACCTGGGGCTCACATTGAAGTAAAAGTACTTTGATGGAGGGATTGGGAAAAGCTGTGGGAGAAGTTGATATATCAGAAATCAATGAAAGTTATAAAGGAAAAAGATGGACAGTCTCTGCCAAAAATGTACACACACTTTAAGAAATGAAAAATAGTATGATTTTTTTTCAACACATGGTGTTACCTTGGTACGGGAGACCCTAGAGGATGTTGCAAATTTCAGAATCTCACTATGTTGCGGACCCTTAGAGCAAATATTTAAAATGCATGTGTAGCAATTTCAGTGACCAAGGTCACTCAAGCAGCAGTTTGCCATTGTAATAAAAGTCTGGAAGCCAACGGCCATCATTTTGAGCACTACTTGTAAGTGTAGAGGCCAAAGGTAACTGTGTTACTAACATGACATTGTAATAAATTTAGTCTTAAACTAAAAAAAAAAA
>NW_004524580.1:30159787-30160397 GCF_000260255.1 Octodon degus | reverse complement strand
ATACTACAAAGCTACTGTGATAAAATCAGCATGGTACTGGAAAAAAACAAAAACAACAACAACAACAAAAAAACAGACCCAAGGGTCAATGACACAGATCAGAAGACGAGGACACAACTACAAGTACAGCCAGCCATCTTATCTTTGGCAAAGGGGCCAAACATGTTCCTGGAAGAAAGTTAGCCTCTTTAACAAATGGTGCTGAAAAAGTTCGCTCTCCACATGCCAAAACCTAAAACTAGACCCGGGTCTATCACCATGCACTAAACTAAAGTCCAAATGGATTAAAGATCTAAGCATTAAAATTGAAACACTAACTCTCCTGGAAGAGAAAGTAGGTGGAAATCATGAAGACATATGGGTAGGCAGACGGTTCATGAGCAAAAAGCAAACTGCACTGGAAATACTTCAAAGAATCAACAACTAGGATCTCATCTTATTGGGCAGTTTCTGCATGTCAAAATAGAGTGAAAAGACAATCCACAAATTTGGAAAAAAATCTTAACCAATAATCATTCAGACAAAAGTCTTCTATCTAGAATAAAGAACTAAAAAAATTAGACTCCCAAAATTTAAAGGCCCAATCTAAAAATGGGCATCTGAGATGTAA
>NW_004524580.1:30135320-30157991 GCF_000260255.1 Octodon degus | reverse complement strand
GCCATGACTCATCCACATGGCTGCACTGACAAAGGTTCTACAATCTGAGGTACAGGATCTCAGGATAAATCCTGAGGGGATTTCACTGACCTTATCAGACTCAAAAGCTACAACTCTTGTTGCATAGGTCCTGCTTTACCTTGGTCTTAACCATCCAGCAGAAAAGTATAAAAATGAAATATAAGAAGTAAAGCCGGGGCTGGTGAGATGGCTCCGTGGTCTAAAGCACCTACTTAGAACAAGCTAAGCTAAACAAAGCACAGGGACCGCGGTTCAATCCCCCAGCACCACACGCCAGCCAGCCCTGCCCCCTGGTGGGCTGAGCTGACCACACACACATACATAAATAATAAATAAATAAATTTTTTTAAAAATCTATACCATATATGTTATTGTAGGTTACTCTGTTTCTATGCAACTCAGGCTGCCTTGAGCTCACCTGGTAGCTCAGGCTGGTCTCAAACTCATAACGATCCTCCTGCCTCCGCCTCTCAAGTCCTGGGATTTCAGGAGCACACCGTCACACCCGGCTGCACTAACAGTTACAACTGGAGGGCAGAATATTTTCCAGCTGTCCGTAATTACGAAGCCGAGAGATCTCAGTCAGAGAGCTGGTGGCGCGCATGGTGAAGGGAAGTGGGGCAAAAGCACCGGGTAAGCTTCTGCTCCCAGGGCCATCACTCTCCGGGGAGCGCTCCGCAGAGCTCGTGGAGGAGGTCGTGCTGCCCTTCCAGGCCCCCCAGAGGCCTGCCGGTGACCCGGGCGACAGGTGTTGAGGAACCGCCTGTTCTGCCAACAGCTCTGCTGCCCGCTGAGTCCTCTCAGGCTGCCCACCCACGCCCAGGAACTGCTGGGGAGGGCAGCAAACTAGGAGGGGCTGGCCCACTTGCAGCCGGACCTCTCCCCTGGGAGGACACGCCGGGATTTCACTTCTCGGGGGTTTGTTTGTCTTATTTATTTATTTTCTAGTTTGATGCTTGCTTACACTTCAGAGGTGGTGAGTGGGCTCTGTTCTTTTGTTTTAAAGGAGCACTTCTATTCAGAAGCAAGCTCCCTTGCTTCCTAGTGCGCTGAGCCTTGCAGAACACAGGACAAGCTTGACACTTGGGCTCTGGCCCCTGGTGAAGCTCCTCCTCCTTGTGCGGCCAGCTCTAGTTGGCGGACAGGCCTTGGCCTTCTTCCATGGCCTTTTAGTGCTGACACACGCCAAATTTGGAGGATCATAGGAGTTTGTTGGTGGGAATCAGGAAGGGTCACAAAATGAGGGCAAATCAAGCTAAAAGCGTGTTGTGATCAAACTTTATGATTTCCACCTGGCCGCGAGGAAGAAAGGAAAACTTGGAAGCCCCGCAGTTGGATGCAAAAATGCCTGCTCTGAACAGCGACGCGCTGGTCACCAACCATCAAAGCACAGTGACCTTCCAGCAGAGCTTTGCGAGAACTTGCGACGGTTGTTTGCTTTTCTCATAAAGACATTGGCTTCAGGCTCCCGTGGGAGAGGAGCGCTCCGCAGTAACCTCTGAAGAAAGCTGGGTCTGCGTGAACGTGTCACACAACGGCTTGCCTGATGCGAAAGTTATTAACGTGGGGCTTTCTCCCATCCTTATCACCCCTGCTTTTGTAACAGCCTCAAATCATGAATCCTTGTAAATGTTTTGGGTCTCATTTTTATAATAGGCAAACTGTACAGAACACCATGGCTATTAAAACAAGGTACTGCACCAAATCTCCATGGAAATGCTGAACTGCAGATAAACAATCCCAGACCCCAGATAAAGATGCGTTAACCTGTTTGTTACAGTTTGAATTTCTTCCTAGCACACATCTGGACAAGTTCCCTATAAGGAAGAAAATTCAGAAAAACCAGAGGAGGCAGAACTATTTTATTATTGCAATAGAAAGTAACATGAACTTTCTGCAGCTGTTCTCTCTGGTAAAATGAAAATATTAGTCATATAAAGTACTCTAAATTTTTAAAAGCAAAAAGAAGTATTTGAGTTTTATTTTAATAATACACTTTATTTAACTCAATATATCTAAAGTACTATTTCAACATGGAACCAGTACATAAACTAATACTTGACATGCTTTTCTTGTTTTCTGTTTTCAGGTATTGGGGACTGAACCCAGCCCTTTGCACTGAGCTACAGCCCCAGCTCTTTTTAATTTTTTTTTTTTTTTTTTTTTTTTTGAGGCAGAGTATCATTAAAATGCTAGGTTGCCCAAGTGGCGCTTAAACTTGTGCTCCTCCTGCCTCAGCCTTGCACGGTGCAGGAGTGACAGGCGTGTGCTACCACCATGCCCATTTTGATGCTTCTCTTCAAGCTGACTTTGAGCTCCTCTGTGTTGTACTCCTACAGCAAATCTGAACTTGCACCAGGCACACGTCATGCGCACAGCACCGCTCACTACTGGCTGCAGCGTGCATGGGGCAGACCTCCAGCTCGTGCTTCCTGGGGGTGCTGGGTTTTGAGAAAGCAATGGGGGCCCTCGATGTGGAACCCCCTGGGTGTCTCTTGTGGCCCCAAGGACTCACTGTGTCCCGGCGGGCACGCTCCTGCTGCAGTGCTGCGTGCAGCCGGAAGGCCTGAGACCTCGATCTGCAGCTGCTGGGCCCCTGCAGTGACCTCAGCAATGTGGTGTGTGAGCCAGGGGCCACCTGGCCAAGGGGAAGCCCAGGTGGGTCAGCACCTAGGCTGCCCTTGGCCCGGCCTCCTGCAGAGCAGGTTGTGCCACCTCCCAAGCAGGGTCTGTGCAGTGCCTGGGCCACCTGCTCCTAAAGCCCAGGGCTCCCTGGGTCGGTTTGTCTGTCTATCTGTCTGTCTCTCTCTCTCTCTCTCTGTCTCTCTCTGTCTCTCTGTCTCTCCTCCCTCCGCCGTGACACTAGGGATTGAACACAGTGTCTTAACACTGAGCTACTTCTGTACCTTTACATTCAACTACATCCTCTCTCCTATTTTTTATATATGTGTGTGTGTGTGTGTGTGTGTGTGTGTGTGTGTGTGTCCAGCTCAGCCCACCAGGGGGCAGCCCTGGCTGGCATGTGGTGCTGGGGGATTGAACCCTGGTCCCTGTGCTTTGCTAAGCTTGTTCTAAGTAGGTGCTTTAGACCACTGAGCCATCTCACCAGCCCCCCCCCTTTTTTTTCCTTCCAGAACGGGGGATTGAACTCAGATCCTTGCACTTGCCAGGGAAGCGCTTATTCTACTGAGCCATCTCCCTGGCCCCTTCCTATTTTTATTTTTTATTTATTTGGTTCTGTTTGAGACAGTAGCTCACTCTGTATTCCACCCAGGCTGTCTTTGATCTCACTGTGTAGCCCAGGCTGGCCTTGAACTCATGGAGATGCTCCTGCCTCAGCCTCCTGAGGGCTGTGGTTACAGTAAGTGCCACCATGCCTGTCTTATTCTTTAAAGTTTTGACACAGGACTTTCTAAGAAACTAAATTACCAAAGCTGGGCTCAAAGTTGCCATCCTCCTGTCGCAGCCTCCCAGAGCCCTGGCGTGGCAGATACGCACCACCACACCCAGGAGAAACACCTGAGCTCCTAATGAGGGGCACCACTTCTGCCTCCTGAGCAAGCCAGTCAGAGAGCGTGAATACTGCAGACTCTTCGAGGGGTGAGGACAGTCACTCGGCAGAATCAAGCCTCAGGGCCACCTCTCCCGCTGGCCACAGACCTTGGTGCCAACTGTGCCTGAGGTGCAGGTGTCAGCGAGCAGGATGTGAGGGTGTAGGGGTGGGGAGGCTTCCAGACTTCAGGAGAAGGCGTAGGAGCCAGGGAGTGCTGCGAAAAGGCAGTGTGTGACACAGAGAGCTCAGTGGAGGTCCCAGGAAGTGAGGACACCAGGAGCCTGGAACGTGTGCAGGAGAAAGCTGCAGGCGTGCACAGCTGCCCCAAGGGGAGAGTAGGAGTGTTGTCGCAGCAGCGACAGGCAGAGCGGCCTCGGGCCGGCACCCCAACCCGCAGGTCCCCAGCGAGGACCCCCACCCAGACTGGGCGCTGCTTCCCCAGCACCTCCCTGCCAGCATCTTCCAAGGTCACCTCCTAGCACCCAGTCCGGCTGTTGGCTCCTTTCCTCTCCCTCACTAATAAACCAAGTCCAAATCCTGTAGCTGATGGTCAGGGCCACCCGTGCACCAGCTCGACGGCACTCTCCTGTGACCGCCCACCACCCCCACACTGCGCAGCTCAGCTCCAGCCACCTTGCCCGGCCACCCTGTGCCTGGCTCCCCTGAGCCCTCGGGTCTCTCCTCCCTCACTTGTCGCCCCCGACTGCAGCTGCAGCCTCCAAGCCCCACTTACACCGACCCCCTCTCCCACGAAGTCTTTCTGGAGTGTCCAGCAGGAACTAAAGCTTGGCCCCCTGAATGCGCTTCCTTTCACTTCTGGCATTGCGTCCTACTGTAGTTCACGTGGTAAACTCTTTTGTTTGTATCGTCTCAGTGTCTTTCTGTTGCTGAGATGATAAAGTTCATTTCAGCACTGAGGAAGTATTTATTTGAGGTTTTGAGACAGGGTCTTGCTATGTAGCCCAGGCTGGCCTGGAACTCACGGTGATCCTTCTGCCTCAGCCTCCTGGGTGCTGGCATGACCCGTGTGTGCCACCACGCAAAGCTCAACAAATACACTGAGCTCCTACAATGTGCAGTATGGGCCCACAGACATGTGGACGCTCACTGAGAGCCAAGCCCGGCTCGTACCTGGTATCTGGGAAACATGTGGTGACAATTTGCCCGAATTCCTGATTTGTCTGAAAAGCTGACAGCTGCAGGCTTATTTTCTACACAGAAAAGAGACAGTAGGAAGTCACTGTGAAAGGCTCCAGGCCACTGAACTGGAGTTGTCGGTGGGGGGGGGGGGGGCACTGGAGATTTTGGCCAGCTGTGACTCAGTTTACACACTGGCCTGACTTCTGGCACCATGGAATCTGCACCCTGAGTAGCTGAGGCACAGTGTGGGATGCAGGCTGGGGGCCTGAGGGCGGGGGGGGGACCCAGAAACACAGCCTGTGCAGGCTGGAGAAGGGGACAGGCAGCTCTGTGACCCTCAGAGGCCAGGGCTGCCCAAGGACCCCTTGGGGTACTGAGGTGACACCAGGATTGCCTCTCTGCCCTGCACTCTAGGAGCGCTGTTCTAGAAGGCAGGGAGTCCCGTGGCAGCCTGGGCCTTGGCCTGAGAGACTCCTGCCCTGCTCGCTTGGTCCCCCCAGCTTTCCCCCCAAGCCCAGGCCCAGCTCTGTCCTCCTCCTGTGGTGGGGTTCGTGCTGCTCAGCTCCCCCTCGGTGAGTTTCTGAGTTTCGCTTGCACAATGCCCTGAGAAGGGCTGGGGCTTACGAAGGAGCTGGGGTCGCAGGTCCTGCGGAGCCCAGGGAGACGCTGAGGCAGGCTGAGCTCTCTAGCTAAGCACTGGGGTCTGGGGGCACCTTGAGGTAAAGGAAACCAGGGTTGAGAGGCAGGGTGGATGAGTCTCTCGGGCTGGCCAGAGATAGGTAGGGTTGGGCAGTGCCCTGTTTAGGGCCAAGCCCCGCTGGTCTAAGGCTGAGGCTTGGCCCGCCCGGGCTACAGGATGAGTGATTTTGGCACCAGAAGCAGCTCGCTTGCCCGGGTTTTGGGATGAGCCTCCTCGAGGCCCCATCCAGCCCATCACGCTGCAAAGGCCGCAGCTCCACATGCCTGCCCGTGGGGGCCAGTCTTTCCCCCTGTGGGTTTCAGGAGGCCATGCATGTTGGCCCCATCACAAATTATAGGGCTGTATCGCCAGCCCAGAGCTTTTTTAAAATCCCAGAATTTCAAAACAAAATTTCAGTAAGGGAGAGTTGGCGAGATAGCTCAGGGTACTAAGCACCTGCTTAGGCAAATGCAGAGACGGGGGTTCATTTCCCAGCATGACATGCAGTGCCGGTCCCACCCCCAGAAACAATGATCTAGCCACCAAGATCAGGCATGGTGGTGCGTGCCTGTAATCCCAGCTCTGCAGAGGCTGAAAACAGGAGAATCACTGAGTCCAAGCTGCATGGTGAGACCCTCTACCAAATACATAAAAAGATAAATAAAAAGTTCAGTAAGGGGCAGCAGCAAGCATGAAGCTGAACTTGTGTGGCTTCCACATCTACTTCACACATAAACTGCATCCTTTCGGCCAGGGGATCAGGGATCCCTGCTTCTAGGAAACAGCCCGGTGCAGAGATGCCTGGAAGGGAAATGTGTGGGAGACGGAAGGGCAGCCCAGAGATCCATGGGTAATGGAGCACAGCCATAAACACCTCCAACACCTGTTAACCTGTGAGAGTCAGGGCCTTATTGCCCTGTTAAAATGAGGTCCTAGCAACGGTGCTTTTCTTTTTCTCACCAGACTATAAGCTCTGGGACAATGAATGAAGTGCCACCAGCAAGACGGGGTTTAGTGTTAAACAAACAACCAAATTAACGATTAAATGCAAAACAAATGTATTTCCTAATGTTGGACTGAAGTGAAAACTTGATCTGGTTTGGCTAAGATTTTTGTGGCTGGTAGATTGTGCTTTTTTTTTTTTTTTTAAACAAATTGAAAACAAACCACAACATTGGGGACTTTAAGTCACTCACAGACGTGCTCAGTGTAAACCCAATACCCATATCCTATTGAACTGGCTGCTTTGTGTAACAGAGAGCCAATTTCAACATTCACAGGACAATAAAAATCTCAAATTTAAATTTATTAATATATTGTTTTGGCAGAACACCTCTAAATAGCAAAGTACGGGAGAAAAGATATTAGTCGCCAAAGACGAGTTTGATTTTGAAAATAAGCTGCTGTTCCTAACAAGATCATTATAAAGAGGCCCAGCTGTGGAACGACAAAGCTATTTAAGCAAAAAACTAATTCGAAGGAATCAAACAAAATTTGGTACGGTGTTTAGTTGGAACAACTGCTGAAGGAAGGCTCAGGGGCCAGAATATTTCAGTGTTTAGGGCTCACAGGAGCGGTTCCGACCTGGAGCAGATCCACTGCTGTCCCCCCGCTCTGGACACACCTGACAGCAGCCCCTGATACACAGGCCATGAAGCGGGGTTCAGCACTCACCACCCCCACCCCCACCCCCACCCCGGGTCCCTGGAAAGGAAACACCTCACTTCTCCTAGGCACGGCTGTGTGGTTACACCCGACCACGTGTGTGTCTGCACGTGCGAAGTGCCCCCCAGCCGTTCTTTTGTCTTCACAAATCTTGTATCGGGCAGATGAGGAAATCAGAGCTTCCAAGGAGCTTAAGAAATCTACGCCCAAAGCAACAAGTCTTCAAGTGGAAAAACGGGATTGGAACCCAAGACCACTCCACTCTGACACCCTTGCTCTTGGCCACGATGCTCTGTTCCTCTGTCCCACAGAGGTCCCTTGAGCTCACACAGTTAGCACCTTGCAGGAACACGGTGGAAGGTCCGACCTCAGCTGGGGGAGCTGTGGCACCCGGGACTCACCCATTCTTCGGGGCAGTCCAGTGCGTGAGAGTTGGAGAAGAGCACCCCATCCCCAGCTTTAACCATTGCGAGTGGATAATACCTCTTGCCAACCCCTAAAAAGCCCCAAGCATCCATGTCATGTGCATTTCTTTGAGCCACGTGAGCAACAGCCTTTGTACGTGTGGCGACAGTTCCACACAGAGAATTCGTGCAGTGAGCTCTGAGGGAGAATGACAGAAGAGCGTTACTATCCCGCTGCGATGCGAACAAAGGCCGCAGTGACTGGGCTTCCTTCAAGACCCCACAGCACATACTGATTTGGGATTAATGTCATAATCACTTAGCTCATGGTAAGCTTTAACAGATAAAACCAATTTTTAATATAATCTGAGAAGGGAGCGTCTTGCCAAGAGGGCAAGCAAAGGCAAAAAGCACCATCCAGGGCGCTGCGAGGACAGCGAAATCTAATATATGAAAATTGCAATCGGAATTCCAATCTATCGCTCTGCACAGTTATCTGGCCAAATAATGAAACGTATTGACAGGCAGGCCGAGGTCCTTGGCTCGCTGCGCGGACCCCGGATGTATCTAAGCCAAGCCCTGGCGGCAGTTCAAGCATCCGCAGAGCGGTCATAGGCAGCTTGCAGGCAATTCCCTTTCAAAAAATTTGTTTTGTTCCCAACTCCTTGTTGAAAAAAAGCATTTGCAGTGAAGCACAATATATTTATAGGTGGACTTCTATAGCTGAAATGATTTTTTTATTTCTCTGGGACTTCCACAATCTTTTTAACCAAGCTGGAGCTCAGCTGCCAGACATGAGCTGACAGCAAAGCAAATACTTCAGGGCTGGCATGGAGGTGCGGGCCTGTGATCCCAGCACTCGGGAGGCTGAGGCAGGAGGGTTCCACAGTGAGCTCAAGCCAGCCTGAACTACATAGTGAGACCTTGTCTCAAAAACCAAGGGGAAAGGCCAGACCCCTCGCTTTCTTGACAGAACAAATGAGTTCTCCCTGTTCCTGGTATTAGGGCCAAAAGCCTGGCAACACTGCGAATCCCTGCCTTTTCAAAATGTCTCTAAATCTGGCTCACTTTTCTTTTGTATTTAAACTCAAAGCTGCCTTATAGTTTTCTTTCTTTTCTTTCCTTTTTGGATCTCATTATGCAGTTCGGGTGGCCTTGAGCTCACTGCATAGCTCGGGTTGGCGTCAAATTTGCAGCGACCATCCTGCCTCAGCCTCCTGAGTGCTGGAATGGCAGGCATGCGCTGCCATACCTAAATGTCTAACAGCCCCAAATGCCCGGCTGTTTACAAGATTATTAAACCTCCACGAACCTCACGTGGTGGGAGAGAATGGAGAAATTCTGTGATTTCAGTCCTACTCTCTTTTTAGAAAAAAGAGTCACTTGGAAGTGAAAATCATCCCAGTTTTACTGTCCCGAAGGTGCGTGTCCTGGCTTCACAACCGCCTTGCACGGGCGGGGTGATTACGTTACACGGTAAACGCCAGGCGGGCATCGAATTGTGCAGCAGTCGTCTCTGTGCAGCGGGTAGGCGAAGATTTACGGAGCTGCGCAGTATCTTTATCCTTGAATAGCGCACGTCCGGCCTCCGGACCGTCTCTGTCCAGGTGAAGCCCCAGTAGCACTGCTCTGACAGTCCGAACTCCTCAGCCATTTCCACACTCCTCCCGGCCTAACTTATTTATTCCTGGCTCACAATTTCATGGCTATTTTGTGACTCTCCGGAGAGCCCGTGCTGTGCGGGAGGTCTGTCCGACGCGCTTCTCGGGCCCCCCAGCCCTCCACAGATCCTATCTGCAGAGCAGCACCCGCGGCCTGGACACAGGCTGGGGACAGGTGGCCTGTGCGTGCCGTGACCCGGACCCTCGCTAGCAGTCGCCACACCGCGCGCATCACCTGGTGGGGAGAGGAGAGCGCGGACCCCCAAGCGAGCCGTGCGACACAGCATGGGAGCTGGGCGCAGGGCTGGGTCGTGGCTCGGTAGGTGGCAGCACAGGGGCCAGCATGTGTGCGGCCTGGTTCGGTCCCTGGCACTGGACAAGGATCCAGGCATTGGTACCGTGCAGCACTGGCTCCCATCGGTGCCCTACCGACCTGCTCTGTGATCCCGAGACTTCCTGTGACTCAGCGCGCCATCAAGGGGCCACTCCTGGAGGTGGCCTTCGTGCCGTGTCAGAGCGGGGCAGAGGGCAGGAAGGCAGGAGGTGGAGCTGCTGTGGTTTCTATCTAAAAGTCCCTGGAAGCTTCCGGGGACTGTAGGTGGGGTTTTGTGAGGAAACTGGATTGCGAGGTGCTGCACACATGGGTGGTTTAGCCCACAGAGGCGTTTATGGCTAAATATGACGGCGAGAAGGCAAAGCCCGGGTGGCGGAAGTGGGCGTGTCCGGGAAGCCCCGCCCCTCGCGGGCCCCTCCCCTCCCGCAGGGCTCCCCGGCGCCATCAGGTCCTCGCCCAGGCCCCTCCGCCACGCGGCCAACAATGCAAGGACTGCTGCCTGGAAACCATAAGCCAAAATAAACCTCTCTTAGGGCCTTCGTGTCCCCCCAGGCCAAATCCTTTTGCAGTGTGGCTTTGCAGCTCCTCTAACCACGAGATGGACCATTGTTATAGCTTTAATTGTCTCCCCAAAGCCCCACCTAAGTCATGAGGCAGATGTGGCCGAGCAGGAGCGAGGGGCTGGAGAGGCGGGCCAGCGCACCAGGCGGCTCGAGGGGTGGGGACTGAGGGGTGGGGACTGAGAGGCGCTAACGTAAGCTGGCAGGAGGCTCTGCCCCGGCCCCAGGCCTCAAGCCTCAAGCCGCAGGCCCTCTTCCTTCCAGATTATTCTTCTTCCAGATTTTTTCCAGAATATTCTTCCTTGCAGAATATTAAGAACATTCTGGAAAAAATCTGGAAGAACTTCCTGCCAACGTTCTCTAATGCTTTTGCTTCCAGAATGTTCTTCCAAAATGTTCTTCAATCCACAAAATTCTTGCAGAATGTTCTTGCAGAATGTTTTTTCCTTCCAGAATGTTCTTCTTTCCAAAATATTCATTCTGGAAGAATGTTCTGGAAGGAAAAAGAATATTCTGGAAAGAAGAACACTCTGGAAGGAAAAAAAATTCTGCAAGAATATTGTGGATTAAATATTCTGGAATATTCTTCTTTCAGAATGTTCTATAATGTTTTTCCAGAACATTCTGGAAGCAAGAACATTATAGAACATTCTCAAAGAAGACTGTTCTGGAAGGAAGAACATTCTGGAAAAGAATCCAGAATGTTCTTCCTTCCAGAATGTTTTTTTTTTCCACCTATTCTGGAATGTTCTTTCAGAATATTCTAATGTTCTTCCAGAATGTTCTTCCTTCCACGATATTATCTTCCAGAATGTTCTAGAATGTTATTCCTTCCAGAATGTTCTTCCAGAATACTCTTCCTTCCAGAATGTCTTGAGAATATTCTAGAATGTTCTCCAGAATGTTCTGCCTTCCAGAACATTCTTCATTTCAGAATATTCTTTGAGAAGGTTCTGAAAGAAGATCATAGTCTAGAAGAAAGAAAAACATTCTGGAAGGGAAGAATAATATTCTGGAATGAAGAAAAACATCTTGGATAGAAGAATATTCTGGAAGGGAAAACATTCTAGAAGAACATTTTGGAAGGAGGAACATTCTAGAAGGAACAAAAATCCTGTAAGAATATTGGAAGAGGTCTAGACTCTTCTTCCAGCAGAATATTCTTCTTTCTTCCAGAATCTTTTTTCTTTCCAATGCTCTTCCTTCCAGACTTTTTTCCAGAATATGCTTCCAGAATGTTCTTTATTCTGTAAGGACTTAAAGTTCAACATATCAATATTTGGGTTTTTTGTTTGTTTTGTTTTTTTGTTTTTGCAGAACCAGGGATTGAACTCAGGCCCTTGCACTTGCCAGGGAAGCGCTTATTCCACTGAGCCATCTCCCTGGCCCCCTAACATATCAATATTTCATGGAAAATACCTGTTCCATGATATGTCAAAGATGTTTGATATTTAGATAGATAGGGTAAAGCAAACTGCATATATTGCAGGTTAATAATAAGCTTCTCTTCTGGAGGGTTAAAAATCTAAGTTAGCAGATCAAAATTGGAGAAAAGGAAGGGCTGCAAGGTCAGCCAACATTTTGGCTCTAGCCTTTCAAGGTCAGTGAAGACTCGGGACATAGGAGAACCTGTACTGTAACATCATGTAACTCAGTTGAGCTCCAAATTTTCTGATCAAGGAGATTATAGAGCCACAGAGGAAAGTGATCCATGATGTACAGTGCACCTGGGGAGAGTCACATGAAGAGAAAAAACATTCTCTCAGGCTTTCACAGAGAGCAAATTGGTTAAGCAATGGCTGTGACTCATCCTCATGGCTGACACTGACAAAGGATCTACAAAGTGCAGTACAGGGCTACAGGATAAATCCTGAGGGTACTTGACTGACCTTATCAGATACAGAAGTTACATTTCTTGTTACATAGGTCTTGCTTTATCTTGGTCTTAACCATCCAGCAGAAAAATATAAAAACAAGGTATATAAAGTAAAGCCATATTAATACGATGAGCTGTAAGAGGCTCAAGTCAACAACTTCTGAGGGTAACCCACTAATATTATAGACTGCTAGACAGTGTTGGATTGTTTTGGATTGTTTAGCTGAATTCAAACACCTATAGTATTTAGATGCCAATAGAATATTCACCTCTGACAGGACAAAAAAAAAGGGGATACAAAGGAAAGATCATTTTGTATTTATATATGCAAAATAGGATAGATATACAGCTACTTTCGCTTAATTCAATGAGAAGAAAGAGGTGTACTAACAGTGTTTGGACAGGATATCCTGTCTGCTTCTTGTACTATGGATAACCACTAAGAAGATAATGTACAATGTATTGAGTATCGAAACTGTCCTATTAATCAGCTTTGAAACTGTCTCATTCATATTTGTTTCTCAATTAAATTTAAAAAAATAAATAAATAAATAAAAATTTAAAAAAAAAAATACTTTCCTAAAGAAAAAAGCCAGAATGTTCTTCATCCAGAATGTTCTTTTCCTTCCAGGATATTTTTCCAGAATGTTCTTTCTTCCAGAATATTCTTCTTCCACAATGTTCTTCTTCCTTTCAGACCATTATTTTCTAGACTGTTCTTTCAGAATGTTTGAATATTCTTCTTCATTCCAGAATATTCTTCTTGCAGAATGTTTTTTCCTTCCACAATGTCTTTTTCCTTCCAGAATGTTCTTCCTTCCACAATATCCAAGAATGTTCTTCCAAAATGTTGTTTCAGAACGCTCTTCCTTCCAGAGCATTCTAGAATGTAGTTCTTCCTTCTAGAGTGTTCTTCCTTCTAGAATGTTCTTTTAGGATGTCTACTCTAGAATGTTCTTACCCCAGCCACACTGCACAAGTGCTATCCACCCCCTTGCCATGTATGGGCAACTCCCTCCAGTGTGAAACTCTGAAGGTTGTTTGGTTCCTTTGTGTCACCCAGCAGAGCGCAGATGAGCTTGCTTTGTGACTGGCTGGCTGGCTCGGTGTGGCTGCCTTGCCTACAGCCATCCTGGTCTCCTGTTGTGCTGCTTGCACACACTGTTAAGTTTCATTGTGTTGTTTTTGTTTCCCTAGTCCCTTCAGAAAAACTGAGTTTTCAAAGGAATATCTAAAAACAAAAAACAAAACAAAAAAAAACCTTTTGTTTAAAGAATTAAGATTTCTTCTAGTTCATCTCCTTCTACAATTCCAGCCATGTAATCCATAAGGAATCTATTAATGTGGAAGAGGCTTTGCAGCCTCCGAGTGTGTGTGTGTGTTTCCTGGTCGTTTTCTCTTTCAGATCCCTGTCCCTGCCAACAACTAATTTAGGGATGTTTACGGGTGTATGCAAAGTCAATAATAAAATCATTTTGGTCCCGGCAACCCACTTCAGCCTCTGTAGACCAGTGAGGTTTCTTGCTCAGTCCGGTTTATTATGAAGCCCAACAGCAGCTTGAATACAGAGGAGTTCAGTACAACATGATAGGCTGTCAGCACCATCGTTTTGACCTCACAATAGTGCTTGCTTTTCTTCTCGGTGGCACTGGAGCCGGAGCCCAGGGCCGTGCACGGAGGCAGCAAGCACCCCACCCACCGCGGAGCTGCATGCTGCCCCCACTGCGCTGGTTCCGAATGTGAACTACTAAGGGCACAGCCCACCAGCGGCCATGCTCTGCTCCCTCGGGTCAGTGTGGGAGCGTGTGACGCACGGCTTACCTCGGTGCAGCTTGCAGCTCAAACACGGCCCTGTTTCTGTGCCAGACACGCACAGCCGGGCCCACTGCAGAGCCAGCACTGAGCTGGGCATCAGACAAGTGCCAGTCGTTCACCTGGCAGCACCGAAGGAGGACGTTGTGGCTGCAAAAATCACTTCTTGTGGAAACCATGGAAGGACATGCAAACAGGAATGGCAGCTGGGCCTGGTGGTGCACGCCCATAGCCCCAGCACTTGGGAGACTGAGGCAGGAGGATCGCTATGAGTAGGCCAGCCTGGGCTACACAGCAAGACCCTGTCTCAAAAAACACTAAACACTAAATTATTATTATTATTTTTTTTGTATTTTAGGGAAGAGTCTACAGAGTGTTCAGGGTCTCACTACTAGATCGGACTCTTAGCGATCTGCCTGTTTGCAGCCTCCCCAGAGCTGGGATTACAGGCGGCGCCACCAGGCCCAGTCTCACTTGCCATCTCAGCGCCCCCGGCCCTTGCGCCTGCTTGCAGGTGCTTTAATCTGCTGAGCGATTCGGCCGGCCCTTGAACACTACAGTAATAAACACCAGTGTTAGAATGGCTGCGGTGTTTACGGACACTGCACTCAAGAGGCTGATCCTCTTTCTACACCGAGCGTGGCCCTGTGACCACTTTGGTACCCGCGCTGCTGGCAGCTTGTGCCAGGCAGTGCCGGGCTTGGCGCCTGACAGCAGCGAGGTTGGCCCGAAGACGTGTTTCCTGCAAATCCAATCTGCCAGGGCCCTGCGACACCTCCAGGGCCCGAGCGCCCCACTCTTGGTACCTTTGCCGGGTGTGCCAGCGGCCCGAACCGCTTTGTTAGAATCCACTTCCTAACCCAGCGAGGCACGTGTGTTGCGGTTCTAGCCGGGACTCAGGCTGCGGGAGGAGCCAGATGGTACCCGCCAGGTGTGCCACAGGGATGCGCGGTGCCCGCAGGGTGAGACGTCCAGGCGCACCGGAGGCGACAGCGGCAGTGGGGGCTGCGCAGACGGGAGCGCGCGGGGGGCGGGGCAGGGAGAAGGCAGGTGAGGAGGGAAGTCGGGTGACAACACTCATAATATGACACCCTTCTCCTCCTAGGAGTGTCGCCTGGAAACGCGAGCTTGCCGCCGCCGTAGAGGCAGCTGGGCAGGAGGAGGAAGAGGCTCCCTGCGGGCCACAGATCATCGCACTAAGCCCTCGCGCCCCGCAGAGCCAGGAGAGCCAGGCAGACCCCACCAGGCGGCCCGCGGCTCGGGGCCCCGCCATCCGCCTGCCCCGCTGCCTCACAGCTGCTGAGGACCTGGAGCCCAGCCTGTGAGCAGAGGCTCCGTGGGGACTCTGAGAAGCCCCTGGCGGGCCCAAGGCCATGCGCACAGGCTCTCGGGTGGACACTTCTGTGCCCTGCCGGTTTCTGTGCGCTGTGCTCCCCCATCCGGAGCCACAGCCCCTCCCTCATTGGGAGACAAGGCCAATCTGGGCTGAGCTTCAGGTGGCGACCCTCCTGCCTCAGCCTCCCAGAGTATTTGCACCACCAGCCCTGGCTGATTTACAGTTTTTGAAGAAAAAGTTTAAAGTTTAGTTTCTTTTAGTTAAGCTTTCTTTTTTACTGTGTAGTTCAGGCCAGCCTTGAACTCACTAAATGGCCCAGGTTGACCATGAACTCCCAGCGATCCTCCTGCCTCAGCCTCCCAAAGGCTGGAATGGCAGGTGTGCGTAGGGTACTTTTCTTCCTTCAAAGCAGAGAAATGAAGAGGGCTGTCCTACTCCCCACCCCCAGGCTCAGTAAGAACTTTCCCAGAACTCATGTGCAAACGAAAGAAGCCAGCCTTTGTGTGACTTTTCTGTCCCTAAAGGAAAAGAGCAGAAGATGCACTCCAATCTGGTTCCATCCGGGTTTTTGTCTCCGGAGGAAATAGAAACTTAAGTCAAAGGCGTTGGTCCCAGTAGCTTTCCACTGGCCAGAAGGGCGCGGCTCCAGGCCCTGGGACTGCAGCTTCGGTTCCCTTTCCACGGTCCCTCAGCGCCCCCTGCTGTCCACTCCTGCAAACTGCTGGACCTGGAGCCCTAAACTGCAGAGAGCCCTAAGAAATCTCTCCTGGCCCTTTCGCAGAAGACCCGCCTCTCAGGACCCTCTTAGCGCTTTTATTTTGCGGCCTCATTTGTTTACGCCTGGGGTTTCTCGCACGAGACCGTGTGCGAGTGTGAAGCCGACGTGGCTGATTTGTTTCACTTAACTTTATGGTCTCAAGCTGCACCCATGTTCTCAGGGACAATTTTATAAGCAAGCCGTAACATCAATCCAATTGAAGAGTCGCTGTAAAGAACGAAGTAAGCCACCTGGAAGCCCAGGATTCTGGGAGGCTGATGCAGGAGGGCTGCGAATTCACGACCGGCTTGGGTCATTCGGTGACTTAATGAGACCCTTTCTCAAATTTTTTTAAAAATATAAAAAGGCGGAGGTCATAGCTCAGTGTTGAGGCTCTGGACGCAATCCCTGGTACAGGAAAAAAACAAAACAAAAACAAAAACGAAGTAAATTGCTGAAGTTCAGACACTGGTGGAAGGGGCCACTGCACGAGGTCCCCTCCCTCAGGGGACCCCTCGGTCCCACAGGTCCTGCAGCAAAGTATTACACTCCAAAACCGTGGGGCAGCTCTTCAGACCACAGCCGGTGGGTGTGGGGCGCCAACAGTGCAGCGGGCTCTGGCTTTTGTCTCCATCCCTGTCCTCCCCTCCATGTCCCCGCCCGCTGTGACCGTCCTGGCAGCCACCGATGTGACAGGGGCTCGGTACATAGCCCAGGCTGGCCTTAACTCCCGGCAGTCTCCTGCCTCAGCCTCCCGAGGGCTGGGATGACAGGCCTGCGCCTCGGCCGCCGGCTCGCAAACCCTAACTCGGCAGCGGTAAGGGACAAGGTCAGCCAGAGACACTTGAGTAAACGCGTGCCTTTGCTACACAGCCGCCGGACGGATTGTAGGGCTTTGCTGTCCTGACCTTGGAGGTTTTGTTCAGACTTATTTTTTTGCATCTGTGGTTACAAAACCCAAGGCGAAGTCCGAGCGGGAACTTCCCACCTACATCCGAGCTAGAGCTCCGCTCCACCCCTGCGCCAGACTCGACCTTTGCTTGTCCCCAGAGACTCTGAAATACTTTTGTTTTAATCTTGAAATAAGCAGCTCCTCTCCCCTCCCCCTTGTTATCGTTTGTGTCTAGCTGTCCCCACCAAAGCGTCATGTAAGTTATGGGGCAGATGCGGCTGGAAGAGCAACCGGTGGCCAGAGGGGCGGGGCCAGAGGATCAGGGCGGGGCGGGGCCAGAGGCCCAGAGTGGGCGGGGCCAGGGGCTGGGGCGGGGCCAAGAGGCGTGAACCGTCAAACCGGCTAGCCTGTGCTGTCTCAGAGGTGTGAAGAGGGTCATTCTGGACGCGGCAGCGCCCCAGCCTCTCCTCCAGGGTCTTGAAATCTCCAGTAACTGTAAGCTAAATAAACCTTTCCTTCCCCAAGCTTGGGTGTCGGGTATTTGTCCCAGCAATGACAGCAGTGTGACTAAGATACCCTTTTTTTTTTTTTTTTTCCTGGCACCAGGACTTGAACTCAGGACTTGCGCTTGCTAGGCAGTCGCTGTGCCACTGGGCCGCCTCCTTGGCCCTCTCCCCCGCAGAGCAGCAGCGCACATGTGTACCCACACAGAGGTGTGGGGCAGGAAGGAGACAGCGGAGAACACGGGGAGGGCCAGGGGCCAAGGCACACAGCCACCAAGAGCCGGGCACAGTGATGGCTCGCCAACCCAGCTCTTCCCCTCTCCTTCCCTGGTGTCTCCGGCAGTCATATCGCAATGGTGTTCAGCAGCACAACCATCAGCCCAATCTTGCCAGGGCGGTGCCTGTCATCCCAGCACTCAGGAGGCTAAGGCAGGAGGATCACCAGCAGTTCTAGGACAGCCTGAACTACAAAGGGAAGCCCTGGGTCAAAACAAACATGGCCATACGCCAGGAGCGGCGGAGCCGACCTGTGCTCCGGCTACTCGGGAGGCTGCGGCAGGGGCATCGCCTGAGCCCAGGAGTCTGAGGCCAGCCTAGGAAACGTAGTGAGACCTGTCTCAAAACAAAAAAACGAAGAAGCAAGCAAATGAAGAAACAAGGCAGGGTTTATAAGGACAGCATCTACCAGTTGTCCCAGCATGCAATGCAGGAGAATTTCTCCCTCCATCAGGGACTTTTTAAAGAACTGCTGCTGCAGGCTGCCAGGGATGGTGGGGCGGGTGTAAAACAAGAAACAAATGAAGCAAGGACAATCTGTCCAGAGGGGGAAGAGGGGGAACTCTGTCCTGGACACACTGCCAAGCCAAAAGGCAGAAGCCCTAAACCGACTGCACAATCTAATCCACTACACATTTGGGGCCAAAGTTGAAAGGAAAACCCTTGGGAGTGGGCATTTTCCTAGTCTTCTTATAAAAACAGGAGCGACAGCAGACGAAAGGAAGCATTACACGTTGTACAGTACCATTCCTCTTTTAGGTTTTTCCAATTTTTTTTAAGGCGAGGTCTCCTTGTGTAGCCCAAGCTGACCTTGAACTCACAGGAGGAATCCTCCTGCCTCAGCCTCCTGAGAGCTGGGACAGCAGGTGTGGGCCGCCACACCAGCTGCATCCAAGCCTCAGGTGACACTAAGCTTCTGAGGCTGAGGATTTTGCAAAGATGACCCAGCTGGCCTGCACTCCGGGACAGATGAGAAAATCCCTGCTCAAACCACACCCTGTAGGATGTCAGAGGCCCTGTCCCCTCCTGAATGAACGTGCTTGGAGATGGGGAGGAGGCACAGATGACCACAGAGAAAGGCGGGCCAGTGAGATAGCTCGGCGGCTAAGTGCCTGCCTGGCGAGCGCAGGAACCGGGTTGGATCCCTGGTACTACACGCCGTGCTGGCCCCGTGCTGGGGCCACAGGTAATCCCAGCACTGGGGAGGCTGAGACAGGAGGATCACTACGAGTCCGAGCTGCGTGCGAGATCCTAGATCCATTAAATAAATAAATTTAAAGACACAGAGAAAGGAGAATTTCATTTTATTTTCTCAGCCATGAGGACCAAGGCAGCACACGTTCACAGAAACAGAAAACAGCACCGCCCCATGGCTAAGTTTGCCCAGCTCTGGCACTGGACCACCCACAGGGACCCCGGCTTTTGCTGGCGAGACAGGGCCACTGTGCCGTGGGCTTGGGGGGCTCGTGGAGCCGTTCACAGTCCAGGCATCAAAGACCACGCGTCTGCACCCACCCTGAACCTAAGGCACAAATCTGTCAGGAGGCACCTCAGAGCCCCCGGGGGTGCACGCCTGTCACTCCAGCACTCGGGAGGCTGAGGCACAAAGATCACCCTGAGTTCGAGGCCGTGTACTTGGCGTTAATGTGCACAGCGAGTGGTATGAGCCCTCGCCACAGAAGAGTTTGCTCAGTGCAATTAGAAATCAGCATTTCTTAGTGTTCATTTATTAACTAAATCTTAGGATTTAGGTCTATGATCATTATAAATTGATTTCTGTAAATGCTCTTGTGATTAAAAAAAAAAATCATACAGCTCAGTGTGGAGGCGTGCACCTGTCACCCCAGCACTCCAGAGGCTGAGGCAGGAGGATCGCCATGAGTTTGGGGCCAGCCTGGGTACACAGTGAGACCCTGTCTCAAAAGAGAACATTACACAGTTCACCCCTGAAAGTGAAATTATAAAATGACTAAATCCCCTGGTGTTACTTTTTTATAAAGTGCACTAAACTTCCGGTTCTCATTCTGTAGATGATTCACACAGAAAAAAAACCCAGGGTTTGTACAAAAATAGAAGCTCTCCATGTTCTGTAACACCTTAATATGAAAGTGTCTGCTAGAAAAAGTATAAAAACGTAACTACAATGTCACAAATATTCTACATTCTCTCAGGGAGCGACCCCTTATAAATGTACAACTGTGAAGAACTCTCAGTGAAGCTGTCCCAGAGCACCGACAGCCACTCGGGGTGACACGACCTGGCCTCTCGGCGCCCGGCGCGGAGGAGACATCTTCAGAGGTCACCACTGATCTCCGTGGATATCCTCAGGGTCACATTCTGTGAGGAAAGGGACAGGGTTCAACAGTGACCGAGACACGTTGACGCGCAGGTCCCAATGCCACCATCACTAAGCACTGCAAACACACGCTCACAGCACCGTTTCTAAGAACCCCGGTTGCCGGGTGTGGCGATGCACGCCTGTGACCCCAGCCCTCTGGAGGCTGAGGCAGGAGCACCTCAGCAAGTCTGGACAACCCAGGCGGGTAAGGGCCTTGGGAACATTTTCCAACATGTGGCTTTTGGTCTCAAAGGTGGAGGAACATAAGAAAGAGTCACCCGCTGGGTGCGTGACAGACTTGCCCCTGGGGACACGACAGACAACGAAGCCATGGGCACCAATGCATTTTCAAAGATGTCAGGGGTGAAGGACCGCACCCTTTCCTGCTGTGAGCCAGTACTTGCCAGTGTCTGCGAGGCTGGGCACAGTGGTACCCACCTGGAAATCCCGGATGAAGGTCAGGAAGTAGAAGATGAAGCCGAAGGCCACCGTCCACTCGCAGGCGGCACTCACCAGGTGGTACATGTAGTCCTGGTGGTGACAAAGATAGGAATCAGCACACGTGAAGGCTCCAGGGCACAGCCTGAGCTGGCAACGACCAACATCAGCAAGCAGAGGAAAAGTCACTGGGCACACACATAGGGAACAGGGAACGACCCAGGGAACGGGGCCACCGGACCAGCAGGCCCTGCAGGGACACTGGGTGATGACCGGGCCCCTCTGCGGCCCTCAAACGGCTCTCGGGATGCATGCAGGTGGCTTCAGAGAGCAGCCTAAGGACCACAGACTAGATAGGACTGCGCAGCAGGTTTGGACTCTCAGAAACGAACTTTCGCCTGACACGGTGGCACAGGCTGTCATCCCAGCACAGGGGAGGCTGAGGCAGGAGGCTCTCAGGGAATGCAAGGCCAGCCTGAGTTACAAAGTGAAACCCGGCCCTGCCTGAAAGAATGAGCCTGGGAAACCCCAGGGCCACAGGGCAGAGGTCCCACCACCGCCGGGGGCGAAGGCCTGCCGGGCCAGCGGCCCTGTCTGTCGAGGCTTTCACTTCTGTTCCCCACAGTTCGCATGAGTTCCTGCCCGGACAAGGCTCCCCCAACTCCCCCAAGTCTAGCTAGGGCGCTGCCCCACAAGCTCGGCTGGATTTGTCAGGTGAGAGTGTCCAGGGCTGAGCAGGAGGGAGCCCGGGATGCGGGGAGTATGAGGAGCCTTGCGCTCAGAAGCAGCCCTGCCGGGAAAGCCCGTCCCCCAGTCTGCCCACTGGCGGACTGGGCCGTTTTAATGGTCCACGTGGTTTTCCGTCTAATGGAGACCAGGCTGGCCGAAACTCACAGCAACCCTCCAGCCTCAGCCTCCCCGGTGCTGGGACGACAGGTGTGCACTTACCCTGCACCAGGCAGGGCAGCTGCTGCTGGGCGCCAGGCTTCTTTAGGGACTCGAGGTCCCTGCTGCCCTCTTCCCAGTGTCCCCAAGCCTTCCTGTGCTGAGTATGGTCAGTGAAGTCACCTTTCTGCAGCCCAGGCTGCTGCCAGGGGACACGGCTCCCTGAGCCCTGACGGCTTCCTGCTGTGGTGTCACCCTATGCTCCCTCTGGGGTCACCCACCTATGTGCCCATCTGGGAAGCCCTCGGTCCCTGCTAGAGGTTTCTGGTCCACTCTCATGGGAAGAAATTCCTTGGTTTACCCAAAATAAAGCCTCAAATGTCTCAGGATGTGATTGCATGCCTGTCCCCCAGCGTTCTGAGAAGCCGAGGCAGGAGGGTGTCAAGCTCCAGCCCAGTCGGGGCAGCTGAGGGGCTCTGACCCTGCTTCAGGTTCGGAGGTGTGAGGTTTTTTTCCTCTCACTGAGCATGGAGGGCTGAGGGGTTCTGCAGATTAAGACTTTGGAAATCAGCCCAGGAAACAGCTAACCGAGGCTGACCGCAGGCCTGGCAGACTTGGGTGGGGGGCTCCACTAATGAAGTGTCTTTGTCAGCCTGGGTGTACCGAGGAGACTAAGTACCCTAGATTCATGAAAAGGTGCACCTGGTCTACCTGAGACAAAGGATGCCCTCAAGTCAACCGTGTCAGCCTGTCCTCGTCCTGGTCCCTGTCCCCACCTCTCAAGCCATCCAGAGCCCACAAAAGTCCATATGCCCATGATTTGTCCCCATGCCCCTGGTAGCTGCAGTGGGGCCAATTCTGTGATAAGGACCCCCCAGGACCCGCCCGGCTCAGACTGCACAGTGACAGTGGGACAATCCCAGCGTCACCTTCTCTTTTGGGTTCCATTCCAGCTTGGTTATAGAAATCAGGGACGCACAGGCAATCACTGAGAAGAGAAACTGTTAAGGAAACTTTCGTTCTTTGGGACAAAATCTCCACAGGTGGCCCAGGCCAGTCTCGAATTTGAAACCCTCCTGCCTCAGCCTCCCAAGTTGTAAGGGAAACACAGCCACAGCTGCTGCTGCGTTACAATGTCCACAGACACGCCTCTGCCACCAAAGCAACCAATACCCCCCAATCGATAATCGCATGCTGCCCATGAGTTCAAACTACCCAGAAAGTCTCCCCTGCCACGCTGCCCAACACACTGCCACTGTCCCGGTGGCTGCACCAAGAGGCTGTGTGAGGCCGGGGGACGTAGCACAGTCCCCAGGGTGGGTCTTTTCTGAACAACTTGCCACTGAGCAAAAGCACCTTCCCCTAAGTGCTGTGCTCAAAGCGACACCACGCCTAAAACATTAGGAATCCAGAAGGCTGAGCCAGAGCCAGGTCTGATGGTGCACGCCTGCAATCCTAGCACCTGGGAGGCTGAGGCAGGACGCCAAAGAGTTCAATGTCTCAGCCTTTTGGCTGAGATCAAGTGCACAACCAGAGAGGGG
>NW_004524580.1:30111864-30133766 GCF_000260255.1 Octodon degus | reverse complement strand
TGTGTGTGTGTGTGTGTGTGTGGCCAGCTCAGCCCACCAGGGGGGCGGGGCTGGCTGGCTTGTGGTGCTGGGGGATTGAACCGCGGTCCCTGTGCTTTGCTAAGCTTGTTCTAAGTAGGTGCTTTAGACCACTGAGCCATCTCACCAGCCCCAACTTAGGAAATTTCTAATAGACATTTCCCTGAAATTGAAAAACCCCACTAAGTCTTCATCATTTGTAAAGCCAGGCACGGTGGCTGACACCTTCAGTCCTGGGGGTGGGGGAGCTAAGGCAGGAGAATCTCAAGTTCGAGCCTACTGAGACCCTGTCTCCTACAAAAAATAAAAGGTCTAGGAAGGTAGCAGGACTCCACACTGGGCCTGAGCTCAATCCCCAGACGCACACACACACACACACCACGCACAGGCTTGGGCTGGACCTGGCCTAGGCTAACAAACCACCACTTATAAAATACTTCCCTGCGGCAGGCACAGGGTGGCATACACGTGTGATCCCAGCGCTTGTGAGGCTGAGGCAGGAGGCTCTGGGGAGCTCCAGGCAGCCGGCCCGACCCCGCGCACTTCCCCAGGCGCTGCACCCTCTCTGACCCCACTAGTTTCGTTTCCTGGTGAGACACACAGTGACAGGCAATCATGAATTCCCTCTGGCAAGGTGCTCCCGGCCTGGCCACTGCAGAGCCCAAGCTTTCAGCCCCTTCCAGCAGCCACGGTGCCCCTCAGGAGGGGACCCGGGCTCAGGGTGTCCCGGCTGCAGCCCTAAGAGCACTATCAATATTTGGCGTCTTTGGTCAAGCACCGCGCAGAAAAATAAATATTGCCACAGCCCAGGAGCAGCGCGGGGGAGGTCAACAGCACTCGAAGGGGCTCCACAGCCCCGAGCCGCCTCCGTCTCCCTGACCTGCGACCTGGCCCCGTGCTGTCCCTGCTGGGAAACCGACGGCTAGCCACCCAGCACGGTAGTGCACACCTGGCACCCCAGCTGCTCGAGAGGCTGAGGCAGGAGGGTCAGAGGTTTAAAGTAGGCTCAGTCTCAAAGCTGAAAAGTGCGTGGCAGTGTAGCTCAGTGGTATCGACAAAGCTCCTGTGTTCGATCCCCAGCGCCAGGACATAAGAAAAGGAGGGAAGACAAAGGAGAAAAAAGCAGCTGTGTGTGGAGGCTGAGGCAGGAGCATCACCTGAGTTCCGAGACTGCTCTTCCTGCTTTCTAAACCTGACCAGCGCTTCCTCACTGTGTCCCCGTGAGTCCGGCGTGACCAGCGCTTCCTCACTGTGTCCCCGCGAGTCCGGTGTGGTCCAGCCCGCCCCGCCCCCCTGGCCTTGCAGGATGTTCACTGTCCCGTCCCTGCCCGTGCAGGCCTCTCTCCCCTGTGGCAGCAATCCCGTCCCTGACCAAGCCTCCCTTCCTCTGCACCTCAAACACGGGGCCCAACCACAAAGGATACTGGGGACCACAGCTGCACAGGACACGGCGGAGATGGCCATGCGTGCGTGGCACGTGGACGGGCTGTTCCACTGCGGACAGGCCTTGTAGGAGATGACCGACTGCAGGAGCGTGTACACCACGCCGCACACGAAGGCCAGCAGGGCACCCGCATCATGGACCATGGGCACGGCCAGCTCCTGGGGACAGAAGCACAGACGTGTCACCACCCTGCACGACATGCCCTCCACGGGCCCTGTCCACCACTGCAGCCCATTCTATAAAACTCAGGAGGAGGCTGAGGCAGGAGGATCATATGGGTTCGAGGCCTGCCTGGGATACTTAGTAAGACCCTGTTCTCAAAACATTTAAAAGGAAATGAAAATAAACCTTTCTCACTAACTCACTTCCGTTTGTTTTTGAGGCAGGGTGTTACTACACCGATCAGGCTGGCCTTCAACTCACTTTGAAGCCCAGGCCAGCCTTAAGCTCGTAGTGATCCTCCTGCCTCAGCCTCCACGGTGCTGGGATTACAGGTGTGTGCCACCATATCCAGCTTTCTTGCTAATTCAAAAGACAGAAAAACACAAAGGACACTAGACCACTGTGAGTTTAAACCTAGAAAATCTTTTTCAGAAAGGATGTGTTTTTTAAAGATTTATTTATTTGGCACAGGATCTTACTGCGTGGCTATGACTCATAGTGATCCTCCTGTCTCAGCCTCCCCAGCACTGGGATTACAGGTGTGTGCTACCAGGCCTGGTTTTGGTGGCCAGCACAGTGCACGGCATACAGTACCAGGGATCGGACCTGGGTCCGAGCTTGCCAGGCATGGACCTCAAACACGGGGTCCATGAGCTACCTCACCGGCCAAATATGTGGTTTTTAAATTTTATTTTTCATTAGCAAATATATTTGGATGGGAATTTGTGTATACTTCGATATACACTTCCATGCTGAGAGGAATGGCTAAAGCTGATTGAACCCAGAACCTCAGCTGCTTACCATTTTGGGGGGTCAGAACATCTACAATCTGTCTAGGAACTGTTCTCTTTTGAGACATCTTACCTCATAGCTCAGGCTGGCTTCAAAGTCATGGAAATCCCCCTGCCTCAGCCTCCTCCCCGCACCGTTTCAGCCCTTCTGATGCCTGCAGTCTGTGCCGGTAGCCAGTGTCCAGAGCCCACCTGCCCGCCCTCCCTACCTGGCGCCCAGCCTCGGCACCCGCCTGGCTGCTTCTGCCCACTTCTCAGGCCTCCTGTGCATGGGGTCTGGTGCTCTCTGTCTCCCTGCTCTGCTTTACTTTGTTGAACTATAATGTCCTTTCTTGTCAAGTGACAGAATTTTCTAAAAGGATAATTTTGGGCCAGGGGTATACCTGCCTGGCAAGTTCAAGGTCCTGAGTTTGATTCCCAGTACCAAAAAACCCCCAAGATTTTATTTCTACAGTGAGTGGCATGCATTTGCTCTACTTATATTACCTTTCTTACAACTAATACATTTAAGAGCTTATTTTCAATTAACTTGAGAATATTTATATTTCAAACATAAATTCAAGTGTTAAAGTTGTATAATAAAGGGGCCAGGGAGGTGGCTCAGTGGAATAAGCGCTTCCCTGGCAAGCGCAAGGGCCTGAATTCAATCCCCGGTTTTGCAAAAAAAAAAAAAAAAAAAAAAGTTATATAATGAAGAGCATACTTTTAATGATAAAAGTCTTATTGGGCTGGGGATGTAGCCCAGCAGCTTATGCGCCTGCCTGGCACAAGGTCCTGAGCTCAATCCCAGGTACCAAAAAAAAAAAGTGCTATCAAAAACTATAGTTTACTCTGCCGGGCATGGTGGCACACATCTATAATGCCAGCACTCTGGAGGCTGAGGCAGGAGCACTGCTCTGAGTTCAAGGCCAGCCTGGGCTACAAGGTGAACTGCATAGTTGAGACCCTGTCTTGAAAGAAAGGAAAAGAAAAGTAGTTCACCAGAGAGGCACACAGGCCTGTAACCCCCGCGCTCAGGAGACCCAAGAAGGAGGATCTGGGAGTGAGTCCAGTCTGGGCTACAAAGAGAGCTCAAGGCCAGTCTGAACTGCATGGGGAAACACTGTCTCAAAAAGATAAGAGGGGGCCGGGGAGATGGCTCAGTGGACTAAGCGCTTCCCTGGCAAGTGCAAGGGCCTGAGTTCAATCCCCGGTTCCGCCAAAAAAATAAAAAAATAAAAAAAAAATAAAAAATAAAAAAAAGATAAGAGAGGGCTGGGGAGATGGCTCAGTGGACTAAGCGCTTCCCTGGCAAGCACAAGGGCCCGAGTTCAATCCCCGGTTCCGCCGAAAGGGGGGGGGGAGCAAAAGGACTAAATGTTGCGGAAAGCCAGGATGTGGCAGTGCACGTGTCCTCTGAGGCAGCAGGATCACCATGAGTTCAAGGCCAGCACTGAATTCAAAAATAGTGAATTCAAGGCCAACCTGGGCTGCACAGCAAGACCCCATCTCAAAAAGACAAAGGAAAAACTGTGAAAGCAAAATGTGTGGGGAGGCACCACACCACACGCAGGAAAGGAAAAGGGTTCCCGGGGCGCAGGGTCCTTCTGCAGCCCACCCCATCCCACCGGCTCAGCCCAGCCACACCCACCTGGAAGTTGGCCACGATGCCCATCCCGACACAGCCGGCCAGGCCGAGCCCCAGGGACACGGCGTTGAGCAGCGGCGTCCCGCGCAGGCCCTGACTCTGCTTCTGCACGATCTTGTAGCGCATGTACATGGTGGCGGCGCCTGTGGGGAGGGCGAGGGACAGCACTGGACGGGTGGCTCTGCCCAGCACTGCCAGACAGAAGGGAAAGGGTGGCCAGGCAGGGGGCACAAGCCTGTCATCCTAGCACTCGGGAAGCTGAGGCGCCGGTGTTGAGCCCAGCCTGGCTCAAAATAA
Organism: Octodon degus; assembly: GCF_000260255.1. Taxonomy (NCBI): domain Eukaryota; kingdom Metazoa; phylum Chordata; class Mammalia; order Rodentia; family Octodontidae; genus Octodon; species Octodon degus. Next base: position 30,129,427 of record NW_004524580.1, on the reverse strand, counting down.
AAAATACAAAAGGCTTCTAGCTCAGGGCAGAAGCCCTGGGTTGAAACTCTAGTGTGGGCTAAAACATTTAAACTGGGTGTAGTGGCACACACCTGTAATCTCAGTGCTGGGGAGGCGGAGGAAGGAGGGTCATCATGAGTTCAAGGGCAGCCTGGGTTATTTATTAGACCTTGTCTCAAAAAACACAAGCCATTTAAAATCCTCTTGAAAAAAAAGTTCAGGGTCGCAAGCCCTCGTAGCAGCGTCCTCTCTTCTGAGTGCCGCACTGCACTCTTCAAGTGTGTCCTCCATCTCCAGGTCTAATAAGCCTTCTCATGCTTTTAAAAAATAAATAAAACCCCCCACGCCAGGCCCAGGGTCAGGCGGCAGATGTGGGGGCTGAGACGGGCCCCTCGAGGCAGCCACGAACAAGGCCGGACATCCGCATGCTTTAGCTTGCCAAGGCTGGCAAATTTCTAGTTGCAAAAGGTGTACAGAAACAAAACAGGGCTGGGGAGCGACCTCGGGGGTCTAAGCGCCTGCCGGGCAAACGCAAGGACCTGACCTGAGTTTGATCCCCAGTACCGCATGCAGTCGCAGAATACCAGGTGCACCGTGCCAGCCACTGAAACCGGGTGTGGTGGCGCACACCTGTAATCCCACCGCTGGGGAGGCTGGGGCAGGAAGATCACTACAGACTTTTTGGGTTTTTTTGGTGGAACCAGGGATTGAACTCAGGCCCTTGCGCTTGCCAGGGAAGCGCTTATTCCACTGAGCCATCTCCCGGGCCCAGGAAGATCACTACAAATGTGAGCTGCACAGTGAGACCCTGCACCAAATAAATAAATTCGAAAGAAAAATCATCCAGGCACAGTGGCCCTCACCTGTAATCTCAGCCCTACAGGAGGCTGAGGCAGGTGGATTGCAAGCTCAAGGTCAGCCTGAGCAACTGAAGGGAATCCTGTCTCAAATTTTTTTTTAAATTTTTATTTATTTATTTGTGGGGGGGGGACAGCTCAGCCCACCTGGGGGCGGGGCTGGCTGGCATGTGGTGCTGGGGGATTGAACCGCAGTCCCTGTGCTTTGCTAAACTTGTTCTAAGTAGGTGCTTTAGACCACTGAGCCATCTCACCAGCCCCTCTGTCTCAAAATTTAAAAAATAGAAACAAAAAGGGCCGGCCGAGCTCTGAGGTCTGGCCTTTGCCCCAAGCTCCACCCCAGGACTTCAAAGAGAGACGCATTAATGGCAAATGACCCCCATCACTTCACTTGAGGGATGCGATTCTATTCACAGCAATAATGTTCTCACCAAGAAACGCAGAGAAGTTTATCATGAGCCCAAAAATACCGCTCTCTGGAGGGGTTGTTCCTGTGTCACTGGGAGAGAGAAGAAAAATCAGAATTACTAGAGAAGAACTGAGGCCGAGCGTGGGGGAGCGAACGCCCGTCATCCCAGCACTTAGGAGGCTGAGGCAGGAGGATCCAGAAGCCCAGCCCAGCTGGGGGAGTTAGCAAGACCCTGTCTCAGAAATGTGACAAATAATGAAAGGATTCTTGGGACTGCCAAAAAGAAAAGTGAGGGGACATTGCTCAATGCACTGGGCCAGTTTGGGAAGGAGCAGTCTTCCTCCCTAACTGCTCAGCTTGCAATAATAACGTTCACTCACTGGCAAAGAGAACTGCGCACCACAAGCCTCACTGGCAAAATACATGGGAGACACCTCTGAGACACAACCCCCCAGGTCTACTGGACCCCAGGGGGGCGATAGGTCAGGGCACCAGCGGCACCCAAGCAGGAAGGTGATTGCAGACCCTGAGGAGGCCTGGCACTCAGTAGAGCTGCGACAACTCGTTTTCCAGCACACAGCTGAATGGTCACCTCCTGTCTTCCAGGCCATTCTGTGGGCACAGTGAAAACAACCACAAGGAAACGGAGGAGGTCCCAGTGCTCGGGAGGCTGAGGCAGGAGGATCTCAAGCTCAAGTCCAGCCTGAGCAACTCAGCGAGACGCTGCCTCAAAAGAAACCCTGGGTTCCGTCTCTCGTTCTACAAAAAAGAGAGAGTGGACAAGCACAACTCTTCAGCCCCCGGTCTCTGCTAGGCCACGTGGCAGGCCTCAGCGGGTCCTAGGTACCGAGCATGCTTCTAGAGAGAGGGCACGGTGACAGAAGCAACTCGCCTGGACCCAGAGACAGTGAGGGCCACGCAGCCGGGACACCCAAAATCCACTACGCAGCCCAGAACGGCCTCAGATTCACAGCGATCCTCCTGCCTCAGCCTCCCGAGGCCCAGGACAGACGCGTCCAGCCAAAAGTTTGAAAATGACTCCTGCAGCATTCTTTTCCTGCGACACCATTGTTTAGAAACCTCCAGCAGCTCGCAGCTCCCAGCACCTCCGGAGTGACCAAAGTGTCACGGGTATCTGAGCTGCGATCTCCACTGAGGCCCGGCAAGGCGCTTCCCAGCCAACTCCCTGGGGCACGCACGAGGCACCGCCCACAAACCCCAACCGGACCTCCCGACCTCAGTGCTCTCCGGAGTCCCAGAGCCGGCAGAGCCCGCCCACGGCTTCCAGAATGAGCCTAACTGTGCTTCCTGCTGGGAAGCCGCTCCCTTTCAGTTTGCGTCCTTTGAAGAGGAAGGAAATTTTAAAGCGAGTTAGGGTAGAATCTTTTTTTAAATGTGTTTAGTACAAGGTCTACAGGGTCTCACTACCCAGCTCAGACTACTCATCCTGTTTTCATCCTCCCAAGCGCTGGGATTACAGGTATGTGTGCCACCACGCCCAGTCTCAGTGGCCATCTCAGCGCGCCCCAGGGGCAGGGCCCACGCCTATGCCAGGGATCAACGCTGGCAGCTGCGCTCTGCCTAAGCAGGCGCTAAATCTATTTTTAAAACCAGCTTTCTTACATTTTTTTGTTCCTGATTTTGTTGTTTTGTTCTGGGAGACAGGGTTTCACTCTGCAGCCCAGGCTGGTCTTCAACCCTTAGGTGACCCCCCTGCCTCAGCCTCCTGAGTGCTGTGACTACAGGAGTGCTCCGCCATGCCTGGCAGTGCCCTTAAATCTTTACAATTGTCAGATCCGCTGGTAACTTCAACCAGTCTCCTTTGACTCTTTCCCAAAGGCTGGGGGGATGGCTCAGTAGAATAAGAGCTTGCCTGGCAAGCACAAGGGCCTGAGTTCAATCCCTGGTTCAAAAAAAGTCAAAGAGCCAGCTGAACTATATTAATTGGTCATCAGTCAATTAAACCACACAATCAGGGGCTCAGGGAGATGGCTCAGTAGAATAAGCGCTTCCCTGGCAAGTGCAAGGGCCTGAGTTCAATCCTTGGTTGGGGGGGGGGGAATAAGAAGAAAAAAATAGACCGCACAATAGCAATAAAAACAGCAATACTCATAATAGGCCACGTGGTGGCGCAGCCCTGTCACCCCAGCACTAGGGAGGCTGAGGCAGGAGGATCACCTCGCCTTCAGGGCCAGTCTGAGACCCTGTCTCAGAAAAACCAGAGAGAAAAAATTAACAAGTGGCCGAAAGTGGGGCGGGGCACACCTATAATCCCAGCCCTCCAGGCGGCAGCACAGGGGGAGTGACCAGTCCAGCAAGGGGAATTTGGCAATTTAGCAACACACTGTCTGGACACTGAGAAACATTTTATGTTCATCTATTAGCACACACTTGTGAGCATAAATTAAATTTTGTGATCAAGTAAATGGAAATTAAAGTATTAATTTTTCTGATTTTCCATTTTCTTTTTGAAATTGAAGACCTGGTCAAAGCTGACCTGCCTCAGCCACCAAGCAGCAAAAAGTCGCAGAGCAGACATAACCGATGCGGGCAGGAGAGGCCTCGGCCACTAAAGCTAGGAATCCCACTGCCCGGCTCTGCCCCTCCTAGGGGTCTTCCTGCAGGGGCTCAGATGTCACAAGACGGGGCTCGCCCACTGGGGTTCCCGGCGGCACCGCCCACAGCAGCCAAACCTTGAGAGTGGCCTGGGCGTCCTCAGCGGACAAGTAAGTAAAGGACACATGGTGCTGACGCAGCAGAGCGCTACTGTGCCCTCGGGCAGGATAAGCTGGATGCGTCAGTGGGGACACGGAGCCCCTTGAGACTGTGATGGCGAGTGCCTTCTCTTCCGAGAAACCCAAGTGGTAAACAAACAGCAAACGTGGTGCCTCACACCCGTGATCCCAGCACTCAGGAGGCTGAGGCAGGAGGATCCTTGCGAGTTTGAGACCAGCCTGGGGTATAAAGGGAGCTCCAGGCCTGCCTGAGCTGCACAGTGGGACCCTGACTCAAAAAGACCAGAAAATTAAAAATAAACAGCGAAGGAAAAGACAGATCACAGGGCGCAGGGAGACAGACAGATCACAGGGCGCAGGGAGACGGATCTTCTACAAATGGAGACGGGTATAGACGGAGGCACAGCGGCAGGGCAGGGGGGAGAGGAGCAGGCCGAAGCTGCAGGCGCGGGCTCTGGGCGCTGCCAACCCCGCTGCCAAGGGGCAGGGGAAGGGGCTGCTCCCGCGGGCCGGCGGGGCGTGGGCACGGCCTGGGGCGGACCCTCCTCCGCCCGGTTCCGGCGCCACCTGCCCGCGCCCCCAACACAGCTGCGTCCCTCGGCCGCTCCTCCGCTTGCCGAGCGAGACGGAGGCTGACCTCCCGGTTTATGCTTCTTGATGGGAAATTCACACATCTGGCTAAGAAGTGAATACAGACAAAGCCGGGGTGGGAACCCCAGCCTGGAATCCCAGCCCTCGGGGGACTGGGGCAGGAGGGTCACTGCACGTTCAAGACCAGTGTGGGCCACAAACTGAGCTCAAGGCCAGCCTGAGCTGCATAGCAAGACCCCACAGCGACGCCCTGCCTCAAAAAGACCAGAAAAAAAGCAGCGCCAAAGCCACCGCATATGGGACTTGCAGACTTCTGTCCAATTCCCAGTGCAGAGATGAAAGCCAATTTACAGGGTTGGGGAGGTGGGCTGGCGATCTAAGCGTCTCCCTGGCAAGCTCAAGGACCCAGGTTCGATCCCCAGGACTGCATGCCGTGCCAGCCCCACACCGTGCGGGCCACAGAAACCAGCATGGTGACACACGCCTGTAATCCCAGCACCAGGGAGGCTGGGACAGGAGGATCACTACAAGTGCAAGCTGCACCAAGTAAATAAACAAATAAAAAAATTAAAAGAAAAAAAACCAGGTGCGTCAGCAAGCTTCTGTCTTCCCAGCTACTCAGAAGGCTGAGGCAGGAGGCCCGCAAATTTCAAAGCCAGTCTGGGCAACTCAGCAAGACCCCTGCCCAAAGCGGGGAGCTAAAGGGCACAGTTGAGGGATGGAGCTCTTGCTTGGGTTCTCCCAGCAATATGAAAAGTTAAATTAAAAAAAACAAATGAAAAAGAAAAATGTGGGGCTGCGGATATGTCTCAGTAGAATAAGTGCTTCCCTGGCAAGCACAAGGGCCTGAGTTCAATCCCCGGTTCCACTAAAAAAAAAAAAAAAAAAAAGAAAGAAAAACGAAAAGCAAATTTCTACCCCCACACCTGTGCGCAAGAGTAAGAGGCCTGTCCCTTCGGCCTCTACACCAGCCTGATAAGACCTCTAGGTTTCTGCCAACCCCCTAAATACCAGCCCCAAAGATCTTCCGTCTGCTTTGTTTCTTGAGACCAGATCTCTGGAGCCCAGGCTGGCCTGCCATTCCCAGCGACCCTCCCGCCTCAGCCTCCTGAGTGTGCCTTCGGAGCCTGCTCCTGCTGTCCCTCCTGCTCCTGCCCCTCGAGGTCCATGTGACTACAGGTGAAGGAGCAGGGTTCACCCAGCCATCGCTGCCAAGGGCCACTCAACACTGCCCAGGTCCCGAGTCTGCTTGAGGCCCTGGGTGAGCCACGGCTCCAGGTGTCACTTTTCCTACACACTGTCCTCCTGTGTCCCCACTTGCGCACTGAGCCAGAGCAGCAGCCACCCTGACGCTCAGGGGGCAATCGGTCCTCAACTGAGCGCTCTGACCCTGGCACAGTACCAGGGTCTGGGGTACAGCGAGGCTGGAAGCAGGGCATCGCCATGTAGGGGTGGGGCCAGTGGACCCTTCGCTGTGCCTCTTCTCTGTGCTTTGGGGGAGGAGGGGATGAAGGTCTACAGAGGCGAGCCAGAGTGCACCCCTGTGAGCCCAGCACCTGAGAGGCTGAGGCAGGAGGATCTCAAGTTTGAGGCCAGTAAGGGCAACTTTGCAACCCTGTGAATTGCTGACTCAAAGTAAAAAATGAATAAAGGGCTGGAGGCAGGGCTCAGTGAAGGCCCTGGGCTCCATCCCCTGCCACAGGGTGGGGGTCACTAGGCCTAACAGTGCCCACAGCCCTTCCACTGGCTTGGGGGTTCTGGCACTATAGTCCGGGTGGGACTGGTGGCCCCAGGACAGCACAGTCTGCAGGCACACACAGCGCAGCGACAGGAAGGATGTTCCCTCACGTCCCATACTGAGACAGAAGAGCCTTGTGTGGTGGCGACACCTGCAATCTCAGCACTGACAGGCTGAGGCAGGAGGACTGCCAGCCAGGCTTGGCTGCACAGTGAGTTCAAGACCAGGCTGAACTAGTGAGGCCCTGTCTCAAACCAAAACACAACAAACCCCGCAGAACACCACCTCCTCCTGGGCCAGAGGTCAGGGGCCAAGGCAATGGCAGGCTCAGGCCTGGCTGCTGGAGGCCGGAGAGCGCGAAGTCGTGGTGAGCCTGGGCACCAAGGACCCGGCTGGTGAGCGGCCTGCGAGACGGGCTAGAGGCTGAGGCAGGAGGGTCTGCGGTTAGAGCCAAAACTGGTGCTCGCTTCGGCGAAAACTGGAACGATACAGCGAACATTAGCACGGCCCTGCGCAAGGATGACACGCAGATTCGCGGAGCGTTCCACATTAAAAAAAAAAAAAAGTAAAACTGAAAAAGGGCTGGGCGTGTGGCACAGGTCCAAGACCTGGATTCCATCTCAGCGTCAGAAAGGGAAAAAGGTGGGGTGCACAGGAGTGGGGCGCAGGCTGAGGGCACACCCCGCAGCTCTCCCGCCCCCCCACGCCCCGGGCGGGGCTCGAGCCCGCGACCCCGGCGCTCGGCGCCCCCGCAGGCCGCCGCCGGCTCACCTGATGTAGGGCAGGAAGGGGTCCACGTGCCCCGCCAGCACGGCCACCACGTAGGAGATGAGGAAGGCGGCGGCCGACCAGGTGACCAGCAGGAAGGGCACGAAGCCCAAGCCCCGCAGCAGGCAGCACATGGCGCGGGCGGCGGGCGGCGTGAGGTCACAAAGCGGGCGGGGCGGGGGCGAGCCCCGCGTCCCCCCAGTCCCGAGGCCGAACCCCGAGTTCCCGCGCCCCGAGGCCGAGCCCCGCCGCGCCGGCTCTTGCGCAACCCGGCGCCGCCCCGCCCCTGCGCGCTCTCGGGACCAGGCCGACCGGCGTCCCCGCGGCTTTCCCGGCCGCTTATTCGTTACCGAGGCCCACACTCTCCTCACTCACTAGGTCGCCAGGCTGCGCTGGAACTCGCCACCCTCCCGCCTCAGCCTCCCTGGGCGCGGGCATCCCCGCGCGGCCACCCAGCCCGGCCCCGCCCCTGCTCCCTGCGGGGCGGGGCGCCGTGTGCCCCGAGGCCGGAGAGGAGGGGCGCGGGCTGGAGCTCGGAGGCGCTGGGGGTGGGGGTGGGGGCCTCTGCCCGCGGCTGCTTCCAGGCCCTTTAACAACTTTTCTTTTTTGAGCTGGGTGTGGTTGTCACACCTGTCATCCCGGCCTTGGCTTGGGAGGCTGAGGCAGGAAGATCTCTGTGACTTCAGGCCCAGCCTGAACTGCATAGGGAGACCATGACTCAAAAACAGCAACAGTAGAGAGAGGGAGGGGGAGGAGGAGAGAGAAGGAAGGTTGGGGGGAAGGGTGTAGGAGGAGAAGGTCGGCTAAATTGCCCAGGCTGGACTAGGATTTGAAATCTTCCTGCCTCTACCTCTGCCTCTGCCTCCCAGAGTGCTGAGATTGTGGGCCTGCACCACCATACACAGAGTTTAGGACTCCTCCGAGCTCAGCGGCTGCCCTTCAATCCAGGGCCCTGTAATGGGTCAACTCACATTTTAGATTATAAATGTAAATCTTGTGTTTACTGTTGTGTAAAAATGTATACTCACCACTGTTCTAAGTTGTTTAGTAGCTAGTGGCTGTTTCTTGCTGTTTGCTAAGATAAAATTCCTGTAACCCTCACCAATTCCTGTAAACAAAGTTAGCTTACAGGGGCCAGGGAGAATAGAATAGTGCTCAGTAGAATAAGTGCTTCCCTGGCAAGCTCAGGGGCCTGAGTTCAATCCCCGGTTGCGCAAAAAAAGAAAAAAAAAGTTAACTTACAGAGATGACTTCAAAAGGAAATTAAGTGGGCTTTAATTTCTTGTAAACACTGGCTGTGCAAGGCTGCCTGCAGGTACTCAGGTGCAAGATAACCAAAAACTAAAAGCAAGCCCCAGGAAACGTAGTTTGAGTAGTGGTCACAATGACCCTGAAAGCGTTATTGTGTGTCAGACAATGAAGAATGCGGTTCCAGGTTTTAAGCCCCCCTGCTTCCTGGGCTGCCACCTTCTGGCCCTTTCCTGCGTGGGGGCCAGGAGGCGAGCTCAGTAATAGACGGCTCTCCAAATTCCAGTCCGGCTGATGTGGTTCCTATTCTGAGTGACCCATAACCGGCACTCAGCTGCAGGAACATTTCTAGGCTGCCAAGATTAAATAGCAATGTCCCAGGCCAGGCACGGTGGCACACATCTGTGCTCCCAGCACGGGGAAGCCGAGGCAGGAGGATCACAAAGCCATGGGCAACTTACTAAGGCAATTTAATAAGGATGACAATGAAAATATCTTTTAAAAGGCTGAGGATGTGGCTGAGCACTTCCTGACCTGTGTCCATGTCGTGTTGTCATCGTGTCGTGTCCCGCCCTCCACCCCCACCCCTGGTGCTGACAACAAAGTACTTTCCAACAGGAGGCAGGTACAGGGACCCTTGGGCTCCGGAGCACCTCAAACTGACACTCAGGGCGGCTGGGATAGACACGCACTCTTCCTCCTCTGGAGGGTGTGCGGCACCCTGGCCAGCGTGCACCCTGGGAGGCTGAGGCAGGAGGATCAGGGGATGCAGCCCAGCTGAGGCTCCTTGGCAAGGCCCTGGGTGAGACAGGGCGAAGCCCCTGGTGCCATCACAGCACAGGCGACCGCTCGCTCAGGGGACCTGCAGGGGCCTGACTGCCAGGAGGGGCAGCAGCAGCAGCGGCAGTGGCAGCGGCAGACCAGGGTGCGGCCCCTGCAGGCCTGGGCAGCCCGGTCTACCCAAGACCTGGAGCTAGCACCATCTGGCCCCGTCCGCCATGACAGGAAGCGTTGCTGTGCATACAGGATTAGGAAACGCCTGGCCGGCCTGCTGAGGCTGAGACCCAGAGGAAGCCCACAAGGCTCAGCTTTTCTGGCCTAAGGCTTGCTTGTGTTATGTCCTTCACTCCCCAAACCTGGCTTTGGTTGCTTTTCTTTTCATTTTTGGTTTCTTGAGATAGGGTCCCACTGTGCAGCCCACCCTGGCCTTAGGCTTCTGGAGACCCTCCCGCCTCAGCCTCCCCAGTGGTAGGACGGCAGGCAGACCTGGTCTCTTAGCCTCTCCTGGAGGTCCACAGCAAAGCGCTCCAGCTTCTCAGAGCCCTAGGGAGCCTTGGAGATCTGAGTCCCCAGGCAGAGCCCCAGGCCCTTGGGTGCTGAGGGCAAACAGGCTGCTGACACGCTGCCCTTCTAGAATGTTTCTGCTAGATGTGTTGAGGGTGGCAGAGATGAGGAAGAAACAAACAGTGCTTTTGAGAAATGTGGGAATTTCCACTGTGGCTCACGTGGGAGCACTTCCTGTAAGTCTTCAGTGAGGTCAGGTTTCCCCTGGCTTCCCTCTGTGGCCATTTCTCAATGAGCTCTAATTTGGGAACTCGGGTCACCAGCTTTCCCAGCGGGGCTGGCCTCGAATGCTCATTATTTTATTATGTTCCATTTATTTATTCATTCATGTATGCTTTGCAGTCCTGGGGGTGGAACCAGGGCCTTCACCCTGAGCTACATCCCCAGCCCTTGTTAGGTTTTGTTTTGAGACAGGGCCTCGGTAAGTCAGGAAGGGACCCAGCTCAACCTCCACCCTGCCATCTTCCTGCCTCAGGCTCCCGGTGCTGGTGTTGCCAGGCCTGGCCAGGTTTCACTGAGGGCGGTAGCCCACACCTGTACCCCGGCACTTGGGAGGCCGAGACAGGAGGGTCTCTGTAACTCAAGGCCAGCCTGGGCTACCCAGTAAGGCCCTGTCTCAAATAACCAAACCAAGAACTAGGGGCTGGAGAGATATAGCTCAGTGACAGTAAGCACCTGCCTGGCAAATGCAAGGTCCGTGAGTTTGATCCTGGTACCAAAACCTACCAAAAGGGCCGGGGAGATGGCTCAGGAGAATAAGGGCTTGCCTGGCAAGCGCAAGGGCCTGAGTTCAATCCCCGGTCCCACCAAAAAAAAAAAAAAAAAAAAAAACTACCAAAAACCCCACTTCTGCATGATTCCCTTCGAGTGGTGTTCCGGAGAAGACGCAGCCAAATGGCCCTTCCCGAAGGCTGTGGGTGACAGGTGGAGGCCTTGGTCTCACAGGCGCAAGGGAACTTCTTGGAGCAATGAAATAATCTTTGATCTTGGACCCCTACAGGGTATTTTTGTTAAAACTCACTGCATTTTAAAAGGATGGAAGCCGGGTGTGGTGAGGCCCGCCTGTAATCCCAGCACTCGGGAGGCTGAGGCAGGAGGATGCTTGCAACTTTGAGACCAGCCTGGGCCTCGAAGTGAGCTCAAAGCCAGCCTGAACTGCATAATGAGGACCCCCCAAAAGAGGATAGATTTATTATTATTTTATGTTTAGGACAGCATCTACAGGGTGTTCAGGGTCTCACTAAGTAGATTGGACCCCCCAAGCACTGAAATTCCAGGCGTGGGCCACCACACCCAGGCTCAATCACTGTCTCAATGTGCCCCAGAGGCGGGGCCGGCACGGCACACCAGGGATCAAACCCAGCTTCGCGCTCTGCCTAAGCAGGGGCTTTAGTCCACGGAGCTATCTGGCTGGCCCAAGGACAGATATTTTATTTTTAAGGACAGATTTTATTGTACACAAATTTTACCTAAATAAGCCTGATTTTAAAAAGAAAACGACAGACGACGGGATAAAGCAAGTGTGGTACTTACACACAGTGGAGTGCTGCTCTGTCATAAAGAAGGATAAACTTGAGCCATCTGTACAACGTGGACGCAGTTGAAGACCGTGATGCCAGGTGAAAATCAGACACGAGTTTAAAGCCCTCCTAGGAGAAACCCCAAAGCTTCGTTTTGTTCTTTGCCTTTTCGAGACTGTGTTTCACTATGTAGTTCAGGCTAGACTTTAACTCACTACGTAGCCCAGGCTGGCCTCACATTCACAGAGATCCTCCTGCCTCAGCCTCTCAAGTGTGGAGTGACCACAGGTGTGGCCGTCACGCCCAACTTTTTTCAGACAGGAGCTTGCTGTGTAGTCCAGGCTGACCTCAAACTCATGACAACCTTCCTGCCGCAGCCTTCCGAGCGCGGGCTGACAGGCCAATGGCTCAGGCCCGGCTCACTGTTGTCTAGCTCCCTGGCTAGCACCCTTTCTGTGTCACCAACCCTGTCGGATGCTGCAATGTGTGGTCATTTGTCACTTCTCGTCACATTCTGTATCCTCAGGTGAAGCATGCTCTCCTGGCCTGTGCAGATTCCCGGTCCTCCAGCCTAGCACGCTTCTTGCTTCATACTAGGCACTCAATGACTATTTTTTAAGAAATTAATTGAATAAATGAATGAATAAAAAACCCTTTTTTTTTTTTTACCCCCAAGAGATGTATAAAACTTTAAAAAAGAATGTTGTGGTGAATACAAGAAATTTGATGTGCTTCTATTTTTTTTTTTTTTTTTTTTCGGAACTGGGGATTGAACTCAGGCCCTTGCACTTGCCAGGGGAGCGCTTATTCCACTGAGCCATCTCCCCGGCGCCTGTGCTTCTGTTCTATTGGAGCAGTGTGGATTGACATGTTGTGTTTTGGAGGGCAGCTAGCAAATGCCCAAATTAAGATGCGTACCAGGCACGCACACCTGCAGCCCCAGCTACTAGGGAGGCTGAGGCAAGAAGATCCCAAGTTTGAAGCCATCCTGGCAAGTCGGGGATGTCAGGACCTGGCCAAACTCCCAATCCTAGAGACAGGGTATGGACAAGGGTTAAATAAAGACAATGCAGGGCTGGGGAGACAGCTTAGCAGTCTAAACGCCTGCCTGGCAAGTGCAAGGCCCCGAGTTCAATCTGATGCCACACAGCATGCCAGCGCAGGGCCCCAACCTCCAGTGCCAAGCCGGCCACTGAAACCAGGTGTAGGGGTGTATGCCTGGAATGCCAGTGCTGGGGTGGTTGAGACAGGAGGATCACTACGAGTCCCGGCTGCACAGTGAGACCCTGTGCCAAAAAAAAAGAGACCAGAGATGTTGTACCCAGGAAGTCTTGCTAACTGAGGGAGCCATCCCATCTCTGAGGTTGGCAGTTCACTGCCTTTGGGCTCGGAGTGAGATTCAGGCTCCAGCCGCAGCACTATCTTCTCTTCAGGGGCTGTGAGTACAGGTTTCCCACACACCCAGAGAGCCTTGCAGCCCAGCCCTGCACCCCGGGCCCCGACAGAGCAACCCGGCTCAGAAATTTGAAGAAGGGTTAGGGTGTAGCTGGGGGCGGCGCACTTGCCTGGAATGCTACATAGGAAGGCAAAGCCAGGCCTAGCGGCCCACACCTGTGATCCCAGAACTCAGGAGGCTGAGGCAGGATGGTCACCGTGAGCTCAAGGCCAGTCTGGGCTACACAGTGAGATCCCATGTCTGTCTGTCTCTGTCTCTCTGTCTCTCTGTCTCTCTGTCTCTCTGTCTCTCTGTCTGTCTGTCTGTCTGTCTGTCTCTCTCTCTCTCTCTCTCTCTCACACACACACACACACACACACACACACACACACACACACACACACAATCTGGGGCTGGACGTGGTGGCTCACACTTGTGATCCCAGAGCTCTTGGAGGCTGAAGCTTAAGTTCTGCGTTCTCATCTAAACTGAGGCAACTTAGTGATTTACTGCCACTGTCTCAAAACAAGACAAATAAATAAATAAATAAATAATACCTGGGTGTCGCTTGGCATGAGGCCCGGCACTCGGTCCTCAGCTCTAGGGCCGTGGTATAGCCTGCACAGCAGGCAGTGTGCAGGGAGCAGCCCCAGAACTCGCTCTGCAATTCCCTTTCTGCAGGTGAGGGACAGGGATTGACCCGCACCTCCTGCAGCCCTCCGAAGTCCTCCTGCCTCAGCCTCCTGGAGATGGGCTGACAGCTGCGCACTGCCACACCAGCGACTTTGAAGGACATGTTTTTTAGGAAGAGATGCAGGGGTAGGAGGTGACACCTTTTGCTGGGTCTATGCGTGCAGGGGCCGCCGCACAAGCCAGTGAGCGCGGGAGCTAGGCGGAGAAGGGCTGCGGGAGTTGTTGCTGGTGGCTCGCGTGGGCGGGAGCATTAGGGCCAGCCAGCCAGAGCCGCCGGGCCATCAGGGCGAAAGGTGAGAACACTGAGAGTTACATTTATCTTCCCTATGTAATGTAAAGGTTCTGTTTTACAGGTGTTTCTTTTTCTTTTATTTATTTATTTATTTTTTATTTTTTGGTGGAACCAGGGATGGCTAGAACTCAGGTCCTTGCGCTTGCCAGGCAAGGGCTTATTCTACTGAGCTATCTCTCTGGCCCTCTTTTTCTTTTTTCTTTCTTTCTTTATTCTTTTTTTGTCTTTTTGAGACTGGGTCTCGCTGTGCAGTTCAGACTGGCCTTGAGCTCACTCTGTAGCCCAGGCTGGTCTCCAACTTACAATCTTCCTGCCTCAGCCTCCAAGGGCTAGGATCACAGGTATGTGCCGCTGCTCCCAGCTTATTGTACTTTTCTTTTTTTTCAAAGCGTAAAGGCAGTTTTAAAAATTAAATCTGCAGAACACAACTGTCCACAAATGGGAAGGGGAACAGGGACCCGGGGCCTGGGAGGGTCTGGTCTAGTGAACAGTGGTCACTTTTGCAGAAGTAGGCTCCGGGGAGAGGAACCTGGAGCTTCGTATTCGGCATACCTGTGTGGCTTTTTTTTAATGAGTACGGATGAGGGAGGATATCATTTTAATGTCAATTTGCAAAAGAAAAAAATAAGGTAAAACATTTACAGAAGGAAAAAACCTGGAAAAATCACATATTTTGTCTTTCACCTCTTTTATACTAAGAATATAACTCCCATAATGAGAAAGCAATTATTTTAAAAGCAAAAAGTATAAAAATAATCCTTTTTACTGACAGGTAGCAGTAAGGTTTTTTGGATTTTTTTTTCCATAATTTTATTGAGAAACAAATAGCAATGAGACAGTTTCAAATTAAATTGGTAGGACAGTTTCAATAATCAACACATTGCATACATTCCTCCCAGGGGTTAATTGCTGTACAAGATGCGGACATGATATCCTATTTACAAACACTATTAGAACAAATCCCTCTATTCATTAAGAGAATGTAACTTTATATCTATCCTAACCACTTTGAATACACAGATACAAAACGGACATTCATCTGTATCCCTTTTTTGTTAAGTTCCATCATTTAAATATTATAGGTGTGTAAACTCAGCAAAATATTCTAAAAGAGTCCAGTAGCCCATAATAGTATTGGGTCTTCTGTTTAACTGGCAATGTCAGAAATTATTGACCTGAGTCCCCCACAGCTCAACATAACAACATGGCTTTACTTCTTATACTTCGTTTTTATACTTTTCTGCTGGATGGTAAAGACCAAGGTAAAGCAGGACCTATGCAACAAGAGTTGTAGCTTTTGGGTCTGATAAGGTCAGTGAAATCCCCTCAGGATTTATCCTGAGATCCTGTACCTCAGATTGTAGAACCTTTATCAGAGCAGCCATGAGGATGAGTCACGGCCATTGCTTGGCCAATGTGCTCTCTGTGAAAGCCTGAGAGAGTGTCTTCTCCCCATGTGACTCTCCTTAGGCACACTCCACGTCATCAATCACTTTCCTCTTTGGCCCCATAATCTCCTTGATCAGAAAATTTGGGACACTACCGAGGTACATGACGTTACAGTACAAGTTCTCCTATGTCCTGAGTCTTAATTGACCTTGGAAGGTTAGGGCCAAAAAGTTGGCTTTCCTTGTGACCCTCCTTTTTCTCTAATTTTGGTCTGCAAACTTAGGTTGTTACCCATCCAGAAGACAAGCTTATTGCTATTACCGTGCAACCTAGGCTGTTAAGCTTAACCTCACTATCTGCCTGAATATGGATTCTTTTCTCATTAATTAATTTTCCCCCTTTTTGAGACGTGGTCTGCGTGTGTAGTCAGGCTGGCCTTGGACTCACTATGGAGCCCAGGCTGGCCTTGCAGGGATCCTCCTGCATCAGCCTCCCAAGGGAGCCGTCACAGGCCGGCGCCGTGACACCGAGCGTGATTCCCAGGCCTATTCCTTGGTGTGGGTCTTGAGCAAGCCTGTCCCGCATACAGCCCGGGAGCCAACGTCAGCGCGCACAGCGTGTCCCTGTCCCAGGCCTGTCTCTGCAGTCACTGGTGTCTCTCCAGGGTGTGGGGCAGGGCAGACGCTGCCACCTAGCGGTGAGACATGTGTGTGCACCTTGCATTGCCACGCTCCAAAACGTGGAGGGACTCACAGGGCTGAGCTCACGTACAGGAGCTAGGAGCTGGGCTTGGGATGCCCAGGACTGTCCCGGAAAAGCTGGGTCAGAGACACACATCGGCATTTTGGGTCCCATTCATTCACTCTTTTTTTTTTTTTTTTTTTTTTTGGTGGAACCGGGAATTGAACTCAGGCCCTTGCGCTTGCCAGGGAAGCGCTTATTCCACTGAGCCATCTCCCGGGCCCCAGGTTTATTTCATGAAATAGTGTTTCACCTTGTAGCCCCAGGCTCGCTTGAACTCAGTTCGATCCTCCTGCCTCAGCCTCCAGACTGTTGGGGTGACAGGCATGCCTCACCAGGCCTACACCCAGTTTTTATTTTTTTTTTTATTTTTTTTTTTTATTTATGTGTGTGTGTGTGGCCAGCTCAGCTCACCAGGGGGTGGGGCTGGCTGGCATGTGGTGCTGGGGGATTGAACCGCGGTCCCTGTGCTTTAGCTAAGCTTGTTCTAAGTAGGTGCTTTAGACCACTGAGCCATCTCACCAGCCCCACCCAGTTTTTAAAATGGGCAAAGAATTGAGAGTTTCACCAAATGTGTATTAAGGACAACAGTGTGGTTAGCAGATTCAGATCGAGGCTCCACAGAGTCGCTGAAATTGTCACACCAGAATGAGTGAAGCCGAGTGCTGGGCAAGGCCGAGTGTCGGCCAGGATTAGAAGGAAGACCCTTTCATGCACTGCTGTGGGGGCTCCAAGCGCTGTAGCTGCTTTGAACAACACCAGTTTCTTTAAAAGTCAACATAAAGTTAGTCACCGTAGCACGGGCCTGGGGTCCTAGCACTCTGGGAGGCTGAGACAGGAGGACTGCCATGTCTGAGTGCAGCCTGGGTGAGGGGGCAGTTTCTTGGGAGCTCCACTCAAAAGTGGACAGTCAAAAGGGCTGAGTGCGAGGCCAGGGTTTGAGCCCCAGTACTGCGAACTAAACCAAACCCACAGTTAACATGGATTTACCGTAAGTGCTTGCCTGGGAAGCGCAAGGGCCTGAGTTCCATCCCTGGTTCCACACACACACACACACACACACACACACACACAAAACATGGATTTACCACATTACCTACCAAGTTCCAGTTGCGTCCCCAAGAGAATCACAAATACGGGCCGATCTGAAACCAGCCCTGTGGTCGTTTGTAGCAGCCCCGAGACAGCTCAGTCCACCCGCCGGTGATTAGATAGTGTGCAGGGGGTACTGTGAGACAGTACTCAGCAGTGAAAAGAAACAGGCTGCGCATACACGCAGGACCTTAGCAACAGTGCGCTACACAAACGAAGCTGCGGTGGGGCCGCCTGCAAGCCAGCTCTAGCAGGCTGAGGCAGGAGGGTGTCTCCGTGCTTGAGGCCAGGTGAACTAACAGGGAGACCCTGCATCAAAACAAAAAGAAGTTAAAAAGGTGATCGGGGTTGTGGCTCAGAAGACCCAGGGCTCAATACCCAGCACCACACACACACACACACACACACACAGAGCACTAAACTGCAATGGAGAAGAGCAGAACTGGCATTAACAGGTTTGTGCTCACCTCCTGCGGACCAAAGGGCAGCACTCCAAGCCATCCCTCCTAGGATTGTTTTCACTTCGCAATGTTCAGATTCGCTGCCAGTTACCTTTGAGAATTCTCTGGAAACATGAATCTCTATCAAATCAAAACCAAATTTTATTTTATTTTATTTTTTATTTTTTTAAATAAAATAAAATTTATTTTCATAGTATAAAGAGGTATAAAATTTCTCCTATGAATTATATTAAATATATAAAATTGTGTC
>NW_004524580.1:30094125-30096424 GCF_000260255.1 Octodon degus | reverse complement strand
GGTTCAATCCCCCAGCACCACATGCCAGCCAGCCCCGCCCCCTGGTGGGCTGAGCTGGCCACATACACACACACACACACACACACATAAATAAAATAAAAATTAAAAAAAAAATCAAGGGTCACACAACCTCGCTGCTCCTAAGCATATACTATGGTATAGGCCAGGAATCCCCTGCACTTGGGAAGCTGAGACAGGAGAGGCACCCTGGCCAGCCTGGGCTACCTAAAAATACCTGGCTGCCCCAAAAACAAAAGCAAAAGATCTTATTATCTTTGGAGCATTCATGGATAGATGTTTCTGCTTTTTTTTCGGAACCAGGATTGAACTGAAGCGCTTATTCTACTGAGTCATCTCCCCAGCCCGTTTCTGCTTTCATTTACATTTACTGCTTTAAGTCTCTTCAACAGTTATTATTCTTTTTATCATGCATGCTACCCAAGTTCTCTATCACTGGGCTGTATCTTCAGCTTTTTTGTTTTGTTTTGTTTTTGGTGGAGCCAAGGATTGAACTGAAGCGTTTATTCTACTGAGCCATCTCCCCAGCCCTTCTTCAGCTCTTTTTAAGTAATCATTTAATATCAGCACATGCACTTCCATACCCAGCTTAAATTTTTTTTTAATTTATTTATTTGTGTGTGTGTGTGTGTGTGTGTGTGTGGCCAGCTCAGCCCACCAGGGGGCGGGGCGGGCTGGCATGTGGTGCTGGGGGATTGAACCGAGGTCCCTGTGCTTTAGCTTAGCTTGTTCCAGATAGGTGCTTTAGACCACTGAGCCATCTCACCAGCCCCCACCCCCAGCTTAAATTTTAGTTATGAGTCAGGATCTCACCAAGTCATCAAGCTGCCTGGGCTGGGTGTGAAGTTGAGACCCTCTTGCGTCAGCCTCCCGAGTGCTGGCCACCACGCCCTGCTTCTTGACCTGGCCTTCGGGCCATCTCAGGGCACTTACTGCCCTCTTGCCTTGCCAGGGTCGGATCCCGCGACATTTCTGACCCTGGAGCTCTGCCTGGCCCAGGTCCCATGTCCCTCAGCTTTTGGTCAGTCACAAGTACTTGTTCCAGCTCAGAGTGTCAGGGGTTCACCTCACTGTACTGTGAACAGCTGGGTGGTGTGGCAGGGTCCTCTGGTTTCCTGTTCCCTGATCTGGCCAAGGTTGCTATGGTGACTGATTCAGCTTCTGGATGCAGGGGTTGGCAGGTGCGTGTCCCCATGGCTCCCAGGAGTGGCGACCACGCCCGTTTATGCTGGACACGGGACGCTGAGCACCAGGTCGGGCCGGGCGCTGCACCGTGCATTTCGGCTTGGCCTTTGGTTTTCCCTGTCGCGGAAGCACATACAGTATCTAATGCACCAACCCGCAAAGTAGACGCAGACAGCGCCTCCAACGGGTGTCCACGCGGGTGGGCGCCTGGCTCTGCAACGCTCCTCGGGCTGCACAGGCCAGGATGGGCCGGGGGCGACCTCGGGACTCGGGTCCATTATTTGGCGGACTGGTGCGTAATAAACTCACCCTGAGCCGGCAGTGGCGCTTGCCTGTAATCTCAGCACCAGAGAGGCTGAGGCAGGAGGATCGCAGGGAGTTCGAGGCCAGCCGGGTCTACGGGTCTACATAGTGAGACCCTATCTCTTAAAAAAAAAAAGAAAGAATGAATGAAAAGAAAGAAAAAAGAAAGCCCGATAAATAAATAGCCAAAGCAGAACAAAAATACATATTGAATGAAAGATAAACAAAGTTCACTTTTGGTACATAACCCAATTCCAGAAATATTTCAGGGCTGGAGAGAAGGAAGTCTACATAGCGTATCCTCTTAGAAATGTCTGTGAAAAAAAATCTAACTTGTGATCCGTTTTACACAAAAGGTTTTGTTTTTTTTTTTAAAGGACTTTTTTTGGTCTTATTTTCACTATTTTTTTTTTTTGGTACCGGGAATCGAACTCAGGGCCTCGCGCTTGCTAGGCAGGCGCTGCGCCACCGAGCCACATCCCCGGCCCGGACGCGGCTCCAGCGCCGGGGCTTTCCTGGGCCGCGGTTCCGACTGCGGCGCAGAAACCCAGCCCAGACGCGGAGCAGGACCGGCTCCGAGCCCGCGGCGCACGCGCAGACGAGCCTGCCCTCGCTCCTCCGGCCTCCAGGGGGCGCTGTAGCCGCGCTGTCGCCGCCGCGCAGACGCACACTCAGCCGAGAAGCCTCGTCCCCGATCTCGCCTCTCTGCCCTCCGGGGGGCGCTGCGCCACCGCCGCCGCCGCGCACGCGCAGACGGAGGACGGGCTGCCGGCGCCTGCGCCCTCCGGGGGGC
>NW_004524580.1:30029400-30093645 GCF_000260255.1 Octodon degus | reverse complement strand
GCCGGCACAGGGCCGCAGGTGGCTGTCCCAGACGCCGGAGCGCGGGGTGCTGAGCCGCCGAGCCAGCCGGCTCCCGGCCGCCTCATTTTTAGCCTGCATGTAGCTAGTGTGTTCGCGTGTATGCATGCATGCAGGTTAGTGTTTTGAGGCGGCGACTCACTATGCAGTGCAGGCTAACCTCGGAGTAGGGGAGCCCCCTGCCTCGACCTCCCGACCGCCGGCAGGACAGGTGCGCGCCACCGCGCCGGGCTGCGGGGTGTGTTTGAAGGCTTCTGAGACAGAAGTGACGTCAGGGGCGTCGCTGTTTAGTTGAGCCGTTTGTGTGCAAGGCTGTGTTGTCTTCCCATGAGGCTCGGGCTTTTCCCGCGGATCTGTGACTCTTCGTACTGGGACATGCAGACGCTGGGGAGGAGGAGGCTGCTGGGGCGAGCTCCCTGCGTGATCGGCACGGGCTCGCCTCCTGCGGCCGTGTGGGGAGCCTTTGGGTTTCAGGACTGTGGTGACCTGTCACGTGCTCGCGTGCGCGCGCGTGTGGAGTAGATCACCTCCTGCGCGGTCTCAGTAGGCACAGTAGGACCCCAAATTACCGTTCACAGGAAGTCAGACGGGTCGCAACAGACCTCCCTTGCAGGCGGCGCTGTTCCTCTGCCCCTTTGGTTTATCTGTTTCTGTCTTGTGGTTTTTCTTCTTTGGGCGAGGGAGGAATGAGTGGGGGTTTCTCTGTGCCGGCCAGAATGACCTTGAACTCACTCCATAGCCCAAACTTGAATTGTGGCGATCTTCCTGACTCAGCCTCCAGCTGGCCCCTGTCGTCAGTTCTGAGATCCTTCTGTGGATGAGATGGGGATAAGGGTCAGGAGCTGGACGCCGCCTGAGCTCTTCTGCTTGGCCACCGTGTTTGTGTAAGATTAGCGCCGACACCTTATCTCAGTTGTGTTCCTGTGAGTCCACCTCATAGGGCGGAAAAACCCGCCTGTCCCTGGGGGTTCTGACCTGGCACGACCCAGCACCTCCCGCTGCCCTGGGTCAGGGCTGGCCTTCTGATCTGCTTTATGATTTCTTTTTGATGAGAAATGAAAAATTTCTTGGTCAAACAGATGTTTTAAAACTACTAAGCCAGAAGCTGGTCTGGTGGCCCCGCCTGTAAGCCCAGCAGCAGGAGCAAGGAGTTCTGGCCTGCACTGCATAGTAAGACCCTCTCGGTGCCCACAAAGGGAGCTCAGCACCCACCCCCGTCAGTGCCTAGGTTTGTTGAATGACTGCCCACAGGCACCAGCATTTGCCGTGTTCCTGGATAGCTAGCCCAGTGAGAGCGAACAGAGCAATGCCTCTGTGGGGCGCAGCAGCACGCTTGCTTTGCACTGAAGCACCCGGAGTCCTGGCTCCGTGCTTGGGAGGCTGAAGCGGGAGGCCCTTCCAGCAACTGATCCACATCTCTGTCTGGGGTCAGTGGGGAGCCTAGTGGCGGCCCATGCTGCACTCGGCCATCAGACTGCAGTGGAGAGTGCGTCCATCTCCTCCGTTCCCTGCCCTGTGTGAGAGAGGGGTGCCATCCCGGTGCTGCCCCATGACTGCAGGACGCAGGGCCGCTCATCTCGTTTCTCCGGCAGGAGCAGCTGTCTCATCTCGTGACCCCGAGCTGAGTCTTCCAGGGTGACTGGCAGCCATGTGTGATTCACACAGAACGGGACAGGCAGGAAAAAGTGGGCTGGCAAGAGTTCACAGACAGGTCCCACCCAGGCCTGCAAGAAGTGCCCTGTGCTCGGACTGACACTGGATGGGCAGCTTTATTTTTATTTACTTATTTAGGCTTTTTTGAGACAGACTCTCTTTGCATTTTCAGGCTGGCTTTGGGCTGTCTGTGACTCTCCTGCCTCAGCCTCCAGCGCGCAGGATGACAGGTGCACACCCCACACCTGGCCCAGTCCTCATGCCTAGGGGTACAGAGGGCACAGGCTGAGCGGGGGGTCTCACCCATGATCTAGGAGGCAAAGGGGTGGGCTTGTTGCCATGCCCTGACTTGGGGTGCTGTGAGGGTCCCGGCTGCCCTGTCCCTAGCCAGCCTTGTAGAATGCCCAGAAGGTCAGCTGCATCGGTCAGGGAGAAAATGTCATTGGGCAAGGTGGGGCCCAGGGGGTCCCTAAAGTAAGAGTGTGGGGGAGCCCAGCCTGCTACAAAGGAAGTACCTGGGTTCCACAACTGCTGTTTTTTTTTTTTTTTTTTTAAGTTAAATTTATGTATCTGGTACAGGATCTTACTCTACAGCTCAGAGGCCGGGCCAGCACAGCGTGCTGTGCCAGGTATCGAACCCAGTCCTGGTGCTTGCCAGGCCGGGCTGCCACTTAGACTGCTGAGCTATTTCTGCAGCCCCTGACTGCTATTGCACAAAACTTAGAGGACCAACAGTCAGAGGCTGGGAAGGGTTCTGTGAGGCAGAAATGAAATCCGACACACTCAGCCAGGCGTGCTGGTACAGCCCTACATCCTGGCTCTCAGGGAGGCTAAGGCAAGAGGAGTGGGTGAGCTCAAGACCTGTCTGGGCTGCACAGTAAAAATAGGAGGTGCACTTCTCAGCTGGCAGCGGAAATAGACTGTGTGTGCTGCTGCCCTTGGTGGGTGCAGGAGTGTGGATGGACGAGGCCAGCTGGGTGAGTCCTGACCCGTGACCGCCTGATGCCGCCATGGTAGCAGGGGTGGAAGCTGAGCTGCAGAAGGACTTGCAGCTCTTGCTGTCACAGAGGCGCCACAGGGATCATGAGCCTGGCCCTCTCGTTGCCCCCTGTGCCTGACCCTGCTGGGCACCTGGATGTCCTGGTGGTGGCAGGCGTCTCAGCTGTGCACCTCCAGCATGTCCTCATGGGCGTGACCAGGGGACTCCTGAGCTGCTGCGTAGCACCGAGGTCACTGCCTGACTTCACAGCCGGCTGATGGACCAGGTGTGACCCTTGAGGCCAGGGCTCGGCCCCCATGGGGTCCCCCACCCCCTCCCCAATGTCCCACCCACTGATCCGAGAAGTAGCTGCAAGAAGGGGCAGCCTGCAGAGCTGCTGCGTTGGAGAGAGGTGGCTTCAGCACCTGGGAGGGAGACTGAGGCAGGAGGACCAGCCTGGGCTTCATAGTGAGACCCCCGTCTCAAGAGCAGGGCTGGGGGTTCTGGGGGAGGAAATGACTTGGAGGGGTCAGGGACTGGGGGTGCAGGAGACATTTTTCTCACTGTGCCCAGGGCCCGATCATGAGGGACTGGTAGAGATGGGAGGCTCGAGATGCGGGGGTTCATGTGTGAGTGTCTTGGAGATCTGGGGGGGCCTCTATGACAAAGACTGCCCCAAGGGCACTGGGACCAGCCTTTCTGCTCCTGGCGAGCCACGATGTGCAGCCTCTTACTTATTTATTTGCTCATTTCTGTATTTAGGCTTGGTCTCCTTGTGTGGTCCATTCTGGCCCTGAGCTCAGCTGAGTTGCTCAGGCTGGCCTCTAGTACAGGGACCCTCTTGCCTTAGCTTCTCCAGTTTGGGACAATAGGCCTATGTCGCCACACCCCGCTCCTTTATCAGGTCTTAGATTACAACAGACATTAGTTATACTCCTGACTCTTCTTTCCTCTTCTTCTGTCCTAGGTGGTGCTGGAGTGGAGCCGGGACCAGTACCATGTCCTGTTTGACTCCTACCGGGACAATGTTGCGGGGAAGTCCTTCCAGAGCCGGTGAGCTCTGTGTGGGGGTGTCCGCGCCTACCCTGATAGTGAGGTGGGGTGGTCCTTCCAGGTGGTGCAGGGCCTTCCCTGAGTGAGCAGCCTGCCTATCTGCAGGACCCTACTGGGGACCCCACGTGATGGGAACACCTTGCTGTGGAGAGCTCTAGGCCTGGCGTGCTGTGCGCCCACAGGTGTAGGCCTGCCATGTGGCCCAGCTATGAAGTGCTGGGTCAGAGGTGACCCGGGCAGCTGATGGCCACCAGGCTCACGGCACCGTGGCCTGTGGCAGCCTGGGTCTCCGGGTGCCCCTGGGGCAGCTGCTGGGTCCCTTCCACGTTACGTCTTCAGGGTTTTCCTCCTGCGCAGCCAGGCCTTGGCATGACACTGTCCCTCCATCTTCTTCCCCTGCAGATTGAATGAGGCTCTGCTCCTTTTCTCTTTTCCTGCGCATGCTCACTTACCCATCATTGAAGCAACACAGTGGTGCCTTGGTGCACAAACCCAGGTCGTTCTACAGTTAGGCGCAGGTGGCCTCATTGGTGTTTGTGCAGCCTGGTGTTATTCTTCACCCGACGCAGTTTGCAAGCAAAAACAACATTGTGTCCAGCTTCTCTGCTTGTGCACCAGGTGGCTTATAAACAGGATCTTTTCTTCCAGTCCTAAGATCGCCTGGGAGGCCTGGCCCTGACCTTGGAGCCCCAGCCCTGATCCTTTTTATTTTTATTTTTTTTGTTTTCTTGAGATAGGATTGCTGTGCAGCTCAGGCTGCCCTTGTAGTCCAGGCTGGTCTCACACTCACACTGTCCTCCTGCCTCAGCCTCGCAGTGCTGGGATCACAGGTATATGGTACCATGCCCAGCTCCCCTAACCCTTTTTAATGATTTATACATTTATTTCAGACAAGGTCTTGCTGTGTAGTCCAGGCTGACCTTGAACTGGTGATCCTGACTCAGCCTCCTGGACGCGTAGATGAGTGGCTGCACCGCCATGACCAGCCCTTTTGTATTCTTGGACAGTCTTGCTAAGTCACTAAGTTGCCCAAGCTGGGCCGGATCTTGCAGTCCTCTGCCTCACACCCTGTGTCTCGGATGACCTTGTGTGCCGCCACACCCACCGCCCTGCCCAGCTAGGCACTGCTCTTGGTGAATTTTTGCTTCCTTCAATGTCGTCTTTGTTATTTAAACTGCCCAACCCAAACCTCTCCGCAGTGCTTCCCCCCCCCCCCCCCCGGGGATTGAACTCAGGCCCTTGCGCTTGCCAGGGAAGCATTTATTCCACTGAGCCGTCTCCCCAGCATGTTTATGCAGTTCTTGATGCCGTCTCTCTAACCTTGCCTAGCTCCCCACGCTGATACCCGTGAAGGTCACTAGTGACCTGGCTGCCCTGGGGCACATGGAGGGCGTCTGCTGAAGAGACCTTCATCTAGGCCCAAGCCCAACTGCAGAGCTTGCACCTGGCTTCCTTGTTTGCTGGGCTCAGTTTCTGGTGGGTGTCAGCCACCAGCAGGTGTGACGCTGCTGTGGACGTGACACTACAGAGCCAGTCCCCTTCCTGACCCTTTCTGACCTCTCCCCTTGAGCTGCGTCGCGCTGCACTCCCCGTGCGCCCGAACGGCCACAGACTGTGGACTGTGGATGTTTTCAGAATGCTAAGAGGTTCCTGGTCACTGCCCTAGGCTGTGCCTGCCTGTGCCCATCGACGTGGTGTACACCTGGGTGAACGGCACTGACCTGGAGCTGCTCAGGGAACTGCAGCAGGTCCGCAAGCAGATGGAGGAGGAGCAGAAGGCCATGAGGTGAGGCGGGCTGTGTTTCTTTCATGTTCTTTGAGACAGAGTCTTGCTGTGTAGTTCAGGTCCTCTACCTCACTGTGTAGCCCAGGCTGGCTCAGACTGGAAGAGATCCTCCCGCCTCAGCCTCCCAAGTGCTAGGATGACAGGCATGCACCTCATGCCTGCAGTTTTCATTTTTAAAATGGTGATTTTTCTAGGCGCCAGACTTACTGCTCTCTCCTGCCACCAGCTCCCCAAGAGCCTTTGCAGGGAGTCCTCACCCCTTCTGGGTCAGCATGGGCAGGCACCCCAGGCCAGGGCCTGGGCGCCTCGTTCTGCAGCAGATTCTATGTTGGGGTCCGGGGATGCCCCAGGGTGCAGTGGTGACTTACCCTGGCTCCTTGCCTGTGGCGGAGCACCTACGCTAGGACTGTAGTGGTCACAGTGGCACATGACTGATGTGTGTTAGTTCCAGTGGGGCAGCCAGGATGGTTGGGCTGGCAGTGGGCCCAAGTGTTGACAAACTCTGTTTATCTTTCCGTAGAGAAATCCTGGGCAAGAACATGACAGAACCCACAAAGAGGAGGTAAGGCTTGAGCTCACTTGGAGAGAAGCCGAAGGCTGAGGTGCAGCCCTTGTCGCCTATCCCCAGGCACATGGGGCTCTGTCACTGCCTGCAGCCAGCCCCCCTGCGGAGTTCATTGCTATGTAGTCTGGCTAACCTTGAACTTGTGCTGATCTTCCTGCCTCAGCCTCCAGGGTGTGGGCATTACAGATGTACGTCCCCACACCCAGCTCCTAAACATCTTTGTATGTGAGATAGAATGTCTTTATGCTGAAGCCCTGATTTAGGGAACAGCCTACAGAAAAACATGGCCCAGAGCAGCTTGTGGAAGCAAGGTGTGGTGGCGGGTCCTGGTATGCGGGGACACCCTGCGCTTGCGTCACATGCGTGTCCCCGCAGCGAGAAGCCACTCGAATGCCTGCTCACCCACTGCGTCAAGGTGCCCATGCTGGTCCTGGACCCTGCGCTGCCAGCCAACAGCTCCGTGAAGGACCTGCCAGGCCTGCACCCCTCCTTCCGCATGGCCAGTGACCTCTTCCACGTGGCCAAGCCCAGAAACCCTTCCACCAACGTCTCTGTGGTCGTCTTTGACAGCACGAGGGATGGTAAGCACATCTGTGGATGCTGAAACCACATTGTTGCTGACGTGGGTTGGCAGAATTCTGAATGGATGGAGAGGATCTGTGTTAAATGTCTTGTAAGCTAAAAGCCCCAGCGGGAAGGGGAAGGGCTGGTGCTATGCTGCCTGCGGGTCCCCAGGCCCAGTGAGGGCCCGCGTGACTTCTCTTGGCTTCTCGGGAAGCATGCCCACTCGGGGACCCTCCTCCGCCCCCGTCCTGCACCAGTGATCCCAGGCCACTTCCTGCCCATGGCTCTGCCGCAGGGCTGTCCTGATGCCTGTGCACCTTGCAGTCCGGCCGGTGTGGTCAGCTGTGTGTAGCTGCTGCAATGTGCGGCCTCCGGGCCCATCTGGGCAGCAGTAGAATGTGGGAGCTCGGCAGTGAGTCTTGTGCAGGGCGCCCTGCTGGAGGCAGCTGTGGGCAGAGCCATCTGTGCCCAGGGCCTGCAGGCCCCGCCAGGCAGCTGCGCCTGATGTCCGCCACCAGAAGCACTAGGCCACGGCAGGGCTAAGTTCTGATGGATCTGTGTCCCCAGGACTGGGCACACATCTCTGTGGCAGAGCATTTGCCTGGAGGGCACAGGGCCTGGGCTTGACCTCAACCCTGGGAAGCCCGTGGGAAATGCGCCCTCTGTTCCAGGGTTCGCCAGGGGGATGTGAGTCCCTGCGTGTGGCTGAAGACATCTTGGAGCCTTCACACTTGTCCAGGTTCTGCTGGACCATCAGTGCATTAACACAAGTGTGCCCGTGTGCCCGTGTGTGTGTGTGTGTGTTTTGTAGAACATAAAAGCTGAGCCAGAAGTGGGGAGGGAAGTGACAGAGTGACAGGGGCAGCTTCACAAGCTGGGAAGGAGAGGCGCGAGCAGACAGTGCAAAGGCCCTGGGGGGGGCAGCGAGAGGAGGTGGGGGGCTTTGACCCAGTGCCAGGATCTCAGTTCAGGAGTGGCGTGGTCTGGCTCAGGTTCCAGAGGGGCAGAGTGACAGCCGGGGCAGGAGCAGGTTGAGGCAGCCATGCCCGTGTGGGAGGTGATTGCCGGGCTCTGGACGTGCACAGGGTTTCCTGTTATGTCTGTCGGGGACGTCACTGCCCTTGGTCTAAAGGCAGGAAAGTGGATGGAAATGCAGTTGTGGGCAGGGCACACTGCCAGCTGTGGCCCCCAACTCTAGAGCACCGCTGTGCCCAGTGCTCGGTTCCTGCACGAGTGTGAGCTCTTGCTGGACGTTTCCGAAGCCAAGCTGATGCACCTCCCTTTGTGTGCAGATTCTGTCTTGCTGGAGTGGACTCATTGCTCTGCATGGTCAGGTGCTTGGGAACCTTTGGCCTGTTCCCAAGTGACCCGAGCGTCACGGCTTTGTGATCAGTAGCCTGGGGCAGGGCCGCTGGTTACAGCGCACCCACTCAGGCATCCAGCTGCATCCTGTGGGCAACTGGTGTGTGCCGTTAGGACTGTGCACACAGGTAGGGCAAGAGGGTTCTGTCCACCATGTGGGGCCCAGTGTCCACGAGAGTCTGATGTATTGTGGAATGAACCTGCACTCCAGACACCTGGTGCACCTTCTAAAAGCATTTCACAGCCACTTCTCCAGCGTGCACGTACATGCCTGAGAGTGTGTGTGCGTGTGCGTGGGATCATGCGTGTGTGTATGTCTTTGGCCACTGCTACCGCTGCCAGGGCCTCAGACCCACAAGCTTGTACGTGCAGCAGTCACTGCTACAGCCCTGTCCTGCTGGTGCTTTTCCCAAGTGTCCTGGAGCCCTTCCCCAGGGTGGCATCTACCTCCCCACACTTTGCAAAACCTATAGAGAGGGGCTGGTGCGATGGCTCAGTGGTCTAGAGCACCTACTTAGAACAAGCTTAGCAAATCACAGGGACCACGGTTCAATCCCCCAGCACAACATGCCAGCCAGCCCCGCCCCCTGGTGGGCTGAGCTGGCCCCCCCCACACACACACATAAATAAATAAAATTAAAAAAAAAAGAACAAACCTATAGAGAACCCTTCCTGGTCCTCATCTTGGTCCAGGAAGTTTATATTTGTAATCCCATGGATAAGTTGTTGGAATCCTGTCAAGTTAATTCCAGTCTACCAGTGCACGCCTGGTGAGAATAGAGACACCAAAGCATGTTTAGAGTTGTGGGGAGCCAAGGGATCCTAAGTCCAGCCGTGGTGATGGCTACCTAGAACAAAGGCCTTGGCCCAGGGCCCAACCTGGGTTTTATTTAGTTATGAACAAAGGAGGAGTGGCTTGAAGATGCTGTACTGAGAATGGCAGGAAGTAGGTGAGTGCTGTGAGCTGGGCTAGTAGGATTGTTGTGGGTTTTTTGACGGAACCAGGGATTGAACTCAGGCCCTTGCGTTTGCCAGGCAAGTGCTTATTCTACTGAGCCATCTCGACCCAGCAGGATTGTTGTGGTAGGCGTGTGCCTCATCTCTGCTGCCTGCATGGGTGTCTTGTAAGATGCAGCTGTTGCATTTTTTTTTTTATTGGTGATGATCACATGCATTGTGGGGAGCTGGTACCCACGTGTGACGCCCAGATGCTTCAGGGACGGGGCTGCGGGTTCCCTGTCCTGG
Source organism: Octodon degus (assembly GCF_000260255.1). Lineage (NCBI taxonomy): Eukaryota > Metazoa > Chordata > Mammalia > Rodentia > Octodontidae > Octodon > Octodon degus. The sequence continues at coordinate 30,084,420 of NW_004524580.1, read as the reverse complement.
TGCGCTCTGCACTGTGCTTCGAGGTCCAGTGGGTTCCCTCCATTCCTGCCAGCTGCTCTTCCTAGGACCAGGGCTGTGCTTCTGGTGTCACGGCTGTGCTCTGTCTTGCAGTGGAGGATGCCCACGCTGGACTACTTAAAGGAAGCAACAGGCAGACGGCGTGGAGGGGCTACCTGGTACGTCTCGCTGTGGCTTTGTTCTAGGCTGGAATGTGAGGTCAGAGAGACAAAAGTGGATGTTTAGGGCTGCTGAAAACATGCTGGCATAGCGGGTGCGTTGCCGTGAATGGCCCACCCCTCCCGTGTTCTCCGGGCACACTCTTCCTCTGTTCTCCCCACCTCCTGCAGCAGCTCTGGGGGGCCTCTTTTGGTAATGTTTGTAATTGTGCTGTCCTGGCTCCCTTGATGCCCTGGACTGATTTAAAACATGTCCTTTTAACTGGGGGGAGCCGGCAGTCACACTGCACCAGGCGCAGGAGTAAGGCGGATGAAGACATTCACGATTGGACTTTAAAAAGTGCTGCACACAAGTGTGGACCACTGTGTCTGAGGCCGGCCATGTCTCCATCCTCAGTCCTCCATCCTCCGCCCTCCGTCCTCTGTTGTGTCTTCCATCCTCTGTCCTCCATCCTCTGCTCTCAGTCCTCCGCCCTCTGCCCTCCACCCTCCATCCTCCATCCTTTGTCCTCCGCTCTCCATCCTCTGTCCCTGGCTCCCACGGTGGCGGGCCACAGAAGGTGAGCTGGACTTCCAACTCTCTCCCTCTAGACCACCGACAGAGAGGTTCCCGGGCTGGTACTGATGCAGGACCTGGCCTTCTTGAGCGGCTTCCCGCCGACCTTCAAGGAGACGAGCCAGCTGAGGACCAAGCTGCCTGAGAGCTTGGCCACCAAGATCCGCCTGGTGAGAGCAAGGGTCCTGCCCGGGCCTGGCCCCAGCTGCCCCAGCCCCTTCACCCGCATTGGCGTTGGGGCAGGAGAATGGTGTTCCCCACCACAGAGATCTTCCCTTATGCCTGTCTTTGTGCTGCTTTGGTTTGTTTCATTGGCAGCACTGGGGACCCAGTCCGCCTGGGGCTTCAAGTGCACCGTCACCAAGCAATAGCCCCAGCCCTTTTTTTTTTTTTTAAATTTTTTATTTATGTGTGTGTGTGTGTGTGTGTGGCCAGCTCAGCCCACCAGGGGGCGGGGCTGGCTGGCATGTGGTGCTGGGGGATTGAACCGCGGTCCCTGTGCTCTGCTAAGCTTGTTCTAAGTAGGTGCTTTAGACCACTGAGCCATCTCACCAGCCCCCCCAGCCCTTTTTGTTTTTTATATTGACATGGGTCTTTTTTTTTTTTTTTTTTTTTTGCGGTACTGAGGATTGTTGGACTTGGGGTTTCACACTTGCTGGGCAGGCACTTTTGCTGCTGAGCTATGTCCCCAGCCCCACGCGAGGTCTTGCCGAGTTGCCCAGCCTGGGCTTAGAGCTCTTCCGGGCTCAGCCTCCTGATTGGCTGGGAGCGCAGGCAGGCACTTCCACTGTGGCCGCTCTCTGCCTGTAGGTAAGATGCTAGGGTGCTTACCCGGTTGGCTGGTTGCCTGATGGCAGCCAGGCCTCGGGTTTAGTACGGGAACCTCTAGTGTGCATCCGGTGAGGGGGCCGTGTTGGCCCCGTGTCAGGTAGCCCTGCAGAGGGGACAGGAGGCCTGGGAGGAGGAGGGGCTGAGGGTGCAGGGAGGGTGCGGCGCAGGGAGCACACCTGGCCTTTACAAAAGCTTCTGCTCATGGATGGATGGTGCTTCCGACCTTGCTGACGCCTGAAGTCTCAGCAGTCGGGGCTGAGGCAGGAGGATCACTGAGTTGGAGGCCAGCCTGAAAACCATAGTGAAACTCTGTTGCAAGGAAACAAAAAAGCTTTCCAGGGGTCTCCTGTTGCTGCCCCTGCCATCATGTTCTGTGGAAGCAGTACTCGGTCTAGGTGTCCTGGCTGAACTGCAGCTCTGTGGGTGGAGAACAGCGAGCGAGTGGGCGAGCGCACGCCCACCCCAGCCCCCAACCCCGCCTCAGGGTCCCGGCCCTTCTCTCCCCCTGTTGTCAGGCAGAACATCTGGGGTAGAACTGGAAGGTGGGGCACTGGGGCCCTTTGGTTCAGCCTGAACCAAGATTTCAGTAGCCCCACACAGCTTCCAACCTCCTTTCCACCTGTGTGTTGTTTTCAGTGGCGCCATCTTAGCTTGGCATGGTGGTGACATGGGAAGTAATGACTCCCAGCCTGCTAGATGTCACCTGCGCGTTCCCTAGAATTGAATGAATTCTATGGAACAGTGAAGTGAAGAGTAGGAAAATGATAGTGAGGCAGCAGGGGCCCGAAAGTGGCTCCTTGTGGCCCACACTTCTCAGTGGAGTTCTGTAGAGCAGAACCCTAAGGTGGGTACAAGGTGGGGCGAAATTGCATCGGCCAATAGGATTACAGGAGAGCCGCTGAGGTCATGCTGACCAGCTTGGAAGCAGGTCACACAGGTGGTGAGCGTGGAGGGAGCAAGGAACTGCCCCGGAAGGGATGGGTCGGGAGTCCCAGCCACGCACCTGCTGACTGCTCTTTACCTAGACGGTATTGGACTGGGAGATACCAGTGACAGTACAAGCTCAGGTTTTTGCTTACTCCCGGGAAGGCTGTAGCCCCGGCTTTACACCTGCATCCTGAGCCCAGGCTTTCCCCCCATTGTGATGCGCTCTCATCCTCTGCACTGACTCCCCGAGGGCCAGCCCTGCCTGCCTGCCTGCCTGCCTGCCTGCCCAGAGTACCTCGCCAACTTAGCTGTCTACTGTAGTGGCACCCACCTGTGATCCCAGCGCTGGGAGGCTGAGGCGTTGGAGGCCAGCCTGGGGAACATAGCGAGATGCAGGAGTAGGAAGATGTGCTGAGTTGTTCTGCAGTGCAGTGCTAGTGTGAGTGACACCTAGGGTTTTCTTTTCTCTTGGTTTTCTCCTGTCTTAGTTTCTTTCCTTGTTTCTGAGACACATACCCGGCTCAGTATGAATAGCCTTCCTTGGGCCACAGTGCTCCCTGGCTGCCGGCATTGCCTGTCTTGAGTCCTGTGTGCGCCGCCTTGTTTGGGGGCAGCAGCTGGGGTCCCAGCCGCTTTGTGCAGGTGGGAGCCCCCACGACCTCCAGTGGGAGGCCGGAGTGTCACCTGGGCATCGTCTAGCTGCCCCTGGTGACCGCCGGCCTGGGAGGGAGGAAGAGCAGGATGGATGCCTTTGACCCCACCTCTGCTCAGGTGCATGGCCCACCTGGGGCTTATCTAAGGGAGCTGCCTGTCCCTACTCTAGGGTGCAGCTATGACTAGGGCTGCCTGAGTGTATAAAAGCAGTTTTGTGGGTGATCACTTCCAGGTAAGATTTTTTTTTTTTTTAGGCAGGATCTTACTATGTAGTCTAAGCTGGCTGGCCTTGAACTCACTGCCATTCTCCTGCCTCAGCCTCACGAGAGCTGGGATGACAGGCATGCCTAGTTAAGTTTGTTTGTTGGTTTGTTTTTGCAGTAGTGGGGATTGAACTCAGGATCTTGTGCTTGCCAACCAAGCACTTATTCTACTGAGCTATCTCCCCAGCCCTTTCATTAAGCTTTTTTTAAGCAAAGGCATTGTGAGAACCCTGATGGCCACCTAGGAGTGGCTTAGGCAAAAAGTGCATGGGTTTTTGGGAAACCGAGGCAACAGCTCCAAGGGGCCAGAGCATGCACAGGGCTCCTGTGGGGGGCCAGGCGGAAGCCAGGCTGGGAAAGATCCCCAAAGATGCCCAGAGCATGGGAACAGGCAGGAGGAGGACATAGTCCTGCCTGTTCTCAGGACGGGAGGGGGAGCGGTGGAAGAGGGAGGTGGGGCAGCCTGTGGAACCAGCTGGGCCAGGGCTGCTGGGGTCCTGCTCTGTTAGGGGTGCAGGGACACTGGGGATCCTGAGCGCTCTAGAGATGGGAGACGGCCACGCCACTGTGGGGTAGAGAGTGGAGGACAGCAGACAGGGTTGGTGTCAGTGCAGCGGCGTAGTCGCTAGGCCTGGCGTGATGCCAGCTACCACGACAGGGACTGCCAAGACACAGCCACCAGTGTGTGTCCCGGAAACAAGGAAAGACATTAAGACAGGAGAAAACCAAGAGAAAAGAAAACCCTAGGTGTCACTCACACTAGCACTGCACTGCAGAACAACTCAGCACATCTCCTATGCCTGTTTTGTTTTTTACTTTTTTTTTTTTTTTTTTTTTTGGTGGAACCGGGGATTGAACTCAGGCCCTTGCGCTTGCCAGGCAAGTGCTTATTCCACTGAGCCATCTCCCCAGCCCCCTCTGTTTTGTTTTTTGAGACAGCATTTCGTTATGTTCCCCAGGCTGGCCTCCACCGCCTCAGCCTCCCAGCGCTGGGATCTCAGGTGTGTGCCACTACAGTAGACAGCTAAGTTGCCGAGACAGCTCAGCGTAGGAGCTGCCTGACCTTGCCGGTGTCCAGTGATGATGAGGCAGGGCTGCAGGGTCACTTCTGTGCCTCTGGGCTGCTCACAGGGGACATCCTGGCCCCTGGGGTCACAGGAGGAGACCCGCCCCTGTGACCTTGCTGGAGGCGGGAGCCCTATGGGGTCACTGAGTGGGGCTAGGAAATGTGGTGCTGACTGCGCCCCGCGCTGTCCTTGGCCAGCCCTGCTGCCTTGGCGTGGCTTCGTTTTGCTGCTTGTTTACACCAGAGTCCCAGGGTGGAGCCCAGCTGGGCTTGGGACCCTCTGCCTCAGCCACTAGCATGCTAGGATTGCAGGCACGTGCAAACACAGCTGGCATCTAGGCAGGTAGGGTGGGGCAGGCATTGTGTGCTGCCCCCTTAGCACCGGTCAGGGCCACGCCAGGGCACAGAAGTGCAGCGCACACCAAGATCCAGGTCACCCTAGATTTTGGAGTATTCTAAGTGTAACTCTGCCAGTGTGGAGAGTTCCACACTTAACCTCACAAGAAATTTCAGTGTTTTAAAACCTTCACTGGGCTGGGAATAAAGGTCAGTGGCATGAGTGCCTGCCTGGCACCTATAAGGTCCTGAGTTCGATCCTCTGTACAAAAAAAAAAGTGTTCACTATATGTGTAAGAAATATAAGTTAAATTAATATCCTGAACTGTTTTCCTGTAGATATAGAATATCCCAGAATGCAAAAAAAAAAAAAAAAAAAAGATAAGTACCTCCAGTTTCCAGTAATTCAGAGATTTTGTTTTTTTGAGTTGTTTATTTATTTAGTCAGAGTTTTGCTATGTAGCCCAGGCTGGCCTCAACTCTCTGAGATTCTGTTAAATAGGGGAATGAAACTCCCAACCTGAACGATACCTGGGCTGAGTTCATGTTCTCTAAAACTGAAGAATGAGTTTTAGGAACAGCGGAGGTTAGGAGCAGAATATGTTTATGGGGGGAAAGAAAGCTATCCAAGAGGACGGAAGGGGGACCCGAGCGAGTTGCCCCTGAATCTGTCTTCTCTAGGGATTTTTATAAAGCAAAACCATGAGGTGAGGTGGGTCTAAGGTAGAGAACACGGGAACTCAGTAGGTGGGCATGAGGTGGGACAAAACTGTGGTCAGCCCCTAAGATTATAAGCACCATTGCTTAGTAAAATTGATTAAACCAGGACCAAATGGGGAACTGAGTCACGGAGCAAGGGGACATGAATACAGAACTGGGGCTTTTCCTGTCGGGGACTGGCTCAGTGGCTGCCTGGCTTCCAGGTGATCGCTGCCTGTTTAGAATGTTAACCTGGCGTCCACGTGGAGGTATGTGGCTGCATCTGTTTGCTCTTTGGTCTTGAGGCCCGACCCACAGCAGGCGTCTGTCTCTCCCGAAGTTGCAAAATCACCTTGGCTTCCACACTGTCTCCTTGCGGGCTGCCTGAGATATTTCTCCTTGTCAGACTGCCTGAGATATTTCTATCTAATTCGGCTGCCTGCAACACTCCTGCCTTTGGGCTGGTGAGATGGCTCAGTGGTCTAAAGCACCTACTTAGAACAAGCTTAGCCAAAGCACGGGGACAGCAGTTCAATCCCCCAGCACCACATGCCAGCCAGCCCCCAGCCTCGCCCCCTGGTGGGCTGAGCTGGCCACACACACAAATAAATACATTAAAAAAAAAAAAAAAAGAAAACCACTCTTGCCTCAGCCTCCAGAGTGCCAGGGTTACAGGTATGTGCCACCTCGTGGGGCTTTCGGAGTACACAAAGGTTTCCATTCTTCTTGCTGAAACCTCATCCTTCTCTTAGATCGGATGATGCAGCCACTCAGGCTGGGCCTTGTGGCTCTGTTCTGTACCCTCCCTGTGTGCCTGCTGTGGGTCAGGCCCTGGCCCTGCCTGTGGCCCCGATGATGGCAGCAGGACACTCCCCCACATGCTGGACTGGCGGTCTGGTCACACTGGCAGTCTGAGGGGTGGCGTGGAAGTTTGGTCTTTGAGAAGGTGGATGAGAAACGAAGTAATGGTCACACATAGTAGGGTGCTGTGCATGGCTCAGAGTCCAGCCGCACAGGGCCAGCTCGCATGGCTGCGCTGCCCCCTCCTGGCGACTCTGGCCTAAGGGTGGTTTTGGGGTGACCCTCAGGCAGCCCTCCCCATCCTCAAGTGCTGGTGCCGAGTGGGTCTGCCACAGGCTGTCCCGAGGTGTAAGCAGATAGGTCAAATCCTAGAACAGAAGTCCCTCGCTGGTAGCCTGCACACATGTTCTGTCTGAGTGCAAGACAGTTCCAGGCGATGCGTTCTTGGTGTATTGGCACATGTCTATTAGTCGCACCCTGGGAGGCTGAGGCAGGAGAGTGAGGTGGAGCTGTGGGGCTGCTCCTCCCAAGGGCTGGTCTTGGCTGTGACGCTTCTGCCTTGACAGTTGCAGCTGTACTCCGAGGCCAGTGTGGCACTCCTGCGACTGAACAACCCCAAGGGCTTCCAGGAGCTGAATAAGCAGACAAAAAAGAACATGACCATCGACGGCAAGGAGCTGACACTCAGCCCTGCGTACCTGCTATGGGACCTTGGCGCCATCAGTCAGGTGTGGTGCACTGCAGGCAGCTGCTGCTCACTTGGGTCACAGATGCGGGGGCTGGAAATCTGCTTTGGTCTCCTGGTTAGCCGGAGCCCCCAGGGCACAGGGCAGGAGGATGGGGTGTGGTCTAAGGCACCACCACTGTGGCTCAGTCCAAGCAGGATGAAGATGTCTCCGCCAGCCGCTTCGAGGACAATGAGGAGCTGAGGTACTCGCTGCGCTCCGTGGAGAAGCACGCGCCCTGGGTCCGCAACGTCTTCATCGTCACCAATGGGCAGATTCCGTCCTGGCTGAACCTGGACAACCCTCGTGTGACAATCGTCACACACCAGGTGCACCACCTTCCACTTTGGCTTCTGCTCCTCGGATTGGGGCCAGGTCTTAGAGTTCTGTTCTTCCAACCCTGCTTTCCTCCATGTGCACATGGTGTGAAGCTCTTTGTCTTCTCCAGCCTCTCCCCTGCCACACTCACAGGAAGTCTTCCTTGAACAGGATAACAGGAAGTCTTCCGTCCCCTACCAGCTCACAGGAAGTCTTCCCTCCCCTACCAGTGCTCACAGGAAGTCCTCCCTCTCCTGGAATGCTCACAGGAAGTCTTCCCTGCCCGGGATAACAAGAAATCTTCCCTGCCCATGCTCACAGGAAGTCTTCCGGAACCTGAGCCACCTGCCTACCTTCAGCTCCCCGGCCATTGAGAGTCACATCCATCGCATCGAGGGGCTGTCACAAAAGTTCATCTACCTGAACGATGACGTCATGTTTGGCAAGGACGTGTGGCCGGATGACTTCTACAGCCACTCCAAGGGGCAGAAGGTGAGCAAGCACCTAGGGCTGGGGTCAGGTGTGGGCAGGAGGCGTGCAGAACTTCAGGCCCAAGGTCAGAGGTAAGGGTGTAGAGCAGGTGTGGTGGTGTACACCCGTGAGCCCAGCACTGGGAGGCTGAGGCAGCTCCAGGCCAGCGTGGGCCACACAGTGAGTTCAAGGCCGGCTTGGGCTGAGATCAAGGTCCTGTATCCAAAGCGAAACATAAGTACAGCATTAAAAGCTAGTACAGGCAATGTGATTCATTCTCAGCTCCCCAGAGCTACTCCCCAACTCCAATTCTCTACCGCGGAGTTAGTCTAAACCAGAAGTGAGCTTCACTGTCAGCAGAGGACAGCCAGCGCACGGGAGGAAGGGGGTCCTCGTGTTCTGAGTTCCTTACACGCTCCAGCATCAGTTCTGTCCAAGAGCGGCTGGCTCGCACCGTTTGACTCCTGCGAGCCGGCACACTGATGGCGTGCTTCCTCTACTCCGCAGGACACTTCCATGTAACGCAAGCTTAAGTGTCCCTCGGGTCTCTACAGGAGACACCCAGATGTGTAGATGACAGCAGAAGCAGCGACAGGACAGGAAGTGGGGCGACAGGTCTTTCTCTCACAGGAAGGGGAGGGAGAAGACCATCAGGAGCTATTTGGAGAATCTTTACTCTCACAGAGTAGAAGACGCAGAAGAAATGGACAGGTTTCTAGAAAGGTACAAGATACCAAGACTGAATCAAGAAGATACACGAACTCTCAGCCAATGAGATATGAAATGTAATAGGAAGGGGATGGAGAGACAGGACAGAAGGTGGGAGTGAAGGCTCCAGGGGTGTTATGTGCCAGTCCTGGTCCTCCGCCTTGCACTGCCATGGTGGACAGTAACTAGGGAAAGCCACGTGGTGTTGTCGTTTGTGTCATTGTTCAGAGTGTCCTGGTGGTGCTGGCAGCCCCAGCATGATGCTCCCGGGCTCTGCCTCTGGGTCGCAGGCAGATGGCGCTGGCTCAGGCCCTGGAGCACTGACGCAAGGACTTGGTGACCTGCGAGACACTCACCTTGAGCTGAAAGTCCCCAGGCCATGGGGCTAAGCCACTGAGCAGAGGCTCGGCAGCAGGCACGCAGCCACCTGCCCACTGCTTTGCTCTGCGCCTGTCCCACTGATGTGTGTGGGCAGCAGGAAAGCAGGGAGCTCTATGGAGAGAGGCGGCGCTGCTGAGCCTGGGGGCTGCGGAGAACAGACTGGTGTTGGGCTGGGTGGACGGGGACAGCCCGTGGCCAGAGCACGTGGAGCACAGAGGCTCTCCGGTGGAGGGTGTGTGGGAGATGCTTTCATTTTAGAGAGTCCTGACCTGGTCAGTGGTGTGCATCTGCCATCGCAGCCACTCAGGCTGAGGGCCGGTGGCATGCAGAGCAAGTGGGCCCTGGGAGCTTCTTCGGAGCCCCTCCCCTCCTCGACCCGCTCCTCCTCCCATCCTTCTCCTCTTCCTTCCATCTTCTTCCTCCTCATTCTGTTTGGATTTGTATTTTTTGGAGACAGGGTCTTACTGTGTAGGCCAAGCTATAGTCCTCCTGCCTCAGCCTTCTGAGTGCTGCAGTTCCAGGTGTGCGCCACCATGCCTGGCTAACTTTCTTTTCTGAAGGTATTTTAGTTCAAGAGCAGAGAGCATCAGAAGTCCCCGTTTCCCCTTCTTGTTTTGCAGGTTTACCTGACATGGCCTGTGCCGAACTGTGCCGAGGGCTGCCCAGGCTCATGGATTAAGGATGGCTACTGTGACAAGGCCTGCAACAACTCGGCCTGTGATTGGGACGGTGGCGACTGTGCAGGTAGGGCAGTGCTAAGAGGGGCTCATGCGTGCTCTCTTTGTCTCTCTTTCATTGCTGAGAGGCTTTCTCATGCTGAGCCTACCTGGAAAATACTTCTTGCCACTTAAATAAAACAATCTAGCTGGGTTGGAGACATGCTGGAAATCCCAGCACTCGGGCAGCGCAGGCAGGAGGATCAAAAATTAGGCCCAGCCTGGAGAACGTGGAGACTTAGTGAGAACCTGTCTTTAAGCGGGAGGGGGCTGTGAAGGCCACAGGTCCAACTCCCAGTGACACACACACACACACTCACACACACACACACTCACATGGCAGTGTCCATGTTCAGTCGGGTATTTCTGTGTTTGTTTCAGCGGCAGTCTTTGGAGTTGTGTCTCCCTGTCAAGGGCTTCTCTCTGTAACCGCTCACACTCACACACTCGTGCTTGCACTACAGATCTGAGTCCGTGGTGCTGTGGTAGTGTAAGATCCAGGAACTCTTCCCAAAAATGCGCTGGGCGCTTTCTGCCTGCAGCTCACACGTCAGCCTCACACACCTGGTAAGAAGTGAGGCCCTGTCTGCTGTTACCCTGGTGTGCCCACTGCGACACTTCATCCCCACAGGGAGCAGCGGAGGCAGCCGCTACGTGGCCGGCGGTGGCGGTGTGGGCAGCGTGGGCGGCGGGCAGCCCTGGCAGTTCGGGGGCGGCCTCAGCAGCGTCTCCTACTGCAACCAGGGCTGTGCGAACTCCTGGCTCGCCGACAAGTTCTGTGACCAGGCCTGCAACGTCCTGGCCTGTGGGTTCGACGCCGGCGACTGTGGCCAAGGTACGGTGCCCACCGCAAGATAGAGGGCAGGGCAAGCTCTGCAAGCTGAGGGCTTTGGGGTGGACATTGAGCCCTAGAGTGATAATCCCTGGCCCTCCTCCTGCCTAAATTAAGCCTAGCACAGCATCCCAGCTCCCTGGGAACAGTCACTTCAGATGTGTCTGAGTGCTCTAGCTGGGCAGCCTGTGGACTAAGCAGGTCTGTGCTTGTAGCGTGTGCGTGGTAAAGGGCTCCTCGGGGAACAGTGAGGGCTCGTGGTTCTTCGGGGCTGTGTGAAGTCTGCCTGCTGAAAGCATGGTGGCCGAGGGGCTGGACAGGAAGTTTCTCGCAAGGAGACAAGATGGGTGTTGGCCCTCGGGCTTGGCACGTGTGGCTCAGCTGGCCTCTTCACGATGCCGGTTGCTCAGACGGCAAAGTTGGCGCTGCGCCTGTAAGGGCTGTGTCCAAAGTTCTGGTTATTGTAAAGTCCTTCTTGTGAAAACTCACCTAGACAATGAAAGAAGAGGTAGTAAAAATGCTGTTTTTACCAAAAAGCCCTGTTTGTGTGTTTTTCCCTCCAGATCATTTTCACGAGTTGTACAAAGTAACCCTTCTCCCAAACCAGACGCACTATGTTCTTCCGAAGGGCGAGCGGCTGCCCTACTTCAGCTTTGCAGAGATCGCCAAGAGAGGCGTGGAGGGGTCCTACAGCGACAACCCTGTGATCCGACACGCGTCGGTTGCCAACAAGTGGAAGACCGTGCACCTGCTGCTGCACGGCGGCATGAACGCCACCACCCTCTACCTGAACCTCACGCTGCAGGACGCTGCCGACCAGGAGTTCAGGCTGCAGATAGCCGTTGAGGTGGACACAAGGGAGGGCCCCATGCTGAACGCCACCACCCATAGGCCCCGCACACTTGCAGGCAGCCCCACAACGCCACTGCCTGAGGCTGAGGTCCTCTTTGAGGACATTCCTGAGGAAAAGCGTTTCCCAAAAGCCCACAGGCACGGAGGTGGTCGCACAGGGAGGCTCTTGGAGGAGCTGCGAGTCCCCTGGGTGAATGTCTCTCTGCTCCCCAGAGAGGCGCAGGCCAGGCTCAGGGTCTTAGACAGGCAGCTGGTGCAGGGTGACATCACAGAGAAAGGCTACAACTTGTCCAAGTCAGCCTTGCTGAGACCCTTTCTCACAAGCTTCCCAGACGCTGCGGTCAGTCCAGCCCCACTCACAGTTGAGACCAAGGACGGTGTGCAGGCCCCAGGAAAGCTGGATCGCAGAACCCCCAACAGTGTCAAAGGCACGCAGAAATCCCAGCCGCCACCTTCCCCGGCAGGGATGGAGAAAAGGAACAGCAGCAACTCAGCCCCAGCCCTAGTCTTGGAGACCAGAGCCAGGTTTCAGTTGGAAACTGAGGGCCCAGTGCCAGGTACCAGCGAGGTTGGGCTCAGAGGCCAGCTCTCGCTCCCAGTTCCTCCACCTGCAATGCCTGCGACAGAGGAGAGACTTGTGGTGGAAAAGGAGGGAAAGCAGGCAGAGGCCATCGCTGCAGACCCTGCAGATGCTGCCAGAGCCATGCTGCCCCGGAGGAAGCTGCAGCAGGCCAGCCCTTACAGTGGGTTTCTGCCGTGGGAGAAGACAAAGTACTTCCAGGATCTCCTGGAGGTATGCCAGCTCCTAGAATCTGTGGCTAGCAAGTGACGAGTGACGGTGTGGCCACAGCTGCTGTTGACCCCACACCTCTGGGTACTCCACCACAGGATTTGAGCTTACTGCCCAGAGCTCTGTAAGCTGCCCCCTGAGGGCACTTCCTGTCCCAGCTGGCAGCTCAGGAAGCTGCCCTGCGGCAGGATATGGCTGGGCAGGTGCAGGGTGTTTGCCTTTCCCCCTCTCCTGATGACTGCAGTGGGGCAGAGCCAGGCCTGGGCTCCTTCGACCAAGGCCAGGTGTCCTGTGCGGGGTCTCAAAAGAAAACGTGGTTAGTGACAGATGAGTGTCCCTGGGCCTGTGGCATGGCTGGGATGATATTCCCCGGCTCTTACCTCTGGCCTCCTTTTGCAGATGAAGAACTGGAAGCATGACTAGAGGCTGGCCGGGTGGGTGCGAGCCGTGCAGTGCGTGCATCCTGCCTGCCCAGGGCCGCAGGGAGGTTATGCTGCCTCCAACTGTGAGGCTCCTCCTGCCTCAATCTCCCAATCCCTGGGGTTACAGACGGGCACCACCGTGCCGTGCCTGAGTCGGTAATGTTGCCTCTTGTAAGAAACGATTCCTTTTCCAGGAGGAAGCAGCGCTCAGGACCCAGCTGGCCTACCTCACCGACAGCAGCCACACTGGCCGGCGGCTCCAGGACACATTTGCAGATTCGCTCCGTTACGTGAACAAAATCCTCAACAGCAAGTTCGGGTTCACGTCACGGAAGGTCCCCGCACACATGCCGCACATGGTCGACCGTGTGGTCATGCAGGAGCTGCAGGACATGTGAGTCCAGTGCTGCCGCGGGGTTGGCCTGGCGTCTGGTGACCGCCAGCGCCCGTGGCCTTGCGCGGCGGGCTCACTGCCCTGCGTTCCCAGGTTCCCTGAGGAGTTTGACAAGACATCCTTACACAAGGTGCGCCACTCGGAGGACATGCAGTTCGCCTTCTCCTACTTCTACTACCTCATGAGCGCCGTGCAGCCGTTGAACGTATCCCAGGTTTTCGACGAGGTGGACACGGACCACTCAGGTGTCCTCTCAGACCGTGAGATCCGGACGCTGGCCACCAGGGTCCACGAGCTGCCACTGAGCTTGCAGGTGGGCTGCTGCCTTGCCCCCGCACGGTGACGTTTCCTGTGATAGGTGACACGCAGTGCCCCGTTCCCGTGCGGGTTTCAGCGTAACGTGAGCAGCAGGTGTTCTTTATAGTTATGTGGGTGCAGAATGGGTCTCTGTTCTACCAGAATTAGGACCAAGCTTGAAGTTTCTACTTCATGAAATGTTTGCTTGTTTTTTGCCACATAATCTCGCTATATAGCCCAAGCTGGGCTTGAACTCTCAGAAATCCTTGTGCCTCAGCCTCCCAAGTGCTGGGATCTCGGGTGTACCACCACACCCAGTGAGGTTACTTTCTAGGGACTGAGCCGTATTCTGTGGGGAGGAGCCATGCGCGGGGCACCTATGTGTGAGGTTGCGTGTGGGTCCTGGCGTGGCTACCTGCCACCATCAGACCCACATCAACCACCTTCCCTAGCCATGGGAGCCTGGGGGCACCTTGGGCACCTTGCCTACGAGGGGAGTCTACGGCGGGGCCTGCTCCTTCAAGGTGAGGACAAGATGTTCATGTTGGCATTGTTTCCTGCTGGGCTTGCTGGAGATCTTTATTTTATTTTATTTTTTTAAATTTTATTTATTTATTTATTTGTGTGTGTGTGTGTGTGTGTGTGTGTTGTGGCCAGCTCAGCCCACCGGGGGCGGGGCTGGCTGGCATGTGGTGCTGGGGGATTGAACTGTGGTCCTTGGGCTTTGCTAAGCTTGTTCTAAGTAGGTGCTTTAGACCACTGAGCCATCTCACCAGCCCTGGAGATCTTTATAATATTGAGAATCATGTCCAAAGCCAGCGTGAGGTCAGCGCTTGTAATTTTACTACTCTGGAGACTGAGGCAGGAGGATCACCACATGTTTGAAGCCAGCCTGGACTGTACAGTGAGTTTAAGGCATCCTGGACTACTGAGTAAGACCCTGTGTTGAGAAACCACACTCACACAAAATCATACTAAAGAAACTCGGAGGGTAGCATTTAAGTTGTCTTTGGTAGATTTTACATGATTTTTAGCTTAAAAACCACAAGCGTTACCTGTAATGTACTCAACGCGTTTATCTGTGTATTTTGCTGTGTTAGGATCTGACTGGTCTGGAGCACATGCTAATAAATTGCTCAAAAATGCTTCCTGCTAATGTTACCCAGCTGCATGCAGTGCCACCCACCCAGGAGGCCTACTATGACCCCAACCTGGTGAGTGCTGGGGGATCCCTGAGGTCCCCAGCTTGTGGTTCCCCCTCAACAGGCAGGCAGACCAATCTGCAGTGCGTTCCCTGCTCAGGTTCAGCAGGACACAAGCACCCCAGGTCATCTCTGGGGATATCAGCCAAGGAGAAATGGCTGTGATCAGGCTGTGGGTGGCCAGCACACAGGGCTCCATGAGGAGGCCTCTGGGCAGTCACTGGAGACTTTGGTCCTGGAGCCGTGTGCAGAGGGCTGCACTGGGAGGGTCTGACCTAGGCACAAGCACAGTGGTTGCAGTGGGCTTGTGGGTAGATGAGAGACAGCGTGGAATTATGGTGGAGGTGGTCGTGATGAGGTGCAGGGTGACTGAGCTCTGAAGGCCCTCGTGTCCCCCCCCCCCCCGAGCATGCGTATGAGCCCACCTCCTGGGTGACCGAGGTAGTGGTTATGTCACACGTACTTTTTAGTAGTGTTCTCTCCCACAGACATTTTCTTTAACAAATAGCTCTGGCAATCATAGTCACAATAAAAAATTACTTATTTAGCAAGACCATGTGTCAGAATAAAAACAGGGATATGGCTCAAGTTGAAGGCCCTGGATTCAATCCCCAGTACAGAAAGAAAGAAAGAAAGAAAGAAAGAAAGAAAGCAAGACAAGACAGAGAGAAAGAAAGAAGAAAGAATTGTAATAAACAGACTAGTTCATAATATTCTAAGGTTTTCTTTTTTTTCTTTTTTGATGATAGAAAATCTTATTTTAATTAAGTTGAACTAAATCTGTGCACACATATTTTGTAGCCATGTAACTAGAATCCTATATATGAACAGAATAAAGAAGCATTCAACTATAACTATAGGTCTTTTACATCCTTTAACATCTTGCCAACCAAAAGATTGATCTTAGGAGGCATTATGCCAAGGAACATTTTGGCACTGAGAGCAGAGTCCTCGGCCTCGTGCATACTTAGCATACACACTGTAGAGAGCCATAACCCCATGCCCAGGAAATCAGCTGGATTTGTCTAGGTCTTAAATTTTTTTTTTTTTTTTTTTTTTTGTGGAACCGGGGATTGAACTCAGGCCCTTGCACTTGCCAGGGAAGCACTTATTCTACTGAGCCATCTCCCCGGCCCCATTTTAAATTCTTAATTGGATATTCATCTATTACTACATAGACCCAACATTTCTATTGTAAAAATCCAGCACAAATTAGAACTACAGATCTTTATTTGAAAATCTGACCTGCCGATGTAGCATTTTCCACCAGCGCTTGGAGCAGCAACTTTCAGGCTTCCCAGCCTTCTGCATAGGTGCTGCCTTTGCGGGAGCCTCAGCAGCCGCCACTGCAGTCTTTCTAGCTGCTAGCTTAGCCTTTTGTCCTTCCTTGGCAGCCCTGATAGCTTGTTCTCTTTGGGCCTTTCTAACTTCTGGTTTCTGATTCCTCTTGGCCGTTATGCCAGCAAGAGATGTACCAGCGATGGCGCTCTGAAGCTGGACTGCTTGTCGCATTCTTCTGAATTTCTTCCGACTGTCCCTGTTTGTGTTTTCTTTTGTAGAGGACAGTCCAGTTTATTTGCCGAGGATTTCTCGTGGGAAGGAATGCAGACTCGCATTTCATATTCAGAAACTGGACGGCCTTCCTGCCGGTCCTGGCGTAGCGCCCCCCGTGTCCCCGTAGATCTTGAGCCCGCTGAAGGTGCAGAGCTCGACCTTCATGGCAGCAGCAGGCAGTCAAGGCTGAAGATGGTCAAGTTTGGAGATAGGGTCTGATGGTAGCTCAGGCTGTCCTTGACTTCACTATGTAGCCCACGCCGGGCTGGAGCTCTCAGCAATCTGCCTGCCTCAGCTTCCTGAGCGTTAGGCTCACAAGTGTGCGCTATCAGGACTGGCAGAGTTTTTTTTTTTTTTTTTTTTTTTTTTTTTGGATTGAACTCGGGGCCTTTTTGACATAGTGTAATATAGTGTGTGACTAAAATAAAACTTTATTTACAAAGACAGCTGACAATGCAGGGGCTGCAGTGTACCCGTGTGATTTTTAGTTTTCCTCTTGGTCCTGGGTGGTGGCAGTCCCTTCGCTCTGTGCCTGGGCAGAGGCCCCCCTTGCTTTTTTCGCCCTCTTCCCCATCCTGTTTCCTAACCACCTGTGCTTTCTCAAAGCCACCAGTGACCAAGAGTCTGGTGACCAACTGTAAGCCGGTGACTGACAAAATCCACAAAGCATACAAGGACAAAAACAAGTACAGGCAAGTGCACGCCTCAGTATTTGGTGTCGTATGACAAGGTTGGTGGCTTCTCCACAGCACATTGCTTTGTATTTTTTAAGAAGGAAAGGTTTACTTTGGCTCGTAGTTCATACCGGTTTGTTCCTCGGGTGGCAGGACAGAGAGGCAGGGGAGGAAACAGCTCTGGCATAGCAGGGTTGGAGAGCAGAGAGGGATCACAGGAGGAGGAGGGCACGCCCTTCCGGGCACGCAGCTTCTGGTCACAGCCCGCCTGCTCCTCCAAGTAGGCGCCACCTCCCAGCCTTGTGCTCAGCTGTAACCCGGGAGTGGACCAATCCACTCTGAGTATCATCCCCACCCCCACCCCACCCCTGCCCACCCAGCCAGTCACCTCTGGGAAGCTCCCCCACTTAGGAGCCCTTGAGGGCTTGGCGGAACTAAACTGTTTACATTCTGCTCTGTCCCGCCCCCCCCCCCCAGCGTCCCTGTGTGCAGGTACACGTGGTACATCTCCCAGAGTCAGTGCAGTGCTTCATCTGTGAAGTAGGCTTTAAAACTCATGTGAGCCTGCCAAGCACAAGGTCCCAGGCTCAATTTCTGGCATCAGAAAAAAAAAATTTTGTTTAAAAAAAGCAAACCTCATGTGAGCCAGGTGTGGGGGCACACACCTGTGACCTCAGCACTCAGGAGGCTGAGGCAGGAGGATCACTGTGGGTTCAGGGCCAGCCTGGGCTAACAGTGAGTTCAGGGCCAACCTGGACTGAGACCCTGTCTCATAAAACAAACAAAACCACCCGTGTGAGTTGTGTCCTGGCAGTACCTAGTGAGCCATTCCGTGGATGGCCAGTGAAGCTGCCGCAGCGCTGTGTACTGGCACTGTGTTTTGTGTTCCTAGGCATCGAATGTTTCACCTCTTTCACTGTGTTTGGACAACTAGGTTTGAGATCATGGGGGAGGAAGAAATCGCTTTTAAAATGATCCGAACCAACGTTTCTCATGTGGTCGGCCAGCTGGATGACATAAGGAAAAACCCCAGGTACTGACTCCCACAAGTCATTGTTTTATTTTCCTGAATTGTGTTTGGCCAACTCTGAGTTTTCATACACGTTACTATGCTAAAATGAGAATCTCTTTCAAAGGTACCACAATGCAGATTTTTCGCTCATGTACACGGGATTTTCTCATTTTGCACAAACTGCTATTTTATTTGCTGGTAAAGATATGAGTGTGGGTGCATGTACTTCCAGAGACTCTACCAGGGATCTTGGGTCTCTTCCAACCCCACCACCTAGGAGATGGAGGCAAGAAAGGCCCAAGAGGGCCGGGGAGATAGCTCAGTAGAATAAGCACTTGCCTGGCAAGCACAAGGGCCTGAGTTCAATCCCCAGTTCTGCCAAAAAAAAAAAGAATCTAGATGGGAAGAAAGGCCCGAGAAGAGGGGAAGGTGTTTGGGGTAGAACATTGTAAGAAAAAGAGCCAGGTATGCTGATGCAGAACTCTGGAGGGAGGCAGGAGATCGCTGCGAGTTTGAGGCTGGCCTGGGTTAAGTAGTGAAACCCTGTCTCAAAAAAAACCTAAAAAAGAAAAGAAAAACAGTGATTTGGGAAAGAAGGAAGAGAGAGGAGGTCCAGAGTTTGGACCCACAGGCGGGTGGCAGAGAAAGGAGGGGGCAGAGGAGCTGACACTGCACCGGGTGGTGGCTCTCGGCCTGCCATGAGTCCTGGTGGCTGCGTGGACTGCAGGAGTGAATTTGGAGTGGTTCCGGAGGCCGGAGTCCAGGCCCAGGTCAGCTTGGAGGATGCAGGTGAGGCAGCCCACGGACTCCGGCCAGCCCCAGATGAACACATTTTCTGTCTCACACAGCTCTGAGCATTCAGACCTGGCTCTAACTGCTACCTTATTTGGCTTGATAAAAACAGCTTAAGAATCTGCTTTTTGAAAGGTTTTTGTTGTGACTATGTTTGTTGTGACTGTGGTTTTTTGTTTTGTCTTTTTGAGACAGGGTCTCGCTATGTAGCTCAGTATATGTGCTGCCGAAGCGAGCACACGCTATGTAGCTCAGGCTGGCCTTGAGTGCATTATATAGACCAGGCTGGCCTAGGACTCATGTGATCCTCCTGCCTCAGCCTCCCGAGTGCTGGGATTATTGGCAAGCCCCACCGTGCCCAGCATGTTAGGGTTTTTTTGAGCAGGATCTAACTACGAGTTTGCTTGAACTCTTGGTGTAGCCAGGCTGGCCTCAACTTCCTGATGATCTTCCTGCCTCAGGCCCTCCTAAGTGCTGGAATTACGAAGGTGTGCCTGCCTTTGAGTTTTTGAATTTAAGTAGGAAATAGCTATTTCATCAGTTTCCTTGAGAAATTCAAAAAGATCTTGGCATATAAAGTGAATGGTGGTGTTTCTCGCCTGTAGGCCCTCCTGGATGTCTTCAGGTATGTTTCTCTTTACTCCTTTGGTACTGGGGATCCAACTCCGGAGCTTGCAATTGCGGGCAGATGTTTATGCCCCCCCCAGCTATCACCCCGCCCACATCTGCAGGTTTGCCTCATTTGAATTGGGATTATATTTATAAATGATCCAAATTGTAGAACTTCTAAATACAGCATTTTAAGACTGATTTTTGCTTCCTTACAAATTCCATTTTTCTGTGGATGAGGAAGGGGAAAGAGAATCTTGAGAAAAATAAAACATCTTTTCGGCATAGCTTCCTCAGGAACCCAGTAAAATCCTGGACTTCCTGAAAATGAACCTCTCTGGCGTGCAGCCAAGACGATGGGGTGCAGCCAGCAGCTGCTGGCCACACCGGCTTGTCTCGGGCCTCGAGAAAACGTCACTAAGGATTTTTGGAGCACCTTTGGGTGGCACAGGGGCCTGTGCCTGTGCTCTGGGTCTTGCTTGGGCTGTGGGAATTTTTCACACTGTGTACTTTGACTCTTTTGAGGTCAACACAACCTTCAGACCACAGCGTTGTCTGTGAATTTGCCCAGGCTGGCCTCTAACCTGTGATCCTCCTGCCTTAGCCTCCCAAGTAACTACCCTGCATCCCTTGGTGTCAGCTTAGGGACACATTTGCCCCTTGAACAAAGTATCTGGGTGGGCAGGAGCCTGACTTCTGACTCCTCTGCCCTGCTGGTCTTCTGCAGTCCCGTTCTTGAAAGACCCAAGACACGAACCCTGAACTCGGCCCCGCCTCACGGAGCTGCCTGCTGTGCAGCCTTCGCTCTCCCTGAGTACCGAGAGCTGGCGTCGGCCTGTGCTGCATCCATTTATTTTTAGTGCAGAATGTTGTCAAAGCTCATGGATTGCACTTGGCTGACGCAGCTCCTGGGTCCTTGTAAGGCAAGCCAGGCGCTCAGGACAGGTAACCAGGGGCCTCTGTGTGCACGTCAGTCTCCAGAAAGCACTGACTTACATTTGCTTTTTAGTTTCGCCATTTTTTTAGGCAGGGTCTTGCTCTGCCGTCCTGCCTGGCCTTGAACTCACTCAGGCTGGCTTTCAGCTCACCACGATCCTCCCGCCTTAGCCTCCTGAGTGCTGGAATTCCAGGCGTGGGCCACCATGCCAGCTTGCATGTGCTCATTTCATCTGAGTGCACCCACTTCTCCATCTCTCCTTGCCAGGTTCTTTCAAGTAAATCTCATTTTATCTGTTTTTTCAGTATGTGCCTCAATGTAAGGATCCTTAAAATACAGCCACATAGTCACCCTAAAGAAGTTACTAGCGGTTCTCCTGGCATCACCCATCAGGACAGCTTGCACCCCCCATCTGTAAGCGCCTGGCTCTAGTTCATGGTGTGTCAGGTACATTCGTTGCTGCTAAAGCCAGAGGTTTCTCTTCCGTCTTCACTCTGCCTGCTGAACCCTCCACACTCTGTGTATCGGGCCACAGCCGGTTCTGTGGCCACAAACCTTGGGCCTCTGCTTCTCCAGTTCTGGCCGGTTCTGGCCTGGTCCTCACCATGCCTGCTCGTGGATCTGAAGGTTTAACTGCTCTGTCCACGTCAGGATCCCATCTCGCTGGCTGCGTTTCATTGCCCTGGTATAATTTTTGCCTTGAAGTACTCAAGGAGGTGTACCAGCTGCTGCCTTCACCAGCCCTGGTGCTTGAGCACCCGGTGGGGGAGGTGGACATCCCCGAGCCAAGGCCACCAGCAGTGCTGTCCCTGTTACTTGCACTGTGCTACACAGGTTGCTGTCACTTTGGGGCAGTTTCCTCAGTCCCCACTGGCTTTTCTTCATGCTAATGCAGTGTCCTGTTAGCTGGCCGCACCACTGGCTCTGAGCTCAGGCTGCATGAAGTGGGGGTCATACATGGAGTGGTCTCACTGCGCTACCGGCCTCTTTCGGGGTGACTGACACCAGCTCTGGTTGCAAGGGTGAGGAATTTCCAAAGCAATATTTGGTAGAGAGGACTCTCCAGAGAATGCCACCAGTCAGTGTACTGACAGTACAGATGTCCATTTGAAATACTCAGGCATGGAGGCGCACACCTGTCCTCCCAGCACTCGGAGGCTGAGGCAGGAAGATCACAGCAAGTTGAGAGCCAGCCAGGGTTACAGAGTGAGGTCAAGGCCAGCCAGAACTGCACAGCAAGACCTTGTGTCAAAAAAATGAAAGAAGTAAAAGACAGTTGGTGTGCACATCTGTTTTCTGCTGGTGAGGCCCCAGTAACCCAACTTGGTCTTCGCAGGAAGTTTGTTTGCTTGAACGACAACATTGACCACAACCACAAAGACGCGCAGACCGTGAAGGCCGTGCTCCGGGACTTCTATGAGTCCATGTTCCCTGTGCCGTCCCAGTTTGAGCTGCCCAGGGAGTACCGGAACCGCTTCTTGCACATGCACGAACTGCGGGAGTGGTGAGGCCCCCCCAGTCCCGTCCCCTTGACATGCAGCTAGGGCTCACAGCGACAGCTTCTCTGTCTTATGTTACTTGCTGTGTAATTTCTTTCTGAAAACACAGACTAATAATTGCCATTTGTGGGACAGGGTCTCACGCTAGCCCAGGCTGGCCTCCAGTCTGTGGTCCTCTGGCCTCAGCCTCCCAGGTGGGGTTATAGGTGTGCACCACCGTGCCCACCCAGCTTTTAGTGCTTTGAGTGTCTGTAAGACATTTACTGACTTCTTAAGTGATTTGAAAAACATGTACCTGGGTTTTCCGTGTAGCTGGGACTCCGCATAGTAAAGAGCTATACGTTGTAGATGCAGGCAGGGCTGGCTCCCTGGGGGACCCCTCGGCAAGGGGCTGGGCTCACCCTCCCTCCATGTCTGCTTCTCCCGGCAGGAGGGCCTACCGCGACAAGCTGAAGTTCTGGACCCACTGTGTCCTGGCCACACTGATCATTTTCACAGTCTTCTCATTTTTTGCTGAGCAGGTAAGTGACACATCTGACAGGGTGCTGCTGGTGTCTCCTGGCGTCTCTGCGTCACTGTATAGGTCACTTCTGGGCAGCCTGACCTAGCAACCACCATCCCCTTACCGTCTGACTCCGACTGCAGTCAGGCAGGAGAAGTTGAGGCTGAGGCCAAGAGGCTCTGTTCCCAGCCCTGTCCCACCGGACCCCTCTGCCAAGCCTGTTTCTGTGGGCTCCCTTGGGTGGCGGTGGGGTCCTCTGGGCTCTTAGTGTCCCTGCAGTGCTGGCTCAGTATGTGTCCGCTTGCATTTCCTGTGCCAAGGCTGGGTTCTCCCCCTCGCTTCTCTTCTAGCTCCACCTCACCCCCCTCTCACTCCCTGCCCCGTCCTCCATCCTCTTCCTGTCCCCTCTGTCCCTCTCCAGGCCCTCCTAGTCCCAGCCCCACTCACCTCTGCTGGAGGAGGAGGATGCTTAGGCTGCAGGTGTGAAGCACCCAGAAACAAAGGTTACAAAGGCTCAAAGAATCATAGATGGGAGCCACGGGGCAGCTTGATTCCCAGCACCTGAGGTCAGGGCTTCCTGCGCGGAGACAGGACAAGCAGGCAGGATGCCGCTACTCTGGCCACTGGCCACTGAGGAGGGGACATCGGCCCCAGGCTCCCGGGTGGGACAGAGCCAGCCAGAAGGAGCTTCTGGGGCACAGGAGAAAGTGGGGTCTTAATTACTTTTCTTCTTCTTCTTTTTTTTTTTTTTTTTTTGCACGGAACCGGGGATTGAACTTAGGCCCTTGCGCTTGCCAGGGAAGCGCTTATTCCACTGAGCCATCTCCTCGGCCCCTTAATTACTTTTCTTGTTACTGAGACAAAATACCCAACACACAAAGTTAAAGGGGAGAGATTGATTTGGCTCGCTTTGTGGAGGGTTCAGCCCATGGTTGCTGGCTAAAGGCAGAGTGGCTTGGCCGAGGGGCATCGCAGAGGAGAGCAGTTCTTGGCACCCACAAGGCAGCAAGAGCACCAAGGGAGGGACAAGGCTCTTTCTGTCCCTTGTGTCCCCAGGTCGGCATAGCGCTCGCCCCCTTAATCCCAGCCAGAACTCTGCCAGACAATCAGCAGAGGAGTTTATTAATCACTCCCCCTGGTTCCCAGCATCACGCACTCCAGACCCAACCACTGGGAGCCGGCCTGACTGTGCAGGGCCATCTAGACACACCCCGGGATGGGCCAGCTGCCCTCTGCCTGGCCCGGGTCCTCAGCCAGCCAGGGGTCGGCCATTCCTGGGTGCAAGGAGACGCTGGGGCTTCCGTGTGGAGACCGTGAAGAAACTTGCTTTCTCCCCACTGTCACTTTGTTATGGTGGCTGTCAGACTTGCCCTTCCACATATGCGTGAGCAGCTGTATTTGTGGGGAAACATACCCATCCCAGGTCTGCGCTGCCCGTGTACAGAGGAACTTTTCACAACAGCGCACGCATCCTTGGGGATATTTTCATTTCTAAGTGACTGCTGTTAGGTGAAGCTCAGAAAAAGTTCTGACAGGATTTTTAATATTAGTGTTTGGTTTTCAAATCACGTCTCACAATCAGAGGCAGCGTCTCCATGAACAAACCGAGCCAGTCCCTGCCAACGGGACCTGACACGCGGACATTGAATGGAGCTCTGCTCCGTGAAGGCTGCGCAGGCGTCTGCAGATGCAGGCCTTGGTTAGATACCCTAAATCATGTGAGCACTCTGTCTCCCTGGGCTGGAACCTGTGTACACTGACCAGGGCTGGGGCTGTGTTTTCAGGGAGGAAACCGCTCAGTGCCTGCTTTGTCATCTGAGACTAAGGGTATGATTCATAGAAAATAAGGGTGATACATTAATAGGCTTCCAGCCATGTGGAAAATTAAAACGTTTTCTCTTTTTCATCATTTAGTTAATTGCTCTTAAGCGGAAGGTGTTTCCCAGGAGGCGGGTACACAAAGAAGCCAGCCCAGATCGCATCAAGGTTTAGAAAGTGCTGGCTTGGAAGTCTGGAAGTCACCTACCTCAGTGTCCCCGAGCTGGATGACCACCACCGCCTGGGATCTTGGCACACGCCACGCCGCTGTGACAGGCAGCTCTGAGCTAGCTGGTCCTGCTTTTAAGGTGTTCGCTCGTGGACCTGTCGTCCTTTTAATAAAAAGGCTGCTGGGCGCTGGGCATGGTGGCACCTGCCTGTGAAGGCAGCACTCAGGAAGCTGAGGCAGAGGATTGTTGTGAGCTCAAGACCAGCCTGGGCTACATAGTGAGCTCAAGGCCAGCCTGAACTGCACAGTGAGATCCCATCTCAGAAAGAAAGAAAGCAACCAGAAAGAAACTAACAAACCACGAAGAAGGCTGCTGGCTTCCCAGCAGGACCATTGCAGGCTAAGAGCATGTGCCAGATTGCTGGGAGTCTCTGAAACCTGGTTCTGCACCTCCCCTTTCTTTCATTTTCCATCTCTTATTGTTGAAATAAGTTGCCACTAAGTTCTTGCTTCTGCAAATAGCAAATCAAGGTGTGATCTCATTTCTATGGTTGTTATTTAAATGCAGCAGTACTGTCACTTTTGACAAGCTCGAAACCACCACCTCGGGTAACAGTGGTCTCGGTCCACTCCGAACTGCCGACCGTTGTGGCTGGCACAGGAAACGTCACAATGCTTCAGTCCCTGAGAATAAATACCGTGATTTCCTGAGCTGGCCTGATGACCAAGGGCTACGTAATTGGCGCTGCCCCTTAGAGATGTGATGATATTGTGGAAATGTCCATAGTCACGCAGAAGTGCCTCCCTCTGGACGCGCAGTGCTGACAGGGCAGGCACCCCGTGTCTGGTTTAGCACCTGCCACCACCACACTCCTACTCCAGCTGCAGCTGCTGGTGGGTACAGCAAGGGTCGTCGCAGACTTGCCTGTAAAAGGCCAGCTAGCACGTAACTGCGGGACACCTGTGTCTTCATCGCGCGTTCTTCTGCGGTGGTCTCCAGTTTGTTCTGAACAACCCTTTAACATCACGAGGCCCCTAAGTAGCTGGATCTGACCCGCAGGCCCCTGATGTGTCCTTGTACAGTGGGTCTGGGGGGCTCTGACTGCACAGGTCCTTCCTTCCTGAGGAGGGACGGGCACTCTGGATCTCGGGCTCAACAGTATTCTTCCACAGCGCACGCATCTTTTGTAAAAAACGTGAAATGTAACTACTGGCATTTGTGCTGTTTTTGAAAATTGAAGTCCTATAAAAAATTCTATTTGTCTGATTCTTTGATTTTTTAAATCTTGGGGATTCCCGTTTTCCAGTCCAGTGCTTAGTCGACTGTCTGTGGTGTGTTCTGTCTGTGTGGCTCTGTACTGACTGCTACTGAAATTAAACAGATTAGTGTCGACCGTGCCAGAGGGCCCTGCTGCAGAGGGAAAATGAGTTCTGGGAAAAATTGGTGATACGGAAAAATTCAGTGAGTGTCTGAATATCACTATAAAAGCAAAGAATTTATTCTAGAAAGGTTGTACAGAAATAAAGATTTGTGTGTCACAGAGATTAGTGACGTGGATGCGGTCCACACCCACGAAGAACTGGGCAATGAGCTGGGAGCAGAATCATAGGACAGCCACAGGACCGCTGACTTGGGAGGGCCCCTGGATGGGAGCCTTGGAAGTTGATGTGTCTGTGCCGTTCTGAACTTTTTGTTTGTTAAGACGGTCTTGCTCTGCAGTTTAGGCTGGCCTAAAACTCACAGCAGTCCTCCTGCCCAGCCCCACAGGCGTGCACAGCCATGTCCCCAGACCTGTAGAAATCTAGTGTGTTCCTTGCTCCATTTGGCTGTGTAACAAAAGCGTGGGACTGGGTGATTTATGAAGAACAGAAATGTTCTTCCAGCCAGTCCTGGAGGCTGGTAAGTCCAAGATCAAGGCGCCCACAGGCTCTGCCTCGGGGAGGCGGGTGATGCTGTCCTAGGACAGTGCCTAGAACGGGGTGCGGGGTGACGTGTCCTCCCCTGCAGCAGGAGCCACTACCCTGTGTCGAGCTCTCAGTGACAGCCCTGCTCTAAGCGTAGGTCTGCCCCCTGAGCTAGTGCCCACCTGAGTGCCCTGCCGCTCAGTACCTTTGCTGATGAAGTTTGAGCAGGAAGTTTGGAGGAAACAAAACAAATCACAGCATTGTGGGATTTTGAAGAGGAAACTAATACTGCTGGACCCCCATCCTGGAGCCGCCGCACAGGCCCTTCAGGCAGTTTTTTTTTTGTTTTGTTTTGTTTTGTTTTGTTTTTTTGGCGGAACCGGGGATTGAACTCAGATCCTTGCATTTGCCAGTCAAGCACTTATCCTACTGAGCCATCTCCCTGGCCCAAAATGGTGTTTTCTTTTTTTTTTTTTTCGTTTTTTTCCTTCAGGCAGTTTTCAAAATGACCATCTGGACCAATCTGCTCTCTGTTGTTATTTATTTTTCTTTTTGAGGTAAGATTTACCTCCGAGTGCTGGGATTGTAGGGATGCGCACCACCACGCCCAGCTCGAAGCCTTGTTTTATCAATAATGGATACACCCCTCTCAGGGCACCTGATTTGCCCTGGGTCACACGGCCATAAGGGGCGGCAGCGGGGGAGTAGGGTGTTGGAGCTCAGATCTTCCCGTCCCCCTACTTGTGCAGCCCCACATGGCACTGACACCGAGCTTTGTCATCCCCTGCACTCATGTGCAAGGCCCGAAGGGCTCAGCTTTCTCTTTTGAAACAAGGGCGGTCTACTTTGGAACCAGGGACTCTTGGGCCAGCCCCATGGCTCAGCAGACTAAAATGCCGGTTTAGGCAGAGCACAGTGGCTGGGTTCGATCCTGGCAAGCTGTGCCGGCCCCGCCTCACACCCCTAATCCCAGCCCTTGGGAGGCTGAACACAGGACAATCACTGAGTCCCATCTACGCAGTAAGCACTCCCCACTCCTCCCCTGCCTTCTCTCCCCCAGCCAGCGGCCCTAACAGGCTAGCCTAGGGAGAGATTTGAAGCTATTTGCATATGTGAGAAGGAAAGAAACTAATACTGAAACCAAGTCCAGTGGCTCGAAGGTGTAGGTTTCCTTTGTTGTTTCTAGCTGAGCAGGAGGATCACTGTGAGTTTCAGGCCAGGCTGGGCAACAGTGAGATCCCATCTCGTCGGTCTACCCATCAGTCAGTGGAGGGAGATGGAAAAGACAAAAAGCTAGTGCTCCAAAATAAAAGGTAGAAAAGTAACGAGTAGAGGAGGACCAGATGTAGAGTGGCAAAAATATATGCAATAACAATCAGAAGGTGTACTAGATAGCTTGAGACAGGACGGCCAGTTACAAAAGTGCTATTTGGGGCTGGTCAGAAGTTTGCTAGACTCAAGCCTCAATCCGAATCTAGTGCTGTTTGCAGGACTGATTAGAAGATGCTATTTTTTGACCCTTCATTTGCATTTAGGCACAACCAATTAAAAGATCTTGTTTCCAAGCATTTACATGTAACATCTTTATTTTTTCTTTTGTAAGTCATTTATTCATTTATTTGGTACAGTCTCGCTATGCAGCTTGGACTCAGCATGGAGCTGTCTCACCAGCCTGTAACAGACCTTTTGATTGGACAGTTTATACATGCCATGCCACCCAAGAAGCATTTGATAGGATGCTGTCCCACTACCTTATTTGCATACAAGGGAGATAACATTTGGAATTGTGGCTGCTACAAAAGACCCTTTTGTGCATCCTCCGCCGCCTCTGTTTCTTCACTGGCAGCTCTACGGGGCTGTTCTTTTTTGCCATTGGTAAATACCTTTCAGGCATGGTGGGACACCCCCATAATAAAAGTACTCGGGAGGCTGAGGCAGGAGGATCACCATGAGTTCATAGACACCTAGGACTATATAGAGTTCTAGGCCAGCCTGAACTACACAGCAAGACCCTCTGTCAAAAAAAAAAAAAAAAAATCAAGGCTCAGGATGTCAGAATCTCCATTAAGAACCAAGGGACAGGACCAGACGTTGGACTCTCGCCTTCCCGGTTCCAGCTGAGAAACCAAGTCAGCGGGATATGGCCTTAGGAGAAAAAAGGAAGGGGCTGTGGTGCTCAAGGCCTGTGGTCCTTGCACTCATTAGGCAGGGGGAGGAGGGTCGCCGCCAGTTCAAGGGCTACCTGGCCTACACAGTGAGAAGCTGTCTACAAAAGAAGCAGAACTGAAGTGAGCAAATTAAAAAACAAGTAAAACAAAACACACTTCTCTTTCTCTATTTCTCAGCGTGCACACGCACATGCACACAGACAGGTACAGGTAAAAAACCCCACTAAGACTGAAGAAATTTTAGGAAAGGAGACAACCACATTACTTACTGTGTATTACTTATTTTATGACACCCGCACAGATTTCCCAAACTAAATGACATGGAACATTTCTTAGAAGAAGACAGTTCTCGATACTGTAACAGCCCTCCGTGGAGACAAAGGTCTAAAAAGGCCAATTTCTGTAGAAGAAACCAAGGAAGCCCTGCTACCCCACATGAAGGCCCGGTTTAGGGATCCCCGACACGGGGCTCAAGGGTTTAGGATGCAGAGAATGAAGGGAAAGGGAAAGGGAAGTGTTCTTAGGCAACAAGTGACATCACTCCTCGGGCCCAACCATGAGACACTCCGAAGTCACCTCCTTTAGGGATGTTCATGCACAATCCCAGACTCCAGGGCCACAGTACCAATGGCCAGGTGGGATTTAATCCGGGAAGGCAAAAATGGATTCATATCAGAAAACAGGAAATTGAAAATACTCTTCCACTGGGTGCTGTGGCGCACGCCTGTAATCTCAGCACTCCAGGAGGCTGAGGCAGGAGGAGGACAAACTGAAGCCCACTGTGGGCAAATCAGGAAGATCCTGTCTAAAAACATACACATTCTGAAAAGGGCTGGAGATTTAGTAAGGCCATCTTGAAAAGAGGGACAGCTGGGGAGGCAGCTCAGTGACAGCCCTGGGCTCAACCCCCAGTTCGGCAAACAATAATCCGGGCAAATTACGGTATTTTTTTTTTTTTTTTTGCAAAACCCAAACTCTTCCTCCCTCATCTCAGTTTCTCTTGGTCTCAATATGTTTGTCTCCGTCTCCCTGTGTCTCTCAATCTCAGCCTCTCTGTCTCTCAGCGTCAGCATCTCTCAATCTCAGTCTCGTTTTTTATTTTTTTTGGTGGAACTGGGGATTGAACTCCGGCCCTTGCACTTGCCAGGGAGGCGCTTATTCCACTGGGCCATCTCCCGGGCCCCTCAATCTCAGTCTTCCCGAGGGTTTCTCAGCATCAGTTTCTCCCACGTCTCAGAAGCTCTCTCCGTCTCTGCTGACATGCTATAGTCACAGTGAGACGGGCCTGGGGTCAGTAAGGTGGGCCCCTGAGGAGATTCGGGGTGAGGCCTCGCTCCAGAGGCGGCCATGTTGGCGGGCGCCCATGGCCGCCAGTCAGCGCGCGCCTCACGCCTCGCGCCTGCGCAGCACGCGCCGCCTAGACCGGCTCGGGAGCTCCCAGGTCCCGCCCAAGGGGGCGGAGCCTCTCGACCCCGCGCGCGGCGTCCAGCCAATCAGCGTCTCGCCTGCCTAAAGAGAGCAGGCTCTTCCCGCGAGGACCCCGAGTTTCCTCAGAGCGGTCGAGGCTTTGAGGCGTGTTGGTGAGGCGGGAGCAGCCGGCAGTCAGCGTCGCCTTACGGGGCTCTGGCGGGCGGACCTTCAGGGGCTGAGCGGAGCGGGGTCTGTGAGGAGCGGGCGCCGGGCTGCGCGGGACGCGCGGGCAGTGTCCACGCAGGGGTCGGGTGGGGGGCGCGAGGCCGGGCCGTGGGGAAGAGGGCGGGTGGTGGTGGTGGCGATTTGCGACCCATGCCCCAGTCCTCGGCACGCCAGTGCTGTGAGGGCCCCGCGGCCGGCCGTGCGCGGGCAGGGCCGCCCCAGACCCTCCTGCCTCAGCAGCGGGTGTGGAGGCGACGGGCGGCGTTCACGCTTCCCGCCTTTGAAGATTGACAGACGGCCCGCGCCGTCCGCGCCGTCCTGCCCCGCGGCCCGCCCAGCTCGCGGTGCCGCCCGTGCAGGTGCCCCGGGAGCGCAGCATGGTACCCACCGGGAGGAAGCGCCCCAGCAAGGCGACCCGCGCGGCCGAAGAGCAGCCCGCGGAGGCCTACGACTCGGAGAAGGACGAGCGCGGGCTGAGCGGCTCCGACGACGACGTGGAGGCGGCGCCCGCAGGTCCTGCGCCCGTGAGCTGCCCGCACGATTCCCCATTCCGGGCTCCAGAGCGTCGCGCCGCGGGTGCCCATAAATCCCAGTCCCCAGAAAGCGCCCAGGCCTTGCAGAAAAAGAAAAACAAACAAACAAAAAACAGCCCACAGTAAAAGCATATTATTATTATTTTTTGCTCCGAATGCCTTCAGGGCAGGTTTGGCTCCCTTGAGTTGTGGGGGTCCAGCCACAGCAACCTGAGCCTGACTGCTTTGTTGAAGCAGCCACTTAAAGACCTGAGCTAAGGGGCAGGCCCCCGTGTAAAAGCATATTAGCAGACTGCCTGGGTCACCAAAGTGAGGGTCTTGCTTTACTGCAGTGTACAAGAAAGCACACTGCATTTTCTTTCCCTCTTTCTCTGTCATACAGGAAAGATGCCAGGAATTGACAAGCGTGGAAAGAAAAGGTCTTCCGCAGAAATACTTGAAGATATGGGGTAATGTGTTCAAAATAACTAAGAAAAATTCAGTATGCTTATCTAACAGGTATAATGAAAAGTGTTTGGCGTGGGATATTTCTTCTACATGTAATGTTTTATGGATTCTTAATTAGAAGTTTTGTTTTGTTTGGCATTTGCCATGCTGGGAGTTGAATCTAGGGCCTTGAGCATACTAGGAAAGCGCTCTATCATGGAGCTACACCCCTAATCTTCAGAGCTTTTAAAATGTTCACAGCGGTGAAGTACAGAATATGCTGGAAAAATTTGGAGGTATGTCTTTGAGATACTTGATTTTAAATAAAATTGTTTTAAACTATTGTAATTTGTATAGTAAGAACTGTTAATCTGACTCTTGAGTGTTACTTAATGCCTTGTTTCCAAACATATTTGTGATTTAACTTCATAGGTTTCCTTATTTACTTTTTCAATGATATAAATGGGAATAGTTTGTAGACATATAATTTTAATGAAATTTTAGAAGAAAAATAGATGCATAAATTATTTATATAATTGTACAGCTCCATTATCCTTACTGAAAGGTAACTAGTAAATCCATAATAAAGGTATATGGTAGCAAAGTATTAAAATTTTATAAAATATAGTATTTAGTGGTAAAAATATCCTGTAAAAACTCCAGAAGTATTTAAAAGTGTTCTCAAAGTTATCTAGATACTTACACTAAAATGTTTGTTGTCTTTAGTCTTTCTTTTAGTAAAAGATACACTTAAAAATATATTTTTTACAAATCATTTTGACTTTGATATTATTTTGTGGGGTTATTTCAAATTCTAACAATAATTGAACCAAGTGTGTTTTTCAGTAGAATATTTTATAAATTTAGAAAAGCAAAGCCTTTATCAAAGTGGTTTCCCATGAGAACATTAAAGTCTTTCTTTGATGCTTTATTGGCTCTTTAAAAAATCATATTTAAAAATTATTACTTAGGAATATCAGAATTGGGATAAAGTTGGATATTTCTTATCCAAAATCCTTGGGACAAGAAATGTTTCAGGTTTTGGAGTTTTTGGATTCAGGATATTTGCAGAGCCTTTACTGGTTGAGCATTCCTAGTCTGAAAGTCCAAAGTCCTAAGTGGTCCCAAATATAAACTGTTTGGAGCATGATTTTGGCACTATCTTAAAATTTAATATTATATGTTTTTGTAATATTATGAGAGAACTTTTTACATATTTATGTATTTACTTGAATATATGGGAACAAAATAATTTTCAGTAGTAAATTTTAATATTTATTTTCAACATAGCTGATATTAACAAGGCTCTCCTTGCCAAGAGAAAAAGACTAGAAACCTATACCAAGGCTTCTTTCAAGTCCAGTAGCCAGAAAATTGAACATGTTTGGAAAACACAGCAAGAACAAAGGTAAGGTGACTGCTTTTTTATGGGTACATTTGGATCATTTCTTAGTATATATAACTACAAATTACTTAGGAAAATGACTGTCTTCTGTTTATTGGCATCTCTAGTGAGAGTATATTTGGCCTAGTGGGCCATAGAAATGCATACTTGTTGTCCTAGCACTTAAGAGGCCAGGGCAGGTGGATCTTAAGTTGTAGGTGTGTTTGTTTGTTTGTTTGTTTTGAGAATCTTTGGTTTGAAGCCAGCTTGAGTACCTAGACCTGTCTGAAAAAGAGAAAGGGGGAAAAGAGGGAGTAGAAAAGATACTTGTCTTGACTTTCCTGTAAATAAATGGTGAGATTGCTTTTTGAAGTAACAACTGAGGCTTATTTTAATTCTAAATGTAATTTTAAAAAAAAGAGGGCATCTAAATGTATATTCATTCTGAAAATATACTAATAAATGTCATAAAAATT
This sequence comes from Octodon degus, assembly GCF_000260255.1. NCBI lineage: Eukaryota > Metazoa > Chordata > Mammalia > Rodentia > Octodontidae > Octodon > Octodon degus. The sequence goes on along the minus strand of NW_004524580.1, from coordinate 30,051,910 downwards.
TTTCTGATAGTTAACTATATTAGACAATGTAGAAAAAGGTTGGCTTTATATTATAAATTTCATGTATTTATGTCATAAAATTATGTTGTATTTTGTGTATTTATATTGTAAAATTTGTTTACTTTAGCTAACTATTCCTTTTTTAAAATTAATTAATTTGTGTGTGTGTGTGTGTGTGTGTGTGTGTGGCCAGCTGAGCCCACTAGGGGGCGGGGCTGGCTGGCATGTGGTGCTGGGGGATTGAACTGCAGTCCCTGTGCTTTGCTGAGCTTGTTCCAAGTAGGTGCTTTAGACCACTGAGCCATCTCACCAGCCCTAACTATTCCTTTTTACAAAGTCATTGCCAAGAGAGCTGGCAAGATAGCTCAGTGGACTAAGCACCTGCTTAGGGAAATGCAGGGACCAGGGTTCGATCCCTGATACTGCATGTTGCACTGGCCCTTCCCCTGGGCATGCTGAGCCAGCCGCCAAGTCCCAGCATGGTGGCATACCCCTGTAATCCCAGTGCGGGGGAGGCTGAAAACAACAGGATCACCATGAATCTGAGCTGCGTAGTGAGACCCTGTATCAAACACATTTAAAAATAAAATTGCCAAGGGCTGGAGATAGAGCTCAGCAGTACAGCGCCTTCCTGGCAAGCATTAGGTCTCGAGTTTGATTGCTAGTATAAAAAAGAGTCATTTTAGCAAAATGGGAAAAAATTAAATATTTCTATTTGGGAATTATTTAACCTATTTTTCTTACCAGAACCTGTATTAATTAGGATGCATAAAAATACAGTCCTTAATGGTGTTAGTAAATAGGATCTCAAGTCCGCATCTTGTACAGCAATTAACCACTAAGAAAAATGTATGCAGTGTGTTAATTATTGAAACTGTCCTAGCGATTTGATTTGAAACTGTCTCATTGCTATTTGTGTATCAATAAAATTATGAAAAACATTTTTTAAAAAATGCAGTCCTTAGAAATCAAACAGATTTTCTGGGAAATTTACATGGATAATAAAATTTACTTAGTTGTCAAGAGCTAAAGCACGTAAGACCCTTCTTTTAGCTTTTAGGAAAAATATTTCTGGAATTGACATAAGATCTGACTTTTTAGTTACCCCTCAGCATAGTTCAGCTGCTGTTATTTCCTTCTGTTTTTTACAGTATACAAATAGATCAGATCAGTTTTGAATGTTTTTTTTTTTCCTACTGTATGAAGTGTCACAATATTCACTCCCATGTTTTTCAGGCAGAAACTTAACCAAGAGTATTCTGAACAGTTCCTGACTGTGTTTCAGCAGTGGGATACAGATCTGAAGAAAGTAGAGGAACAAGAAGAGAAACTGATGGTTGGTATCAGTGTGGCTTCCTAATGAGCCTGTCCCGGCCAGCTCTTGGGCAGGGCTGGAAGGGAGCCAGGGGGAAGCACATTTTGCTCCCAAAGCAGGCATGGGCTGCCTGCGTTGCTCAGGATTCTTACATGTTCAGATGATGGGAACTCATCAGAGGACAAGAGGAAGATTAGTGGCTTACAGGAAAGAAACTGCGGGGAATTTGGCTTTTGAGGCACAGCTAGGTGAAGGCAGGGAAGGTTGCTCATGTGGAACAGTTGAGGTTCACTCAGTTCACCAAACAGGATAGTTGCTGCACTCCTGCACTCAGTAAATCAGTAAGGGCAGTGGAACAACAGTCCTTGGTGGCCGTAGCAGGAAACCCTGCTTGGGGACTCTCACTGATGCAGTTTACTGTCTGCCCACTCCTGAGCCAGTCACTGAAGTCAGAACGTAGTTTATGCTGTTTTTTTCCTGAGAGGATTGGGGCTGGAATCCAGGGCTGCGTGTGTGCTACGCAGGTACTCTGCCTACGCAGGTACCGAGCCATGGATCCAGCTAGGAACACACTTTATTCTTCATGCCCACCATGTTCCCTGCCAGCCCCCAGGGCAGATAGCAGTCATATCTGCGCAGCTGTATAGCTTCACTCACTGCTCCTCCAGTGGTCCTTTCACTATTACTAATGACCAGACATTGCTTAGCTGAGAGCTGAGGTACTAGTCTGACCAAGTGACTCTGGAATCAGCTCAAAAAATACGGAGAGGCTCAGCAGCATGGGTGCGAGTCTACAGTTTAGGAGAGATGTGGGCTGAGGATGCAGAGTTGGGAATTCTCAGCTTGGAGAGGTTTTCAACTGGGATGAGATTGCCAAGGCAGGAGCTGTATCTATAAGGGGAAAATCTAAGGACAGATCTCCTGGGGGATGTCAGTATTTCGAGCTCTGGGAGATGAGGAGAGCCAGGAAAGGACCCTGAGAGTGTGGCCTGATCACAGCTGGACAGCAGAGGCCTGTAGGCCAAGCAAAGCCGTTTAAGGAAAGGACCAGACATAGTAGCACACACCTATAATTCTAGTACTGGGGAGGCTGAGGCAAGAGGATTTCTGTGAGTTCAAGGCCAGCCTGGGCTACATAATTCAAGACCAGCCTGAACTAAGTAGCAAGACCCTGTATCAAAAAAAAAAAAAATAAATTTAAAAAAGAAAATATCCCTGAAAATAAAGAAAAAGGAAAGTTGGATAAAAAAGAAAAGAAAAGAAATGTTAATTCTGTCACATGCTACCTGCAGACTGACAAAGGTAGTCTTTTTATAAAAAATGTATTTGGTACAGGGTCTCACTACACAGCTCAGACTCAGTGATTCTCCTGTTTTCAGCCTCTCCAGGGCTGAGATTACAGGTATGTGCCACCATGCTTAGACTCAGTGGCTGGCTCAGTGCGCCCAGGGGTGGGGCCAGCACTGGGCTGGTGCCACATGTGGTGCTGGGGATCAGTCCCTGTGCATGCCTAAGCAGGGGCTTAATCTGCTGAGCTATCTCACCCACCCGGGGGTGGATCTGGCAGTTTCATTAGTGTAATGGATCAGAATAAGTCTGGTGGAAAAGTGTGAGATCTATGTGAAAGTCTGATTAGAATGAGTATTAGACAAAGAAATATAGTAACCTGAGGAGAAAAGGAATACAGAGTCTTTTTTTAAAAGAGAAATAGTAGCATGTTTGTGTGTGGGCAGAATACCTCAGAAGGACAAATTTAAAGTATTAGAGAGGAACAGTTGCTGAATTCTTGAGAAGAGATAAGCATATGAAGAAGCTGGCCTTATAAGGAACAAGTTCATTTTTAGAACAGGCAAGAAGACAGAGTATCTGAGCACACACAGACCTGGGTGGGGCAGATAGGGCGATGGGAGACCACCTCTGAATTGAGTGACATAAGGTCAGCAGATGGTAGAGGCGTTGTCCACGGGGAGTAGCCAGAGAGGTACACTGTACAGACTAGGAGTTTGGCTAAGTAAATGTACATAGCTGAGAAGAGGTTCGAGGAGTAATTACAAATTAGCCATCAGCACTAAGCCTTGGAAAGAGGAAGGGTGGGTTTGGTGCTGCATGCTATAATCCCTGCACTCAGGAAGCTGAGGCAGGAGGATCATTTGAGTTTGAGGCCAGTTTGATGCCATATAGCAAGACCCTCAAAAAAAAAGGCAGTGAAAGGAAAGGGAGGACAACAAGGGCAGGGATACAATGAGAAGTAGAACGAGCAGATTTTAGTACCTGACCAATTACTGGGCTGTGATACTAAAGAAAGCAAACTAGAGTGGCCAAGAGGAAGTGGTTGAACCCTGGGAAATGGGGAGAAAGTGTATATCCCAGCCTGGACACATACAGTGGGGATCAAATTGTGGTTTGAGATGTGCAGCTTTAGATTATTTACCTTTATGCTTCAGTCTCTACCAGCTATAAAAGGGACATGGTACCTACCTCCTATAGTTGTTGGGAAGGTTAAGTTTGTATCCATTTATTTAAGAGGTTTCAGAAAAGCAGATGACATAGGGAATGTTTCCCAGTATCTGTGCTATAATGAGGTTGTTTTTGGTAATGGTAAGAAGTAGGGTATAAACATGTAGGTGAATTGGCTCAGGTAGGGTGAAGGACGAAGTCATTGGTGGAAAGTAGGTTAAGGATGTGAAAGACCACCATTACTGGAAGATCACCTGTGTGGATATTGACATTCCCAAGAAAAGACATGTTTTGAACATTAGGACTTTCTGCTTAGTGACATTGAAGATTATTATACAGCATATTAGTGGCAAATTATCTAAGATTGGTTATAATAGTTAAAACAAAATGTTAAAAACATGGATTTAGGGGCCGGGAAGATAGCTCAGTAGAATAAGCGCTTGCTGGCAAGTGCAAGGGCCTGAGTTCAATCCCCAGTTCCACCAAACAAACAAACAAACATGGATTTAGAAACTATTCTTTTTAAGTTAAACATAGGGTTAGGATTTCTTTTTGCTAGTTTAAAACCTTTGGGCTGGGAATGTAGCCCTGAGATAGAACTTGCCTAACATGTGTGAAGTCTTAGGTTTGAATCCTAGCATTGCCGGAAAAACAGATTTTTACCTAATTGTTATTAGTGTTTTGTTTTTTTTTTAATATTTGTAGAATATACTGCGACAACAACAAAAGGTTTTTCAACAGTGTAGAATTGTTCAGAACCAGAGATTGAAGACAGTTAAACAGCTGTATGAGGAGTACATAAAGGTACGTTATGGATGGTAATTAATAACTTCTTGTGCAACCGTGTATTTATGGAAGTAGTAGATACGTTTTGCCTTCTAAGTTTACGGAGAAAAACAATTTTTTAATTAATTAATTTTTTTCAGAGAAAAAATTTTGTTTATGCATTTTACATTTTTAGCTTTTCAATTCTAGAAACAGAATTCACTGTTTTTTATTTAAGTGATAAATATATCTTTAGGATTCTATTTTCATGGGCCAGGGAGATAGTTCAGTGGCATAAGCACCTGCTTGGCAAGTGTAAGGTCCTAAGTTTGATCCCTGGTACCAAAAACAAAAAAAAAAGGAAGTAGCAGAGTGGTCATTAATCCACAGTTTAGTAACGCTTCAGTGAACACTCTGTTTAACTTAGAATAGATATTCTTTGTTTTTTGGGGGTTTTTTTGCAGAACCGGGGATTGAACTCAGGCCTTTGCGCTTGCCAGGCAAGTGTTTATAGACTAGATATTCTTGAATCTTTACTTTTTGTTTTGCTTTTGCTTCGGAGACAGGTCAGCTATGTAGTCCAGGCTGGTCTTGAACTCACTGTGTAGCCTGAGCTGCTGTTGAACTTGAGGCAATTGTGCCATCTCAGCCTTCCCAGTACTGTGATTATAGATGTTTGCTACCACATGTGGCTTTATATTTTCAAATGTTTGTAGAAATATTAATGACATATTTGATTGTACAGTTGCTGCAGTAGGCCGGTGTGGTGGCACATGCCTGTAATCCTAGCACTTGGGAGGCTGAGACAGAAGAATCACTGCAAATTCAGGGCCAGTCGGGGTTACAAAGTGAGTTCAAGGCCATCTTGAACTACATAGTAAAACCATGTCTCAAAAATAAATAGTAAAATAAAATAAGAGGGCTGGGGAGATAGCTCAGCAGAATAAGCGCTTGCCTGGCAAGCACAAAGGCGTGAGTTCAATCCCCGGTTCCACCAAAAAAATAAAATTAAATTAAAAAAAATAATAATAAAATAAGAATTTCTGAAGTAACCAAACATGACTTAATATGCCAATTCATAATCATAAAAGATAGCCCACAATACAATAAACACCAAAGATTAAAAATTTGTGGGTTGAGAATTATCTACTGAACATATGCATTTAACCAAATTGTGGTCTAAATAATAAAAGTGTTTTAAATATTTTTAAAGAAATTTAAAATAATTTATATTAACATGTTATTTTTAAAGTGTTTGCAAGTAGAGAACTTGCCAGCTTGTCCAAATGCTCCCTGACAACCACTTTCTAAGTGCTGTCACTAAATGTTACCATTTAGGGTAGGATTTGGAGCATAAACTCAGACTCCATCTCCTTATCTTTCACAACAAGTTATTATGAGAGGCTATAATTTTACCTCTGTAGCGGTTCATGATTTCTTTAATTCCTAGTGCTATTACCTTAGTTCAGGACATCATCCTTTGCTTATATTACAGTTTTTTGATTTTTCTGTCTAGTCCAGTCTTTACCAGTCTGCCATATCTTTCTAAAATACATCTTTCCTCTTGAAAAACAGTAGCTTCTCATGTCAAACTCTTAGGTATCTGAGATGCCCTGTGACAAAACTGTAAGCTTCACTTTCTATACATGCCCATCACTCCCAGCCCTCGAATCACTGCTTCCTTTAACTCACTGGCTACTTCATGTTTTTGCTCTTTGTCCTTGAGATTACTTTTAATTGGATTATATTTATTGCAACTCTGTTATTTCGCAAACTTAACTGAAGTTAACCCCCACAATCCCTGTTTTCTATGATACAGTATCAGAAAGCTGTGTTTTCATTCCTAAAGTTTTTTCCTCACTGAATGAAACAATTGTATAGTTTAATTTCTTCACAGCACCTAATACTTTTATGCAGTAAGCACTAAAATAATGATCTGTTGAAGAAGAGTAAAGATTTAAAGTATAAATCAAGGGCTGGTGAGATAGCTCAGCGGACTAAGTGCCTGCTTGAGCAAGTACAGGGGCTGGGGTTCGATCCCTGGCACTACATGCTGTGCTGGCCCCACCCCTGGGCACACTGAGTGGCAACTGAGATCTGACAACATGGCACTTGTAATCCCAGGGCTGGGAAGGCTGAAAACAGGAGAATCACTACGAGTCTGAGCTGTGCAGTGAGACCTTGTACCAAGTACATACCAAGAAAAAGCATAAATCAAGTTTTACCTAACTTGAAGAAAGCAGGCATACAGATAATTTTATTTCCACTGCTGTTAGTAATAAGATTATTCTGATGTTTGGGGAATTTAGCAGAAAATTTCAGAATTATGGCGCTTACTAATGGCCATTCCACCTAGTCTTTTTCTTTTTTTCCTTCTTGAATACTTGATAAATCCACTGTTTCCAGCAAAGTGTTTTACTGTTGTACATTCTATAATTATATGTGATTTATGTCTTATAAATTTTGCATTATGGTAGAATTTTTTGTCTTCATGTATTACTCATTTTTTTAAACTTGGAATAAAAAATAGGCATTATTTGAATATTTAAAAAGTTCTTTTGGAAATCATTTTTACGTTTAGAACATGAGATGAAGTTATAATTTGTAACTGAGGGAGGCGTTTGTGTTGCAGAGTTTGGAGGACTTGGAGAAGAATCACGATAATCTACTCAGTGGTACACAAAATGAACTTAAAAAAGAAATGGCTATGTTGCAAAAGAAGATCATGATGGAAACTGTAAGTCTTCATATTTCAGGTTTAAACCATTGGGATTAGTGTCCGCACTGAAAGATTTTATTTGCTGAAATAGGTGTACCAGTTAACTGAGAATTAATGGTTCACTGTCTCCTCTTTCATGAAACAGCAGCAGCAAGAGATGGCAAGTGTTCGCAAGTCTCTTCAGTCCATGTTACTCTGATGACTCTTTGGAGACAGAACTTGAACCTAAGTAATGTGACACAGTTGTATCATTAGCTAAGAGACACATAAGTCTTTAGAGTAGCTTACAAATTCTAGTTAAATTTAACATCTTTAGTCATAGAAGTTCTACTTTATAATATCTTTAATCGTTGGCATGTTTAAGTGTAAGACCTTCCTTTCTGTTCACTTCAGATAAAATCCAGCTTTGTGAGGAGCAGCTATTCCTAAATTGTATGTGACCAGCTTTCAGCTCTTCAGTTATAATAGTGAATTTTTCTAACACTGTATTAACTTTTGTCAATAAAGAATATTCATATTTAGGTTTTGGCTTTAGTATATCTCTGTCCATCCTAAACATACACAAATTACATTGTTTTGTGGCACAGTGGGGGTGGGGGTGGGGTGGGGTGGGGTGAGATTTGAGACAGGGTTTTGCTGTGTTGCCAAGGCTGATCTCAAATTCCTGGGTGCAGGGGGCCAGGGAGATAGCTCAGTAGAGTAAGTGCTTGCCTGACACGAGCAAGGGCCTGAGTTCAATCCTCGGTTCTGCCAAAAATAAAGAAAAGAAAAATTCCTGGGTGCAAATGATTCTTGTGCCTCAGCTGCCCGAGCAGCTGGGATCACAGGTATGTGCCACCACACCCAGCATACATTATTCTTTTTTAAGAAACTCTTATATATGCACATTTTTCTGTATACTTATTAAATAAGATTTCAAAAGAAAATCAATTCTTTTGACTTAGACAATTTATTACAAGAGTTTAAGTTTTTATCCTAGAATAAATTAAACTGCCAAAATCAATATAACTGAACATTTATAAATATGAGTTTAAAGATATAAATTTACACATGTTGTTTCTAGGAAGATATCAAAATACCCTAAAATCAGGCTTAGTCTGCAGTTAAGTGACCCATGCCTTTGTAATGACCAGGAGTGCATCGTGACACAGCTAAGGCAGTGTAAGCACATCACATCCTCAAAGAGAGATTACCTTGAACCCCTTTTCTGTCTTAATACTCAAACACAAGTTTCATTTTCAAATTTCAACGGTTGATGTTTACACTTTTAAAAGGTGAAAGATTTATACGATTTGAAGAGAAACCAGAGTATGTGTTTACACTTTTAAAATGCACTTCTTAATACAGGAAAACATCAGATGCTTGATTAAGTGAAATTGTTTCAAAAATTTTTTGAAAACAAGTCAGTTAAACTTAATTTATTGAAATTACTTTGAACCATTCAAAATAAAAAATATCCCCATTAGGAGGAAACACCTTCCTCCTGTCCATATGTTTTAATATTTGCCTCTAAAAAAACACTTCTAAAGTTTTTCAACTTTTCAAAACAAGTCTGTAGAGATTGTGTGTGTGTGTGTGTGTGTGTGTGTGTGTGTGTGTGTGTTTTAGGATTAATACTAGGAAACAGTGAGCTATATCCCCGTCCATTTATTTTGAGGTAGGGTCTTGCTAAATTGTCCAGGCTGTCCTTGAACTTGGGATCCTCCTGCCTCAGCCTCATTGTAGCTGAGGTTACAATGTGTGTACCACCATTCATAGCCCAATTCTCTCCTTTTTTTGTAGCTGATAATTTGTTTAGGAAGAACTTAGGCTTGGTAAATATTTGCCATTTGTGCTGGGCATGGTAGCACAGGCCTGTCACAAGCTCTTCTGGAGGCTGAGGAAGGAGGATCTTAAGTTTGGGCCCAGCCCAGGCATTTTAGCAGGACCCTATCTCAAATTTAAAAAATGAGGACTGGTTAGGTGGCCAAGCACTCCCAGCTGCTGCTCCACTCTCCCACACCCTGCAGGCCCAGAACAGAAATCTTAAGTCCTAGTTACACAGCTGCCACAGCCGCTTTGACTTCACTGATGACAAGGGGAAATGCACGGGGCTCCTCTGCTTAATTCACCTAAGTGCTTTTTGCCTTTTAAGGAATGTCCATTTCTGCTGTTTTTCCTTCGGTATGTGCCTTTCTCCTGCTTAGTGCCAGCCCCCCGCGCCCCGCCATCATGTGGCCTGAGAACTAGAAACAGGCTTAGACGGGACCTCAAGATTTGGCTCCCCAAAGATCTCTGTGATAACGCTGGACTTATGAAGCACAGCCCAAATTTTCCCAGCTGAGGCTAGGACAGCAAGAGGGCCTACGGGGCCAGCCTCCTGCACTTCTCACCTGGTGCTCTTCAGGGGTGGCATTCTGCCTTGCTCTTATGGGTTACTGTCCATGTCGACTGATTTAGCTACTAGCTGGTTTTTCATTGAAGGGAAGATTTAATAACCACCTTTTTATGGCAATGAAATTTTAAGTATCAAGGAACAAGTTACTCTAACTATAAAGCCTTGAGCTTTTCTGAGTTGGTGTAACAAATTCCTTTCACTAGAAACAAATCATAAAAATTCCCAGTGCTCTTCAAGTCTACTTTATACATGAAAGCAGTGACTTCCTTTCCCACCACAGTAGTAGCACACCTCATGGGAAGTGGCTCGGAGAATCTCCTTCTCCACTGCTGTGACAGTGTCATAAACCATGCACGCTGTGGTGGTGGGAGCTCATTATGTCTTAGTGTCACTCTCAAAATGGCAAAAGTCACTGAAGTTCTGAGTTTCTATGCACTCTTGGTAAGGTCTGATGAGTGTTTTGTAGACACAAAGACATTTAGATGTATAGGGGTTCCACGCTTCTTTAGCCTGAGGGCTAAAATGTTTGGTCTCATTTCTTAGGAGTTTACAGGCTGTCCAGCTGTAATACCTGTGACCAAAATGTGGGTGATGCACCGTGAGGCGTTGCTACACAGCAGACACAGGGCATCTGCAGGACTTGTTCCTAGTGAACAGCCCCTTGTCCGACAGCATCCTGTGCCTGCAGGGCTGCCTCCTCGCCTAGGCTCCCTAACTGTTCCTTTCTTCCTCCGGCTATTAGTCAACATGCTTGTGAACCTGTTCTGGCGCTTGGTGACCGGAAATCTTGAAGATACTGAGGTGCAGGTGTCTTGAGATTTGTAGGCACAAAGCACTGAAGTACAGCAGCATGTCAAGTAAAGCAGTGACCTTTGGAAGTAAACAGGAAACGCGTTACAGTCTATCTTCTCTGAGCTTGGGGCATTTTTCTGCACTCCTACCCCCGTATCAGGTTCTGAACCTAAAATTCCTAATGGAAGACATTCCACTTTGGAGTATTTTCATGCGTCGGTGTGGGCCTCATCACAGCCTTCTGCAGTTCGCAGGCATTGCAGCTGCCCCAGCTGAGGCTCCAAGAGGGGAAGGTACCAGAGCAGAAAGCCCCAAGCATGCACCTCAGGTCTTCTCACGTCTACCTTTCTGCTGGGCACCAAGACACAAGTTCCCCATGGGAAGGGCTGCTGTCCCAGCCTCAGGAAGAGCACTCGCTGGCCGTGAGAATGCAGGAAGGCACAGCGCTGGGAAATCAACCCCTTCCTTCAGCAAGGGAGCCCACCACTGAGCCTGGGAGGGGATTCTCACAGAGTGGAGGTGGGGGCTCCCCGGCATTCATCAGGGAGTCCCTTTCTCTCTGAGGAAGGTGTTGCCATAAGGAAAAAGGAAAACTGAGTGGGGCTTCCTGCGTCCAGCAGTCTCATCCCTAGTGCAAACAGGGCCTGCTCACCCCAAACAAGTGTTGCAGTCAAACACCTGACACTGGAATCGGTACTTCCGCTGGTAACACACATGCCAGGTGCTCGCTCTGCAGCCCAGGCCTGCCTCGAACTCTTGGGCAAGCTGCCTCCATCTCGTGAGTGCTGGGCTTCCCCCAGGCCCAGCTGGGAATAACTTCAGTAGTACTCCTTTGGGCAGTACTTTTTAAGTACAAAGCTGTCTTCCCATGATCTGGGCCACTGGAAGCCCGATCGCCAGATATGTTGACTACTTTTACACACGATACAAAATGACTCACAGCTTAAAAGAAGTGATTTGAAGTATTCAGAAACATTTACTGTTAGGGCTGTGACACAAATGATACCTGATTGACATGCCATTAAACAAAATATGATCTGATATTTGTTGAAAATAAAAATCAGCAAAGCACTTACCATTGCTATCCACAGAACAATATATTCGTCTATAAAATTGTTAAGGTACTGGTCTAAAAACAAAAGACCGGGCCCAATGAAGATAGTGTCTTGAAGATACAGTTCGCTTTTAGTCATGTGAGCTATCTATAAAAAAAGGAAACAAAGTAATGTCACTGTTAAGTTTTATTTTCAGAAGAGGAATTATGACTTTAATTTACTATTAAGACAGAGACCTTTGCCTGGCAAGCCCAAGGACCTGAGCTCAATCTCCAGTTCTGGAAAAAAAAAAAAAAAAAAGACAGAGACCATTTGATCTTACCCTTTATCTGGGGATATTTATGTCTTCCAAATTCATGATTGGGTGGCTTATTAAACTTTGCAATGTTTAAATTTCTTAATGTGCAATTGATAATTACAGCCCAGCAAGTAACTACAAGAACTGAATGCAATGCACCCACATCACAGTCTTATTTAGAACACAGATGGCCATTTATTTTTTTATTTTTATTTTTGCGGAACCAGGGATTGGACTCAGGCCCTTGTGCTTGCCAGGCAGGCACTTATTCTACTGAGCCATCTCCCCGGCCCCAGATGGCCACATGCTGTACTCTGATAACCGCGAAGGAAAACCTACTCAGCATGTGACGTCATCTCCAGCTCTGGCCTGAGGACAAGGTTCAACATTTGCATCATAAATCGTGCAAGAGTTTCTTACCACTAGTTTCTGTGCAACTTTAGCAAAGACACACCCGAACATCAGGGTGTAAAGACACGGGTGCTTTTCAAACAGGTTTGTGGCCGACTTTTTATAGATCATTACTGCCAGGATAAAAATCAGTCCTATGTGGAGTCCAGGCGACAGCACACTGGTGCCCTAAAATGAAGCAGAAATCACATTTCACCACAGAACTGTCACAAGGCAGACATTTCCCAAACATCTATTTGATCAAAGAGCTGAAGTCTTGAAATACAGAAACCTTTTCAACTGCCACCGAGCTTAGGGCGACACATGGGACTCAGTAGATGTCAGAGTCCCATGTTATGGTGCACATATGGTAAGCTAATAAACTACAAATTAATATGATTTATTCTGTGTCAACCTTTACCATGCCGGTGCCCATTCATTAACACTTGGGCTCTCAACTGTTTTTGTTGTCGTTGTGAGCAGGGTCTCACTACATGGTTCAGGCTGGCCTTGAACTTGCTTCTATCCTCCTGCCTCAGCCTCCCCACTGTTGGGACTGCAGGCATGCCCCACCCACCCAGCAATATTACAATAGTTCTGCTAAGCATATTTTGGAGAAATTTCAACATAATTTACTTTCTGAGTAATGAACTGCCCATACATGACCCCGTGGGCTCAGCAGCTCTCCTACTGCTCGTCCTCTGCTTCACTAGCTCAAAACACAAGTGCATGCAAGACCACACGGGGAACTCCCGGCTATAGTGAAACAAGGAGCACTTAGATGAGATCGGAGGCCACAAGCCTGTGGAAATATAAACAAATTTTAAAATAAAATGCTTTTGCGCTGTGTGCCTAAAATGAATTCTGGATAACATTTAGAGCCAGGTGTGATGGCACATGCACTGAGGAGGCGGAGGCAGGAGGAGTTCAAGGCCTGGGTGGGCTATATAAGGAGAGCCTGTCTCAAAAAAACAAAACAACCAAGCAAAGAAAAAACAGCAACAGCAGCAGCAGCACCAAGACATTGAGTTTCTGCCCCATGCATAAGCTCTGCCTGTCTTCATTTCCGTCCGTAGCCGGTGGAAAGAAGATGCACCATAAGCTAAGAGCGATGGGCACCATGCTTACTGCTATCGTGGATCCATTCTTGCCAACACCGCCATGCAGGATGACGTGGAAATAACCGGCACAGGAAAACATAGCTCCACCTACCACTCCGAGCGCTGTAAAGATCTTCAATCGTATTTCTAGAATGGGTATCTTCAGGGCAGAGGAAAGGAATCGTTAAGAAAACAATCTGTCTCCTGTTCACTCGCAAAGAAACATACAGTACAGCCCTGTCCAACAAGAAATGCTTTCTCTTGTAATCAAAATTAGAAATACTGAGGGCTAGGCATGTAGCTCAGCGCCTGCCTGCAAGCATGAGGCCTCTGAGTTCGGTTCATGGCACCAAAACAAAATGAGAAGTGGTCAACTCACTTTTGAAATGGCTTTATGAAGTAACAAGTGAGTCCAAATCAGCTTAGGCTACTCCGGTTCTCACATCCCCACAGCTGCGCCTACAGCAGGATGGAGTGCATGCAAATCCTCGGGCGGCGGCACCGGGACTCAGCTCCCTTGGGTATTTACCTGCTGTCAGCTGTGCTCGGCAGCGTCCAGGGCAGCAGAGGAGTTAAAGAACAGTAGCAGTGAATTGCTGGCAGGGTTAGGCTGCTGCACTTTGAAAACGAACTGTGAAAGACTGCACCAGAACGTGTTGTGTGTTAAGTTCCTACATCAAAAGGAGCTGTTCCTCACTGGCGAGACTGGGTGGACGGGCCGGCTTCCTATGACACTGCCCGAAACAGGCAGGTTGGAGACACGCACATGTGACAACTTAGTACGTGGGTGACTGTCCCTCGGGCGGCTGGCGCTACTGGGGTCAAATGGATCTGACTGCTAGTATGGGTCTTTTTTAAATAAAATCAGCAGTCTATAAATGGACTGAATCTGGCCAGCTGAGCTTGAATACTGCCCAACATAAATATTAATACTATTCATGCCAATTTAAAAATTATCACAATAATCAATAAATTTCATTAAATTTAAAAGATGTATCTATATTTGTGAATACTTTATCAATAACTAGTTCTCTCAGGTATTTTTTTTTGCTGAACCGGGGATTGCACTCAGGCCCTTGCGCTGCCAGGGAAGCACTTTTGCACTGAGCCATCTCCCTGGCCCCAGTTCTCCCGGTGTTAACACAGGTATCTTCTGAGTACCCTGTTGCTGGTGCAGACAACACGCACTCACAACCACTGTCCTGGCATCAGCTGTGTTACACCTCCTTACAGCATCCTACTGTTCTCCTTAAGGAACTGTCTGTGGGAGCCCTCAGACTCACTCCCGAGCCGTGGCCACCGGACGCTGCTCATGTCCAGGCCCAGAGGCAGCTCGGTACACGGGCTGTGCACCTGTGTGCACCCTGAGGATACGGCTGGGGGTGGGCCTTGGAGGCCACCGTGCCTGAGGGAGCTCGAGTCTCCTGGGAGCCTCCAGAGACCCTGAACTGTGTTCTGAGCTAGGACAGTTCCCTCCCCTTGTGCTGCCTGCCACACTGCCTTCCCCAGTGCCCACACCCATGGAACCTCCATCACACAATGGCCCAACTGGGACACCTTGTTCACCCCAAACTTGAGAGCTGGTCCTTGGCTCCAGCAGTGCTAGCCTACCCTCCCTGAGCTAATACCTCTGTGATGCACAAGGCAGCCTCAGATCCTGAAAGTGCCCCACCAGGGACCACTGCACCCGGGGGACCTGTCACTTATCCTGAGTCACAGCACACCTCTGGGACCCGCGCATCCGGGGGCTCTCAGGCAGCATGGAGCGCCTGGCCTGGGCCCTCTGCAGTCGGTCTGCCTCATTCTTAGCTCCTGAATCCACCTCACTGTCCTGTGACTTCTCTACAAACACAGTCCCAGGGACACGGAGTGCGCAGGTGGTCAGGGCGGGCAGGCACAGGGTGACCGTCAGTTGCCATCAGCTGCTGACTTTATTCTTCTAACCTGGAGAGTGTCAGCACACCAGGCCTGGGGCATGGTGCACAATGCCTGGTTTCCTCCTCACGTTTCTTTTGATGCTGAACTCAAGTTTACACCAGTGGCTTCCAAAGGCCCCCTTGTACCTTAGGAAGATCTGAGGAGGAAGACCAGACCCCAGGTCTACAAGGCAGGCTGGCCCCTGGGGTAGCTGGGGACACATTCTGCCTGGTGCCTAGAATTTTTGACAACATACTTCTGAGGGTCATGTTAGCCTGGAAAATTTAATTTCTGTTTTTCCACTTTTAGGGAAGAGGGTCCCTTTCCCTTTCCATAGTAAAATACTGACAGGCCCTAAGGTAGATGTGCAGGGTGTCGCATTACACAACAAAGAAAGCTGGTCAGAAAGATGAGGCCAGGAGCTTCTCAAGAAAACCAACAACAGAATGGTTTGTCCTAAATGTTTCAAAGTCCCTGCAATGTGAACTGCAATGCTCGGGTTTACCGTGTAGTCCCACATGGTTGCTCCTCCGCACGCAGACAGGATGAAGACGATCACCAAGGCCATCTGGATCTCAGTCACGTCCACTCTGCAGAGGGAGGGCGGGAAGAGTGGCCACCGTCACAGAGACTCCTCGATGCGCAGGCTTCCCCCCTCACCAGACAGAACTCCGAAGGCCCGAGCACCCCATAGGCGCCGGTTAGTCCTACCTGTACTTCCCCCATTGGATACTTTTTCTTTCTTAGTTTTCTGAGACAGACTGCTATGTAGCCCAGGCTGGCGGCAAGCTCACAGTGATCCTCCTGCCTCAGCCTCCCGAGCGTGGGGATGGTGGGCCTGTGCCACTAGCCTGGCTGACCTAAGTCTCTTTCACTTATAAGTAGGGAAGGCTCCAACAGCTTTTCTAAGAGACTTTTTTTCTACAGTCTAATAGATTAGTAGATGTTTCTTCCTATTAGTAACAGTAGTCACCATGTATTATACGTCACTAATAGTCAGTATAGTTGTTTTGACTCAACAGTTTTATTTTAGGTTTTTTTGGTACCCGGAATTGAACTCAGGGGCCCACGCCTGTGAGGCAAGCATGGTGCTGCTGAGCTATCTCCCCAGCCCACCAGAGTTATTTTTACCCTGAGATAGATAGATAGATTTTTTTAAATAGTCAAACAGTGTAAGTTGCTCTAGTCTTCCTCTCAGTCTGTCCTGAGTTTCCTCCTGGCTGGGATGCGTGGGGACCTCACTCTGGGCTGGACTTCGCCTCCTTTATTTTGTGAGGATTGTTTAAACAATGACTGGGAGTTTGTCAAAACCAGGGCTACAGCCCATCCTCCGGCGTGACTTCTCTGTGGCGTTCTGACCTGGACCACTTCCTCCTTCTCAGAATGGTTTGCTGTTTCCATCCAGCCGAGCTCGCTCCTGGCCTTCGTCCTCCCTGCAGACCCCTCCCTAGCTCCTTGCCGTCTGCTTCCTCCTTCGAACCCTAAACGCTGTCTGCAGAAAATTCCACCTGCAGTTTTCTATTCTCTGAAGAATTTTATCTTACTTACTATTCTCTGTATGTTAATGACCTCTACATCCATATCTCTGATCTATGTCTTTTTTCCTGAGCTCCATTTTCTTTGTTGTTGGTTTTGTCCTGGTCTGGCTTTGTTTTCTGAGACAGAGTTTGGCTATATAGTTCAGGCTACTTTTGAATTCCTTATATGGCCTGGTCTCCACCTCACTGAGACCTTCCTGCCTCAGCCTCCTGAGTACTGGCTGATAGGCGTATGCCACCATGCCTGGCTTTCCTGGTAACTGGGGGAAGGCTAACCCATTGTGCCACTCTGCAAGCACTTGGACACAACTTCCCTGTGTCTGCTACAGCCAAGAGTCTCACTGACCTGCTGGATATGACTGATAGGGGAGAGGGGTCCTTTTTCAACACCTGTTGATTTGACCTAAAGGCCTTCAGACTTCACAGGACATTATTTTATTATGTCCACTACATGCTGTTTATTTAGTTTTTTATTTTTATTTTTATTTATTTATATTTTTTTAGACAGGATCTTTCTGTGGAGCTCAAGCTGGCCTTGAACTCACCATGTAGCCTGGGCTGGCCTCAAACTCAGGGTGGTCCTCCTGATGGACAAAGGCCCTGTCAGGGGGTCTTGGTCAGGCCTCACGATGCACCGCGGGAGACACTTACTTTCCAAACCGCAGCATGCCCGACACGTAGGTCTGCCAGTGTGCACAGTAGAACAGGAACATCCCGAGGAAGGAGCAGAGAAACAGCCAGTCGGGGTGTGTCCCCAAGCGCACAGCCAGGGAGGCGCCGAGGGCCATCAGCACTGAAAGGAGGACAAAGACCGCACCTGAAACCACTGGTTTAGGGGCTGTACCCCTGGCGTTGAAACAGACTTTTTAAGAAATGAATTTTTGAGCTGGTGTGTCTGCCCACGTCTGTCATCCCAGCACTTGGGAGGCTGAGGCAGGAGGATTGCAGGGAACTAGAGGCAGCCCAGGTTACACAGTGAGTTCAGAGACATCCTGAGCTACACAGCAAGAACCTGCCCCAACAACCACAAACAAACAATAAAACTGAAATGAATCTGGGACTTACTTTTAAAACCCACAACTGCTCCCCAAGGTGGCCCTCTACACAAACTGGTTTGGGGCTGCCGGGGCTCAGTGCCTCTTGCTTACCCGATGAAACAGAGTCACAGCCATGGTCAAACAGCTCCCCCAGGGCTGAGCACGAGTTGGTCCTCCGGGCCTGCTTCCCGTCCAAGGCGTCCAATGACTGGTAGGTGAAGAGCCCCAGAGCACACAGGAGGCAGGCCCAGGCTGGCGCCTAGAGCAAGAGGGGCCGCTGCTGAAGGACGGCGGCTGTTTTCCTGTGAGCTACACCTCCAGCCCTTTCTAGGGAGGGGTCTCCAGGGTGTTCAGGGTCTCACTACTAGATTGGACTCATCGTGAGCCGCCTGCTTACAGCCTCCCAAGAGCTGGGATTACAGGCGCACGCCGCCACGCCCAGTCTCCACTGCTGCCTCAGTGCACCCGGAGGGCAGGGCCAACGCAGCAGGCCTGGCATGGACCCGGCCCCTAAGCCGCCTTACAGGTGCTTTCATGAGCCGAGCTATTTGGCCAGCCCTTCCCAGCCCTTTTTAGAAAATGGATTTCATTTTTTCCTTTGAGTGAGAAGCCCTCACACTTGTGATCCTTCTACTGTTAGTCTCCTGAGCAGCTGGAACTGTAGACAAGGGGTGCCGTGACAGGCAGATTACCCTGCTCCTCCAGATGAACTGAGCAGAGAAATGGAATTAGCCCAAAGCAGCGGCGGCGAACCTGGGCACCCTGCCACTCTGGGCTGAGGAGGGTATCACCAAAAGCTCTAAAAGGGTCACCGTCGCTATGAAGGACACAGGTGACCTGCTGGAGCCCTGACTGGATTCCTGCTCTACAGGCCTCCTGCCGCAGGGTCAGCCATGCCTACCTGGCGTGGTGAGCTCGCTCAGGGAGTCGGAGCTGGGAAGAACCCATAGGCGGGGTGTGGAGTGCACACCCGAGACACCGTGCTCTGGGAGGCTGAGGCAGGAGGATGGTGAGTCAGGGCCCAGCCCAGGCAACTCAGTGACTCTGAGAGAGCCTGTCTCAAAAGAGTTTAAAAAAAAAAGGGCTGGGGAGGCCGCTCAGTGTGACCACCCCGGGCTTAAACCCCATACCAATAAAGAAAGAGAAGGACAGAGACAGAGACAGGAAGGAAAAGGAAGCGAGGACAAAAGGAGCAGAGCTGAGAGGCCAGAGAAAGGAGCCCTGCAGTGGCCACCCCGCCTGTGCTGGGTGAGGTCCCAGGCCTAGGTCCCTGCCTCAGTCACCACAGCAGCTCTGTACCATGAGGGGTGCCATGACCCCACACATTGCTCTGACACCGAGCAGTGTCCGGGGCAGCAGAGTTGGGGCCCCGGCAGAGCCTGGGCTGGGAGCTCTCTGTCGCCACCTGACTGGGCACAAACACCTCAGGGACCCGAAGGTATGCAGTGGCCCTGGGGACTCTGCATAGGAGCCCTGAGGAGACTCAGCCCCAGAAATAGCTCATGCCAAGTCTGCAGCACAGCAAGTGCTTAGCCTGCGACAGCCGAAGCCTGGGGCCAGGTGGTGACAAGCCGGGGCCCTGTGTGCTGACGTCAGGCCAGGGCAGATCATCACCTGTCCAGAATGATACTCAGAAGAGAGCAATGGGCTGTGCTGGGGATGGGCGACATAGCAATGTCATAGATCTGTGACCGAGGCTCACAAAGACCAGAAGGCCTAGGACAGAGCAGATTTCAAGAGCGCTGAAAGCTTCCAAGGTTATGGAATCCATGCAGTGACGTATCCAAGAAGCACAGTGACTCCCAAGTAGAATAAATACATTTTTAAAAACTCAAGTCATGCCTGGCATGGTGGTGCACGCCTATAATCCCAAGACTTGAGAGGCTGAGGCAGGAGGATCACTGTAAGATTAAGGCCAGCTTGGGCTACAAAGTGAGCTCAAGGCCAGCTGAACTGCAGAGCAAAACCATGGCTCAAAAAGACACAAATAAATACCTATGTCCTAAAACCATCACTGAAAAGCTGTGGTAGACAGACAGCCATACAAGGAGCCAGCAGGACGTGGGATAGAGATGCCGTAGGAGCAGCGGACGGTGCCCACTGTCCACGCTCAACAGCAGGAAAGGATTTCGTAACCATCACTCTTCCGCTTCAGCACGTTTTCATGATAGCCACTCCTGCATACCTCTTAGTTTGTATCAGCATTTCATAATGTATTTCACCTCCTCGGGGAACTGGGCAGCCCAGAACTGGACATCTGACAGGAGGAATGATGCTCCAAGCCGGGCATGGAAGTGCACTCCTGGAATCCCAGCCCTCGGAAGGCCCAGGAAGGAGGATCGCCGCAAGCCTGAGGCCAGGCTGGGCTGCACAGTGAGTTGAAGGCCAGCCTGAAGTATACAGAGAGACCCTCTCTCAACACACACACACACAGTGGAGTTACACGGGGACTCTCCTCCCTGTCGGGGAGCAGGGACTTCCTGCAGTGTGGTCAGAAGTGTGGACGTGGGTCCCGCCTGTTCCGTGGGCACCTCTCACACATACAGGCTGGCTGAGCTGGAAGAATTAGCTTACTGGTGCCTCAGTCTCCCCATGTGAGAAACAGCCATGATCCCAGTGTCAGGGCCGGGAAAGGCCCCCAGAAAGGTGGTGGCTGCTGTTACTGGTGGTGCTGATGCTGTCAGGTGACTCCCAGTGACTCCAGGCACACTTTTTGGTATTTTATGTGTTTCATGTATTCTGGAGAAACTGCATGTATTTTGAAAAGCTGGCTTATTATATCGATGACTTCATAACTCGAGGCTTAGAATGAGTCCAAGCTGTAAAAGGCGGCTGGTTTAAAGTCAAGGTGGAGAACAGCAGTAAATAAAATCTGGTGCAGGTGAGACACAAAAGCCAAACTCTTCACATGGATTTTTATATTTTAAAAACCACCTCTTGCATTGAATGCCCTCTTGTGCACTGTGGTCGGCAGGGAAGATTTCATGGTACCAAATGCCAAGTGGCTTCACTAGGAAAACAGAAACTGCCTCTCCAAGAGCTAAGAAGAAAAAAGAGCAGAGGATGTTCTGCCCGGGCACGAGCACCGGCTAATACCTACCAGCGGTGTCCTCTGTCCCTGATTTGATGATTTCATTTCATCTGCTCTTCTGCCAGCGTCTCCCAGGCTGGCCTTGAACTCTCAGGGATCCTCCTGCCTCAGCCTCCCAAGTGCAGGTTGAAGATTCCAGAATGATGTTTCCGGTCCCCACTTTAGCCACCTGGTCATGGCCTGGTGATACCCACTTCTCAAACTCATCTTTCTGTTGTAACCCTATTCACCCTTGTAGGCCATTTTGATTTTTCCACTTTGAAAAGAGTGGCTCAGACCCCCACCTTGTTCCCTTTTCACAGATGTGTCTGAGTACAGGTGTGTGCCCAGCTGAGGCAGAGGCAGGAGGATCATGGTGAGTTCGGGGCCAGCCTAGGCTACACAGTGAGTTCAAGGCCACCCTGAGCAACACAGCGAGACCCTGGCTCAAAAATAAAATCAATAAAATGTGTCTGTTCCTAAAAACTAATCATAAATGCACCTCTTCTATCAGGCTTCTCTTCTTTCCCTAAACAGAAGCTCTTTGGACAAGCTTGTAACCCCTTCTTTTAACTCCTAGCAGTTCTGAAATTAATAACATTTCGAGGTTGCAATGTAATTAGCCAATCTCAGAAACATCCACACGCTGCTACCCGCCTCTAGGCACCATCAGAACTGTTCTATTGTGCATTCTCAGGGTACTTGTTACAATCCATATGTTTTTAATG
Source organism: Octodon degus (assembly GCF_000260255.1). Classification (NCBI taxonomy): domain Eukaryota; kingdom Metazoa; phylum Chordata; class Mammalia; order Rodentia; family Octodontidae; genus Octodon; species Octodon degus. Next base: position 30,030,352 of record NW_004524580.1, on the reverse strand, counting down.
TGTCGACTACTAGTTTTCATTCATTGAGTAAATTAGGACGTTCTACACTTACCTGCACCTAACCTGTCCTTCGGTCCTGTCTTCTCAGTTTTTTGTCTGTCTCTTTGAGACCGGGTCTGGCTAAGCAGTTCAGACTGACCTTGAACTCACTATGTAGCCCAGGCTGGCTTCAAATCCTGAGATGCTCCTGCCTCAGCCTCCCCAGTGCTGGACAGCAGGCGTGCACCACCACACCTGACTAGATAAAACACTTTTTAATAAGAGCTAGAAAGAACAAAGTGGGGCAGTAAGCATTTGCACTGCGCAGCTACCCAACCTGAACTCTCGTTTGCCCCACTAAACTCAGGTGCGGCCATAGAGGTCACTCAAGGGTTCCCTTTACGGGCCAGAGATGTCACAGGATGTGTGCGCTGTTTGTCAGGAGCCAGGCTAAAGCTGGAAGCGACCCTCACTCTTTCCGGGGCGCGTCCGATGGCAGAGCCTCGGCCTCTACCCCAGGTCCGCTCCGGCCACGGCTACAACCCCTCTGGCTTCCCGGCCCGCGGGTCGGAGGGCTGGGACCGCTCCGAGGGCAGCGAGGCGACAGGGACAAGGGCTCGTCCCGCCGAGCCAACGTCGCGCTCCCTGGCGCCGCCCTGAGGCGGCTGCGGCGTCCGCAGAGCGTCTCGGGGCCCGGCCAGGCGAGGGGGACAGCGGTTGGGCCGCCTACCTCCTCGGTGGCCGTGGGGCAGAAGGCGACGAGCACGAGCGTGGTGGCCAGGTTGAGGGCGATGCCGAGCAGCGTGATGGTGTTGGGGGCCATCCAGAGCGGCACCCAGCGCAGCAGCCAGGTCCAGAAGCGCTGCAGCGGCGGCTCCAACAGCGACACGCCCGCCGCGCTGTAGTGGTGCTCGTCCAGCCGCCGCAGCTGCGCCGCGCTCAGCGGCTCGCCCAGCGCCCGGGCCCAGCGCGG
>NW_004524580.1:30022155-30029300 GCF_000260255.1 Octodon degus | reverse complement strand
TCCAGGCCCCGCCCCGCCCGACTGAGGGGCGGGGCCAGAGCGGGGCCAACTGGCCCGGTGGGGGCGTGGCCCGCGAGCCGCGTGCTGGGGGCGTGGCCAAGCTGCCGGCGACGCGCGCCTCGCGTACCTCTCACCTTCCGCCGCCGCTGGTCTTGTGCTCCCAAGGCCGCCGCTTTCCCCCAGCGCCTCCCCAGCGGCCTCGCCGCTCAGCGTCCTCGGCCCCGTGCCGCCCTCCCGCCCTTGCCCTGCCGGGTGTGTGCATCTCGGTGCGTCGGCCCGCAGCTCCTGCTAGCCTGAGACCACGCAGCCCGCGCCCGCCCGCTCTCGCGCGACAGCTGAGGCTGCAGATAGTGGTCCCCGCGCGATGGCCTCGTCTGTCCGGCTTCGTACACAACAAGTGCGCTTTGCTCTCCAGCACGAGGAGGCAGCCCTTACTACAGTCAGGGTGCCAGGTTTTGTCACATTTTCTTTACCTTTTAAAAAAATGCGTTTAGGACAGGGTCTACAGGGTGTACGGGGTCTCACTACATAGATCAGACTAGTGGTGATTTTCCTGTTTTCAGCTTCCAAGCGCTGGAATTACAGGCGCGCACCACCACGCCTGCTGTCAGTTGCCCTCCCACCGCGACCCGGGGCAGGGGCCCGGCCGGGCCGGCACTGCGTCGGCCTGAACGCTTTAAGACGTTTAGCTATCTGGCTGGCCAGTTTTGTCTCATTTTCTTTTGCAGCGCTGGGGATTGAACCCACGGCTTGCCAAGATACACCTCCAGCTCTTAGTGTGAGCGGGTATCCTGCCAAGGTGCCTGGACTCCGCTGGAATTTGCAGCCCTCCTCTCCTGCCTTAGCCTTCTAAATAACTGGGATTATAGGTGCGCTTGTTTTGCTTTTTGGCGATTCCCCTGCCTCAGCCTCAGTGCTGAATTAAAGGCGTGTACCACCATGCCCAGCTAAGCCTTTAAAACCCTTAATCAGGACTTGGAAACACTATAAAGGGGACTGAGTGAAATCTAAATGCCTGTGTTTTTCCGGAGCATTTGAAATCCACAACAAAGGCTATTTTTAGATGCACCCTTGACTGAGTAGAGGGAGGAGTTAAGCTGTCCCCTCCTGAGGCCACCAGCTCCTTATCTCTCATTGCTGGGGACAGGGTACAGGGGACTCCTGTCATAAGCAGAGGCCTTTCACAGCCGACCCAGACCTTGTACCTGCCTGGGGTGGAGTTTCACAGCTCAGACCCCGCCAGACCCAGCTGAATTTCAGTGTGGCTTTTGTTTTTCGCCTTTCCAGCGCTGGAGATTGAAGCCCTTCGTTTTATTGAGCTACAATCCCAATCCACCCCTTTTCTTTCTTATTTTGAGACAAGGTCTTGCTAAATCTCTCAGGCTGGACTCAAACTTGCGATCCTCCTGCCTCAGCCTTCTAGAGTGTAGAGATTACAGGTATGAATCAGCCAGGCTAGCTGGCTTTTTTTTTTTTTTTTTTTTTTGATGATTGGAAAAAAGTTTTAAAAAGACTAGTGTTTCATGATGTGAATTAGATGAATTCAAAATTCAGATTTCATTTCTGTGGCTCAAGAGTGCGTCTTCCTGCTCTCCAGGTGCTCTGTCATCAGCCAGCAGTGGCCACTGGCTTCAGCAGAGGCTGTGTGGCGAGCACCACCAGAAGTGCTTACTACCTGACTGTTTCTAAAATCGAGCGGCAATGCCTGCCTCCTAATCGTTCATGAAGAATAAGGAACAGGCACCCTGCTTTTTCATATATTTATGCACAAGTTCAATACATCAGAGAAAACGGACTGACCATAGACTTATTATCGCTGCGCATGAAATGCTCAAGCATGGGTAAGGGGGCCGATTTGCTTGGGCTGTCAGCCCCAAGAGCTGTGAGATTTGGGCTTGGACAGTAGGAGGCAGGCCGTCCAAGACATGGACTCCAAGACAAGGACTCGGGTGTTTTTGTCTTTAGCCAGCTGCTGAGTTTCTGTGTACCTGCCGGGTTTTGTGCTGTCACAGCATGTGCTAAATATCACATAGAGAATATTGATGTGCTCTGTGCAGCAAGAGTAAGCGTAGTGCTGTATGGGTGAGTGCACTGTACAGCGATTTATTACCTGTCCTGCGAAGAACCAGAGCGGACAATGAAGTGACGGATGTGCAAGGAGACAGAGATGCTCACTGCTCAGCTTTGCTGGAGTATGACTTGATCGCTGTTCATTATGCACGTGTACAACTAACACGCACTACCCCGTAAATAAGTGCAATTGTTATGTACCCATTAAGACCACCATTTTGGGGCCGGCCCAATAGCTCAACGGACTAAAGCGCCTGCTTTGGCACAGCACAGTGGCCTGGGTTTGATCCCCAGAATGCAGTGCCAGCCCTGGCCCCAGGGCACTCTGAGACAGCAATTGAGACTGGGCGTGGTGGCTTGTGCCTGTAATCCCAGCACTTGGGAGGCTGAAAACAGGAGGATCACTATGAGTCCCATCTGTGGAGTGAGACCCTGTACTAAATTCATTAAAACTATCATTTTACTAAATTGTACGACAGTGCACGTAAGCCAACTGTCAGGGTGCACATCTGTAATCCAGGCAAGGTAGGAAGATTATCAGAAGTTGAGGCCAGCTTGGGCTATGGAGTGAGACCATCTCAAAAAAACAAAATAACAACAAAAAGAAAAATAAAGATGTATTTCCCTTTTGAAAGCTTCTATAAAATGGAAACTACTTTTAACTGTTCGAAATACTTTTTTTTTTTCGAGGCAGGGTCTTGCTATGTTCTTCAGGCTGGCCTCAAATTCGTGGTGATCCTCCTGCCTCAGCCTCCCAGTGCTGGGATTACAGGTGTGCGGCACCAATCAGGTGGGATTACAGGTGTGCGGCACCAATCAGCGCATGCTTCTGTTGTTCTTTCTTCCTGTTACAGCCGGTTCCCTATGCATGTCCTCGTTACAGTTCTGCGGAGGCTTAGCAGACACCCTCCTGGCAGAATGAGCCACCTGACACGTGTTTGAAATGCTAATGGATAACATTTTTGAGATTCTAGCAGTTATAGGTAAACCTGGCAAAAACTCACAGGAAGTTGCAAAGCTGGTGGAAGGGCATACTTACAGAATAGCAGATTGCAGGCACATTACAGTATAAGTCAGAAATAAATTATAGCATGCAAAAAATATATGTTGTCTCCAACACCTTGCTTCAAGGACTTCCTGTCTGGGACTGACTGGCCCAGTCAAAGACCCTTTTAATTCTACTTGCTCCCCTCACACCCCCTTCCCTCTTTCCCAGAATGTTTAGTAAATCTGCCTGACAACATATGACGTAAGTTGTGTATTCCAAGTAACCTATCACGTTAATAACCTGCTTTCAGCTTTGTACCTCCCACTCACATACCATATTTAAACTGAACTCAAACGGGACTCAGGGCTGGTGATCTGAACCTAACCTCTGGTTTCCCCAGCCGGGTAGCACTCCTCGTGCGAAGAGTCTTCTGTTTGGATTGCTACTGGTTTTTCTGTTACAGTGGTGCAAAGGCTTCCCTGTGGATGGAAGGGATCCACAGCAATGTCTTCCATTTGCGTAGTGCGACAGGCATGCAGCAATTTTAGTTTGATTGTTTAGCAGAATCCCTTTTTGAAGGAGAAAGGCCAGCTTGCTTCTGGTGCTGGTTCACTGTAGCAGAAGTGACTGTGAGCCCTGCCTCAAAATAGTTACATGCCGATGCCGCTGGGTGTGATGGCTCTGGGTGTCATTCCTAGTACTGCAGCGAGGGAAAATGGAAACAAAAGCAACAACAGTGAGCCCGCTGCCTTTATGGTTTGTAATAAGGCATGTGATGAAGAAAGCACTTGCGCCTCGTGTGACCAGTACACGCCTTACACTGGTTCCTAATGGTCACACTGTACCCTGTGGACATGAAAGATTAAAGTAATGTTTAAAAGACATTGTATCCCCTGGCTACAATGGAAAGGTAGCTGTGTCAGATGCTTAGAATTCCTGGCTGTAGATCTTTATATCTGTAGGATTTTGTACTTCGAGATTCCAAGACTCGCATTTTATGGAACAGTGATCCAAAAGATGCGGGCAGTTAGATGGCAGAACTTGGTGACAGAGTGACTGAGACCTTTGCTCTGCTCTCTAGACATCCCCAGTGGCCTATTCCAGATCTGAAACAAGATTTCACAGTAACATTCCTGGGATTTCGTAATTGTGCTTTTTATCTGACATTGGGAAAGCAACGCCGGGTGAAGGAGTCGGTGTTCTCTGGCTGGTCAGCCAGCTCTCAGCACTCTATATTGTTTGATCCTCCTCCCTCAGCCTCCTGAGTGCTGGGATCACAGGCTTGCCTCACCACATTCTTTTTTTTTTTTTCTCCGAATGCCTTCAGGGCAGGTTTGGCTGGCTTGAGTTGTGGGGATTGAACCACAGCAACCTGAGCCTGACTGCTTGGTTGAAGCAGCCACTTAAAGAACTGAGCTAAGGGGCAGGCCCCCACCACATTCATTTTTATCCTTTATTTTTTATTCAGTGTCCTTCTCTGGGTTCACACTCTACTGTTTTAAAATACTTCCCATGGTCTGATTTGGGGTGGGGGAAGCGAGCCCCCTTCCTCAAATATTCCTTGTTAGCCAGGTATGGTGGGGCATGTCTGTGACCCCAGCATTTGGGAGGCTGAGGCAGGAGGATTGCAGCAAGTTGCAGGCCAGCCTGGGTTACAAAGTGAGTTCGAGGGCAGTCTAAACTGTATAGCATGACCCTGTCTCAAAGGGGAAAAAAAATCCCTTTTCAACAACCTGTGCCTGAGACTTAGGGCTTTTGTGACTAACAGCGCTAATGGGGGAGCTGCGTTGGGCATAGGGTGAGGGTTCCCCAGGAATTCCCACATGGGACACCCCTGGCATGACAGTTTTGCTTGGGGACACCAGAGAGAGTGCGCGGACTAGGTAAACAGGAGCTGGAACTTTGGTTGCATCTCCCAGCACTGAGGCCCTGGAGTCACAGGGATCCCAGGACTCCTAGATTCTGAGCTTGGGGGTCAGGGCGGGGCTGGGCTCTCATTTGTCACAGTGCCTGGTCTCCTAGGACAGCTCAGCCACAAGGGGCCGTGGAGCACAGCAGCTGAGAAGCCAGGCAGCCAGGTGACGGACCTCATTCTGCCCAGGGCTTGAGGCTGCTTGGGTTTTGTTTTGCCTACTGGGGTGGAACCCAGGCCCTCAGTTCTGAGCCCTTCCCCAGCCCTTTTCAGTTTCTGGATTGGAGACAGTCTCGCTACGCCGCTCCACTGCTCAGGCTGGGCTTGCAGCAGTGACACTCGTGCCTCCACCTCCCAGAGCACGGGGGCCACAGGTGTGCGCCAGCACAGCCAGCCCAGGGCTGTTCTTTCTGGGGCACAGAAGGCGGAGGATGGCATCGAGTAGCCAGATGAGAGATGTTTAAAACTTTATATCCATTCTGGGCTGATTTAGGGTGCTGTCTGCAGGCTCTGACCCCTCGGTTGGCGCATTGGTCAGTGAAGCTTTTGTGTCTGTCTTGAAGCCCTGTGTGGATCCTTTTGGTCCCTGGGTCCCTGGTCCCCTGGGCAGTTGCTTTGAGGTGACAGTACTGAATAAGCTCCTGTACCTGGAGGGGAGGGTCAGGGTCAGGGAGCTGCCAGCCAGCTGGTCCAGAGGCACGGGGGTGCCTTTCTCCTCCTTGCTGATGCTCCCCTTCCCCGATCCCCCAGGACAGCCGGCTGCACAGGTCACTTCTGGCTCTCAAATAGCCTGCATGCCCCTCTTCCACCCACTTGGGCCCCCCTGCTGCAGCACCCCACCCTCTGTCCTGTTGCAGCCTCCAGGTCTGCTCTGCTTAACTCCTTAAGACAGTGGCATTGAGCTGGGCCTAGGGGTGCAGGACAGTGGGATCCCAGGACTCAGGAGGCTGAGGCAGGAGGGTTGCTGTGAGTCTGAGGCCAGCCTGGCCTACACAGTGAGACCCTGTCTGAAAAAACAAAAAAGTTTTTAAGTTTTAAAGTTTTACAGTTGGTAAGTAATATCTTTAAAGTTGCTCTCCCGGGCTCCACCGCTGCAGTGTAGATTGGGGACAATAAAGATGGAGAGGCCCCTCGCTGTGACAGTAGGAGCTCAGGGGCAAGGGTGGGGGATGGAGCTCAGCAGCACAATGCCCGCCAGAGTTCCTCTGGAAGTAGGCATGGAAGGCACAGCCCCAGGCGGTCTGCTTCTCAGGTTTGTCTGCCTCAGCGCCCCCTCTGGGGTGTTTCTGTCGCGTCCATTCCCGGAGGTTTTGTCCTAGCAGTCTGCCCCTGGCATACGAAAAGTGCTCCCTCAGGCCAGAGGTTGCTCAGGCGGCTGCATCAGGAGACACCAAGTGGCTCTCGGGACTCCGGGGATGGTGACAGTCCTCCGAGGACAGCTGGCTTCCTTGTGCTGCCCGTGTCCCCAGCACACCCAGAGCACCACACCTAGGAACACAGGGTTTATAAATACCGCACCGTGTGACCTGAATGTCTCCTTGCAGAGTGGCCGGTAAGTGGCAGCTGCTAAAACCAGAAAATAAAACCCCGCGAATTTGGTTTAAAATCACTCAGGGCTGTAGGGGAGCTGGAAGGAAGCCAGTCTGCTCCGGCCATTTCCTGCTCTGCTCCTGCTCCTCGAAGAGAGAGGCTAGGCTTGGGTTTCTAGAATTGCAGAAGGAAAAGCTGCTGCGGAGGAGGGTTGGAGCCTGGTCAGGATTGGTGGGAGGAACAGGACAGAGGCTGCGGGCGCTGGCGGACTCCTGAATTTTACATCCTGCACTCAGGGACACTCAGAAGTTATACCCCAAGCTGACAGACGGTTAAGGAAAGAGCCTGGCATGGTGGCGCATGCCTGTCCTCCCAGCACTCCAGAGGCTGAGGCAGGAGAGTCACCAGGGTTGTCAGGCCAGCCTAGGCTACGTAGTGAGTTCAAGGCCAGTCTGCACTGTACCTTAAGGCAGCAGTTCAAAAGAAAGGAGAGATTAAAGAGAGAGAGAGAGAGAGAGAGAGAAAAGAAAAAAACGAAAAGGGGGCTGGGGAGATGGCTCAGTAGAATAAGCGCTTCCCTGGCAAGCGCAAGGGTATGAGTTCAAGCCCCAGCTCCTCCAAAAAAAAAAAAAAGGAAAAAAAAAA
>NW_004524580.1:30016223-30022055 GCF_000260255.1 Octodon degus | reverse complement strand
GACAGACAGACAGACAGAAACACACACACACACACACACACACACACACACAGAGTCAGACACACAGAGAGACACACACATACACAGAAAGACAGAGAGAGAGAGAGAGAGAGAGAGAGAGAGAGAGAGAGAGAGAGAGCTGCTTCCTGCATTCTTTGAGATGTCTGTCATGACCCTGGAGGCAGACTTGTGCACAGCATGTCCGGGTTCCTTGGTGGCAGTCCTGGCCACCATCATGACGGCCTCCTGGCTCTGACAAATTGGTCCATCCTGGACCGTGAGGGCTCCCATGCACACCCCCCATCTCGGTCACATCCCCACCCCTACCTTCAGAAAAGGGGCATCGAGGTCACCTTGGGCCTGGCGAGCACAGACCAGAGCCAATAGGAGCAGCCTGTAGGAGTTAGGGTGCAGACTGTGTGTCCTTGGGGTTCGAACCCAAGAAGGGGCCCTGAAAGAAGGGCCATGTTCCATCCCAGGCCTCCCTGTGGGCCTGGGGACCCAGGAATCTGAGGCTGAGGGGGGAGCCACACAGCAGGGGCTGGCGGGAAGCTGAGTCAGGAGTGCCCTGGAGGAAGCAGGTGGTGTGCTGTGGTACACTGTCTCTTTGCCTGATACCCGCAAGTGTCGAACACACACTAACCACGTGACCTGCTTATGCCTCTCTTTGAGTATAATGAGTCTTAGACGTTATAAATTCCTTGAAGGTGTGGACTGGCTCATTGGTCACTGAGATCCAAGCTGAATCTGTCACAGCACACATCAGACATTCAGTAGCTCACGTGCTGGGTGAATGCAGTGCTTTAGAATTCTGTGGTGGTGCGCACCTGTAACCCCGGCACACAGGAGGCTGAGGCAGGAGGATCTTGGTGAGGCTGAGACCCTGTCTCAAACAAACCCAAACGACACAAACCTCCAAGTCACCGTCTATTTTGCCTGTGGAGCGAAAGACCGAAAAGAAGGAAGTGGGGAGACCAGTGTGTAAGGAAGGTGGGCGGGGTACCCTGGCCATCCTCGAGGGGAAGGTGGTTGCTGACCTGATTGGAGCTCAGTGCCATGTTTCTCAGCTGCCAGGTTGATAAAGACGCCACCCGCAAAGCCGTAACCTGCAACTGCTCCGTGGACTGCAGACCCCTCCACGACTGGGTCCAGCTGTTTCGCCAGGGATCTCCGAGAGGCATGGTGGTGGGCACCCTGGCTCCTGGGCTTTGGCCCGAGAGCCCCGCTCTAAGCACCTACACCAGGGCTACACCCAGTCCTCACAAATGCTCCAGGGTCATTGTGCAGTCGCTGAATCTACTTTCCTTCACACTCAGAAAATTCACCTTCAAGGTAGACTTTATTTGTACTTTTTAATTGATTTATTTTTGTGGTATCGAGGATCGAACTTGGGACCTTGTGCTTGCGAGGCAGTTGTTTGTGCCACTCAGCTATCTCCCCGGCCCTGCAAGGTAAACTTTAAGGCTGACTTGAAATCTTTTACTGAATTTGAATGGGGGAAGAGGGCGCAGATCCTTGTTTTAAGCCAGCCTGTGCGAAATAACTCTGGTGTGTTTAGGAAGCTCTATTGGATAAAGTGCAAGACAGGCTCGTAAGCTTCTACCAGGGTATATTATGTTTTTCATGATGATAAAAAAGCATTTTCAGGGCCGGGGAGATGGCTCAGTGGAATAAGTGCTTTCCTGGCAAGCGCAAGGGCCTGAGTTCAATCCCCAGTTCCGCAAAAAAAAAAAAAAAAAAAAAAAAAGCATTTTCAGCCTCTGCTTTTGCTTTTTTAATTTTTTCTTCAAAGTCCAGCGAGCAAGACAATAACGATCGAAATACAGACTGCAAATGAGATTTCTTTTTGCAATTTTTAATGAAGCAATCTGTGCAAACTTTTTTTCCCCCCTCCTTCTCTTTAACATTAAGGGGAAAGAAAATGACCACACAAGGGGCCTGTCGGGAAACCAGAAAATGCTTTCTCTTTCCAAGCAGATTTCGAAGCAGCGGAGTGGAGAGGCAGCTCCAGCCCTCAGTACTGGTCGGGGCAGCTGGAGTGCAGGTCTCGCAGGTAGGAGTCGATGATGTTGGGAGGCACGCCCTGCAGGAGCAGCCTGCAGAAGGACAGCCCGCCTGCGGGGAGAGGGGCAGGGTCAGCGCGGCCACCCGCCCCGGGGCCGAGGCCGTGCTCCCCGCCACCGCCTGCAGGCGGCGCTGCGAGGCCCCCTTGAAGCCTCCCGGGCTCCAGCACATCCGCAATCTAAAGCAGCGGGCACCCACAGAGGAAAGCGAATTCCCGGCGGACCCGCGGCAGCGATCCGCCCCCCACTGTCCAAGCTTCAATTCCTCAACGGCCAATATTCCCTGCTCTGGGAGAGGGTTTGGGATGCCTCTAGAACTGATTTAAGGGTGCCGCCTGCACTGCAAAATCCATGCTCAGGACGGGTCCGCGGGAAGGCGGTTTCCAGGGCGCTCACGCTCCTGCTAGCAGCACGAGAAGTGCAGGTCAAGCACACTGGGACACGGAAAACCGCGGAACGCCTCGCTTTGAGGCCGGCCGCTTGCGCACTGCCGGAAGCACAAGAGCCAGAACTACTTGGTTAAAGACAGTGAAGCAGGCCCGATATGGAAGGCGGGCGAGAGAGATGCTGCTAAGGTTTCACACCTACCTTCCGAGTTTCTGAATTACATTTAAAAACTTAAAATATCATTCCAGAGAGAATCCATGGAACCACCAGACTGTACGGTCTACTTAATAAAGTGCTTTACTACTCGCTAAGAATCTCATAACCAGACAAAAACAGCATGCTATTCGAACATTCTTAAAACTTCTTGAATGCAAATCTAAGAAAGTCATTCTCCTTAAAAAAAAAAAAAAAAAGAACTCCAGTCACATATGGGTAGAAACGATGCCATTTACGTCCATTCCTTGATGCAAAGAATTCAGGATGCGGGGAACACGCATTCCGAGCTACATTCAGCCTTCGCTCATGCTCCATCGCACTCCACAACTTGCTTCACGCCAATGGAGACAGGCGCAATCCACGCGTGAGCGCTAGCTGTTAACGTCAAGACACGGAAACACAAACTGAAACGACCCAGTTAGCGGTTCAAAGGAGGAGTCTATTTTCATTGGATTCCATAATGAAAATCATGCCATACTCCACAGGCTTGGTATGGCTTATGAGAATCATAAGCTTCATATGCCAAAACCATATGAAAGCTTACCTTAGATGACATATACATTCAAACATCCTTATTGTGCTACAACTAAGGGAGAGAGAGGGGGGAGAGAAAGAGAGAAAAGTTATGAGCATTAACGGTGCTGACACCCAAGTCGGGAAACTCTTGGGAGGAGATTACGGTCAGAATTATGATGCGGCAGCTTCATTAATCCTTAGTCGTGTGAAAGATGTAGGGGGAGAAGCGTACGGAATAGAGGGTCGGGGTCCATTCACTCCAAGAGGATCATTAATATGTAAACAACGATTAATGCGCACAACCACTTCGCCAGAACAGGTGGCAAAGCCGATCGGATGGTACGGGACGATTTATGGTGAGAGCTTCCAAACCATTAGCTTAAAAGGACAAAGACCCTACAACATATATATATTGTGTTTTTCAACAAAAGAAAAACATGGGCAGTGGACAAAGTGTTAGTGTTCATATATATATATGTTGAGATTTCAAAGGCAAAATTATCAAGTATAACAATTAGAAGAGTGTATGCTAGCATATTCTAGTCTCCACTGATTATAGGTGACTGATCTAAATAAACTCACCTTACATTTAGGTTACAAAGTGACTCTGTATGTGACCTATAAAACTTGGAATAAAAAGCTCTAATTTTCTTTTCAAAGCTGACTGCCATAAATACAAGGACAAACTACATCAGGGTTTGCACCAGATTGTTAATCCAGCACTCCCCAAACTCCTAATTTGTCTTTCAAAATGGGATGAACCACATATCTGTAGTAGGATGAGGGCTCATTTACCCCTTAACACGTTTGGTCGTGGCTCATAGACTTTCCTTCCTTTCCGGTTCCCAAACATGAAATCATGGGGACCCCTCGTAACGTTGAGCTGACACCCGAGGTAAGGGTATTCCCGTGGTGAATTTGTCATTGGAAAATCTTATATAGGAGGGTTTCCAAAATGTGGACCTATGTTTGCTTTCTGTTTCTGTCACAAACACACAGGACCCTTTTTTCTACCATCTAGTGAAGTCAGAATGTTCTGTTTTCTGTATCTCATCATGAACCTATGGAAAGGATTCTGTGAAACTATCTTTTTTTTTTCCTTTTTGAAACTAGATTTCACTGTGCAGCACAGGCTGGCCTCGAGCTCATGTTGTAGCCCAGGCTGGTCTCGAACTCATAATGATCTTCCTGCCTCAGCCTCCTGAGCGCTAGGATTACAGGTACGCGCCACCACGCCTGGCTACCGAAGGAGAACCTCTTGCAGTGCAGCTTTCTGATTATTCCGGATGGTAGTTTTCTAATGAACCTTACTGTTTCTCTGATATTTAAGATCCTTGAATAATTTAGCCTTCCTTGTTCATGGCATAAACGCCGTATGCCATGAGCTGCTAAGAAATATGGTTAAAAGCAAACAAGAAAGTCAAGCTTCACATGCAAACTGCGTTTTCATTGAAAAGGAATGGAACAGAAGGTAGAAATATCCGGTGGGATAGGAACTTTTTAAACCTGTTGCTGCCCCTCCAGCAGGGCCGGTTGTCCAGGGGTATTTACTCCTTGATATATCACTGCAGAATTAGAATATTTGTACCAGTATTTATTTATTCTCAGCAGATTCTTACCTTTTTTTTTTTAAACACAGTTTAACTTGATTCAAGTTACCTATGATCAAGTAATCTGATGATACCAGTTCCAGCATTACTTTTAGGACCCAAAGCTATACCAACATAATCACCGTTGATACCTGTCCCTGAGCTTCTATGTCAGAATACATTCTTCTTATTAAATTCCACTGCTATGCAAACATTGAATCTTGTGCAATTATTGCTTAGGCTGAAACATCTATATGTACAATGTTATTAGTTTTTATGGAAGACCCTAAATATGAAAGCCACAAATGAAAGCGGAACTTTGTCATGAGCAATACTCAGTAATTTCTAAATCACAAATAAACAGTAATCCTTTTTCGTTTGTTCTGTTTCTTAGAGAGTACTGGAACTCAGGTATCAACACTATTGTGGAACGACTAAGGAAAGGAGTAGTTTAGAAACCAGATGATTTGGAAATAGACCTTCACTGTCGTTTAAAATTGATAAAGCTGCTCAACATAGTATTGAAATTTGTAAGGTCTATTTCAATAGCAAGTTGTGAAATTTCCCAATATTATATGCCTTATACTTGTGAGACAAAAATAAAGTTTTTCTTACCACTCAGTTACAGATCTACTGTAGCCTGAGGACAGAAATTATAAGAGAAAGAATATCTCTTTTCAAAAGTTACAAAAAGAAGTTACTTTGTTCAAGAGGTTTCTTACATTGTATTTTTGAAAAGGACTAAAAGACGCCTTAAAAATAGCTTTAGGCTTCATCACAAATTCTAAAATAGATATGTATGACATCTTTTTTCATGGTAGAGAAGACAGAGTCTGGTGATCACAGACCAGCAGTACAGTAATGATGAGAGAAGGCACATTAGGCTTCGGCACCACGAGCTCATAGTGACCTTCTTGGGGGTTCTCCTGGTGGCCCCAGGTAGGTTTTGATCATCAAGAAAAGCAGAATAAAAATTATAGTCAGTTAAGTTAAACTTGATTAAGATAGCAGTTTATAATGAGCCTTTTCAGCCACATAAATCTTTTTTTTTTTTTTTTTTT
>NW_004524580.1:29991922-30016123 GCF_000260255.1 Octodon degus | reverse complement strand
CTTGCCAGGCAAGCGCTTATTCTACTGAGCCATCTCCCCGGCCTCCACATAAATTCTTAAGTGCTTTCACGGTTTATTTTAGTTGTCACATCTATTTTTTTTTTTTTTTTTTTTTAGACAGGGTCTCGTTTCATTACTTAGTTCATGCTGGTCTTGAACTCGCAGTGATCCTCCTGCCTCAGCCTCCCGAGTACTGGGATTGCAGGTGCGTGCCACCATGCCTAGCTGTTGAGCATTTCTTAACACTAATGTAAGTGACATAAATATCTATAAATAGAAAGTCTTTAGTAATTTAGAACGGATTACAGTGTGTGTGTGCACGCACGCGTGTGTGCGTGTGTACGTGGGCGCTATATTCATTTCTTTTCTCCTTGCAGTACTGGGGCCTTCACACTGGGCTTTATCCCCAGACCTTTATTATCATTATTATTATTATTATTATTATTATTTTTTGAGACAAGGTCCCACAAAAGTTGCTAATTTGCCTGGGCTTGGCTGGAGCTGGGGCTCCTCCTGCCTCGGCCTCCCAGCTGCTAGGAGCGTAGGCATGTGCCACGTGCCCAGCGAGTACACAGTATTCTAAATGTAATCCCAAGCACCCAATCAGCAAGCTTACACATATATGTGTGTCTATACCTCTATCAATCTACCCTGAAGGCTCACAGATCTGTAAACTGAAAATGGTGTGAATTCGCGACCTGCAGCGTCATCCCACGGCTTTTGCTGCAGGCCTCCCTCTGCAGGTGCCCTGTGTCACCAGTCCCCATTCTCATGGGCTGTGAGCACGCTGACGCTCCCCTGAAGTTAATATTCCTTTCGCTCACACGAATTGCAAAAGGTAAAAATGAGTGGATCGAAACAAGTGTCTTTCACAAAGTGGAGTGAACACGGAAGGTAAACATGTCTTTTCCCCAATTCCCTCCCACGCCCTCGTCTGCAATACCACCCCGAGAAGAGCGATTGTTTTGATTTATTTTGAGACAGGATCTTGGTATGTAACCCAGGCTGGCTTCACACCTGCCTCAATCCTCCTGCCTCAGCCTCCCGAGCACTGGATGGCAGGAGCGCCACCACACCCAGCCGCAGACAAGGGCTCCTGGTCACGAACCGCAGGAAGAGCGCCCCAAGCGGCCGCGCAGCCGTACCTTTCACTTCCAGCTTGCACTCGATCTCCACGGTGCCCAGCTCGTTGACAGCCTTGCAGCAGTAGGTGCCCCCGTCGTAGGGGCTGGGCTTGCGGATCTCCAGGGTGCAGACGCCCTGGTTGCTGAACATCCGGTACCGTGGGTCATCCACGATAGCGACTTTGTTTTTCATCCAGGTTATTTTGGGCTGAAGTTCAGATGGAACAAAGTTAGGTCAGAGGTCACGCCTACCAGCATGTTAAAGGAGCGCCAGAGCCAGCGCTGACGCCCCGGCCTCGTGCTCAGATCGAAAGCGATGTCCCAAGAGGAGGCACCGACTCGGGCAGAGCTGCTCCCCAGGTAAACCCCAAGTAGTGCCTGGCAAGAAAGCAAAGGAGCGATTCTAAAGGAAAGCAGATTTGTTCAGTGGACGACGCGAGCAACCTTCTCAGAAGGATGCAGTGGGCGGGCGCAAGTGTTCTGTGCACAACGCGCACCCTGGGCGGGGGACGGACAGGTCCCTGCCGCGGGGCAGGCTCACCAGTTGGCACCCGGTGCACGTTGAATAAGTATAGGTTTTGTCAGTCACATATGTTGTTGGCTTTTTGTTTGTTTTAGTTTTTATGTATTTGGTACAGGGTCTCGCTAGGCAGCTCGGTCAGCCTCCCCAGCGCTGGAATTACAGGCTGCGACACCACGCCCGGTCTTGGTGGCTGGCTCGGTGCGCCCGGGGGTGGGGCTGGTAAGGCATGTGGTAACAGGGATTGAACCTGGACCCTTGCACTTGCTTAGGCAGGCGCTTAGGCCGCGGAGCTGGGCCCATCAATCATGTCTTTACATTTAAAAAGTGGATCTACAGTCCTGGGGCATGCAGTGCCCTGAGGATATGGAGAAAGTGTGGGGACCCTCTCCTTTCCTGTCTCCTGATGCCCTGAGCTTCTCGCTCCATCCTCCCTGGCACAGATGGGCTTTGTCTCTGTCCTGGGCCAGAACCTCCGCACGCACGGGGGCCACAGGCCCTGCAGGAGGGACAGGAGGAGGAGCTGGGATAGGCGGTTTCCCTAGGGCACTGTTTTAACCCTGGCACCTTGGTGCCACCTCCCATCAGTTCAAGTCATGGTGCAGTGTCACCCTCCCCCCTGTCCACGTGACTCCGGCCCAAAGTCACAAGGACTGTGGAGGCAGAGGACCTGTGGGGACAAGCCTGTCACTGTAGCACGTCCTCTGCATCTGGACTCGGGCTGCTCAGACCCCACTCTGCATCCAGCCCCTCTCTGTCACTGTTGATGTCTCCGCCTGCCTGTGTCACTGTCCCTCCATTACTGGTATCCACTCTGGCATATGTGCTCCACTCTGACCCTGGCTACCTGTTCTGTGTCCTCCCCATGGGGAGCAGCCCAGTCTCACCCTGTGTCACTGCACCCTCCCCAGGGATGCCCAGGCCAAGCAGTCACCTCATGCAGGGCTGTCCAAGGCCACAGGGAGCCCAGCCACCCAGGTCTACCTCGGCCTTGCCAGCTGCTGTGTTGTTCCACCATCTCGCCCATTTCCTGGGCACCTCTTGGGGCCTGTGCTTGCCAGTGACTAATTCACTGCTGTCCCAGCACCTTTGACAGTGGACCTTGGCACCCCAAGGCCCTCATCCAGCCCATCAGGCTCCATCTGTCACGTACCCGGTGAGTCCATGTTGGGCCTGACCTCCCAGGAAAGCCATACCATTTCCACTGCCTTCCCCATCAGTTTTTTTAGACTTAGATGTTTTCTTCTTCCCTTGGTGGCTTCAGAAATAGGAGCTTTCTGTTTTTACTTATGTCCCCAAGTAGAGTAGCTGTAAGTACACCAATGCCACCCCCTCTACACCTGCCTTCCTAGAGAGCACAGGCACCATGGAGGGTCTCACTGTGTTAGTACAGGCCACGGCAGTGTGACAGGCACAGGGCAGGGACCCGAGGGCTGGTTCGTTTTTCTGTTTGTTTCGAGATAGGGTCTTGCTTTGAGGTCCAGGCTGGCTTTGAACTCATTATGTAGCCCACGTGGGGCCGGCCTCAACCTCACGGCAATCGTCTTGTCTCAGCCTCCCAAGGGCTGAGATGACAGGTGTGCGCCCCCACACCCGCCTTGGGGCTGGTTCTTAAGCCCAGCTCATGTAACAGGAGCCACCTACCTTGGGGTTCCCCCTGACGCTGCAGTTCAGGGTGGCGTTGTACCCAGCGATAGCGTAGGTGTTCACCAGGGGCTGTGTGAACATCGGCGCCTCGGTAAAGTCAAAGTCTTCATACACGGGGTTTTTGTAGATCTTACCTTAAAAACAAGTATCCAAGTACGTTGGAAGGAGGCTCCGTGGCACAATGGATAGTGCACTAGACTTCTAGAGGCCGAAGGGGTCAAGTATGTTGGGAGACCAAGCTGGCCTGAGGACGTGCCCCTCCTGGAGGGTTTCTCCCTCATGCGAACCTCCCTGGCTTCGGAGAACACAGCTATGCCTGACCTGCGCTGCGTGGGAAGCGTGCAAGGGTGCCAGCCCCCCACGAGATGAAGGCAGGGGGCTCCTGCCAAAACACAGACTGAGAAGGCTGGTGTTTCTCTGAGTATTTAGTTTTATTTATTATTTAAATTTTTTTTCTGGTGGTTCTGGGGATTCAACCTGGGGCCTTCCTGCTGAGCTGCGTCCTAGCCTTTTTTTTTTTTTTTCCTGAGGCAAAGTCCCGCTATGTAGCTCAGGCTGGCCTAGAACTCACTCTGGTGACCAAGCTGCTTTGAACTGGCAGGAATCCTCCTGCCGGAGCCTCCCATGTGGGGTTTCGGGTCCGTGCCGCCACCTCCGGCTCGACACTGAGCAGTTCAATTGGAAATCTGTTCTAATGTGGAATCACAGGAAGGGCCCTGAAGGGAAGTGATGGGCGATAGCACGGAAGGATAAAGACAGAATTCAGCCTGTCCATCCTCTTCGGAGAGGGCGCCCCACGTGGCTTCACTGAAGCTACCCAGGAAGAGAAACAGCAGAAAACCAGAAGCCAATGTCTGTTGCGGCAATGTCAGCCCTGTTAGATCCAGGGCCCAGAGACTAGAATGAATGATAACCGCAGTGACAGCTGGCCATGGAGGCACATCCTATAACCCTAGCACTTAGAAGGCTGAGGCAGGAGGATTTCCAAGAGTTTAAGGCCAGTCTAGGCTACAGAGCGAGACACTGTCTCAAAAACTAACAAATAAATAAAATAATAAAAGCTGCAACATAAATGTGTGCCCCTCACGAATGCTGGGCCATGAAGTGACAGTCCTCCCCGAGCGCCCGTCCCTTTGCCGTCCCATGTGTGCTCCACGGCCCCTTTACCACGCCCTGCTTCTCACCCAGTCCCTGTCCTCCAAGCTTTCTCAGCCCTAGGCCCCAACCAACTCACCATCCTTGGCAATCACAGCACTCTCTTTGGTCATGGTGGCGTCCTCGCTGAGCCCGCACATGTTCTCGGAGAAGACCCGGAAGTAGTATTCGTTCCCAATGACCAGTTCTGTGATGGTGGCATTGGTTCGGTGGTAATGCTCAATGACAGTGAACCACTCCTGGGAGGAAGAGACAGTGCTAGTCATGCAAGGAAAGAAAGACACACAGTTCACCTTGATTAGTGGTGACCCTCCTGCCTCAGCCTCCCCAGTGCTGGGTCCTCAGATGTGTGCCACCACACGGGGCTGGAAGTTGAGGCCTGCTTTGTGGTTCCAGAAGGCTCACCTCACCCAGCCCCGAGGGCTCCCCCAGAGCCATCCGGGGCCACCCTGGGGACCCCAGTAACATGGCAAGAAGCTGCTCACCATGCTCTTCCTGTCGGCCTTCTGGATGGTGTAGCCTGTGATGGCAGCGTTGCCATCATCCTTGGGTGGTGTCCATGACAGGGCCACGTTCTCGCCCCAAACATCTTCAATCTTCACCATCTGCGGTGGCCCTGGGCGGTCTGCAGGAGGGAGGTGGGTCAGTGCAGGGCCTGTCCCAACTCCAAGGTGATCCTTGGGGAGAGGCCAGTTGGGTCCTGCACATGCTGGTCAGCCCCAGGGCAGCGGGTCCTCCCAGGGGAATGGGAAGGAGGCACAGGTGAAAGGGTATGACCCTTCATCCCAGAGGGACTCCTGGAGGATGCAGGCCTTTTGCTTAGGGAGTCTCAGGGCTCAGAAAATTTACTAAAAAATTACACTAAGAACTCTTGGAGCCAGGGCTCCTCCCCATGTGGCTCTTCTGCCTGCTCCTCTTTCTTCTTCTCTTTGTTTTGGTGAGACAGGGTCTCGCTCAGCAATTCATCCTAGCCTTGAACTATGGAGCCCAAGCTGCCCTCAAACTCACAGTGATCCTCCTGCCTCAGCCTCCAAATGCTGGGATTGTGGACAGGAGCCACTGCACCCAGCAAGTTAAATTTTATTTCTTTTTTTTTTAATTTCTTAAAAATGGAATAAGGTTTTTTTTTCCAAATGCCTTCAGGGCAGGTTTGGCTGGCTGGAGTGTTGTGGGGATTGAACTACAACAACCTGAGGTGGACAGCTTTGTGGAAGAAGCCACTTAAAGAACTGAGCTAGGGCCAGGCTCCCTAAATTTTATTTCGAAATGCTAACATATACTGTTTTTTTTTTTTTTTTTTTAAACCTTGTCTTAAGGGATTTTACACAGCCCCATCTTAACAGCTGTCCTGCTCCCCTCTTGGGGACAAAGGACAGCTGGCGCCACCCCCAGGGAAAGGGCACTGTGCGTGGCCCAGACGCACCAACGATCTGGATGTCAATGGACGCGGTCTCCACATATTTCTCCACCTTGACCTGCAGGTCGTACTTCCCCGAGTGGCTTCTCTCTGCTTTCCTGATGAAGATGATGGTGTCGGTCTCCGAGTTGCGAATGTTGATTTGATTCCTGTCAATCTCATTGCCGTCCTTCTTCCAGCTTAACTCTGGTCTTGGTTTGCCCTAAAAAGAGGGATGCACAGTTGTGCAAGGAACACACCCTGCCTGAGCCTTCCAGGCCAAGGCAGGGAGGAGGACACCAGAGGCTCCTGCTGCGCAACGCGATGATCCTCCTGGCTGGACTCTGTGGGAGGAGGTCCCCCATGGCCTTTGCCAGGCCCCAACAACAGCGACAGTGGCCCAGGGCATGGGCACCGAGCCCCAGAATCCAGGTCGAGAACCTGACCACCCTGTGACCTTGGGCAAATTACTTGTGCACCATGTGCCTCAGTTTCCCTGGCTGTCCACCAGCAGGAACAGCAGTACCCGTCTCACAGCATGGCTATCAGGGCTGAGGTCACAGCCCTGCTGCCACGGCCACAGAGGCCTGTCCCAAAGAGGAGCCGTGGTGGCATCCGCAATCCGGGTTTGGTTTCTGGGATACAGTCCTATAATTTGGGGATTTGCTCACACCTCCCAGTAGGGCCTCCTGTGCCCGAACACCGCTGCTGTGGCACCTGTGATAGGTGTGTGGTAAGTGCTGGGCCTGTCTCTCATTGGGGGTGTGTGGGTTTGCACGTGGGGCACGAGGATGGTGCTGTGCAAGACACACAGCAGCTGCTGCGTGATTGTGTAAGGAGGGAGCGGAGCAGGGCGGGGCTTGTGGCAGGAGCAGGGGCAGACTGCAGTGTGTGTGTGTGTGTGCGCGCGCGCGTGTGTGTGTGCACGCACACACGTGCGCACATTTGTGTGAAGTCGCATGGAGACCAGTGCTGGTCACTGCAAGCAAAACCCAGCTGATCCCGTGAACCAGAGCCCTTGGCTGCGCGCCAGGTGGACAGGGCACGCATTTCAGCGGGGTGGGCGTGGGGGTAGGGGTGGGGGCGGGGGTGGCGTAGAGACTTCCCGCTGGATCTCTGCCTCCTGTGGGACTTTGGCTTGGCCCTGGGGTCCCTGTGGGAACAAGGCAAAACCCATGTTTCCCTAACATACTCTTTGAGCTTCACTCAGAACGCCGGGTGTCACGGGTCACCGGTGTCGGGGACCTGAGTTTTGCACCTGGCATGGAAGAGACGCTCCCTGGTGGTCCCCAAGCTTCTGGCAGAACTGCAGCCCATCTGTCTCCTATGGAGAGAAACTGGCCCTTTCGCAGATCTCTCTATTTGTCTAGCATGAGGCTGTTCAGTCCCACTCTGGTCTTTTTTATCCTGTCTCGGAGGAGCCCAGCTCATGAAGGAGTTGAACACCCCACTTGTCACTCTGACACCCCAGGCCTGCAGCATTACCTGGTAAGGGATCACCAGGTTGACGGCTTCTCCCACTCTGCGGATGTAGGTTTGCTTCAGGTGTCTTGGGATGCGGATTTTCGGAGGCTCTGGAGAAACAAACAGAGCAGTTTAGGGATCAGTGGCTTGTCCTGGAAGTGGCCCTGCCTAAGAATAGTGACACAGTGCTCACAGCCCAGCTGGTGGCCTCGATGCGCCGCCTCAGAGGCACCACCCACAGCAGTGCCGTGGCATCTGGGTCCAAACTGCTCGCCTCACGCAGAGCCATTTTGAGGGAGGACCGAAATTCGCCTGCGCTCCTCCACGTGCATCGGAACTTGGCATGTCGATTTATTGCAATATTTATTGCATTAGAGGCCGGATGCAGGGTTACAGAAAACCACCTAGTTCTCGCTCAGGACTTTGTACATGTTTTCATTGTTCCTAACAGAATATTCACAGATGAACATTCAATTAAAGATCTACACACGCCTCATCAGCTGGCTTATTAGATAGCAAGCACTTTGTTAAGCAAATGACACGGGTTAACTGATGTGATTCTCACACTATCTGTATGTGGCATTATTGTTATTACATTGCAAATGAAGTTATTAGGGCTTAAAAAAGTCACATCTCTTGTCCAAGGTCACAATGTCAATAGATGATAGAAAAGGGATTAAGCCTACATAGTGTCTCTAGAATTTATTTTTATTTTTTTTTTAATTTATTTTTTTGCTCCGAATGCCTTCAGGGCAGGTTCGGCTGGCTTGAGTTGTGGGGGTCCAACCACAGCAACCTGAGCCTGACTGCTTGGTTGAAGCAGCCACTTAAAGAGCTGAGCTAAGGGGCAGGCCCCCTCTCTAGAATTTATTAAGAAAATGTATATACTTCATGCCTTCTTTCATCTAGGCATTTATCCATTCATCCATCCATCCTTGTATCCTTCTTTCCATCCTTCCACTCATCTATCCTTGCATCAACCCATCCTTATATCCATCCATCCATCCATCCATTCATTAATCCTTCTATCCCTCTATCCATCTATCTATCCATCCATCCACCCATTCAACCATCTATCCATCCTTGTATCCATCCATCCATCCATCCATCCATCCATCCATCCATTCATTCATCAATCTTTCCATCCATCCTTCCATCTTTCCATCCATCCATCCATCTATCCATCCATCCATCCATCCTGGATCCATCCACCAATCAGCCTGTTTGTCCCTTCTCTACTTCACTTCCAAAATCATGAGTCAATGGTAGAACCATGTTCACTACCTAGGGATCCAAGTCCTCAGGCCTATATTCTTTGCCAGAGTTGGGATTTTTCCCAACTTACTCCATTGCTGTGTGAAAAATTATTATAAAGCCAGATGTGACAGCGCATACTTGCAACCCCAGCACTTGGGAGGCTGAGGCAGGAAGACCAAGAATCCAAGCACAGCCCGGGCTACAGTCTCAAAAAACAAACAAAAATTATTATAAACCCATAGATAAGCTATAGTTCATGTGGGCTAATATTACCATATTGGAAATTAACAAAGAGAAATGTTGAAATCTTTACTTGATAATAATATTGTAAGTAACATTTTAGTGGAACTACTCATGTTTTCTAACAATAAAAGTTTTGGTGAAATGATTTGCATTATTCAATGGCCGTGACTCATCCACATGGCTGACAGTGACAAAGGTTCTACAATCTGAGGTACAGGATCTCAGGATAAATCCTGAGGGGATTTCACTGTCCTTATCAGACCCAAAAGCTACAACTCTTGTTGCACAGGTCCTGCTTTACCTTGGTCTTAACCATCCAGCAGAAAAGTATAAAAAGGAAGTATAAGAAGTAAAGCCATGCTGTTATGTTGAGCTGCAGGGGACTCAGGTCAACAATTTTTGACACTGCCAGTGAAGCAGAAGACCCAATACTATTATGGACTACTGAACTCTTTTAGAATATTTTGCCGAGTTAACACACCTATAATATTCAAATAACGGAACTTAACAAAAAAAGGGGATACAGATGAATGTCCATTTTGTATCTGTGTATTCAAAGTGGTGAGAATAGATATATAGTTGTATTCTCTTAATGAATAGAGGGATTTGTTCTGATGGTGTTTGTAAATAGGATATCATGTCCGCATCTTGTACAGCAATTAACCACTAGGAAGAATGTATGCAATGTGTGAATTATTGAAACTGTCCTACCAACTTGGTTTGAAACTGTCTCATTGCTATTTGTTTCTCAATAAAATTATGGAAAAAAAACAAAACAAAACAAAAAACAAAACAAAACAAAAGATGCTATTTAATTTTTTTCTTCCATAGCTAATATTTTTTATGTATATGCTTTAATGATTTTTTTTCTTTACAAGAAGTTTGGGACAATTTCATTTTTGTGTATCTTGGTATGATTTTATTTAAATTTCTTGTGCAAGAGATTCATTTTTCTTGGAAACGTGGTATCATAAGTTGAACTAAATTCAGAAATTTTAAATCTTTAAGTATTTATTGCCTACTCCTTTCTACTTTGAGAATTCTAATTATATGAATATAAATTTCTTGGCTTTGACACAGTGAACTATTATGACTGATCTGTAAATTCTTCATTTTTATTTTGGACAATTTTTATTGTTATATTCATTTATGTTTGTAAATATTTATTTTCAATTTGCAATCTATTAAAAAAAATTAAAAAAACATAAGGTTAAAAGTTAAAAAAAAGAAATGATTTTCATTATTTTATCTTGTGGCAAATTTCTTTCATCTTTGACTTCATAGAGAAGAGCTAAATTCTCTCATTTGTCCCTGGCTTCAACCTGCCGCAATATGTCAAGCTGGTTGAAGAATCTGAAGAAGGCCTGGTTTCATACAAAGGGCAGGAATATTTTAAAAGATCTTTCAGACAGCTGTGGATATTCCTTCACTCTGCAGTAAATGTGCTGGCTTTTAGTTCTCTAAGGATTAGCCGCGCCGGAGACCTGAAGCCACTTCAGATCCATTATCTATCTTGCTTGTTCATTTTTTCTTATTTTGCCCAGAAGATTGAACCCATGTCTTGCCACTTGATGGGCAAATGCTCTACTATGGAGCTAGATCTCCAGCCCTTTTAAAAACAAACTGATCGGGGCTGGTGAGATGGCTCAGTGGTCTAAAGCACCTACTTAGAACAAGCTTAGCAAAGCACAGGGACCGCGGTTCAATCCCCAGCACCACATGCCAGCCCGCCCGGCCCCCTGGTGGGCTGAGCTGCCCCCCCCCACATGCATAAATAAATAAATAAAATTAAAAAAAAAACTGATCTTCACACAGAGTCGGGCTACATTGCCCAGGCTGGCTTTGCACCTGAGACTCTCCTGCCTCATCCTCCGGAGGAGCTGGTATCATGTGCAGGTACCGCCATGCCTACCTTGGCTCTCCTATTTTATCTGGGAGGCCATGGTGGTGAGGAAGACAGCAGCATCGAGCCAAGCGGGACGGCACTGACCTGGCCCAGGCTACGGCACCAGCAGTTTTATTCACTCACTTTACACCACTAGTGCAGACGCCAAGACTCTGGAAAGGGCCAGAACCCACTCCCATTAGTCAGGAAATGGTTCGGACCTCACAGATATGATGCGTGCACTGTGGCGCTGTTTACACAATTACACTGACACACTTGCTCCCGTCGGCTTGTGGGACCCAGCCAGGTAAATGAACTAGTCCTTGGGACGCCAGAGGATGAACCCAAAGCTGACCTCCCTGAAGAGCTATTTTGTGAATTTCTAATTTCCCGGAAGCATTCATTAAAAAAGGCAAGGAAGTAGCACAAAGTCACTTTTGAACAAGTAAGGTGTTCGAAGGAATAAAGGTGAGGCTGGGTGTGGTGGCGCACGCCTGCAATTCCACACTCAGGAGGTTGAGGCAGGAGGATTGCTGGGAGTTCAAGGCCAGGCTGGGCTGCAAACTGAGCTCAAGACCAGCCTGAGCTGCACAGCGAGACCCTGTCTCAACAACGACAAAAACCAAGGAGCAGAGAAGGACCGAGCCACACGCTGGCACTGACCGATGATCTCCTTCACGAGGATGGGCTGGGAGTAGTACTTGGGCTCGCTGGCACCCGCCGCGTTTACTGCCTTCACGCGCACGAAGATCTTTGCATCTGTGGGCAGCCCCGTGATGGTGAACTTGGTCTTGTCGATCAGGTCTGTGTTGGCGACGATCCAGTCCTCAGCTAACATCGGGAAAGAAGAGAGAAGAGAAGGAGCGGGGCTCGGTCAGAGGCTGTCCCAGCCTGATGTTCCACCCCAGCGCAGAGTTCTGTGCATGCTTAGATCACGTGGAACAAATAGGACTTTGTTCGGGCCTTGGACTTTAGAGTGGGCATCTTTCATGCACCGAAGTGGAAAATGTCCTAAAATGGCCAAGGTAAACAACAACAAGAAGAGACTCTCTGATTCTGTGGTTTCTGAAAAAATTTCTTACTCAAGATTAAAGTATTCTCAATACTAGTGATTGTTCCTAAGCATTTTACAGTAGTTTTATTCCAGTTTGGTTGTTTGGTTTGAGGTGGGTCTCACCATGTAGTCCAGGCTGGCCTTGAACTCATGGTGATCTTCCCACCTCAGTCTCCTGAGCATTGGGATTACAGGATTACAGGCGTACATCGTCACACCTGGCTATAAAAGCTTTCAGTTTTCTTAGTACCTGTTTGCAGTATATAATGGTTTCATTCATCGTGGAGAGTTGATTTTTTTTTTTTAAAGTTAAGCCTTTGCTAGCTTTGTCTACAACAGCAACATAATTTAAACCTGGAATTCAGGGTTTCCAAATAACTTGGCTTCTATAAAAGTGAATATGCATGATGCCCCCAAGAAAACTGGAGCCTGAGGTCTCAGGACCACCTCCCTTGTCCTCCCCCAGTTCTGGGGTTCCATGCGGGTGGGCGGGCAGGGGCCTGGCACCCGGAAACGTCAGCACACAGCGGCGCGTGGTACGTTACCTGGCAGCTCAGTCGCGGCCTCCCCATTCTCACCAGACTGTTTGGCTGAGGAACCTTTGAGAAGCCGTCATTAGGGGGATTAAAGACACTCACACCACAGTCACACCAAGAATACCGCGTCAGTAGCCAGCATTCTCTGTTAGTAAGGTAGGCAGAGGGTGCAGGGCTGCGTCCTCAGGGCAGGGATGGAGAGACCAGGTGTGTTAGGTAGGGGCTTCCTCCGGTGCTGGCCCTGCCCCAGGAGGACGCAGGAGAAGAACGAAGCAAGGTCCCCAAGATAAAGGAGCCACAGGCCCGACTATCCTCAGGCCTGACCGATCCCAACCCCCACCTCTTCAGCCTGTGGGGGCCCAGTGCCAGGGATGCTGAGGATGCTGTGGATGCCTGGGGCATGGGGCTGGTGACTTGACAGCCCCACCTGACCAGGCTCACCCAGCTCACCCAGGAGGAAGGAAAATAGATTTGGCCCCAGCAGCCCAAGGGATGCTCTGGTTGCCATGGAAACGAAAACAAATTCATCCGCACGGGTCCCTGCATGCCTTGTCCTGTGCAGGTCTTGGAAGATGACTTTCTAATGCGGAGAGGAGCTGGACAAGGGGACAGGACTGGCTGCTCCCAGGGGCCCCTGCCAGGGTGCCAAAGAGAAGGGGCAAGAAGCCAGGTGCCTGGCACCAGGAGGTTGTGGAGCAGAGGAAAACAGACCTCAGAGCTGGAAAAAACTAAGCACAGGGTGCGGGGCAGAGCTCCTCTGTGGGAATTTGCAGAGCCAAGAGAACAGGTGAGAAAATTAAAAACAGAACAAGGTGTCAGAAAGGATGAAGATCGGTCAAAGAGAACACTTGCATATGGGGAAACCAGTGGTCTTGTTATTCTGGAGTCCCCTGTGACCGAGGTAAAGGGACAGAGAAAGGGATGTATGTGTGGGGAGACACAGGGCAGGTATTTCATAGGCAGGGTGAAGTGGTTTTTTTTTTTGTTTTTGTTTTTTTTTCAGGGTAAAGTTTTAAGAACAAGAAGAACGGGCAGACGGGAGTCAAGGAAGAAAAGAAGAATCAAATGCTGCAGGAGTTAAAACGAGTAAAACCCAAACAAGAAAAAGATAAGAGTCAAATTCAACACACGATCTTATACAAGAAAGACGCCCCTTACCCGGTAAACCTGACATACCCCAAAGCAGCAAGCACTGGAGATTAGTCTGATGCCAACAGCCATTAAAAGAGAAGGAAGAATAAGGCAGCCACAGAAAGAAAACGAGAGAAGACCGCAAGAAGAAAGATATGCACGTTATGAAAGAACGTCCATAGAAAGCTAACTCCAACACGTTACGTGGCAAGTGTATACACAATAAAGACTGTGTACCTATACATATGTATATCCGGATATACATATATATCTACACAGACCACACTCAAGACTACGTAAAATACACTTCGTTGTATTTTATCTAAGATGGGTAACATCAAAATGACAGCCATCTATCATTTTGCTGTATCTTCTTACTTTTTAAACCTATCAGAAAGAAAAGAGTAAAGAATTGGGTCTAATTCATATACACACAGGATTCGTGGCTAGAAGCCCACAGCACGCACCAGAGTGGGAAATCCTGCTGCCTGCACGGGGTAAACAGCAGTGGTGTGCTCGTGATTTTTAAGTCAGGGGGCAAATACGTAGAAATAGACCACATTCTGGAGCCCGTGAGCGCCCTCTCGGTGCATCGGCGGCCTTACCCACCTCTCTTGCTAGGGTACCCCAGACCTTGGTTTTAGAGGCACATTAGCTTGGGTTAGAGACTTCGTAAGCCCTGGCAAAATCAGGCGTTGTGCTGTGAGAAGGGGGAGCAGGAGGAGCAGGCATCAGCCAGGTGAGGTTGCTTCCGGTCCGCTCCTTCCCTCACTTCCCCTCCCAGCCAGGAGTGGTCAGCTCCATCCGGGCCCATCCAGGGCCTTGGCTTTCTTTTTGGTGACTTTTTCTTCCTGCCAAGTGGTTTTCTTCTGGGGCAGCTGTACCCTGCTCACTCCTGGGTGCCCAACTGCAAGCTGCAGCCTCCTACTTCACGTGGTGCACACAGGTGAAAACTTGGGCCCCTGAGGCACTCTCAGGGTTGTAGCCACAGGCTCCTCTTCGCAGGATGCGCCAGGTTCCACCCAGAGGGGTGCCTGCCCCCACCTCAGGGTGACTCCATTAACCCACATTCAAACACCACAGCTTCTGTGGCCTGGGCGTGACAACTAAGAAATCAAGAACCTGGTGGCAGCTCTTTGCGGCCCCACAGCGGCTGGGTCTGCAGGTACAGTGTGGCCCGCAGCTTCAGGGCCATTTTCTGCATGCCCATTCCTTCTCTCTGTGATGCGCTCTGACCCGTTTCTCTTCCTCGCCTACAATTAACTGATGGAACTGTCAGACTCCCAGGCCTGATGAATTCCTGCCATATGCTTCACGGGCTTCTTAAGCTCTTTGGGATTGAGTGATGTTTGCTTTAAATCAAGAGCTATTCTTAATCTTCTTCTTCTTCTTCTTCTTCTTCTTCTTCTTCTTCTTCTTCTTCTTCTTCTTCTTCTTCTTCTTCTTCTTCTTCTTCTTCTTCCTCTTCCTCTTCCTCTTCCTCTTCCTCTTCCTCTTCCTCTTCCTCTTCCTCTTCCTCTTCCTCTTCTTCTTCTTCTTCTTCTTCTTTTTTTTTTCCTCGCTTAAGAAAGCAGCGGGCCACCGAACAGCTGGCTCTGAGTCTCGGAGGTTGCTTCCCCGAGGGCACAGCTCCAGAGCTCTGGACAGTTTTAGGGTTCCTAATGTGCTTTCTGCTAGCTCGACTGGCACCGTTCCTGGATACCAGGCAACCTGACCTGCTCCAGAAGTGGCAGTCACTCTGTGGCCCCATGTGCCACCTGACCACTGGAGTTTTGAGAACTCCATTTTACTTGCACCAAGGACTAAGAAGGGCTACCTTTAAGACACCTCAGGAGGATGACATGTGCATGGGTCTCACCCTCGGCAGGAAAGAGATGCGTGCCTCAAAGACAGAGAAAGTGGCCACCTCCCGCAACATGGTGCTGGCCGCCCCGGTACTCACTTCCCTCGAAGCAATACTCCAGCACGTAGCCATCCAGACCTGCGGCGCCAATCTGGTCCGGGGGCCGCCACTTCATCGTGACAGTGGTGTCCGTCACAGAGTCAACAGCCAGGAGAGTCGGAGGGCTGGTGACAGCTGTGAGGAATAGGAGAGACAGGAGAAGTGGTCAGCTGTTAGCTGCAGGGCCTCGGACAAAACCAACGGGGACACGAGGAAGAGGGACACAGCTGAAACAGAGGGGCTCTCGCCTTAGCGTGCCCAGCCCACTCTGGAGCATGGCTGTATGTGGGGCGAGGGTTTGACCTGCAAGACACCTGCCCTAAGAGCATGGCCACTGTCACTCTCCAAGTTGGGGGTCCCAAGGGCATTGGGGAGTACAAAGTTTTGGGATTCAATGATTGGGAGTAAATTTCACATAACCCTCTAACTTTAAAGTACATTTTTTTTTTTTTTTATGTATTTGGTACAGGGTCGTGGACAACAGCTTGGACTCCCAGTGCTCCTCCTGTTTTCAGCCTCCCCGGCACTGGGACTACAGGCGTGCACCATCATGCCTGGTGTCGGTGGCAGGCTCCGCGTGTCTGGGGGTGGGGCTGGTGCAGCACGTGGTGCTGGGGATCAAAGCCTGGTTGCTTTGCTTGCCTAAGCAGGCACTTAGTCTGCTGCGCTATCTCACCGGCCCTAAAGTACAATTTTAAGTGATGGCTCACATCTGTCATCTCAGGCCAGGGGAGGCTGAGGCAAGAAGATCGCCATGAGTTTGAGGCGAACCTAGGCTACTCAGTCAGTGCAAAGCCAACCTGGACTACATAGCCAGACCCTCTCTCAAACAAACAACACAGAGTACAAATTCTTGTACTAAATTTTCTTTCTACTATAAAAGGGGGTGGGGGCTGGGAACATAGCTCAGTGGCACAGTGCCTGCCTGGCGCATGTGAGATCCTGAATTTGATTCCCTGTACCAAAACAAAACAAAACTGCAGTACTGTACAAGAGTGGACACATCTCTTCTGTATTTTTTTTTTTGGTTATGAAATGACATTTTGGCTTAATAGACAACCTTTGAGGTATAACCCTAAGCAAACAGACTAGGGTCCAAGCTCAGCTTCCTGACAGGGTCTGGCTGCTTTTGTCACTCTGCTGTGGTCACACCACAGTCTGCGTGTACTGTGGGAGGGGAACATGCTCATGATTGGAGCTACCGGTTTCCAGTGGGACCCTAGAAACTAACTCCAGGGCTCACACTCTGCAGGCATCCAACTCTTAACAAAGGTGTGTAAATTTCTTAGAAATTTGCTTCTAATCACACCTGTTTGTCTCTCTATCCTCTGTCTGTCTTACGTTTTTTGAGATAGGGCCTCACTCATTAGCTAAGATTGGCTGGGACTTGTGGTGATCCTCTGCCTCAGCCTCCCAGGTGCACCACCACGCCCACCCACTGCTCTGGGCAGCCTCCAGCTTGTTCTGCTTGGGAGTAAGGAGGCCAGGAGTTGTGACAGGAAGCGGTGATGGTACAGGGTCTCACTACACAGTGAGAGAACACACTGTCCTCAACTCACCCAGGGGCACAAAGGGCTTGGACGGCATGCTGGGCTTGGAGATGCCAATGGCGTTGACTGCAAAGATTCGGACCTCATAGGCCACACCCTCAATCATCTTCTTGGGCTCGAAGGTAGTCTCCTTGCAGAGGTCAAAGTTCAGCCTCATCCACCTGGAGCTCTGCTTCTTCTTTCTCTCAATGAAGTACCCTGTGGGTGCCAGAAACCAGCAGGATCAAAGGGCAGAGCTGGGGCTCAATCGCACTTGGGAAGTCTCTGAGCAAGGGGACCAGAGCCTGACTTAGCCCTGAGTGGGTGTCATGAGAAATTACAGAGACACATGTTGTCACAGGGTGAATTCCAAGTGAAATAAAATTATGGCTGTGCTAGAAAAAGAGACGGGGGGGGGGGGCAGATACGAGGGGTGCAGTGTCCCAGTGGCTGTGACCAAGCTGGCCAGGTAGACACTAGTGGGAGGTAGGCACTTGGGGACAAGTTCATATGCCACTTGAGAAACCAATTCTTCCAAACATTTAATGGTAAAAGAAAATTCTTCATGACAGAACCCATGGAGCAAGGCATTTACTGGCCAAGACAGTGGAAGTTAGACTTATAGTTGCTTGAAAATTAGAGATTGAAGCCAGGCACGGTGGAGCACAGGTGTCATCCCAGTGCTGTGCAGGAGGCAAGAGGATGGCAAGTTGGAGCCCAGCCTGGGCAATTTGATGCCTTAGCAAGAGCCAGTCTCAAAACAAAACATAAAAAATGGGCTGGGGATGAAGGCCCTGGATTCAATCACCATTCCTGGAAAATTTTAACAAGAAGGTAAATAAATAAATGAAAATAGAAATGAGATGCTGAGCAGGGCATGGTGTGCACATCTGTAATCCTAGCACTCGGGAGGCTGAGGCAGGAGGATCAGAGGCCAGCCTAGGCTAGGACTCTGACCCAGAAAAAGAAAAGAAAAAGAAGCCAAACAATTAAATGTTGAATGTAAATCACAAAGAAAGACAACAGTTAATGATATAATATTCACTGGACCTGTTTATATGTCGACTAATTGCAAGGCGTTCCTAAGTGTGTCTCACTTCGGGCGGACGTGTAAATCCTGCCTAGATGCAAGCGCTCTAAGGTGTGACTGTGCACGCGTTGGGCACGCGCATGCGCGTGAGGGCGCCGCGTCCCTGCAGCCACCCTGCGGGGTCCACGCCCTCACCCAAGATCGGAGAGCCGCCGTCGTAGGCCGGGGGCTCCCAGGTCATCACGCACCAGTCGTCGCCCACCTCCGTCACGTTCGGGGCCACGGGGGGGTCCGGGATGTCTGGTGGACAAGAAGACAGGGCAGGATGAAATAAAACGAAGACCTGAGATTTAAAGAAGCACGTTCCCGGGGAAGATATTTTGTGGCAATCACAGAAACTTATTTCAGAGTATTTTTTCCATGTTTCCTGGCGTGCAATTCATTCGCACAGAGTCACACCCACACTGGAGAAGGGAAGGACGGGCCATGGGAACGAAACCCGGGTGTCCCCAAGCTCTGACAGAGATCCGCACTGCACACAGCGCCACCCGCAAGCCGAGGCTCTTGAGCTTTCTCTTTAAGTAGTCACTCAAGTGACTGCATATGCGTCGGAGGAGGTGACAGTGAGTTGTTTTGTTTGTTTGTTTTCTACAGAATGAGCTTCTGGCCTGACTAGATGACTAGATCAGGGCTAGGGAGTATATAGTTTATATTGGGTGAAAGATTCGAGCTGTGAACTGGATAGAAATTCATGGCAGAAATGGATACAGTCACCTGGAACTCAGTTATAGCTGCCTTGGAAGGAGGGAAGGAAGGAAGGAAGGAAGAAAGGAAGGAAGGAAGGGAGAGAGGGAGGGAGGGAGGGAGGGAAGGAGGAGGGAGGGATGGAAGGAGGGAGGGAAGGAAGGAGCGAGAGAAGGAAGGAAGAAAGGAAAGAAGGGAGGGAGAGAAGAGAGAGGAGGGAGAGGGGGGAAAGGAGAAGGAAAGAAACAAGAAGGAAGAGAGAGAGGGGGAGAGAGAGAAGGAAAGAAAGACAGAAAGAAAAGAAAGAGGAAGGAAGGAAAGGCGACAAAGGAAAGAAGAAGAAAGCAAGCAAGCAGACAGGCAAAGAGGAGAGAAAGCGCCAGAGTTGCCCTGTGCTGCTCTGTGCAGTGCCCACCAGGTGACATTATTTTACGTTGCCCTGAAGCGGGCCTCTTAAGCAGAGCCCAAGGCGAGGGCCCTGCTCCTCTGTGCGGGTCGCCCAGCCAGGGACAGATTGGTTCCACCACACCACGGCGACATGGGCAATCCTTTAGCAGTTGGGCTTTGGTGACCTTTAAAGGGCGCCAGAAGGGACCAGGATTTAGCAGAGCGATGACAGGTCCCCAAAATAGCTTCCTGGCGACAGCGGGTGGGCAGTGGGACCACGCCCGAGCAGGACTGCGCCCGACTCACCCACCACCTTGATCTTGATGCTGGCGTGCGCCTCGCCCGCCTCGTTCTTCAGGTTGATGTGGTAGACGCCCGAGTCGTCGCGCTCCGCCACGTCGATGACCAGGGTGCTGCTGTCAGGGTAGTGCTCCGACCGGATGCGGCCGCTGCCCTCCATGATGGCCTGGAGGGAGGGACAAGGCGCGGTCACAGCGCAATTGCAGCCCCACATGGTGCTAAGGGCCAAGACACTGGCTGCTTTTAATCCCCTGCCCCCAAGGCAGAGGCATTTATTTTATTTTATTTATCTATTTGTTTGGTACAGGGTCTCACTACGCAGCTCAGACTGCTGTTTTCAGCCTCCCCAGCGCTGGGATTATAGGCATACACCACCACTCAGTTGTTGGCTCAACTGGGGGCAGGGCCAGAGGATCGAACCCTGGTCCCTGCGCTTCCCTAATCAGGCACTTAGTCTGCTGAGCTATCTTGCTGTCCATTATTATAATTATAATAATTATTAATATTATTATTATTTGTCTGGTTGGTTATTTGAGACAGTCTCATTATGTAATGTGGGCTGGTTCAGCCTGACTTAAAACCCACAGTGATCCTTCTGCTTCAGCCTCCTGAGCATCCAGGATTATGGTCGCTACCACTGTGCCCGGCTAACTCTTCACCACCACCACCACCACCACAACCACCACCACCCTGTAGTACGGGGGTTGATCCCAGGAGCTTTGTACTGGATTACATTCCCAGTCATTTATTTCTCTTTTTGGTTTTTGAGGCCAGGGCTATGTAGCCCAGGCTGCCCTTGAATTCCTGGTGGTCCTCCTGCCTCAGCCTCCTGGGTGCTGGAATTACAAGCACACATTGTATTGTTTCGACAGACGGATTCCACTGTAGGCATCGCCACAATCAAGACAGACACAGATGACTTCCCTCATCTCTAACACGTCCCCGTCCCCGGGCCTCTGACCGCCCCCATGTCCTGCTCTCTGGAGCTCACTGGTCTAATATCTGTCCCTGGAGCTTTCTTTTATCCCACTTGCCATGTAACTGGAATCTAAGGGTGCACAGATTTTTCAACTTGGTGTTACACTGCATGACACTTTTTATTTAATTTTTAAATTTTTTTTTGGGGGGGTACAAGGAATTGAACTCAGGACCTCACATTTGCCAGGCAGGTGCTGCACCACGGAGGTAAATCTCTGGCCCTGCATGATGCTTTTTAGATTCGTCCTCATTGCTTCATCTATTAGTAGCATGTTCTTTTGAATTTTTACTAGTATGTTCTTTTTCATCACTGAGTCCTAGTCCATCATACATTTCATGCATTGTTGATTCCTTCTCTCCACTATACTTTTTTTCTGGCACGTTTTTTGTAGTTTTTAATCTCTAGATAACTTAACTTGGGTCTTTTACACATTTCCCCAACTGTACTTCAATTTCTCCCCTTCACCTTAAATTGAGAACTAAAAAAAGAGAAAGAGAAAATTAAACATTTCTCCACCTGACTTCTTGAACATATTAAACGCTTAGGCTACCAGTGACCCGGGCCTCGTCTGCCGATTCTGATAGGCAGGTCAAAGCTGGGCTGGTTCCCACCGATTTTTCTCCTCAGGGTTAGGTTGCCCTGCCGTCACCCGCGACTGCATGGCCGACGCTGCAAACTGTACTTCGTTGGATGCGCAATATGCCTGCCTCCCCGGTCTTGGGCTTTGTTTTGGGATGCGGTGAAATTGCCCGGAAAGTGACCCGTTAGGGCTTGCTTTCATGGTTTGGAAGATAGATCTGGGCGGAACTGCTCCTCCGGCCCTCTGGCACCAGAGCCGTGAGCTCTCAAGCGGGCCGGGCGACAGCACAGGCGGCTCCTGGGCGGGAGCTGGGCTCGGTCTCCTCCTGCGCGGAGCGGGACGGCGCGGGACTCGGCTCCTGTGCTCCGTGTCACGTTGGGGCGAGGCTGTCTGTCCCTTAGTCCCTGGGGCGGGCACGAGTGCACGGCTTCTCCGAGCGTGGCGGGGCCCGGTGGGGGCCGCGGCTGCCGCTCGTGGAGGGCCCGGCTCGTGGCCCAGCCCGCCCGCCCTGCGCGCCCGCTTTCCCGCCTTCCCGCACCGCCCGCCGCATTTCCCGCGCCGCCGCGCTGCTCTCGGCGCTCTCGGGCTCCACCCCGGGGCCGAGGTCCCGGGCTGCGGAAGGCAGGCGGAGCGCGGGGCAGGACTGCAAGCTGCCCTCTTCGCTGCACCGCGTCACTTCCTCGGTTCTTCCGATGAGGACCGGAGGTGCTGCCCTCTGCCCGCGTGGCCTTGCTCCACTGGGAATCGAACTCAGGACCTTGCGCTTGCCAGGCGGGCGCTGTGTCACTGAGCTACATCCCCGGCCCCTTTTCTTTTTTCATGTTTTGATAATGGGAATGGAAACTCCTTTATTTACCCATTTATTTAGTGATTCAGTGTACTATGCTCTTCTACCCTACCCCTGCCATCCACAGAGTAAAGCGGATCCTGTTCATTCGTGCGAACCACGTGGCCGCACAGCAGGGGGGCTAGGAGGTCAGCGAATGCCTGCCAGACCCGCCCCAGCCAGCCCCCTGCTGCCCTTCTCCAAGGAATAGCATCTTTACATTTATTTGGCTTCTCCCTTTATCTGCCCTGGTGTGTGTGTGTGTGTGTGTGTGGCCAGTGACCAACCTTATCCGCGCGGCTCCAGATGGCCTTAGGTGGGGGCTCCCCCGAGACCGGGATCTCCAGGCGAAGCTTGCTGCCCGCGATCACCGTCACGGTGTTGTCCGCGTCCAGGCCGTCCAGGATGATCTTGGGAGGATCTGGAAAGGGAAGCAGAGATTTTGCCTGCATGTGGAGATTCCCTGGACCCCCTCGGCTGGCGATCGGTGCCTGGCACACTGCAACACTTCCACGGCAGGACTTCTGAATCACTGCTTGCTTAATGACCGATATCCATGATGCTTTTGTTTCTTTATCCCGAAGATCTGAATGCATTGCAATTCTCAGGCAAGCAGAAGCAAGCACACAAGAAGATGATTTCATGATGATTTCTC
The DNA here is from genome assembly GCF_000260255.1 of Octodon degus. Taxonomy (NCBI): domain Eukaryota; kingdom Metazoa; phylum Chordata; class Mammalia; order Rodentia; family Octodontidae; genus Octodon; species Octodon degus. Next base: position 29,993,739 of record NW_004524580.1, on the reverse strand, counting down.
TTATCAACTCACCAATAACGCGGACTTTGGCGGGCATAGGGGTGTTGTAGGCGTCAGGTGTGAACACGTAGTCCCCTTCGTCTTCAAGGAGGGCGTTGGCGATGACTAGCTTATGAACTCTAAGGAAACAAGGAACACACACTTCTAGACTTTGCAGATGATTAAACTGTATGTGGCCCAGGCTGCAGAGACAGCTGCCCTCCACCTGGTTACCTTGCATCACACGGCTAGAAGGAGAACGGGAAGCCTAAACCTTTCTGTTTAGTGACCTAGATCAGATCTCTGTACCTGGGATTGTATGGAAGGTTCAATACAAGTGCAACCTGCTTATCATGTAGGTGAGAGTCTATTATTTTTCAGCTGATAACTTTCACAAGAATAAAACAGAGCATCTCAGCAATGCTGCCCGTGAGCTGGGCATGGTGGTGCACGCCGGTAATCCTCGCACTCGGGAGGCTGAGGCAGGAGGGTCGCTGTGGGTGTGAGGCCAGGCTGGACTACAAATCGAGACCCTGTCTGAAAACAATAAAATAGCTGGGTGTGGTGGTGCACACCTGTCATCCCAGCACTCCTGCAAGTTCGAGATCAGCCTGGGCTACAAAGCGAGTTCAAGGCCAGCCTGAACTGCATAATGAAACCCTAATTTAGAAAAAGCAAATAATAAATAGTAAATAAATATTAAAAGCAATGCTACACTTGAAGATTCAAGAAATTACGAAGAGCAATCTTGACCTGAGCTTCCTATGCCCAAAGATGAATAGTTCTTCGGTTTCCTGGGGCCAGGAAGCAGTGACTACCAGAGGGGAACGACGGCTCCTCTCTCTATAGCACTGTTCTGGGGCGTAGGGTGTAGCTCAGTGCTGGAGCGCTTGCCCGCATGGGCGTACCTCTGAGTTTGCTCCTCAGCATGGCAAAAAAGCTTAAAAAAAAAACCAAACAACAATATGTAGACAAGCTTAAATGTCATATATTCCTCTTATATGAGAAACCCAATATATAATCAAAGCTCAAAATACAAGATAGATAACAGGAAGTGTGATGTGTCTCTCGCTATTTCCTCAGAAAGCTTACAGGAAGGAGGGGGACGGACCCTTCTCAAATAGGAAGGGGAGAAAGAGATGGAGGTGAAAAAGGAATTAGATGGGTTCTGTACAGAGCAGACCCCACGACAGAGGTAGTCATTAGCTACAGTAAATGTGTACTATGGAAAATGAAAATTGAAAAAAAATAAAGTTATTGCTATACTGTCTTAAAAGACTTTGAGATCACAGAAGTGTGTATTTTTTATTGTCTATTGTTTTCTTTTATTACTTTTTTGAACAGAAACATTTATTTGAGAGAGAGTATAGCAACAATTGATATAGCATTAGAAAGAGTATGCATTTATAACACCGGGACAGCAGGCATTCCAAGCATGGCCTTGGCATTACACATTGCTGTCCTCGGCGCAGTTGCTTAGCTCACGGGTAGAAGTGTGAATTTTTGTATGCGAATAGAATCTCCCGTAATTTCAGTGGATTGATGGGGTCCCTAGAAGCTCGTTTGTGTTCTCAGAAGAGTCCATCAGCTCATGGTGAGAAAGTTTGCCTTGGGTCCTTGCTAGACCAGCTCTTGAAGAAAAAGTGGTGGGAGGGTCAAGCTACGTTTATTGGTGTCAAAAGACAACACTACAACACACTTGGTTGACAGAACTGCACTGGCTTCTGGCTTCAGTTCTGGAATTGGGCCACGCTTCAGTCTATAAAGTAGCACAAGTGTCCTGGCAGAGGAGAGGGACTTAGATAGAGAAAAGGGCCCAGGAAAGCGGGATAGCAAAC